>NW_028318492.1:2145000-2860000 GCF_062004578.1 Staurois parvus
AATGTATTTTTAAAAATATTTTTCATATATTTTGAAATAAAAACGCATTTCAACATGCAATATATATATATATATATAATTTTTTTTTAAATATATTGAATATGGCCAAAATTGTAGTATTTCAAATATATGTCAATATACCCACTATGCTCTCACCTCAACGACAACAACCTCCTCGATCCCCTACAGTCTGGCTTCGGTCCCCTACACTCCACCGAAACTGCCTTACTCAAACTCTCCAACGACCTGCTAACCGCCAAAGCTAATGGCCACTATTCAGTGCTCCTACTCCTTGACCTCTCTGTGGCCTTCGACACAGTCGACCATCCCCTCCTCCTCAAAAAAACTACACTCCCTCGGCCTCAGAGATTCTGCTCTCTCCTGGCTCTCATCCTACCTGTCACAACGCTCTTTCAGCGTTACCTATAATGCTACCACCTCCCTCTCACTCGCCCTCTCTGTTGGGGTCCCTCAAGGCTCTGTCCTCGGGCCCCTTCTCTTCTCCATCTACACCTCCTCCCTTGGCCAACTCATACACTCTCACGGCTTCAACTACCACCTCTATGCCGACGACACACAAATCTATCTCTCAACCCCCCACCTCACCCCCTCGGTCTCCGCCTGAATCACACACCTGCTGAGCGACATATCAGACTGGATGTCGCTCCACTTCCTTAAACTGAACCTTTCCAAAACCGAGTTTCTTGTCTTCCCCCCAGCCCGGACACCTCCCCCCATTGACTTCTCTATCACATCGAATAACGCCACCATCAAACCCGCCCCGCAGGCCAGAGTACTTGGTGTCATTCTGGACTCCAACCTATCCTTCCAGCCCCAAGTCCAATCTTTAACAAACTCGTGCAGACTCCACCTCCGCAACATCGCCAAAATCCACACGTTCCTAACTCCAGAAACCACAAAACGGCTCATCCACTCCCTCATCATATCACGACTCGACTACTGCAACTCCCTCCTCACTGGCCTGCCTCACCGCTGGCTATCCCCGCTTCAGTCGATCCTGAATACAGCTGCCAGACTCATTCACCTTTCCAACCGCTCTGTCTCCGCCACCCCCCTCTGCCAATCCCTCAACTGGCTTCCGATTGCGCAACGGATCAAATTCAAAATCCTAACACTGACGTACAAAGCTGTCCACCATACTGCCCCGAACTACATCACTGACCTAATATCCAAGTACCGCCCAGCACGCACACTCCGCTCCTCACAAGACCTCCTTCTCTCTAGTTCCCTGGTCTCCTCCTCCCATGCCCGCCTCCAGGACTTCTCCAGGGTGTCACCCATCCTCTGGAACTCCCTGCCCCAACCCATCAGATTATCACCTACTCTCCTTTAGGCACACCCTGAAAACCCATCTCTTCAGGGACGCCTACCCCACCCCCTGCTAACTTGCCGACCTCCTCCACTCTTCCTACCACTCCATCCCCCACAGCTATCTCCTCCTGTGCCACCATCCCCTCCCTCCTAGATTGTAAGCTCGAAAGAGCAGGGCCCTCAATCCCCTCATGTTTTGCATTGTATTGGTATTGTTCTGTCACATGTTCTGTCCCCCTCTGTAATGTACAGCGCTGAGCGAACTATTGGTGCTTTATAAATACTGTATAATAATAATAATATTTGGGAAGAATATTTTTAAACTATATTTCAAATATATTTTTCTTCCACTTGGGTTTGCTTGCCTTTATCTGGCCCTTGGGGCACTATTCCACCAACTGACACCAATGATGGGGCACCATTCCCTCTACTTACACCATCTATGTGGCACTATTCTTTATACTGGTACCAACAATTGAACACTATTCACCCCTTTAAAACCAATGATGGGGCACTGCCACTGGGGCATTTTGTACTCCCACTGGCCACAGTCTGGCCCCCTAAAACCTGAAGGACAGTAAACTGGCCCTTTGCTTAGAAAGTTTGGAGACCCCTGATCTATCTGCTTCCAGATAACCAAATGACAATTGTGTTTTAATTGTGATTCTGGAACAGGAGTAACATTACTAATGTACACCAGTGAATTTACATGGTAAGGCAGTGAAAAGAGTAATAATTGTATGTAAATCTAGCCATTGATACTAGAGGATTGGTTGCATTAAATTGTGTCTATTTTCCTTTGCCTTATGTAACAAACATATGGGTATGTTTATAAAGCCGTGAATGTGATTTTCACCGTATCTTCATTCTTAGTGAATCAATGTCTGTGATTTACAATGCATGCACCTAGAAGATTCACTTGAAGTGAATTTTAGGTAAATGTCAGATTCACTGTTATATTAATGTCCCATAGTGTACATAACCATGGCATATTTTTGCTTCTGCTTAGCTGTGATCCATTCTGTTCATCCAAAAATTCTACATGATAATAAGAGCAACATCATTTGCTTTCATTCTGCTTTCACGTTAGTGTATTTTTAATATAATTCAGTCTATAAATGACTTTGTGCATGCATTGATAAAGGAGTTCCTCATCCCAAACTAAAAACTGCTTGTAACTCTGAGGTCCTTTGGTATTCTGCAAGTACTCTAAAAATAAAAACAATGTATAAATGACAAACTGTTTTAAGAAACCCTATGCAATTCTGAAAATACTGCTTATTAATGTTTAAAATACATATTTACATTGCAAAACTGATATTTCAACAATGGGTGCTTATCCCACTATTAGAGAACATTCAATGTCTTCTCACAACAGCATTCATACAATGCTGAAGTATTATACACTGCTCAAAAAAATTAAAGGAACACTTTGAAAACACATCAGATCTCAATGGGAAAAAACATCATGCTGGATATCTATACTGATATGGACTGGGTAATGTGTGAGGAACATAAGAATGCCCCATCGTTTGATGGAAATGAAAATTATCAACCTACAGAGACAATTCAATTCAAAGACACCCTGAAAATCAAAGTGAAAAAATGATGCAGCATGCTAGTCCATTTTGCTGAAATTTCATTGCAGCAACTCAAAATGGTACTCAGTAGTTTGTATGCCCCCACGTGCTTGTATGCATGCCTGACAATGTCCAGGCATGCTCCTAATGAGATGATGGATTACGTCCTGGGGTATTTCCTCCCAGATCTGGGCCAGGGCATCACTGAGCTCCTGGACAGTCTGAGATGCAACCTGGCGGCATCGGATGGACCGAAAAATGATATCCCAGAGGTGTTTTATTGGATTTAGGTAAGGCAAGTGTGGGGGCCATTCAATGGTATCAATTCCTTCATCTTCCAGGAACTGCCTGCATACTCTCGCCACATGAGGCCAGGCATTGTCGTGCACCAGGAGGAACCCAGGACCAACTGGCCCAGCGTAGGGTCTGACAATGGGTCCAAGGATTTCATCCCGATACCTAATGACAGTCAAGGTGCCATTGTCTAGCCTGTAGAGGTCTGTGCGTCCCTCCATGGATATGCCTCCCCAGACCATCACTGACCCACCACCAAAACGGTCGTGCTGAACGATGTTACAGGCAGCATAACATTCTCCACGGCTTCTCCAGACCCTTTCACATTTGTCACATGTGCTCAGGGTGAACCTGCTCTCATCTGCGAAAAGCACAGGACGCCAGTGGCGGACCTGCCAAATCTGGTGTTCAATGGCAAATGACAATCGAGCTCTATGGTGCCGGGCAGTGAACACAGGGCCCTCTGTATTGGGAGACACAGCAAACTTGCTGTCAATGGCACGTATGGATGTGACATCCTAGAGGAGTTGGACTGCCTGTGCAACCTCTGTAGGGTCCAGGTATCACCACATGCTACCAGTAGTGACACTGACCCTAACCACATGCAAGACTACTGAAAAAAGATGTCAGAAAAGATTAGTAGGGAAAAAATGTCAGTGGCCTCCACCTGTAAAACCATTCCTGTTTTGGGGGTCATCTCATTGTTGCCCATCAAGTGCACCTGTTAATTTCATTACACCAAAGCAGCTGAAGCTGATTAACAACCCCCTCTGCTACTTAACTGACCAGATCAATATTCCAGCAGTTTCATTGACTTGATGCTACACACTGATTAAAAAGTGTTCATTTAATTTTTTTGGGCATTGTATATTGCTTAAACGTATAACGAATGAAACAAAATGAGAAGAATACTACAGATTGTTTAGATTTTTTTTTGTCTATTACTTGCCAAAATGTTCATTATTGTTTAGGTTAAATATTGATTAAGGGCCTGTTCACACTAAGCCCTCATGCAGACATGACGTTTTCATAACGCTGGCAATGTTGGCTGTGTAAAGTCTCGTTAAAAACGTGAGGTTTTCAGCTTTCTTTAGCATTTTTGTATTAGCATGTTGCCGCGATTAGCTGCTTTTGTCTGCTTTTTCCGCGTTTCTGTTTTCTAACGTTTTTTTTTCCAAGAAAATTTTTTTTTCGGTCAAATAAAAGTCCAAAAATGCTGGTTTGCTGCGTTTTACCGCAAAAAACCTAGAAACCCACTAGTTTTGGGTTGTTTTTCCAGCCAAAAAACATCCCAGCCAAACAACATTGATTACAGACTATGTGTGCATGGACACATAGGATAACATGCTGGGGGGTTTGTTTACTGTAGAATAAAATGTCAAACGCCAAAAACAGCAGCTGGAAAAACGTCAAGTGTGCATGAGGGCTTAAACATGATGCTGGAAACCCGTGTTCTGTGCTGGTTTCTTGCACCTCATCCTGATCGCACTGCCCTTGCAATCCGCAGCGGGTGTCAGTGCAAAGTCAATGACACCCCAAATGTAGGTCACAAACACAGTGCATTTGCCCATACCAGATCGTATGGTACTGCAATCCAGTTGCAGTGCATTTCCAAAAGTAGAGCATGCATTCCTTTTGGTGTGGTGCAGTGCAATTTTGGCCCATTCAAAATGAGTGGGCTGAAATCATACTGCACAGATCTGCATGTGAGTCACTCAGGAACTGTACAGAGTTCCTGTGCGGTTCACATGCAGTTCCTAATGTGATCGGGCTCTAAGGGAAGTGGATATTTACATACATGTCCATTCCTAAATCAGAGCACAATATACTCTAAGTCTTTGGTCACACCGAATCCAACTTTGAAATCGTGCGACTTCATTGGAATTTGCACAATTTCAAAGTCAGATGTCACTCTAAATTCAGGTGCAAGTTGGAAGACATCTGTGCGACTTCATGTACGCAAGTCGCACCTGAACTTACAAAAAGTAGTGCATGAAGTACTTTTAAAATCAGTTCGACTCTGATGGAGTTAGAATCACACCGATATGACCACTTCCATTGCGAACAATAGGATACGAATTGTTATGTGATTTGAAACTATCAAATCACATGACAAGTTGCATCGATGTGACCGGGGACTAAATTGAGTGTGTGCCAGGGTCACCACAGGTGCATATCTGCAAATACAACTACTTACAGTCCAAACTTAACTAGAGAACATCCATAAATATTTTGACCTAATACATTTGATTTGTCACCTCATTTTGCTACATTATACTAATTAAATCTGAAACCCTGGCTTAACAACTATTGCATGTGTTTTCTTAATTGAATCTTGATGTCATTTGTGTGTTTCTTCCATATCTGTGCAGTAATTTAGAATAAAACAACTTTTGCACTTTGCCTTTATGCATGAGCTTTCTGTTCTATGGACCAGTTCCTACTTCTGTGAATGGTGAATGGTATTGTGCCCACGCCGCTGTAGTTTTCTGTATGCCGCCTGTAGTGGGAGGACCTGCTGAGTGTCACCCTCAGACCTCCTCTCTACACAAGCTATGTATAGGACAGTGATGATATCATTGCGCCTTTTACAATGGAATATCTGGGTTTGCAAAGGCATTTGACACTGAAAAAGTGGATTGATATCCTTTCTCTCTACTTAAAGCGGAGTTCCAGTCATTTTTTTCTTTTTTTTTTTAAAGTTCCTCCGTGACAGTCGCAGCTTACGCCATGTAAAATGGCATACGCTGCAGATGTAATTGTTTGTCTTCCTTGTTTTTTTAAAGATACTCACTGGCCCCTCATGATCCTGTGTTCTTCCATCTTCACTGTGGGCATCTGAAGCCCAGCCGCACTGTCTTCCGGGATGCGGTGAAGCTGGCTACCCAGCATGCACCTCCTGATCTTGCGCCTGCGCAGTGAGAAGCACGGCGCACTCATTGCAGAGTGGGGGATGCCCATTGACTTCTGGGATTGTTGACACATACATCCCAGGAACCAACAGGCAGCAGGATGTGACGTATTCGCTGCGGCGAGGTATATCGGAAGTGCAGTGCTTCAAGTAGCCTAAAGGTATGAAGACTTTAGGAGAAAAAAAAATGTGCTAAACATTGATGGGACAGCAGGAAGCAATACATGGGGCCAAACTTTAAAAATCGGGTGGAATTCCACTTTAAGGAATCTATTAAAATGACAGTTTTTGTGTCTGGAGCTCAGCTCTAATGATTTGTTTGAAAGAGAGCACAAAACATAATTAAAAAAAATCAGAAACATAGTGAACGTACACAAAGAACATATTTCCAGGCATTCTTTAAGTGATCCATATAGTACACTTTCTTCATTTTGCAGGTGGATGTGATGTGTCTGTGTGTGTGTTTCAGTTGTTTTAGGACTTTTGATTGTTTCTTAACAGCTCCTACTGCAGCACCCAAGGAAACTACTACTTTGCCTAAAATTCCACATGTGACTGCTGCAGCAACGTTGGGTAAAACATAAACAATTATTATGCTCGGTGTATGAGGAATGGCATATTTTGTTTTGCAATGCAGATCTAGTCGCCTTCATTTTTCTCTGTTTTGCCATTATATTTGATCTTAATGGGAGCCTGCAAGTCTTTTCTTGCTAATACAATATTTTGAAATGTTTTGCTTTGTTCATCATCTCTTTATTCAACCATCCTCTTGCTTTATGAATGCAAACTTAGCATGCCATCATCATCAACCATCTTCAACCATCCTGGAAAAAGTTTTCATCATTTTCTTTTTTTTATGGTTAAAATAAATATTTAAATTTCAGAGGCAGCATTTCATTATCAACGCTATCTTGCTTCAATGAACTGCATGGTCTCGGGCAATCACAATTGTTTGAGATATCTTTCATTTAATGTAATTTTACATTTTCTTTTTGATTGCAGCCACCTATAGAGTGCAGCATAGCTCTTCCAGACCAAGAACATCACTTAGACCAAGAACCCGACCCGGTAATTTCTACTGTTTAGAAGTCCCTGTCTTGTAGAGTTACAACTGTTACAAGTTTTTCTTTATTTTTGCTTTAATTGTTATGTGTAGCACCAGCATTTGGAGAGAACTCTTCCATTGCCCAAATCTGTCCCCCAAACACCAGCCTTGTATGTAATGTCCCTTAGTGGGGTCATATAAAATATCAAATTAGCAGTCTGCTCCCAACATCTTTCACCACAAACTTCTACTGATACTGTGATGTTGCGGCAAAATGTACCTGTGCTTATGGATCAAATACCTCAGACAGTCCAGCAGATAATGCTTTCTTTTAATTTTGTTGAGCTGTGTGTACATGTTCAGTTTTTTATTTGCTCAGTCCGCAGGTTGAATGGAAAAAAAAAATGTCAGATCCCCAAATCGAAACAAATGAGGTGTGATGCAGGAATCTCCTCCACTTCGCTATTGTATTTTGGCAGCGAGGACTCCTGCTATTGGCTGAAAGCGCTGATCGAATGTTGGTCATGCTCGTTCAAAGAAAGCTGGTCATTAGACTTGGCTGAACAGTCAGCAGTACACGCAGACCAAAAGTCCTGTTGAACTGGCTGATTTTCAGTCCATATATACCCAGCTTTACGTATGTGTTTTCTGAATTGCAACCTGCCTGAAAATCAAAAGCAGAGAAGCAAAGAACATAGTTGTCAGAATGATGGACTACAGTTTTTTACTCTAAGACCTTCCAACAGCCCACCTATAGCACATAAGATGGAAGGGAGGTTGGGGCACACCTACAGCTCATAAAAAAGTAGGGAAATGGGAGATCTCAATGGCTGTCATTACCAAGTGCCCCTGTATTCTAGACAGTTCCAGATTTGTTCTTGGAAATGTCTCAAATTTTAATCTTTTTACATGTATTTAAGTTAAAATGAAGAATTACAAAATAAAAGGTTTTATTACACTTCAGCTTAGTATATTTAAAATAAACTGTATAGTGATTGTACTACACTATCACTATAGTACTTATATGTGGTGAATATGAATGATGTCGTTAATATGGATACTGCCCTTGGTTTAAAGACATTTCAGATGCTGAACCCAAACTCCATTGAAATTAAGGGAAGCCAAATCTTTCAAATTAAAATGTCCATATTCTGAGCTAATAGGCAAGGGATATAAAAAAAATAGCATGGGGGGTGGGCACTGCCTGGGGAACATGTACCTATGCAAACATTTTTTTAAAATTCCGTTCAGGCAAGAGCAGTGATTTCTTTTTAATGCTTAAAGTGAAATAATAAAAATGTCCAATCCTTTAAGTAACATCCCTGGGGCGTCCTATGTCTGCCTGTGTAGGGGGGCACAGAAAGTGCTGCAGCAGCATTGACATTTAAAAAGGAAAATACGTGTTTGAAATTGTTGGAAAATGACAGACCATTGACAGCTTCTTTAAAAAAAAAAGGATCTGCTATTTATTTGGGGGGAGTTTTGTAAGGGTCTGTGTGCTTTTGTAAAAAAAATAAACTGACAAAGAATATAATTTACCAGCAATGTAAATGGCATCGTATTTTTCTTTTATGACAGTCACTTTTACTGTCACACAAAAAAAGTGTGAGGTCTACCCTCAACATGGAGTTCTACCTTGTCAGGGCTGACAAAGCATCATATTTCCATGTTGATGAGGACAAGGGTCTCTGCCCCACAACCCTAGCTGGTGGTTGTGGGGGTCTGTCGGTGGAGATCGTATCAAAATCTGGAAGCTTCTTTAATAATAAGGGAACCCCTAGATAACAGCCCCCTACATGAAAAAAGTATGTTACCCAGAAATAAAGACATCCAAACATTTGACAAATCTTTTATTAAAGCTAAAAAAAAAAGATAACTCAGCACACACAACCAATTCTGACAGTACTCATAGCCAAGTGACAGCTCCCTAAGCCACCATCAGCTATATAAGGGAAGGAGCAGGGATTTTGGTGACATCATTGATCAAATATAGCCATAGTCAATGTCATTGGCAAAGTTTGAATAGTGTCTAATCGCCCCCATCCACCCCCCTCCCCTGATATAATCTGTGGTGAAACAGGTTGGCACTAGTGCTGAAAATAAAGACTTTCTCTCTTTGTCCTCCCTTTCCCCCATATTATTTTTATTATGTGCTGTGCTAGTAAACCCTGCAGAGCGCAAACTATGCGCACTGCAACCATTTCCTCTGTTTTTGCTTGGCACATTCAGTGCAACTAACACCAATTTCGGCACAGTGTACTTTGCACACTGATTTTTCCATTACCTTATTCTCCATTTTAGGTTCTTTGACTACAAAAAAGAAAGTGTGTTTTCAATCTGAAAGTGGTAAAAACAGTTAGTATGGCTCTTACTAAAAAATGATTGTAGGAAGGATATATCTGCTATTTTTTTTAAACCTTGGGATGACAGCTAGGTCAACTATCTTTTTTAATTTAAGAGAGCTTACCATTCTGGTAGCAAGATATATTTCTATTAACATAGCAAACATACCACCAGAATTCGCGTGTCAACCAAAATTCATGAAATGTCATTCAGCTTAGGATGCAAAAGTTGAAGCATTACCAGCCAATCCTATGCATTCAGGTGACATGGAAATACTTTGGAAATATGTATTACGAGTTGCATGGCATCTACATGATAGCATGGCAATTTTCATGTATTGTGGTCCCACAAGGAAAATATAAAACCATTCTGGTAGAAAAGCATCACTCCTTTAGTAAATCAACTCCATTATCTGTTTAAAGATGCTGGACACAATTCACTAAAGCTTATCGCATGAGTTAAGTCAGTCACATGACCACATATCACATGCGATACTGAAAATATCAACTCACTTGATAGTATGCAGTATTTACCGAAAATAGCAAAAACACTCGGTAAATACGGCAATAAAAGACCTTAAAGTTAATTCACAAAAGGAAATGAATAATGAAATGCTTGCTGTAATTAAGTAGTGGTCCAGGCATGCGGTATGTACTGGTATCTGTCAGTACTGTCATGGGTTGTTAAGGAATGGGTGGCCGCTGAGTCCCTAACAATCTATGAGTCATCAGCTACCACCGGGTTCCCCACTGACAGCTGAATGCAAAAAGAAAAATTGCCAGCATTTACAAAATAATAACAAAATGATATGGGGTCTCCCCCTCCATCCACACCAAGCCCTTCTGGTCTGTTTAGGATTTTGAGGGGAATCCCCGCGCCAAAATTGTTTTAAAAATGGCGTGGGGTCCCCCCCAAATTCCATACCAGGCCACATGCCCTCAACATGGGGGGTCCTTTGGGGCAGGGAGGGCTCCCCCCCAAAAGCACCTCATCCCCATGTTGATGGGGACAAGGGCCTCTTCCCCACAACTCTGGGCTGTGGCTGTGGGGCTCTGTGGGTGGGGGGATTATCAGAATCTGGAAGCCCCCTTTAGCAAGGGGGGCCCCCAGATCCCGCCCCTCCATATGAATGAGTATGGGGTACATGGTACCACTACCCATTCACAAAAAAAAAACTGCTGCTGCCGCCGACACCACCCGCAAAAAGAAAAAAAACAAAGGCTCCTCTCCTGACACTGGCTCCTGGACATCTGACTGCTCTGCTGGCTTGACAGGTCTTTAATATGTAAGGGGCGGGGCCATCAATATGTGACCCCCGCCCCGTGTAACATCATTGACCAAGCATGCCCCGGTTGATGATATCACATGGGGCGGGGTCACATAGGTGATGTCACTGGGTGGTCCCGCCCCTTACATATTTAAGAACTGTCAAGCCAGCGGTTAAGAAATGCCATATTTGGATGCGGTAAAATACAGCTTAGTGAATTGTGCCCGCTGTTTCATTATCAAAATTAATGACTTACCACCTTCCAGTCTGGGCCAATTCTGACATTCCTCTCCTACATGTGAAAAACAGAATTTTTTTTTGTTAGAAAACCACTTAGAACCCCCAAGTATTATATATTTTTAACTGCTTCCCACCTGGCAACTGCACATAAACGGCCAGGTGGGAGCTTTCCCCTTCTGAGAGGACATTCCTTAACGTCCTTTCAGAACATGCGGCTCATGCAGCCTTAGGGGTGCGCAGCGGAGCGTTCCTCTAATGGCTGTGTCCATTGAACACAGCACATCACAGATTGGGATATGGGCGCTGTGATTGGCCCTCCTGATCATGTGATTGCTGTGTCCAATCACAGCCATCATTCAGTGTAAACAGAGACGAATGTCTCTGTGTCGGCTTTACCCGAGGAGATCAGTGAGAGCTCAGTACTGGGGGGAGGGGGATGCTGCAAGCCTGTGACAGCATAGCTTATGATTTTAGTGTTCAGCTATGCAAACAACACACAGATTGCTGCCATCCCCTTACAGTACATGAAGCACGATCATCTGTCCCTGTCCAAGTGTCACATCAACATCTGTACCAGTGTCACATAAACATCTATACCAGTGCACAAAACATCTGTCACAGTATACCAGTGTCACATCAATATCTGTCACAGTGTACAAAACAACTGCAATAGCCTTCCAATCGCAACATCTGTTGGTGTCCGTCAGTGGGCGATCAACATCCGTCATAATGTATAAATGCACAAAAATATCTGTCAGTGTACCAATGTCCCACCAATAAATAAATTAAAAAATTTAAGGCGCCCCTCCCCCCATGCTCACAAGCAAAAGTGAATGCACTCATTGTCCTGTACGCATATTTAAACAGTAATCGTACTACACATGTGAGGTATTGCCATGAACGTCAGAGCAAGAGCAATAATTCTAGCACCAGACCTCCTCTGTAACTCTAAACTGGTAACCTGTAAACGTGGGACTGACATTTACATTTGCGTGTGAAGACATGGGGATGAGGGCACTCTAAATATTTATTTTATTTTATTTTATTTTTTTTTACACTCTAACTTTACAGTTTTTTGCACTTTTATTGAACAACATCCCTTGTGATAGCATTGATCATGGTGGGCCTCCAAAGCAGCAGATCAAGCCAAGATTGGTTTGATCTGCTGCTTCATAAGCCAGTAATGGCTTGTAAACAAAGAAACTGAAACCAGAAGTGATGAAATCCTTGTTGCTTCCAGTTTCTGATGTCACATAGTGGGAGGAACAAATTCAGTTCCTCCCACAGTGTTCGGGGAAGCCAATGCCACCTATCTCTCTTTCTGCTATAGTAAAACATTGTCATCATCATGGCCAGATCTAGAGGTGTGCTGGGGTGAACTGTGCCAGCCGTCTCCCGTCCCTGCATGGTACACAGCCTTAGCACAGGCACTAAGGTCTCCTCATCACCACACAGCACACACTGTAGCTGAAATTCAATTTCCTTACACAGCTACAATCTGCACAGTGTGTAGCTGGCTACTGTAACTGAGCTACCATTCCAACCAGGGAATTTCACAGGTCAGAAATGCAACACAGTAACCATCTACTCACTGTGCAGATTGTAGCTGTGGGTAAGGGAATTAGATTCCAGCTACAGTGTGTGCTGTGTGGGGAGGAGGAGATCTTAGTGCCTGTGCTTAGGCTATGTACTGTACAGGGATGGGAGAAAGTGACCCTTGTCCTCTCTCCTGCCAGCAGTGGTCTCTGTCCTCTCTCCTGCCGGGGATGACCCCTGTCTTCTCTCCTGCCAGCAGTGACCTCTGTCCTCTCTCTGTCAGCAGTGGTCCCAGTCTTCTCTCCTGCCAGGGATGACCCCTGTCCTCTCTCCTGTTAGTGGTGACCCCTGTCTTTTCTCCTGCCAGCAGTGACCCCTGTCCCCTCTCCGGCCCCTGTACTTTGCCTTACCAATGGTGACCCCAGTCCTCTGCCCTGCTAGCGGTGACCCCTGTCCTCTCTCTGTCAGCAGTGGTCCCAGTCCTCTCTCCTGCCAGGGATGACCCCTGTCCTCTCTCCTGTCAGTGGTGACCCCTGTCTTTTCTCCTGCCAGCAGTGACCCCTGTCCACTCTCCTGCCAGTGTTGACCCCTGTACTTTGCCTTACCAATGGTGACCCCAGTCCTCTGCCCTGCTAGCAGTGACCCCTGTCCTCTCTCTGTCAGCAGTGGTCCCAGTCCTCTCTCCTGCCAGGGATGACCCCTGTCCTCTCTCCTGTCAGTTGTGACCCCTGTCTTTTCTCCTGCCAGCAGTGACCCCTGTCCACTTTCCTGTCAGTGTTGACCCTTGTACTTTGCCCTAACAATGGTGACCCCAATCCTGTGCCCTGCTTGCGGTGACCCCTGTCCTCTCTCCTGCCAGTGGTGACTCCTGTCCTCTGCCCTGCCAATGGTGACCTTTTTCCTCTCCTCTGTTGACCTTTGTCTTTGACTCAGTTGGCCCCTATCCTCAAGTCTGCTGACCCCTGTATTCTGCTCTGCTGACCGCTGTACACTGCCTTTGGGCCCCTGTACACTGCCCTATTGACTCCCAGTACACTGCCTTACTGATTCCTGATACACTACCCTGCTGACCTCCCATCCTCTGCCCTGCTGACCTCTGTCCTCCACCCTGCTGACCCACTGTACTCTGCGCTGCACACTGTCCTACAACTAATAGTCCCTGTACACTGCCCTACAAACTGCTTACCCTATCCTCTGCCCTGCTGACCCCCTGTATACTTCCCTGTTGATCTCCCATCCTCTGCCTCCCTGTCATTTCTTACTGCACCCCCACATCAGACAGGCTAGATATGGCCCTGGTCATAATGGCAAGAAGTGAAGGTGAATCTCCCAAATGAGACATGTACAACAACAAAAAAGAAGGAATAATCTGACAGGGGTGATAATTGTTTTCTACATTTAAGAGCCTTTCACAGTTTCACAGATTCACATTATCAAAATAACATGCTAATTTTCTAGTTAAAAAAATACAGAGGTTGCAATATAGCAATATTGCAACACATATCAATATATACAGTATAGATATATATATATATATATAAAATTATTAAAGCCTCCTTCGGTTTCTCTGTTATTGAATGAGGTAGCTTATCATATTAATAGACTAAGAGAGCAGCACCTGAGGTGAGCATCATTTTTTGTATACAACAAACATATGCATAACAGCATAATGACAAGACTTCCTTAAGAGCTGACTTTTATTGTTAGAGGAATGTTCAGACTTATTATTTTATTTCAAGAACAATTTTAGGCACTCTCAGTATGTAGACAAATGGACCAATCAAAAATTTCCTGATAGAAATCTTAATTTGTGGTTACATAAAAATGGTAAGTTGCCCAGTGTGTAGTTTTGTAAAAGATGGTAATCATGTGGAAAAACAGTCCCACCACCAAGACTGACATTTTGCGGTTGTGGTTTGGGTCAGTGTTTCCAATTCTTCTCAAGTGCATGTTGTTATGTCTGAAAGATTTCAGTTTTGTCATCTGCCCAGAAAATTTATGTGAATTACTGAACCTGGTCTGTCTGTTTGCCTGTCTGTCTGTCTATCCAACCAAGAAGAACATTATATGATGTAATTTATTTTATGATAGTATTTTAATGTTTATTTATATTTATTATGCATTATCTAAAGGTAAACATTAAAGTGTTTTTTTTCTTTTTCTTTAAAATAATTTGTGTTTTATATTAAATACTACTGAATTAATGTATAAAATATTTTTGTTATAGCAATCCAGTGATAGTTTTTACAAATGTTCGCAACCAAACTTTCTATTCATTTTCTAATATGTTTTAATGATTTATTTTCCCCCAAAGTCCTTCTGTAACATTAGAGTAGTTTGGTTCAGTCATACACTGAGCAATGTTCAAGAATTGTAAAACACTTGTGCACAAAGCTTGCCATAGTTAACAAGTTGTGATTCTTTTGTATTTTTTGGTGATAGCATTTGTGTTGTTTTCCATATACTGTACACATTATATATTTGTGCTTTTAACAAAATATTCTGTGTTTAAAAGCCATCCCTACTCAAAATGCACCATTCATTTTTTTAAGATTAATGTGTGCTTTTAATCAATTATTTGTAGTTTAAAGGCCAACCCTACTCAAAATGTTCTATTTAATTCCAGGGGCGGACTGACAACTCATGGGGCCCCCGGGCAATAGGGGATCATAGGGCCCCTGTGTCCTTGCCCAAACTCAAAAAAGCCTATGAAAAAGGTACCAGGGGCATCTCATGGGGCCCCCTACTGACCCTGGGCTCTCGGGCAGTGCCCAAGTTTCCAAATGGTCAGTCTGCCCCTGTTCGGTTCTTATGATTGATGGAAGTTTAATTCATGTTCTGACTGCTTATATGTCTCAAGGACCCCAGAAGTATAATATCCCCACCCAAATTCCCATTTTTTCCTTAGAAAGTATTACAATGCCAAAAGATGGTGTCCCACTCCTCCTAACTGATTCTTTCTGATTAAGCATTATTATTATATAGAGTATAACTAAAGGATAACATTACCATAGAAGCCTATTCCTTCCCACTCAGCAATAGAATAAAAAAACTGAGATCTCAGTCTTCTCCCATTTCAAACAATCCCGGCCTGTCTATGGCCTGCCAGCATCTACATAATTCTGGCTGGCAACCTTGACATTTTGTATACCAGCAGAGAGGCAGTTTGCCACCAAGATTTTGCAAATACTGCCTACCCACATGCAAGCTGGCATAGTGTGAAAGGGAGAAATCTGTATCTGATGTCTATTTTTATATTTAGTAGTTTAATACTTTGCCAAAGAGAGAGGGGTCAAATGGGAAAGGGGGGCTTTTACAGACTTTATTCTTTATTTATGTTTCGGAAATGAAGTTCTTGTCAGTATATTACAGTAGATCTGGGTAATTGCAGTTGGAAAGAATCCAGAAGAACAGGAGCAAAATATTTTGAAAGGGAAAGGGTTCCTGTTGAGGGGTCTAAATCATCAGGTTGCAAGTTTGGCAGTTTGGCAAAAACAAAGAGATGATAGGCATAACTAATAACACATACAGTCATGGCCGAAATTGTTGGCACCCTTGATATTTCTCCAGGAAATCATGTATTTCTCACGAAACGTATTGCATTAACACATGTTTTGCTATACACATGTTTATTCCCTTTGTGTGTATTGGGACAAAACAAAAAAAGGGAGGAAAGAAAGCAAATTCGACATAATGTCACACAAACCTCCAAAAATGGGCTGGACAAAAGTATTGGCACCCTTTCACAACTGCGGATAAATAAGAATGTTACAAGCATGTGATGCTCCTGTAAACTCACCTGGGGCAAGTAACAGGTGTGGGCAATATAGAAATCACACCTGAAAGCAGATAAAAAGGAGAGACGTTCACTTAACCTTTGCATTGTGTGTCTGTCTGTGCCACACTAAGCATGGACAACAGAAAGAGGAGACGAGAACTGTCTGAGGACCTGAGAACCAAAATTGTGGCAAAATATCAACAATCTCAAGGTTACAAGTCCATCTCCAGAGAACTAGATTTGCCTTTGTCCACAGTGCGCAACATTATCAAGAAGTTTGCAACCCATGGCACTGTAGCTAATCTCCCTGGTCGTGGACGGATGAGGAAAATTGATGAAAGATTGCAACGCAGAATAGTCCGGATGGTGGATAAGCAGCCCCAAACATGTTCCAAAGACATTCAAGCTGTCCTGCAGGCTCAGGGAGCATCAGTGTCAGCGCGAACTATCCGTCGACATTTAAATGAAATGAAACGCTATGGCAGGAGACCCAGGAGGACCCCACTGCTGACACAGAGACATAAAAAAGCAAGACTACAGTTTGCCAAAATGTACTTGAGTAAGCCAAAAGCCTTCTGGGAAAACGTCTTGTGGACAGATGAGACCAAGATAGAGCTTTTCGGTAAAGCACATCATTCTACTGTTTACCGAAAACGGAATGAGGCCTACAAAGAACAAAACACAGTACCTACGGTAAAATATGGTGGAGGTTCAATGATGTTTTGGGGTTGTTTTGCTGCCTCTGGCACTGGGTGCCTTGACTGTGTGCAAGGCATCATGAAATCTGAGGATTACCAAAGGATTTTGGGTCGCACTGTAGGGCCCAGTGTCAGAAAGCTGGGTTTGCGTCCAAGATCCTGGGTCTTCCAGCAGGACAATGACCCCAAACATACGTCAAAAAGCACTCAGAAATGGATGGCAAAGAAGCGCTGGAGAGTTCTGAAGTGGCCAGCAATGAGCCCAGATCTAAATCCCATTGAACACCTGTGGAGAGATCTTAAAATTGCTGTTGGGAAAAGGTGTCCTTCCAATAAGAGAGACCTGGAGCTGTTTGCAAAGGAAGAGTGGTCCAAAATTCCGGGTGAGAGGTGTCAGAAGCTTATTGATGGTTATAGGAAGCGACTGATTTCAGTTATGTTTTCCAAAGGGTGTGCAACCAAATATTAAGTTAAGGGTGCCAATACTTTTGTCCAGCCCATTTTTGGGGTTTTGTGTGACATTATGTCATATTTGCTTTTCTGCCTCTGTTTTATATTTGTTCCAATACATACAAAGGGAATAAACATGTGTATAGCAAAACATGTGTTAATGCAATACCTTTTTTGTGTGAAATACTTGATTTTCAGGAAAAATATCAAGGGTGCCAACAATTTCGGCCATGACTGTATGCTATTCAGGTGACATAAGTAATACCAGACATTTTGTAATCATATTCTTGTATCAGGCACAATAAACCATGTAGTTACAATGCCTCAATGTTCTCACTGACTTGTATGATAATAACCTTAAGACCTTTCTGGACAGGATATCTAAGCTAATTTGTGCAGATTTACTCTTTACTTGAAAAACAACTATTAAGCACCTGATTTTAATTACGGTATCTGTTTAATTTCCTTCATTTGTGTACTGTGTTCCTAAGCACATTGGCTGATGCTGAAAAGATTTTATATATTTGAAGCTTATTTTTTCATTTTCTCAGCCCTAAACATAGACTTTTGTATCGCACACCCGTTACAATTGTAAATAGTTTCCAAACAAGTCTGTATGTTTATGACCTTTTTATATTGAAACAATTGAGTAGACTTAATTCTTCAACACTATGCTGTAAGATAAAATGGTTGTTGACTTAAACAATGGGGCTTGTTCCATACCAAATAAAAAAATCCATGGCACAACATCCATAGCATCCAATCAGATTTCAGTTTTCTTGTGTAAAACTTTTGACTTGGTTACTAAGAGTTTATGCGCATGGCCTTAATGGTTTGGTAATCTTGTAATAATTCCCATGGCCTGGTAATCTCACAACTGCCCTTTACCCAAAACTGGTTAGGCAAATGACTGGACTGCCAATCTATATATTCATATTTACTGTAACTACTATTATACCAATTATCAAGAGAATTGCAAAAAGAATTTTGATTATATTCGCAAACACTAAGTGACAAGATGCAAAGTACTGTAACCCAATTAGATTTCAATTCACAGGAAAAAAAACTAATTTCTACAGGTTACATTGTACTTTTTTCTTTGTCTTCCTAAATACATCTGGGTATGCCAAAACTCAAGCTGTTCAGAAGAATTTGCACAGTACTCTATAATATTCCTTGCTGCGTGGCTAAGAGATGTAGGGAGAAAATTTTCTTTTGATTGCAGAAGTTTGGTTACTTGCAGAGAAATTGTGCTTTTTCTACTAAATGTCTGCCTTTTAGATGTTGTAAGGAAAGCCTCATTATTCAGGAATGAATACATTATATATCTGAATTCAAAACTAAACAAAGAAATGTAATTATAGTATATTTCCTTAGTTATACATACTAGCTCCAAACTTAAATAAATCTTTTCTTTCACATTTAACCTCTCAGCACAGAATGGAACAACTCAAGGATCAAGTCGACCAAGACCAACTGGAGATTTCAGCTGGGTGCCTGGCACAATCCCAGGTAATGCCTGATGAGATTTGTCAATAACTGAAATAAATAGGGCTAACTGATGATATATTATGCACTTTGTTCTGGATATTTTGTTGTAATGCTATAGCAGTAATCAAGTGATCTGAAATTTCTACTGTATGCACACAACTAAATCATTCTGTAGGGAATTACTAGATGAATAATTTTCATGATGGCCTAGCAAAGATGTACATTTCCAGTGCATAGTCATATGAGGGGAATTTGAAATGAATGCTTTATAACCACAGGTTCATCAGACCAGCATAATAAATACCTCTTTAGTAAATTGACATCTACATGCAAAATATGTCAGCTGCACGTCAGTAAATTAGATACACATTTTCCAAGTTTAGGGAAAATTGAATTTTAGCAATGGATTTTTGCTGTATGCCAGAGAAGAGAGTTACAATTTGTTTAGATCTTGGTAGGATTGAAAAAGAGGAGCTGTCATCAGAGCCAGATTAAGACTGAACAAAGCCCTAGGCAAACTGCCAGCTTTGGTCCCCCTTCCTAAGCCAACTTTTATATACATACTCATATTCTAGTAACATAAGAAAAAGAACCTTATAGACTTTAGATTTACTGATTGCCTGCAAACATTACATTTTTTTAAAAACAGAGGATCTGTAGAATAAAGGAAGGGTAGTATCAGCTTCGTATGTTGGCTATTATTTGCATTGTTTATAAAATCTATATTTTCAGTAAAACCATACTATTTTTGTGAACAAAGGCACAATATCATATCCAAATTTAACATTAATTATAAAAGACAAGATGTTAGTAAAAGTCTTTATATGTCTAGCGTACGTTAGATCCCTGATGTTTCCATCCCAACCAAGCCAATACAGTTTAGGGTTCAAAAACAAAGAAACTCCAAACTGCTGCACATTTGGCCAGATAGGATTTGACAGCTATGAATCCTGAAGAGCTCAGGGATAAGCACTTTCAAGTTCAGATTAAACATTACATAATGGCAATTGTCCAATCTCCTCCTCTCTGCCTCCTTAACTGGCTTGAAAGGAGAGAAGCCACACTATCCACATGGATAAGCAACCAGGTGGCTTTACAGTCGCCTGCATCACTTCTGCTTAATTTAGCAATACAGTTTAAGTCAGAGACCTTTTGATCTCTGTTTGAGAACAGACCCCATAACACAAACTGAACCCTAGGCATCCAGATCATCTTGTGAGCTACCCTACCCTGGCTGCTGTTGCCAACTTACCAGTAAAGGTACATGCTGTGAAGCTGACGTGGGTACAGTAATAATACTGTTACCCCTAGGGGTGGTTTATTTACACACATCTACACAGGATGAGATAGGTGAGTGCATGCAAAATATTTTTTGTATCAGAACTGCTTTGATATGCATTTCCTGTGAGTTTGTAATGCTCATATTAACAAAATGTTTTGAATCAACATGGTTACAGATCATGATTCTCAAATTTCTTATATGTAGGAGCTGTTCTTTGCCTAAAGTTTAAAAAATATGAGAAAAGAGGTTAAACATAGTGAATGATTATTGAGTTTACATGCTGAATATAGTCACTAGTTTTATGTGGGATGCAATTTGGTAAATTTCTAGGTATAGTAGTAAATGAAT
Source organism: Staurois parvus (assembly GCF_062004578.1). Lineage (NCBI taxonomy): Eukaryota > Metazoa > Chordata > Amphibia > Anura > Ranidae > Staurois > Staurois parvus. Next base: position 2,165,596 of record NW_028318492.1, read on the forward strand.
ATTAAACTGCTACCAAGCATCACTTTCTCCATTACAAAAGATGTTCAGAGTACAACCATCATATTTACTATCATCACTGATAGATGGGTATCCCCCTTACAATACCGAACCCTGGAACAAATTCAAGTACATGAAGGGAGCAGATAAAGAAGTTTTCTGGTGGAAGAGAATCCAGAATGTGCGGATGTGTAATTATAGTAATTCACATCAGGCCATAGCAATCAGAATTTTTTTTTTAATAGGGCAAATTTCCATGGGCACTCTTAAAACTGAACTCCAGACAGACATAAAAGATACAACCCCAATCCCCCTTTTCTCTGGTTCCCAAGCCGGCACACCTGGCCCCTCCCCCATGCTGAGTTCCCCCAGCAAGCAGCTTGTGCGTGCTCTCTCCAGAGCCCTGCTATAGACACACAGAGCCTGGCTCAACCCCATCCCCTGCTCGCTTCTCACTGGCTGTGATTAACAGCAGTGGAAACCAAGCACACAGAAGGGTTTTTTACCTTCATGAATAGAATGCATGAAGGATAGGAAAAAACCTTCAGCCTTTACAACAACTTGAATACACCTTTACATGCATTTAAATTGCAAGCAGTTAAATTACCTGAATCTCACTTGTTATCAGCCTTGTACAGTTCATGTATAGCAGAAGTCAGGCTGTGAGGATGTGAAACAGCACAAGGAGCCAATCATTTGTGCTGCAGTGCCAGGAGTGTGCTGATAGAAAGAGTAGTGATAAGCTGACCTGCCCTGGGTTTAGTTCAAGCAAGGTTTGTCAAACTTCAAAGAAGTTTGGATGCGGAACCCGAACCCCACTGAAATCAATTGGAGTCGAATATGTCAAATTAAAATTGCCCATTTTTTGTGCTAATAGGCAAAGGAGTGTCATAAAATAGCATGGGGGCAGGCACTGCTCTGAGAACATGTACCAATGCAAAATTTGTATTGCCATGCATTCAAGAGCAGTGACTTTTTTTAACAGAGCACAGGCATTTACATTGCTGACAAATGACATCTCCCTCCTGACTTCTTTTTTTTTTAAAAGACAAAAATGGCACATAAACCTGAAAGCCCCCCCTTCCAAAATACATATCAGACACCTAAGGGTTGTTGTTGGCAATTTAAACTGTAATTTTTTTTTCTTTAATTTAATTAATGCCACTTATGCTGTAGCACATCCTACAGCAAGAATGAAAAGATGTGCTTAGAGTCCCCACCAATATGCATGTTATTACCCAAATATGGCAATATTTATGCAATGATATAACCCTTTCCATTCTCCACCCAGTTGCTAATGAGGTCGGAGATTTCCAGCCATGTAAGTAAATGGGTTAGGTGATGTAAATGGTTGGTAAGGATGTGGTGGGTGGGTGCAAGCACCCACTGCTTCTTTAGCACCCATTATCAGCCAGAAGTCATCACATTCATCTATGTTGAACGCCTTAAATATTCAGCATTCAGACGACCATCTGAACAGCAAATGTTCGGTCTGAACTTACAATCAGACCAAACACTGACCTCATCCCCAGACACTTGAGCTCTTTAGTGTACTCCTTCTCTTTTTAAAGTCCAGTCATAGGTTGCGTGTGAAAAGGAGATCTGTAAAGACTACTGAACTGCAGCAGAGAAAAAAAAGTTTTGTGGAGTAAAGCTGTGTAAATCTCAGTGCCAGATGAACAAAAATACAAATTCTTTTGAAAGGCAGTAAATAGGTATCCTGTGTATTTAGCTGTTAGCATGAATGTCAGCTTTAAATTAGAATTTTGTGCCTCTAGATGTATTAAAATTCATAATAGTATATTTTCTTACTAATTCCTAGTCACCTAAAGGTTTGCATTCTTCTTTGACAGTTTATCATGAAGTTGAACAGTTGAGAGGCAGTCTTTAAAAAACATTCTTCCCCTCATACAGGATGAAGCATGATTCACAAAGTAAAATGCGTAGTATATGGCTTCACTGAATGGAGGATATGTGCAGTAACCAGCATCCAGAAGGACATTGACTTAAATGATTTGATAGTGCTATATCCCAAAAATAAAACATATTCTGGAGTTCGGCTTTGAGGTCAGCCCTGCATAAATGTCTGCCTGTGTTAGTCCATACTATCTGTCCTCTTAACTACCAGGGTCGTGATGTGACCTAATTAGAAAGCTATTTCTAGGAAATTCAGCTGTAGACAGACAGTACTTACAGTAGGAATGTGACTACTTTCTACTTTGTTATTGGTGATTCTCCAACTTAAAACAATATGTGGTCTTTACTGAATTTCCCTCAGTAGATCTGGAATTAAGTAGAATGTAGATCATGGGTGGCAACATCCATCAGTATCCATTCACAATGACAGAACATTTACATATTTAAACATAAAACTTATATTTTGGTATAAAATGTGGCTGCAATGTTTACAATTTAAGATAAATTGTTTCATTTATTAACCTCTTCCATACGGGGAACTTTTGCCTCCTTCCTGCCTCGGCCAATTTTCAGGCTTCAGCGCTGTCACACTTTGAATGACAATTGCGCGGTCATACAACACTGTACCCAAACTAAAATGTTATCATTTTCTTCACACAACTAGAGCTTTCTTTTGGTGGTATTTAATCACTGCTGGGGTTTTTATATTTTGCTAAATTAACAAAAAAAGACCAAACATTTTGGAAAAAAAACATGTATTTCTTTGTTTCTGTTATAAAAGTTTGCAAATAAATAATTGTTCTTCAATTTAGGCCAAGATGTATTCTGCTACATTTCTTTGGTGAAAATAACCCACATTAGTATTTATTATTTAGTCTGTAGGAAAGTTATAGAGTTCACAAACTATTATACTACTCCACTCCTCCCAAGATATCTTCCTCTCTAGCTCCCTCATCACCTCCTCCCACACTCGCCTCCAGGACTTCTCCAGAGCCTCTCCCATCCTCTGGAACTCCCTACCACAGCATGCCCGGTCAGCCCCTACCCTGTCTGCCTTTAGGTGATTATTGAAAACTCACTTCTTCAGGGAAGCCTACCCCACCTCCACCTAGAACTGTACTTGAATCACCTCCACCAGATCATCCCCGCAGCTATCACCTTTTGTATCACCTCCCCCTTCCTTTAGATTGTAAGCTCCACGAGCAGGGCCCTCCTATTCCTTCTGTACTGAAATGTATTGTAATTGTACTGTCTCCCTTATATTGGAAAGCACTGCGCAAATTGTTGGCGCTATATACATCCTGTATAATAATAAAATCCTGTATAATGGGATATATCTGAAAACTGATCAATCCTGAAGTACTGACGGCCAATCTAATTTCTTTAGGTCCAAGAATGTCAGAACAGTACAGATATCCCCCAAATGACCCTTTTTTTGCAAAGTAGACAGTCCAACGTATTTCATAAGAGGCGTGGCAAGTTTTTTGAAGTTGTAATTTTTTGTGTCATAATTTTTTTAGAAAATGAAGAAATTAAAAAATTATTTTCATTATTTTTTTTTTACATACTGTCACCAGTGCAGTACAATGTCATCATATAACTGGCATGGCGGTGAACAGGGACACTGACTGGTGACAGTATGAAAAAAAAATTGATAATTTTTTTCTCTTTTTTTAAGATTTTTTTTTCATATTGCACTATGACCAATGTAGTATAATGTTACCATAGTAACATTGTACTACTTTGGGGAAGTGATCATTATTTATTTTATTTGCACAATTTGCTTATAGCAAATAATTATTTTGCTATAAGCAAGCATTTACCTGAATGAAATCGATTCATTCAGGGGGTTTTTTTGTGATTAGAAGTGATTTGGCCACAGCTAATCACATGACACAGCTGGGCTGTGATTGGCCCAGCTTATGCATGTGATCGCTGTGACCATTCACAGCTAGACACACTTGTATACAATGGATGGCATGAAAGGAAGCCATCCATTGTATACAACTATGTGACCTGCTGTGATTGGTCACAGCAGGTCACATGGTACTGGAAACAGGGCTGGTACACAGATCTGTCATCGGTCGTGTCCAAGGTACACAGCCGGTGACAGATCTCGCTACAGCGCGGCCCTGCGGGCATGCACAATACACATACTGGAAAGGACACCATATGGCGTCCACCCGGAGGGACGAGCTGTTCACCCGGCCGCCATCTGGCTATAGGCCAGGCGGCAACTGGTTAAGGTGCAACTAAAGGCAAAACTTTTTTTTTTTTCATGTTGGATAGAGTAAGGGAGAGTTATAACCCTTGTCCGTTTTTTTGCCATCTGTGTCCATGTGGAGATTTCCCTTCACTTCCTGCTCCATAGCCAAAACAGGAAGTGAGTGGAAATTTCTCCAAAGTGATGGCATCTTAGGGTGTCGTTAGGGTCACCAGAACTAATGTCTCCATTGGAACATTTCCCCTCTATTACTGTTCTGGTGTAAACCCAACATTTGGGATTTTCTTTCACGTTTGATTCTAACAGTAAACAGGCCAAACAGAGAGGGTGAATCTCCCTAACAGGTACACAGACAAAAAAAACCCTGAAAGGTGTTCTAAACCCTCTCCACTCTATTTATTTCAGGTACTTATATAGTGCCATCAATTTATGCAGCGCTTTACATATATATTGTACATTCACATCCCTAACCCTCAAGGGGCGTACAATCTAAGGTCCCTAACTCACATTCATACATACTGTATACATACTAGGGTCAATTTACACAGGATCCAATTAACCTACCAGCATGTCTTTGGAGTGTGGGAGGAAACCAGAGTACCCGAAGGAAAACCGCACAGGGTGAACATGCAAACTCCAGGCAGGTGTGCCTTGGTTGGAATTTGAACCGACGACCCTAGTACTGTCAGGTGGAAGTGCTAACCACTTAGCCACTGTGCTGCCCTCTATCCAAAATATATATATAAAGGTTTTGACCTTTAGTTAAGCCTTAATCGCTTTCCCGTTGCCCTATAGCAGATATACTGCTACAGGGCAGCAGGGTGCGCAAATCACATATATATATATATACGTGATTCTGCATTTCCAGGTAGTACCGTGCGCGCACCCTACTGTGCCGCTATTTGTGGCCTCGGCTGTCAATCACTGGGTCCCGGCCGGTGATCGCCGAGCATTACCAACGGAGACGAAATGTATTCTGCTACATGTCTTTGCTAAAAAAAATCCAAATACATGTACATTAATTGGTTTACATGAAAGTTATAGCTTTCACAAATGGCGGTATATATGCTGGGATTTTTTTAAAATGTTTTATTTTTTACTAGTAATGTCGGCTATCAGCGATTTTTAGCAGGACTGCGGCAGACATTCTGATACTGCGGGGATTAGTGCTAAAAAAAAGCACTGGCACTGTGCTAATGGCACTGGACAGGAGGGGGTTAACATTTGGGGGCGATCAAAGGGTTGACTGTGTGCATGGAGTGTTTTACTAGGGGGCAGGGGGTGTGTGCTTCATTGTAAGCACACTGCTCTAGATGGCTGTACTATGCACAGCCATCCAAAGCAGTGTGCCCGAGCTAACAGGGAGGAGAACTGTTAGTAAACAAAACAGTTCTCCTCCTCGTCGGAAATCCTCAGTAATCACTGGGTGCCGGTGAGTAATCGCCAGCCAGGACCCGGTGATTGACAGCCATGACCGTAAATGGCAGCGCGGGTAGGGTGTGCGCGCCCCCGTCCCGGAGATGCAAAATCACGTATATATACATGATTTTACCCACCCGTGCCGCCCTGTAGCAGTATTTCTGCTATAGGGCGGTCAGGAAGTGGTTAATATTAATATTCAGTTAATATTCTCTGGATATTTAAAAAAGGGTTATCAAATGTGTCTGAAAATCTATCCACAGCAAAAATGTTAATGAAGTAGTTGCATTCAAAAAAGATCCGTGTAAATGTTTCAGTCCACTCTGGTCCGAACGTGTGATGCAAAAGCTCCAGCTCTCATGTGTCATGGAATGCTGAATTCCAGGAGTCATGATGTCACCCACCAGCTTCTATTGCACATTCGTTGTTGGCGCTCCCTCCTCTCCCCTGCAGCAGCCATTCGATGACACAGGGGAGCCAGAGCTTAAAATGTGTTTCAAGTAAAAAATGTCATTTTGTTTTGGATACAGTGAGGAGGGAGGAGAACTTTTAACTCAGGCTTTTAATGCTACATCAGTCTTAAAGAGGTTTTCCCTCACTTCTTTGTCCTGATGACAACATTTTCAGCAAACAGGAAGTAGTTGCAAAAGGAACACAGACAAAAAGAAAAAACTGACGGAGGGTCTAGCCTTTCCCTACTTTTCAAAAACAATGTTTTCCTATGTTGCTGTTTCCCCCACTTCCTCTTTGGTAATACGTTGTCAGAAGAACAGGAAGCGGGGAAAAACATCTCTGAAACAAATCCTTTGTGAACAGTAAAGTTAGGGTTTGGCCAGATATACGCAATAAAAGTTAAAGTGTTACTAAACCCAGGGCCCTGCGTTCACTATATCTGGTCTCCCACAGTACACAGAACATGGAAATGTAGTTATTTTAGAAAATATAAACTGCTAAATACCTTTTCTCATCAGCAGTTAGAGCAGTCTTGTGACTTTCGAAGAGCACTGGCTTGTAGGAGGAGTTTTCTTTCTTCTCTAAGAGGATGCAGAACCCCTGACCCTCTTTCTGAACAGTGCTGATTGACTGATCACAGTCTTATAAGAAAAGAAAATAAACCTCTCTAGCAATACACACCAAACTGAGTATGTGCATGTGGCTACAGGTTCAGTCTGTCTTATCAGGTGGACATCTGAACAAGAGGAGGGGCAGAGAAGAAAAGATCAAACAGCCTTTTTACACAATGCAGAGGATTAACCCCTTAGGTTCCACAGTGATTATAACAAGCATACTTTACTGCATATACATTTTACTGTTGTGGGTTTAGTAACATTTTAAGGTAAGGTTATAATGTCACTGACATTGTACTGCTGTGTCTATTAATCATAGACACTGACTGTTGCACGCATGGCTGTGGATAAGGGGGTACCACCAGTCCTCCTGTGTGGGACCCAGGCCAGCAGGGGGGCCCAGGTAACTAGGTGAATTGCAGAGAGGGTGATTGGCACAGCATGGGGGGATTACTGGAACCAATCCCCTGTATGGCTCTTTCTGCAGCAGCTGAAAGCTGGCCTCTTCTATTCTCTCTCCCCCTGGCTTTCAGCTGCTGTAGAGAGCCATACAGGGGATCTGCTCCAATAACTGCCCACCCCCCCTGTGCACCACATGTTTCCCCCTGCCACCAAGGCCCTCCTGTGTGCCCCCACCCTGCAGTGCTGCCGGATTGCCTCCTCTCCTCCCCACTGACAGCTGCTAGCATACAATAGGATCCTTCAGGATGGAGAGTAGGGGAAAGGTCCGGTAAATACATCACATTTACCAGCCCCTTCCTTTCCTGAATGAATACAATGAGTGATCGGTACTCCCTGTGTTCATTCATAACTGAAGCATAGTGAACAGAGGTTTTTTTATTTTTTAGGGAGGGGAGGCCCTGTCAGGTTGGCTGTATGGGGCCCTGTGGTTTCTAACAGCAGCCCTGGTTGCACGTATAACACTATATGCCAGTGCAGCAGTCAGATCTATAGACAACAGAGCCGTACAGTGTCATAGTGACAGCCAGTAGTGCAGCCAGTCACGTCTCCAGACCATTGTCTGTAATCACCACCACACCAGTCAGTGTCCCTGATCACTGCCACGCCATGTCACCATGGGGCATATGCATCCACGTTCCATGAGACGGCTATGTTTACCCGCAAAGGGATGCACAAGTGTTCCATGCATCCCCATGCAGGTAGTCCTATCCAAGTCCATTGAGATGCACGGCGGTCACATGATCGGGAAAGGTCCCGATTGAAAGAGGAGATCGGGACCTTTCCGTGAGTACAGGACATGTGCGCTGTGAGTGCGCAGGGCGCGCACTGTCAGAACATATGTCCTTTTTTAATAGAACGCAAATGTGCAGCCGCTCGGCGTCTAGGCCCAGACTTCGGGAGGCCACACATTTGTGTGCGGCCGGCGTGAAGAGGTTATAGGGGTAGCAGTTGTGGGACTGTGAAACCGTGATGCAACTGCAAGGCTTTACCACCTTCCAACCTTATGTCTGAACGAGCCCTAATGGAGCAGCTAGTCAGTGTCTGTCCACGTGTACTGACCCTGGCCTGTTTATTGGTCATAATTCTGCCTTCTGACTGGGCCAATACTTTGCCTGTTTTCTGACCATTTTGCTACCTGCCACCTGAACTAACCCATCTGCATGTCTGACTACGTTCCTGCAAGACACCAGTCGCAGCCATCCCCTGCAGACAGCTGTGCTCCTGGAACCACAGGAACTCTTTTATTCTTCCTTTCATCAGCCTCCTATACTTCTTGGCTAGTGAGCATGCCAATCCTGGAGTCAACCATGTACCAGTAGGCTAGACTTGCTTGGCTTAAAGGAACAGGGATTGCTATAGGTTATGCTACACTAAGCTGTATTCCCAGACCACGCATACAGAAGCGACCATTACACTACTTTGTTTTCTGTTTTTTTAATTTGATTTGTGTGATACAAAGGTTACAATGTCTGGTGCATAATCAGTCTAAACCAGGGGTCTCCAAACTTTCCAATCAAGGGGCCGGTATACTGTCCTTCAGACAGCAGGAGGGCCGGGCTGAGGCCAGTGGGAGTAGAAATTGCCTTGGTGTCAATGGGACTAAACAATGCTCCATCATTGGTTTCAGTGGTAGGAATACTGCCCCATCGTTGGTGTCATTAGGAGGAATTTTGCCCCATCATTGGTATCAGTGGAAAGACATATGCCTGATTGTTGGTGTCAGTGTGAGGAATTGTGCCCTATCGATGGTGTCAGTAAGAGGAATTGTGTCCCATTGTTGGTGTCATTGAAAGGAATTGTGCCCCAACATTGGTGTCAGTGAGATGAATTGTGCCCTATTGTTGGAGTCATTGGGAGGAATTGTGCCCCATCGTTGGTGTCATTGAGAGGAATTGTGCCCCATCATTGGTGTCATTGAGAGGAATTGTGACCAGTCGCTGGTGTCTTTGGTAGGAATTGTGCCCCATCGTGTCATTGAGAAGAATCGGGCCCAGTTGTTGAGAGGAATTGTGCTCCATTGTCCATGTTATTGGTAGGAATTGTGCCACATTGTTGGTGTCATTGAGAGGAATTGTACCCCATTGTTGGTGTCATTGAGAGGAATTGTGCCCCATTGTTGGTGTCATTAAGAGGAAATGTGCCCGATCATTGTAAGGAAATGTGCCCCATTGTTGGTGTCATTGGAAGGAATTGTTCCCCATTGTCTGTGTCATTGAGAGGAATTATGCCCCATCACTGGTGTCATTGAGAGGAATTGTGCCCCATCGTTGCTGTCATTGAAAGGGATTGTGCCCGATCATTGGGAGGAATTGTGCCCCATTGTTGGTGTCATTGGAAGGAATTGTGCCCCATCATTGGTGTCCTTGGTAGGAATTGTGCCCCATTGTTGGTGTCATTGAGAGGAATTGTGCCCCATCGTTAGTGTCATTGAGAAGAATTGGTCCCAATTGTTGGGAGGAATTGTGCTCCATCGTCCATGTCATTGGTAGGAATTGTGCCACATCGTTGATGTCATTGAGAGGAATTGTGCCCCATTGTTGGTGTCATTGAGAGGAATTGTGCCCTATCGTTGGTGTCATTGAGAGGAATTGTTCCCGATCGTTGTAAGGAATTGTGCCCCATTGTTGGTGTCATTGAGAGGAATTGTGCCCTATCGTTAGGAGGAAGTGTGCCCCATCGTTGGTGTCATTGAAAGGCATTGTGCCCCATTGTTGATGTCTTTGGGAGGAATTGTGCCCTGTTGTTGGTGTCAGTGGGGAAGGAGACAAGTCTAATTCCAACTGTTGGTGCCAGTGGATGCAATAATGCCCCAAGGAACAGATAAAAGCAAGCAAAGGGCGCCTTCCAGCCCCTGGACCGCAGTTTGGAGACCACTGGTCTAAACATTGAAAAAGTCTCATACTAGATATTATCATACTCGAGGAGTTGCAGAATGTGTTTTGTTGTAATTCTAAGTATGCCCATGCTTATGAGAAATATGAGAAATATCTTATTAAATTGACAACTTTGTATAAAAAAAAAAACTTTCTTTCCACATTTTCTAAAAACTTGCAAAAGATGAAGTCATCTAAAGACTCACCATGCCACTTAAAAATACCTTTGGGTATTTATTCTTCAAAATGTGGTCATTTTGTGTGTGTCCTTTCTGTCCTAGTGCTCCAGGGCCTCAAAAAAAGGAAATTAGATACTGAATTTATGCCCCTAGAAATCCTGAAGGTGCTTATTGGATTTTGGGCCCGTCTATGTGGCTAGGCTATGAAAATATCTCACACATGTGGTATCTCTATGCTCAGGAGGAGTAGCAGAATGTATTTTGGGGTGTAAATCTAAGTATACTTATGTTTTGTTTAGGAAATATCTTATTATTGACACCTTTGTGTAAAAAATAAATTTTCATTTTCATTCCTGCATCTTCCAAAAACTTATGTCTAAGAATTGCAGACTCACTATGCCTTTCTGAAATTACCTTGGGGTGTTTGTTTTCCAAAATGTGGTCATTTTGTGGGTTTTTCCATTGTCCTGGCACTCCAGGGGCTCAAAAATTTTATGATAGGTAGTCAGGAAATTAGATGCCTCATTTATGCTTCTTGAAAGATGCTCCTTGGATTTTGAGCCTCTCTATGCAACTAGGCTGTGATAAACTCTCACATGTGGTATCCCCATATAAGTATGTGTGTGAATAAATAACTTAAAATGACACCTTTGTGAAAAAAACAAATTTGTATTTAATTACTTCCTTTTCCAAAAAAATTGTGAAAAAATTATAACTTTAAAAAACTCACCATGTCTATTACTAAATACCTTTGACTGTCTGCTTTCCAAAAAGGGGTCATTATGGGGATAATTGTACTGTCCTGGCATTTTAGGGCCTCATGAAATATGATAGGCAGTCAGAACATCAGGACTGATCAATTTTTAAATATACACTGCTCACAAAAGTTAAAGGAACACTTTTTAATCAGAGTATAGTATCAAGTCAATTAAACTCCTGAGATATTGATCTGGTCAGTTAAGTAGCAGAGGGGGCTGTTAATCAGTTTCAGCTGCTTTGGTGTTAATTAAATTAACAACAGGTGCACTAGATGGGCAACAATCAGATGACCCCAAAAACAGGAATGGTTTTACAGGTGGAGGCCACTGACATTTTTTTCCCTACTCATCTTTTCTGACTTATTTTCACTAGTTTTGCATTTGGCTAGGGTCAGTGTCACTACTGGTAACATGAGGCGATACCTGCACCCTACAGAGGTTACACAGACAGTCCAGCTTCTCAAAGGATGGCACATCAATACGTACCATTGCCAGAAGGTTTGCTGTGTCTCCAGCACAGTCTCAAGAGCATGGAGGAGATTCCAGGAGACAGGCAGTTACTCTAGGAGAGGTGGGCAGGGCTGTAGAAGGTCCTTAACCCATTAGCAGGACCCGTATCTGCTCCTTTGTGCAAGGAGGAACAGGATGAGCACTGCCAAAGCCCTACAAAATGACCTCCAGGCCACTGGTGTGAATCAGAAACAGACTTCATAAGGTGGCCTGAGGGCCCAAAGTTCTCTAGTGGGCTCTGTGCTCACTGCCTGGCACCATAGAGCTTGATTGGCATTTGCCATTGAACACCAGAATTAGCAGGTCCACCACTGGCGTCCTGTGCTTTTCACAGATGAGAGCAGGTTCACCCTGAGCACGTGACAGATGTCAAAAGGGAAGCCATGGAGAACGTTATGATGCCTGTAACATATCCATGGAAGGATGCACAGACCTCTACAGGCTAGATAATGGCACTCTGACTGCCATTAGGTATAGGGATGAAATCCTTGGACCCATTGTCAGACCCTGTGCTGGTGCAGTGGGTCCTGGGTTCCTCCTGGTGCATGACAATGCCTGGCCTCATATGGCAAAAGCAGTTCCTGGAGGATAAAGGAAATAATACCATTGAATGACCCCCACGCTCGCCTGACCTAAATCCAATAGAACTCCTCTGGGATATCATGTTTCAGTCCATTCCGACGCCACCAGGTTTCACCTCAGACTGTCCAGGACATCAGTGATGCCCTGGTCCAGATCTGGGAGGAAATACCCCAGGACACCATCCTTCGTCTCATTAGGAGCATGCCCCAACATTGTCAGGCATGCAAACAAGCACGTGGGGGCCATACAAACTACTGAGTACCATTTTGAGTTACTGCAAAGACATTTCAGCAAAATGGACTAGCCTGCTGCATAATTTTTTCACTTTGATTTTCGGGGTGTCTTTGAATTTCATCCTCTATAGGTTGATAATTTTCATTTCCATCAAACGATGGGGCATCCTTATGTTCCTAACACATTACCCAGTCTATATCAGTATAGATATTCAGCATGATATTTTTCCCCATTGAGATCTGATGTGTTTTCAAAGTTCTTCCTTTAATTGTTTTGAGCAGTGTATATACAATAGTTTGTAAACTCTATAACTTTCAAACAGACTAAATAATCTATACCTATTTGTCTTTTTGTTCACCAAAGATATGTAGCAGAATACATTTTGGCCCACATTTATGATGAAATATTTATTTGCAAAGTTTTATAATAGAAATTAAGAAAAACTTTTTTCCTTTATATAGCAAAAAATAAAAAAACCCAGTGGTGATTAAATACCACCAAAAGAAAGCTCTATCTGTTCCAAAAAAATTATATAAAATTAAATTTGGGTACAGTGAAGGAGTAATTGTCATTCAAAGTATGACAGGGCTGAAAATTGAAAAATGGTCTGGACTGGAAGGGGGTAAAACAGTCTGGTCCTAAAGTGGTTAAAGTTAAGAGTCAGTAAATGAAGGGTTATGTTTTTATTTATTTTTTTTGTGCCTGAATCTCCACACTGAACACTAATGAACATAAATTTTGAAAAATGTGCCTTAATTGGTGGTTTTGCCCCAATATTCAAAGGTTTTGGAGGGTTATCTCCCCCTGGATTCAGAGAATGACCCTTCAACCTATTGATTTCACCCCTCTGCACTACTTGTTCCATGGCACCCCTTCCTCTATTAAAATTTACAAACGTAGTGTTAGCCCGCACTTGATGAATGCCACTAAGAGCTTAATACCACATCTCTGGAGGCAGAGCTGGTGCCCTACAGTTGTGGAGTGGAAGCGAGAGGTTAATAGGATCTATGAAGCTGAATGCTGGATCTATACTGTTAAAAACGAGCTTGAGAAATTCCATGGCATATGGTCTGGGTGGTTATACTACTCTATGGAACTAGAAGATCCAGTTGACCCTACTCCAGGTGACGGGCTCCCCATGATTTTGATCCCCACCTTGGATCTCTCGCCTTGACCCCTGGATCTTTCCCCCAGCTGGTTCTACTCTGTAGGTCTGATTCTGCCATTGGACTAACGTGCGCTGGGTTTCTTTCAGGTTCTTTCTCCTGATTTGCCTCTCTGCTGTTTTGCCCTGAGCGTTGAGCCCTCAAACCTTTGTTGTTATCCTTCTTTTTTCTCTGACCCTACAGGGCCTCTGCTCTTCTTTTTCTTTTCTTTTCATCTTTTCCTTTTCTTTTCATCTTTTCTTTTCTTTCCTTAGCTTGTATCTCTGTATCTCTGTGTCTTTGCCATCTCACATGTGAGTGCTGTTTTTTAACAGTTGAAGTTGAAATGTGGACTGTTACGGGGCATGCTTGATCTATCGCCCTGAGACTGGCTGGCCTCGTGCAGAGACGTAGCTCCTACTTGGCAGCTGGGTTCCTTGGTGATGAGTTTTGTGCTGGTTCTCGCTGCCCTGACGGAGGGCAGGGGGTACGTGGCATGACATTTGTATCCTACGGTATGCTTGATCTGCATTTGTATTACTTCATTGTACGCAGGGCCTGTTGTGGGTCCTGCTTGCTTAAAACTGTTATCTCTTCTATGTGTCACTTCAAGTTTTTGTCTTCACAAGTGCTTTATCCTTTGTCATGAAAATCTTTAATAAAGACAGATTATACAACAAAAAAAAGTTGCCTTGAACAGTGACTTAATAATTACTAATGGAAAGTATTGACAGATTTATTACAAACCCCACGCTAAAGAGTTTCTGATAGTAGAATAATTTTCACGTAAAAACATCCAAATTCTCTTACTCCTTGTGTGCAGTATATATACATTTTCTTTTCCTTTTTATCTTTTTTTCATATTCTGTGCATTGCATAATTCTTTTTTTTACGTTGTGTTAATTTTGAATAGCATAATTTGATAATTTAGTATGTCATAGCAGATTATTATTCCAAGATTTAAAGGAAACAAAAGTTCTAGATTATTAGTGACAACTCTGCAACTGATTGTCCTATGTTTAACATCTGTTTTGTTGCAAATCAGTAAATACTGATTGTAAGCATTTTAAACAGGAATGAATTTGGATGTTGGATGAATTTACTTTCAAAGTAAATTATCAATTCGTTTTCATGAAATGGCAGAATTGAAATATCCCACATTATGTAAGCGTTCTATACATTTAGGTTCTTTGCTATTAGTTTTCAAAAAATTGTAAATGTAGCCTGTGTAATGTACACCTCTGGAGGGACATTCAGCCTCCTGCCAAGAACCTACAAAAAAAAAGCTCTTTGACTTGCAAAGCATTATTAGCTTAGTACTTTAATCTCTGTTAGCATAAAGATAATATTGGTTGAAATGAATCTCAAAACTCACTACATGGGAGTTCTTAGAATATAGACCATACAGACAGCTGTTATCAGTCATTTCTGTCATATTTATATTCTCACTACTGTCTTAAAATAGGGATACATCTAAATCCCATGTTAAAATAGATTAGATTAAATGGCATAATTGAGTTAACCATAAACGTTTCATGAGAGCCAAAGTGTGTCACTAATGTTTATATTAAAATGGGTTGAACCTTTCTTTGAAATACAGTTCCTAATTACTGTAGCAATCTTAGTAAATGATTCAAACAGGAGTCAAATGCACAAGCAATGAATGTAGGGGCCCCATGAGAAAATGTTAAACTCAAGAGTACTTCTGTTGAAATGTCGAATTCCCATTTATTTGTTGAAAGGCTAAAACCTAATATCAAGATTTATGTAATTTAACTAGATATAGCTCCACCAGCAATCTTGGTGTCCTTTCTTTGAACAAGTATGTGCATCAAACCAAAACTTGAACTTCTCATTGTTCTGACTCAGCACACCTGATTTAATTATAAATAGTGGTGGTGCTATAGATAGGGTTCTTTTCCATTGGTAGAGCCAGCTCAAGAATTACAAAGGAGTACCTGAGGTTGTGTGAAGACCCATGTGTCATGGATGATCCCAAAGTGCAATTGAGGCTCTGCATGGCAAGGAAAGTTCCAGGGTCATAGCTTGAGACAGGGTGCTGTGGAGTCACTGGTAGATGTGAGATTGCTAAGAGACTGAGAATGCTTTGAGGTCATTAGATGATACAAGAAGCTCTGGGGGTCACTGGGTGTCTCAGGGGGAGGGGAACAGGCAAGCGCTGATATCTTGCTCACATGGGCTGCCAAGAGACGGTAAAAACTGATGGTTGAGCTGTCCATCTAAAACAGAGGTCTCCAAACTATGGACTGGATGCAGCCCTTTGCTTGCCCTTATCTGGCCCTAGGGGCACTTTTCTCCCACTGATACAAGACACTATTCCTTCCACTGACACCAACAAGGAGGCATAATTCCTGCTACTGACATCAACAACAGTCACTATTCCTCTCACTGAAACAAACCATGGGGCACTATTCTTCCCACTGACACCAACAACGGAGCATTATTTCTCCAACTTACACCAAGAATAGGGTGCTATTCCTCCCCTAATGCCAAAGATGCATTGTTTACTCCAAATGACGCAGGACAATTTCTACTCCCAATGGCCACAGCCCGGCCCCCCTAAAGTCTGAAAGCCAGTAAACTGGCCCTTTGTTTGGAAAGTTTGGAGACCCCTGATCTAAAACATAGCACACAGCATTACAGGACTGTACACATGCTGCGAGAAAAGCAAATTTAATGCAGCTCACTTATTTAAGTCAATGGGACTGTGCTGCAACTGCAAGCCAAGCATATGGCTTATGGTGGCTGAGTATTAGTTCCATTCAAATTTGCTGTTCACCAAAGAAATAAACAGGTATTACAGATTATTTATTACAGGTACTTATATAGCACTGTCAATTTACACAGCGCTTTACATATATACTGTATATTGTGCATTCACATCAGTCCCTAACCCTGTAGGTGCATACAATCTAAGGTCCCTAACTTACATTCATACATACACATACTAGGGCCAATTTAGACAGGAGCCAATTAACCTACAGCATGTCTTTGGAGTGTGGGAGGAAACCAGAGGAAACACACGCAGGCACAGGGAGAACATACAAACTCCAGGCAGGTGGTGCCATGGTTGTGATTCAAACAGACGACCCTAGTACTGCCAGGCGTAAGTGTTACCCATTTAGCCACTGTGCTGCCCCATAGCCACCCTCTGAAGACCAATCCATCGTGAATCAATTTACAGAAACGGTTCTAATGTGCACCTGGCCTTAGAGCTTTGTCAGTTCACAAAAGCCTGGTATTCAGGTGTATGGGAAGCAATTAAAGCCGCTGATGAATATACTGTTGTGGAAACACATCTACATGTCTACACTTTGCACCTGCTAGCAGCTGTATCATCAGAGTCACTTTAATCATATTTATTTGTGAGCATAAGTGTGTGTATCAGAAAAATGACTGGTTAAAGTAACAAATCCTTTCACAGTTTAAACCAGGGGTCTCCCAAACTTTCTAAACATAGGGCCAGTTAACTGTCCATCAGAATTTCGAGGGGGGTGGGGGGGCGGACTGTGGCTATTGGGAGTAGAAAGTTTGAGGAATAGTGTCCTATTGTTGGTGCCATTGGGGGGAAATAGAACCCCATCGTTTTTTGTTTTTCTGGCAGGAATAGTGCCCCATCATTGGTGTTGGTGGCAGGAATAGTGCCACATCAGTGGTCTCAGTGGGAGGAATAGTGTCCTATTGTTGGTGTCAGTGGGAGGGAAATAGTGCCCCATCGTTGGTGTCAGTGGGAGTTATAGTTCCCTATCATTGGTGTCAGTTTGAGGAATAGTGACCTACTACTAGTGTCACTGGGGGGAAATAGTACCCCATCGTTGGTGTTGGTGGCAGGAATAGTGCCCCGTCAATAGTGTCAGTGGGAGGAATAGCGCCCCATCGTTGGTGTCAGTGGGAGGAATAGTGCCCCATCATTGGCATCAGTGGGAGGAATAGTGCCCCATCATTGGCATCAGTGGGAGGAATAGTGCCCCATTGTTGGTGTCAATGGGAGAAACAGTGGCTCATTGTACACGTCACTAGCAGTACGTATGCCCCATTCTTGGTGGGAGGAAAGGAATAGTGCCTTGTATCAGTGGGAGTAAAAGTGCCCTGAGGGACGGATAAAGGCAAGCAAAGGGCCATATCCGGCCCCCAGGCTGCAGTTTAGAGACCACTGGTTTAAACCATAAATGCATATGTTTCTCAATTGTGTATTTACCTGTTTGCCTGGAGTTCTACTGTAAATGAATATCTAATCGGCTGTTTTAGACAGCATTGGTAATATGCCTTCAGTAAATGTTTGCATTTGAGGCTCATTCACATTAACCTAATGAAAGGAGACAGTTTGATTAGTGCTCTTTAATAAGATTTTCCAGACAGTAATTCTACATTTGTGTCTGCAGCCATTGCTATATACTTAATAAAAACATCCTGGGAACAGTGATGACGCGGATACGTTTAGAAAGGATTATCATGTCATTTCGTTTTTTCCATTACATTATGCCATGTTTGTTCAGCCCATGTTACAAGATAGAAGTATACATAAGTAGTAGGTGGAATTAGGCAAATGAAAAGAAGACTGAAATTAAAAGATTGTGTTTTTCCCAAGACATAAAAAATATACCGAAGTGCAGCAAATATGTAATGTGCACATACTATTCACTGGTGATTGTTAAGACTTTTATTTAACTAAATGTCTAATTTACTACTTGTGAATAAAAATATCCCTTTACTGTATGTACAACATTGTACTTGAACCTGAAACATCTAAAATCCATGCAGCCTTCCTAAATTCCATTCAAAACTTATAGGAAGTTATAAAAAATGAGTCTAGCTGGAACAATAAATCTCAGTCTTCCACATAGCGTAACATACTTCTATACATGGTTCTCCAAAATGATGTAATTTTCCAGCATGGAGTTCTAAAAATGTTACTTATTTCTAATTATACCTAACCAATATATGGTGGTAAACCATAAAAATATCTGAGCATGTGGGATGTCATGTTTTGATTGCTTATCAAAACAATGATGCTGTAATCACAGGGGAAAAAGTTGGCTGCACACAGAGAAGATCAGCATTGTATAAAACTTTATTGATCCCAAAAAAAGCAAAGTTGCCCCACCTGGGACCTCCATTTCTCCTTTTTCCTGTGGTCCTGCTGGGGAGCATGGGACTTGAGAGCTGCTTCTCCTTTTGTGGTTTGAATGATGTTGTAATGTTGGCACATCTTTATTTTGGGTATTTTTCTCTTGCAGTGAGATATTCACTGACAAATAAGCATTTAGATGCTGACCTAAAGGAAAAATGATGTGCCATTGTTAAATCCTCCTTTTGAAAAATGCAAATTGCCTTGTTGTTATGTTGATCCAGTAGAGTCAAATGAATAGATCCAAATAGATCCAATGGAGCAGAGGTGTAACTAGAACCTACAGGGCCCCGGTGCAAGAAACCATGAAGGGCCCCCCCTGACTCCCATCATGGGGGCATTTCCATCGGTCTAGGAGACAGGGCTAGTGGCTCACTTTTGCCTCTTCTCTACAGCTGCTTGCATGCAGTACAGTGGTGTGCTGAAGGAGAGAAAAGCCCAGCTCAGACACACAGCAATGTTGAATACACCGAATACCAGATAGCTATCATGTCTACCATTAGCTCTGGCAGCCGGGTGCTGAAAGGAGTACTTCAGTGCCAAGCTGCCAGTGAGACACAGCTCGGATTCATGAGATGCTGTCATTTTGGTAAGAGACTATTGGGAGGTATGCCAATGTGACAAGGAGGTCCCCAGGCCCCCTGGAGCATGAGTGGGGTCATCATTATGACCCCTGTGATCCCTGTAGCTATGCCATTGTGTATGGGTAAATGGCTGCATGCAAGTATGAGTAAATGACTGTATATGAATGTGTGAAAGTATGGGTAAATGGATGTCTGCATGAATAGATAATTTACTGTATATATGACTGTGCACAAGTGTGGGTAAATAGCTGTGTCCCCTCTTAAAAACGTTCCACCACTGCATCTCCTCCTGTTCCATCACTGCAGCCCCTCCTGAACAAATGTTCCAACACTGCACCCCTCCTGAACACCTGATCCACTTCACCCACATTTTTTCTACCACTGCACGCCCTCCTCTTCCACCACTACACCCTTCCTGAGCACCTGTTCCACCACTGAAAACACACTCCAGTTTCAATACCTTTGATGCCTCTTCCACACGCCTGCACCCTGTTGTTTCCATTTGGGGTGGACCTAAATGACAAGGCTGCTACCTGCAAGGTCCGGGCTGAGTAGGAGAGGAGAAACTCTTCAGCAGCCCAACAAATGATTTTTAAGAATGATGTGCGGACACCCAGGAAGACCTGTTGCTAGCAATGCTGCTGTAGATAGAGAGCAGAGTTAGCAGCGTGAAAGATCAGCAGCAGTGACAGCAGTCCTTCAGCTCACGTAGCCACATCCTGTGACATTGGGACACACACTTGATACCCAAGTCGTCGATTGGCTCTACATCCTGTTCTCCTTACATGGCCTTATGGTTCAATATAACTCTTCTGACCCATCTCTGTGGGCCTCCAGGAGAGTACGATATCTATCTCAGCTCAGTGAGAATGGTGTTCCTTAAACATTTTATCCCTTAAAGGCACAATTCAGTCTCCCTACACATTACTTCTTTAGGTTTCTCCAATTAAGACATGCCTATTGGGCCCAGTTTGGAACCTCTCCTCTAGTAGTTCAACCCTCCACTATGGAACAATTACTTAGAGATAAAGATATAGAGAAGCCCTTGTCCAACTTCTATAAGGCTTTACAACCCAGTAATCACCATGATCTGTAACACTTGCGGGCGTTCTGGGAGGAGGTAGTACCTAAGTGCTAAATGGTTAGCACTTCTGCTGAATGTAAGTTAAGGACTTTATATTGTACACCCTCTGAGGGTTAGGGACTGATGTGAATGTACGCTATATATGTAAAGCGCTGTGTAAATTGACAGCGCTATATAGGTACCTGTAATAAATAGATAAAATACTTTAGACAGCGAAGATTGGGAGGATATTTGGAAGGGCACATTCAAACAATTAGTCTCCACAAGAGATAACCCTATACAATTCAAATTACTCCATCGTGTCTATGTTACCTGAAGAAAACTCCATAAAATATATCCTCAATGCCCCTGGTAGGCTGGAGATACATGGCAGACTCAGCTGATTTCATGCATATGATCTGGATATGCTGCTCTGTACAGCAATAATGGGATCAGGTGCTGGAGTGCACTCTCAAGGTAACCACTATACGGATTCCACTCCTTGCAGTGATATGTATTCTAGGATTACCGGAAGCTCTGGCACATACTAGAACAGTTAGGACCCTGCTTGCTTTATTACTTATGCTTGAAAGGCAATAGTGCTTCAATGGAAATCTGCTACTGCCCTCACTCTTACCACCTGGAAACTACTGGTTAATTCTGTAGTTCCTTTGTATAAAGCAAGCTACCATGCAAGGGGGTGTCTCAAAAAGCTCCAAAAAGGTATGGGACATCTGGGTTGACTCATGTATGACAGTGATACTCTGAATGAGTGTTTGTCCTTTGGGTGTGGTTTACTAATCATGTTATTGTATTGTATTTGGCTACTATGTACACCAATAGCTAGGGGAATGCCCAAGAGGGTCTGTTGTGTAATTTATGCCATTTTATACACAACTTAATAAATAGAATTTGTTTTTTAAAATATGCTAATGTGACAGGCAGGCCTCCCAGCCCCCCCCCCCCCCTTCCCCCCGGAGCAAGTGTGGGGTCACCATTGCGACCCCTCAAGTTCCGCCACTGCAATGAAGTCAATGACCTGGATCAAGTATGCGGATTAGGAGTTCTGACTTTTCTTTGGCTTCACTGGCTGCATGCCTGTTTCCTATCAGTGACTTAGAACACAATGGTGTTGATTTACTAAAACTGGAAAGTGCAACATACGGTGCCGCTGTGCATGGTAGCCAATTAGCTTCTAACTTCAGCTTGTTCAATTAAGCTTTGGCAATAAAGCCTGGAATCTGATTGATTTCTATGCAGAGCTGTGCCAGATTTTGCACTCACCAATTTTAGTAAATTAACCCCAATGTGCCGCAAATTTTTCTATATTTATGCTATTCTACAATTAAAATCAATTTGTGTTTGAACTTCTCCCCGTATTGCTGTCACAGGGAGGGTTGGGGATCGGACAGCAGTTGTAGCGGTGGGAACATGTTACATGTTCCACCCTAAAAACGGATGGAACCTGTAATGCATTCCCAAATGTGAACAAATCCTTTAAGCTTTGACAAGAAAAAGTAGGAAGCTGATTGGCTTCTATGCAGATTTCTATGCAGATTTTTCACTCTCCAGTTTTAATAAATCAACCCCAGTGAGACCAGAGATAGCAAAGTAACTGGCATTTTTAGAAAGAGGTTTTTTTCTTTCAATCACCTGTTTTTTATGTTCTTTATACACATATTTTGTATCAGCAAATTTAGTAAGAAAAATGTATCAATGCTGTTTAAAAATCTGTTTGCTTTCCATTCCATTAACTTTAGATTCAATTTAGAATGAACAGATTAAATCTGAAAAAGTAAAATCATTAGGTAGAACTTAATATTTTCCCAACACATTGTGTTTTTTTTTTTTCTCAAAAGCATCTGTAAATCATTGAGAGCAGTCACAAAGAACTCCAACCCTAGATCAGATTTTCTATATTTTATTGAAATACAGTATCTATCAGACTGACCAAAGGATTGGATTGTAACTGTTGTTTATTAATTTGTGAGAATAATCATTTGTCAGTTGTGAATGGTAGCAAATCACTTTAAAGAGTGATGGAAATCCATCTTCATAGGAAGTGAACCCAGACATAGATATATAGACTTATTACTTAAAGCAGTGATGATAAACAATACTGAGCAACCTATAGCAAGCAGGTCTGAAGTTAGATTGGTGTATGATCATTTCTGATTGGTTGCTATTGATTACTCCACTGCAGGGGCGGACTGACCATTTGGAAACTCAGGCACTACCCGAGGGCCCGGGTTAGTAGGGGGCCCCATGAGATGCCCCTGGTACCTTTTTCATAGGCTTTTTTGAGCTTGGGCAAGGACACAGGGGCTCCATGATCCCCTAATGGCCGGGGGCCCCATGAGCTGTCAGTCCACCCCTGCTTCACTGTACATGCTTTACTGAATAAGCCTGATTGTGATTGAGTGTGAAAATCCGAAAGCCTATTTGTGGCTAATATATTGCCATGTAATGTTATTATGTTATACATAATATGAGAGGGCACTGTATAAAAACTTTCCATATGACAAATTGTCCATTAAAGAACCATTTTTGGAATACACGACTCTAGAATTATGGAAAATTATGATTAAAAATTAAAATGAATTATAAAACTGGTATTATTTTTTACTTCCCAGGTGGAAGAGTTTTAGACAGTACAAAACTCCTTGGTGTGAGCAGAAATATTTCTATGGAACCAAACAACACTGGAAAAAGAACATTTTCAGGTATCCATCTTATCTTTCAATACATTAAACCTCACTTTTTGTATATTTTTAACACTGGATCACCACAGGGGGTGTGACACAAATGTTTACTTTCAAATTCATGACATTTAATGAATGAAGGCCATAACAATAGCACTAGCAGCCCACCTGACTACTATGGAGCCTGATGGAGGAGGGCATATCCTGCAGACCCCCTTTCTTCTCCCCCCAGCATAAGTGATGTATTCATTCATTTGTCTCCCTCCTGAAACATATATATATATATATATATATATATATATATATATATATATATATCCAGTACTGTGCAAAAGTTTTACGCATATATATCTTAATTGTTTATTTTTTCCAATTTACAACATGCAAAAGTGAACGAACAGAAGAAAAACCAAAATCAAATAAATATTTGGTGTGACTACCATTTGGCTTCAAACCAGTATCAGTTCTTACAGTTGCACACTTTGTATACTTGCACAAAGTAAGGGATTTTGCAGGATTAGATTCAAGTGTATGCTTGGCAATTATACCAAGTAGGTGCTAAAGATCATCAATTTCATATGTAGGTTGAAGCACAGTCAATAACTGAAACAAAAACAGCTTTGTAGGAGGCTTTTAACTGGGTGAGGAATAGCCAAACTCTGCTACTAAGGGGAGGTTGTGAAAGAATTTCATGTCACAGGTCATACACCATGGCAAGACTGTACACGCCAACAAGGTAGTTAAACTGCATCAGCAAGGTCTATCCCAGGAAAAGCTTTCAAAGCAGACTGAGGTTTCAAGGTGTGCGTTCAAGCTCTTTTAAAGAAGCACAAATAAGCAGACAACGTTTAGGACCATAGACAAAATGGTTGGCCAATGAAACTTAATGCAACAGATGAAAGACACATTATGCTTACTTCCTTTTGAAAATGGAAGATGTCCAGTAGTGCCATCAGCACAGAACAGGCAGAAACCAGTGTGACCCAGGTACATACATCTACTGTCCAATGTGGAAACAAGGCTAAGTGACTCAACTATGCACACAAAACAAACAAACTGGGATGCAGAAATATGGCACCTGGTGCTTTGGACCGATTAAATATTTGTCTGTAGCAAGAGGCAGTTTGTTTGCAGAAGGGCTGGAGAGCGGTATAATAATGAGTGTCTGAAGGCAACAGTGATGCATGATGGAGGTTCCTTGCAAGTTTGGGACTATATTTCTGCAAATGGAGTTGGAGACTTGGTGAGACTATGCTGAGAAATACAGGTAGATACTTATCCATCATGCCATACTATCAGGGAAGCGTGTGATTCACCCCATATTTATTCTGCAGCAGGATAATGACCCTAAACATACAGCCAATGCAGCCAACTATCTTTAATGTAAAGAAGAACAAGGAATCCTGGAAGTGATGGTTTGGCCCTCACAGAGTCCTGATCTCAACATTGAGTCTGTCTGCGAGTACGTGAAGAGACAGAAGGATTTGAGGCAGCCTACATCCACAGAAGATCTGTGGTTAGTTCACCAAGATGTTTTCCTTCAAAAACTGTGTGCAAGTGTACCTAGAAGAATTGATGCTGTTTTGAAGGCAAAGGGTGGTCACACCAAAATATGGATTTGATTATCTCTTCTTTCATTTACTTTCCATTTTGTTATTGGAACCAGATTGACTCAGACCAGATTGACTCAGAGGTTACACCTGCCTTAATTTCCTCACTCCCAGCAGCTTGATGAAACAGTAATGAAGATAGAGGAAGGGGAGTATGTTCTGCTGTGGTGTGGGATATTAAGGTCTTGTTTACATTTGCAATTGATGGGCGGTGAAACCCAGTGGTTAAGCCACATTTTTACTGTTCCCCTGTTGTTACTGAGGCTGCAGCTGGGGGTGTACAAATGCTGTGGTAACAATGCTTTGCGATTTTGGAAAGAATCATACCCCTGTGGAACTCGGCGAGGAGCATAACCCATTCAAGTCGAAAGGGCCACACTGCAACTGCCCTGCAACCGCACACAATGCGCACAGTTGCAGTATGGTTGCCAGATTAATAGGGGGTTAAAACAGGTGGCGGGGAGGCGAAACAACACCTCCTCATTGCCTGTCTTTTGCTGTCTGACGAGTAATTTGAATGCAGATCGTGCTTCACACAGCAAAGCAAATCTAAACAAGGCCTTAAGCTAACCTGTTGCTTTTTCCTGCATGAGCAAATCACAGGTTTGCTTCAAGTATAGTCTATGGTCTGAACTGCTCTTAATATGATCTTGTTATTTCTACAGTATCTTCACCACCTTTGCCCCCAGTAAAACCAACTTCCATACGTAGAAGATTTCAGTATAACAATGTAACAGGGAGACCAAGAGTGACAGGTATGTTGTAAGGTTAGAGAGTTCCTAGCCAACTTTGCTGATCATGTTCACACCAAATTTGTGTTCATTTTTTATTCTCACTTTTCACCTGCTTTACATTCACTTTTTCATCCACTGACTTAAGTACAGCATTTATTCTGTTAAAAAAAAGTAGACAAAATGTCATTAGATTACATCACCAGGCAAACTTTATTGAACAATGTAAAATACAGAAATACAATTAGTGAAAATCAAGTTTTTAAGTGCTCTTGCTATAACATAAACAGTGCATTTAATAAAGTCATTCTGTTATTTTATTCATTAATAGGATTAGTGGAGCTGTAAAGGCCACAAAGCACCTAGCTGGACATGGCCTGGGGACATAGCTGCCCCACTCATAAAAATTAATATTCATAAACAGTATATACAGCATATATAGATCGAGAGAGAGAGTTTAAATTGGATGTAGATGTATAGGAAATATATATTATTATTGTGATTAGAGATGAGCGAATCGAACCAGGCGAACCGGAATTCGAGTCGAATTTCAGGAAATATTCGATTCGCGGCGAAACCGAAATTTTGCCTACTTCGGGTGCGCGAATCGAACATTTCCCGATCAGCCGGCAAAAGTGTCCCTGCAGTGAGCTCCGCTATTTCTGACAGTTCTCTGACAGAAGGAACACATGTTTAGCGGTTGAAACATTGTATCTATTAGTTTACATTTAGGATACAGATGTTTCAACCACTGTACATGTGAAGAAGCTGTGAGAGAACTGTCAGAAATAGAGGAACTCTGCACATACACTTTTTGCCGGCTTGGAATTATTCTTCTTTTCATCCTACTTCTTCTTCTTCTTCATCTTCATCCTCAGAAGAAGAGGATGAGGATGAGGATGAAGAAGAAGAAGAAGAAGTAGGATGAAAAGAAGAATAATTCCAAGCCGGCAAAAAGTGTATGTGCAGAGTTCCTCTATTTCTGACAGTTCTCTCACAGCTTCTTCACATGTACAGCGGTTGAAACATCTGTATCCTAAATGGAAACTAATAGATACAATTTGTATCTATTAGTTTCCATTTAGGATACAGATGTTTCAACCGCTGTACATGTGAAGAAGCTGTGAGAGAACTGTCAGAAATAGAGGAACTCTGCACATACACTTTTTGCCGGCTTGGAATTATTCTTCTTTTCATCCTACTTCTTCTTCTTCTTCTTCTTCTTCATCCTCATCCTCTTCTTCTGAGGATGAGGATGAGGATGAAGAAGAAGAAGAAGCAGTAGGATGAAAATAAGAATAATTCCAAGCCGGCAAAAAGTGTATGTGCAGAGTTCCTCTATTCTGCAGATACACTTAGAGGAGCTCTGCACATACACTTTTTGCCTGTTTGGAATTAATCTTATTTTCATCCTACTTCTTCTTCTTCTTCTTCTTCTTTATCCTCATCCTCAGAAGAAGAAGAAGAGGATGAAGAAGAAGAAGAAGAAGAAGAAGTAGGATGAAAATAAGAATAATTGCAAGCCGGCAAAAAGTGTATGTGCAGAGTTCCTCTATTCTGCAGATACACTTAGAGGAGCTCTGCAGATACACTTAGAGGAGCTCTGCACATACACTTTTTGCCGGCTTGGAATTAATCTTATTTTCATCCTACTTCTTCTTCTTCTTCTTCATCCTCATCCTCATCCTCAGAAGAAGAAGAAGAGGATGAGGATGAAGAAGAAGAAGAAGTAGGATGAAAATAAGAATAATTCCAAGCCGGCAAAAAGTGTATGTGCAGAGCTCCTCTAAGTGTATCTGCAGAGCTCCTCTAAGTGTATCTGCAGAATAGAGGAACTCTGCACATACACTTTTTGCCGGAAACCGCTGTATGGAGGGAATGTCCCAGAACTGTCATAAATAGTCTATTTCTGACAGTTCTGGGACATTCACTCCATACAGCTGTTTCAACCGCTGTATGGAGGGAATGTCATAGAACTGTCAGAAATAGACTATTAATGACAGTTCTGGGACTGTCCTTCCATACAGCGGTTGAAACATTGTATCTATTTGTTTCCATAAATGGATCCATTTATGGAAACAAATAGATACAATGTTTCAACCGCTGTATGGAAGGACAGTCCCAGAACTGTCATTAATAGTCTATTTCTGACAGTTCTATGACATTCCCTCCATACAGCGGTTGAAACAGCTGTATGGAGTGAATGTCCCAGAACTGTCAGAAATAGACTATTTATGACAGTTCTGGGACATTCACTCCATACAGCGGTTGAAACATTGTATCTATTTTTTTCCATAAATGACATTCTGCAGATACACTTAGAGGAGCGCTGCAGATACACTTTTTGCCGGCTTGGAATTATTCTTATTTTCATCCTACTTCTTCTTTTTCTTCTTATGAGGATGAGGATGAAGAAGAAGAAGTAGGATGAAAATAAGATTAATTTCAAGCCGGCAAAAAGTGTATCTGCAGCGCTCCTCTAAGTGTATTTGCAGAATGTCATTTATGGAAAAAAATAGATACAATGTTTCAACCGCTGTATGGAAGGACAGTCCCAGAACTGTCATAAATAGTCTATTTCTGACAGTTCTGGGACATTCACTCCATACAGCTGTTTCAACCGCTGTATAGAGGGAATGTCATAGAACTGTCAGAAATAGACTATTTCTGACAGTTCTGGGACAATCACTCCATACAGCTGTTTCAACCGCTGTATGGAGGGAATGTCATGGAACTGTCAGAAATAGACTATTAATGACAGTTCTGGGACTGTCCTTCCATACAGCGGTTGAAACATTGTATCTATTTGTTTCCATAAATGGATCCATTTATGGAAACAAATACATACAATGTTTCAACCGCTGTATGGAAGGACAGTCCCAGAACTGTCAGAAATAGTCTATTTCTGACAGTTCTGGGACATTCACTCCATACAGCGGTTGAAACATTGTATCTATTTTTTTCCATAAATGACATTCTGCAAATACACTTAGAGGAGCGCTGCAGATACACTTTTTGCCGGCTTGGAATTAATCTTATTTTCATCCTACTTCTTCTTCTTCATCCTCATCCTCATCCTCATAAGAAGAAAAAGAAGAAGTAGGATGAAAATAAGAATAATTCCAAGCCGGCAAAAAGTGTATCTGCAGCGCTCCTCTAAGTGTATCTGCAGAATGTCATTTATGGAAAAAAATAGATACAATGTTTCAACCGCTGTATGGAGTGAATGTCCCAGAACTGTCATAAATAGTCTATTTCTGACAGTTCTGGGACATTCACTCCATACAGCTGTTTCAACCGCTGTATGGAGGGAATGTCATGGAACTGTCAGAAATAGACTATTAATGACAGTTCTGGGACTGTCCTTCCATACAGCGGTTGAAACATTGTATGTATTTGTTTCCATAAATGGATCCATTTATGGAAACAAATACATACAATGTTTCAACCGCTGTATGGAAGGACAGTCCCAGAACTGTCAGAAATAGTCTATTTCTGACAGTTCTATGACATTCCCTCCATACAGCGGTTGAAACAGCTGTATGGAGTGAATGTCCCAGAACTGTCAGAAATAGACTATTTATGACAGTTCTGGGACATTCACTCCATACAGCGGTTGAAACATTGTATCTATTTTTTTCCATAAATGACATTCTGCAGATACACTTAGAGGAGCGCTGCAGATACACTTTTTGCCGGCTTGGAATTATTCTTATTTTCATCCTACTTCTTCTTTTTCTTCTTATGAGGATGAGGATGAAGAAGAAGAAGTAGGATGAAAATAAGATTAATTCCAAGCCGGCAAAAAGTGTATCTGCAGCGCTCCTCTAAGTGTATTTGCAGAATGTCATTTATGGAAAAAAATAGATACAATGTTTCAACCGCTGTATGGAAGGACAGTCCCAGAACTGTCATAAATAGTCTATTTCTGACAGTTCTGGGACATTCACTCCATACAGCTGTTTCAACCGCTGTATAGAGGGAATGTCATAGAACTGTCAGAAATAGACTATTTCTGACAGTTCTGGGACAATCACTCCATACAGCTGTTTCAACCGCTGTATGGAGGGAATGTCATGGAACTGTCAGAAATAGACTATTAATGACAGTTCTGGGACTGTCCTTCCATACAGCGGTTGAAACATTGTATGTATTTGTTTCCATAAATGGATCCATTTATGGAAACAAATACATACAATGTTTCAACCGCTGTATGGAAGGACAGTCCCAGAACTGTCAGAAATAGTCTATTTCTGACAGTTCTGGGACATTCACTTTATACAGCGGTTGAAACATTGTATCTATTTTTTTCCATAAATGACATTCTGCAAATACACTTAGAGGAGCGCTGCAGATACACTTTTTGCCGGCTTGGAATTAATCTTATTTTCATCCTACTTCTTCTTCTTCATCCTCATCCTCATCCTCATAAGAAGAAAAAGAAGAAGTAGGATGAAAATAAGAATAATTCCAAGCCGGCAAAAAGTGTATCTGCAGCGCTCCTCTAAGTGTATCTGCAGAATGTCATTTATGGAAAAAAATAGATACAATGTTTCAACCGCTGTATGGAGTGAATGTCCCAGAACTGTCATAAATAGTCTATTTCTGACAGTTCTGGGACATTCACTCCATACAGCTGTTTCAACCGCTGTATGGAGGGAATGTCATGGAACTGTCAGAAATAGACTATTAATGACAGTTCTGGGACTCTGACAGTTCCATGACATTCCCTCCATACAGCGGTTGAAACAGCTGTATGGAGTGAATGTCCCAGAACTGTCAGAAATAGACTATTTCTGACAGTTCTGGGACAATCACTCCATACAGCTGTTTCAACCGCTGTATGGAGGGAATGTCATGGAACTGTCAGAAATAGACTATTAATGACAGTTCTGGGACTGTCCTTCCATACAGCGGTTGAAACATTGTATGTATTTGTTTCCATAAATGGATCCATTTATGGAAACAAATACATACAATGTTTCAACCGCTGTATGGAAGGACAGTCCCAGAACTGTCATTAATAGTCTATTTCTGACAGTTCCATGACATTCCCTCCATACAGCGGTTGAAACAGC
Organism: Staurois parvus; assembly: GCF_062004578.1. Lineage (NCBI taxonomy): Eukaryota > Metazoa > Chordata > Amphibia > Anura > Ranidae > Staurois > Staurois parvus. The sequence goes on from NW_028318492.1 coordinate 2,195,880, forward strand.
TGTATGGAGTGAATGTCCCAGAACTGTCAGAAATAGACTATTTATGGCAGTTCTGGGACATTCACTCCATACAGCGGTTGAAACATTGTATCTATTTTTTTACATGAATGACATTCTGCAAATACACTTAGAGGAGCGCTGCAGATACACTTTTTGCCGGCTTGGAATTAATCTTATTTTCATCCTACTTCTTCTTCTTCATCCTCATCCTCATCCTCATAAGAAGAAAAAGAAGAAGTAGGATGAAAATAAGAATAATTCCAAGCCGGCAAAAAGTGTATCTGCAGCGCTCCTCTAAGTGTATCTGCAGAATGTCATTTATGGAAAAAAATAGATACAATGTTTCAACCGCTGTATGGAGTGAATGTCCCAGAACTGTCATAAATAGTCTATTTCTGACAGTTCTGGGACATTCACTCCATACAGCTGTTTCAACCGCTGTATAGAGGGAATGTCATAGAACTGTCAGAAATAGACTATTTCTGACAGTTCTGGGACAATCACTCCATACAGCTGTTTCAACCGCTGTATGGAGGGAATGTCATGGAACTGTCAGAAATAGACTATTAATGACAGTTCTGGGACTGTCCTTCCATACAGCGGTTGAAACATTGTATCTATTTGTTTCCATAAATGGATCCATTTATGGAAACAAATACATACAATGTTTCAACCGCTGTATGGAAGGACAGTCCCAGAACTGTCAGAAATAGTCTATTTCTGACAGTTCTGGGACATTCACTCCATACAGCGGTTGAAACATTGTATCTATTTTTTTCCATAAATGACATTCTGCAAATACACTTAGAGGAGCGCTGCAGATACACTTTTTGCCGGCTTGGAATTAATCTTATTTTCATCCTACTTCTTCTTCTTCATCCTCATCCTCATCCTCATAAGAAGAAAAAGAAGAAGTAGGATGAAAATAAGAATAATTCCAAGCCGGCAAAAAGTGTATCTGCAGCGCTCCTCTAAGTGTATCTGCAGAATGTCATTTATGGAAAAAAATAGATACAATGTTTCAACCGCTGTATGGAGTGAATGTCCCAGAACTGTCATAAATAGTCTATTTCTGACAGTTCTGGGACATTCACTCCATACAGCTGTTTCAACCGCTGTATGGAGGGAATGTCATGGAACTGTCAGAAATAGACTATTAATGACAGTTCTGGGACTGTCCTTTCATACAGCGGTTGAAACATTGTATGTATTTGTTTCCATAAATGGATCCATTTATGGAAACAAATACATACAATGTTTCAACCGCTGCATGGAAGGACAGTCCCAGAACTGTCATTAATAGTCTATTTCTGACAGTTCCATGACATTCCCTCCATACAGCGGTTGAAACAGCTGTATGGAGTGAATGTCCCAGAACTGTCAGAAATAGACAGAAACTGTCACAGAACTGTCCTTCTTCTCATCCTTCTCCTTCTTCTCATCCTTCTTCTCATCCTTCTTCTCATCCTTCTCCTTCTTCTCATCCTTCTCCTTCTTCTCATCCTTCTCCTTCTCCTTCTTCTCATCCTTCTCCTTCTTCTCATCCTTCTTCTCATCCTTCTCCTTCTTCTCATCCTTCTCCTTCTCCTTCTTCTCATCCTTCTCCTTCTTCTCATCCTTCTCCTTCTCCTTCTTCTCATCCTTCTCCTTCTCCTTCTTCTCATCCTTCTCCTTCTCCATCTTCTCATCCTTCTCCTTCTCCTTCTTCTCATCCTTCTCCTTCTCCTTCTTCTCATCCTTCTCCTTCTCCATCTTCTCATCCTTCTCCTTTTCCTTCTTCTCATCCTTCTCCTTCTGCTTCTCCTTCTCCTTCTCCTTCTTCTCATCCTTCTCCTTCTTCTCATCCTTCTCCTTCTTCTCATCCTTCTCCTTCTCCTTCTTCTCATCCTTCTCCTTCTTCTCATCCTTCTCCTTCTTCTCATCCTTCTCCTTCTTCTCATCCTTCTCCTCATCCTTCTCCTTCTTCTCATCCTTCTCCTTCTCCTTCTTCTCATCCTTCTCCTTCTCCTTCTTCTCATCCTTCTCCTTCTCCATCTTCTCATCCTTCTCCTTCTCCTTCTTCTCATCCTTCTCCTTCTTCTCATCCTTCTCCTTCTCCTTCTTCTCATCCTTCTCCTTCTTCTCATCCTTCTCCTTCTCCTCATCCTTCTCCTTCTTCTCATCCTTCTCCTTCTCCTTCTTCTCATCCTTCTCCTTCTTCTCATCCTTCTCCTTCTTCTCATCCTTCTCCTTCTCCTCATCCTTCTCCTTCTTCTCATCCTTCTCCTTCTCCTTCTTCTCATCCTTCTCCTTCTTCTCATCCTTCTCCTTCTTCTCATCCTTCTCCTTCTCCTTCTTCTCATCCTTCTCCTTCTTCTCATCCTTCTCCTTCTTCTCATCCTTCTCCTTCTTCTTCTCATCCTTCTCCTTCTTCTCATCCTTCTCCTTCTTCTCATCCTTCTCCTTCTCCTTCTTCTCATCCTTCTCCTTCTCCTTCTTCTCATCCTTCTCCTTCTCCTTCTTCTCATCCTTCTCCTTCTCCATCTTCTCATCCTTCTCCTTTTCCTTCTTCTCATCCTTCTCCTTCTGCTTCTCCTTCTCCTTCTCCGTCTTCTCATCCTTCTCCTTCTCATCCTTCTCCTTCTTCTCATCCTTCTCCTTCTTCTCATCCTTCTCCTTCTTCTCATCCTTCTCCTTCTTCTCATCCTTCTCCTTCTCCTTCTTCTCATCCTTCTCCTTCTTCTCATCCTTCTTCTCATCCTTCTCCTTCTTCTCATCCTTCTCCTTCTTCTCATCCTTCTCCTTCTCCTTCTTCTCATCCTTCTCCTTCTTCTCATCCTTCTCCTTCTCCTTCTTCTCATCCTTCTCCTTCTTCTCATCCTTCTTCTCATCCTTCTCCTTCTTCTCATCCTTCTCCTTCTCCTTCTTCTCATCCTTCTCCTTCTCCTTCTTCTCATCCTTCTCCTTCTTCTCATCCTTCTTCTCATCCTTCTCCTTCTTCTCATCCTTCTCCTTCTTCTCATCCTTCTCCTTCTCCTTCTTCTCATCCTTCTCCTTCTCATCCTTCTCTTTCTTCTCATCCTTCTCCTTCTTCTCATCCTTCTCCTTCTCCTTCTTCTCCTCATCCTTCTCCTTCTTCTCATCCTTCTCCTTCTCCTTCTTCTCATCCTTCTCCTTCTTCTCATCCTTCTCCTTCTCCTTCTTCTCATCCTTCTCCTTCTCCTTCTTCTCATCCTTTTCCTTCTCCTTCTTCTCATCCTTCTCCTTCTCCTTCTTCTCATCCTTCTCCTTCTCCTTCTCTTTCCTCATCTCCAAGGGCATTTAAATTAAAGGTACAGTGTTCTGCACTAATTTAAAGGCTCTCTGAAGCCTAGAAACCCTTTTTATAAGTCATCTTCGTAGCGAAGAAATTCGCATCGAATCGAATTTCACACTGGAATTCGCCGAATCAGCCGAATCGAATTTTTGAGAAATTCGCTCATCTCTAATTGTGATCATTTTTCTCATTGTTATTGTTGTGTTTGCACAGTATCGTCACCACCACTTTCTCCTGTGAAACCAACCACCATTCGCAGGAGACCACCTGCTAATGCTACAGCTAAACCAGTACCTACAGGTATGTTCCTTCCCATCTTATACTGTGTATTTTATTGTCATAATTCAAAATAAAAATGTTAGTGTTTTGCAATATCTACCACACACTTAATTAAAACTGCATCAGCCAAGAAACAAACAATTTGTTTAATCAGTGTTAAGAAACCCATTCACATGCAGATTACCTTTTCTATTCAGTTCTTCTCTATTGATAATCCTAATTTGTATGGCTTGCTACAGACTTTCCTGCCTGATCATTACCTACCTACCTACTAAGGTATTATTCAAATAGATGATGCAATTGTTCAAGGGCTAAATCATTTTATGTGTCTGTCAGTGTATTCAGTTGAGTTCAGTTCAGTTCATCTGCCTGAGATGTCCGTATATGTCAGATTTGGTCATCACTGTGAATGGCAAATAATAATAATCAATCCACACATTATCAAAATGTCACAGGCAGCTTTGATTTGTCCAAATGCTTACCTAAGAGGATATGATACCTTATACTGTCATTGGGTGTTGGGTACTACCAAGAACATGCCTTCCTGCCCAAAGTAACTATGCAGAATCCCCCATTTTTACTGCACTGCAGGAATCAAATTGGAAGCGTTTTGGTTGCTGTGGGCAACAACAAATTATATTTATGTATTTTTCATTTACAAGCCCAACAGTATTTTTCCTATCACAATTGCACTGTTCTGTAAAGTTGTGATAGGAATTTCTCTAGCCTATTATAAAATTTTCTTACAGAAAGTGATGTAACGGGCGATATAATGATTGCCTAACTGAAAAATCAGCTGTATTGTGACAAAAAAATAATGTCCTAGTAGGACACATATTAAAAGTATTATTCCTTTCATCAAACTGTTTGAAAGGCTGATGCAGGATATAGGTGAGCACCAGACTAACGTGCCATAACTTCCCAGAAGCTATTCTATTATCCTATAAACAATAAAGCAGTGAATAATGGCAAAATGCATCTTTCATTTCAAATCTATGCAGCAGTATACGTATTGTGTATACATTTAAATTATAAAATGCTGTTGAACCAGGATAGTGTTTTATCAATCAAATTATGCAACAATACCATGCCACTATTAACTTACAGTACTTCAGCTAGTGAATTTAGGCCATGTTCAAATGTTATGAACTCAGGCTACATTCATACCTAAAATATAAGATACACAACTGAGGTGTGCTGTGTTAAGGTAGCCCAATAATATTGAATAGGCTCACAACAAACCTCAATGCACAAAAAAGCACACCTGCAGCATTTTTGGCAATTATGCTCACCAAAACATACATTATGTACATCATGGTGCATTCCAGTACAAGAAGCTGTAACACTGAATATGTGCATTGTGGTGCCAACACAATGCAATACACACTGTACATGAAAACATAAAAAAAGATGCACTACTGTAATATTTAGTATGATTTTAAAATAATAAAATGTTTGAAGGATTTCAAAAGATTTAGTAAAGGAGTTGAGAATGTTCACTCATTAGATTGTGTAAATACTTCTGTTATGCAATCAACTTTAAATTTCTGTTTACTTAATTCATATGTACATGATTAGGTATTCAACAGAAAATTTGCTTGAATAATTTAAGTGAATATTCACACAATTTATTAAGTGAAGCTACTTAACCATCTCAAAGACTGTCCAAAAAAAGTCAAGAACTGACTTCCTTGCGTAGCCTGCAGAGAAGAGGATTTAGGTAAAGCTATAAAGAGCCAGAGGTGTCACACCGATTGGTTAAGTGTGTAAGCAATCAATGATTTTCTATGTTAGCCATCTCAATAGAAATTAAGCCCTCACTTTCAGATGCCAAATGCCATTACTGTCTTCTATGGTGCTGCTTTGTTCTGAATTGAGGATACCCAGTTGTACTGTGTCTAAGATTTCATGGCAGCTGTAGATCCATACTTGCAATAGGGAGTTTCTGATCAGGTGACTGCTATGACAGTCAATAACAGTGGTCACAAGTTCTCCTCCACCAGCATTTAGATCCTGGGGTGGCAGCTGCAAAGGGTTAAGTACTTGTCAACACACTATAATCTGGACTAGGCCTACAAAACACATGTTACATGGACAGGAAGTAAGGAAAACTTTCCCAACAGAGATACATCTTTAAAACCTAATATAGCCTCTGAGCCTTTCCCAAAGTTTTATTTTAACAAGAATCTGTCACTTTACCCATTTTCTTAATAGGGCACCCCACACACAGATACTTACTTTTGCCACACTTTCCCACTGCTCCATGTATTTAAAGGTTGCTGAACGATACCGAGTATTTTCAGCATGGGATAGCATTGTGACCTTTTTCCAGACACTGTCATATAAAGGAAGGGAGAAGGTCATTAACCCTGTGTAAGCTCCCTTATTGATGTTGTGGAGCTTACACAGGGTTGCACTCAGTGGTGGGGGAGTGATAGTGCCAGTGGGTGGGAGGTGCCCTGTCATTTTACCGCTTGAGGCAAATGTTCTCTTTAAAGAACAGCTATACTAAAAAATACATAGGTTGTTATTGCTGGCCTATACTTCTAAAAATGCCTGGCTCTCATATTGATTGAATGGCTTCATTATTTTTTCAGTAGGATTTCTGACTTCAGTGGCTATGTGTCCTCAGGCAATGAGTAACTCATAAAGTATTAAAGTCATAGGATTAGCAGCTGGGCAACTAGTTTAGCAGAAGTCCAGAAACATACAGTAGATCTAAGCAGTCACAATAGACTATAATGTTTTGAACAGTATCCACCAGTTACAGCTAATATTCAATTAGCAACCATCCATAGATAAAAATCATATACGTCTAATTTTAAATGGAAAGTATATGTGGAGTTTGCAGAATTGTTTTCCATTTACAACTGGGTTATCCAGCTGGGTTAATTTTTACTGTTACATTATGTATTGCTTCTGGAAGTTATTACTACTAACCTCACTGTTAACAATCATTTTGACATCACTGCCCAGCTTTGTGTCATTGATCCTTCTATGTTAAAGGTTCAGTCAGCCATAGTACTTATCCATTGCTTTTGTTGAAGAGTTTGCTGTGCTTGAAGTCCCACTAGCCACAGCTATTATAAGGGAGACCCCCCTTGCTGTTGGAGGAAAGGGAAAGGAGGGAGGAGGGAGCCAGCAACTACTGCCGTGAGAGTTCTCAACTGGATATATCAATTTTTGGTGGACTGACCCTTACGCATCAGCTTATGTCATTTTAGTTTAATTGCAAACATTTGAAAATCGGCTTTAATATATATATAGACGTACATGTTTACAATATTGGGAAAACTTTATGGTGACTTAACAAGTGCCTGTTTCTTTAACAAGGAGGTATTCTGATACCACGTTGTCCTCCAGCTCCCAAGCCCAACTGTACAGTGGTATATATAAAACCACCAAAGGTGCAGCCAGCCTTGCCTGCTACAGACGAAGACTTTGGTATGATAGATAGCTTTTGTGTGACCATCAGCTGTTAAAGAGGACCTTTCATCACCACCTAACGCCTATTATACATTTGTGACTTTCTTAAGAACCAGAGTGCTTATTTCATACGTTCTACCTCTACATGGTGTGGTAGTACGGAGGAATTAATGTACAGGAAGCAACCAAATAACTTGAATATATGTATCTTAATAATAGGCCATTTTTAATGAACCATGAAATTATACAAAAGTAACAGGTTTAAATGATCAAAGGTCTGCTTTAAGGCTCTGGGAAATTAAATATAGTACATAGATGATGGTTTATATCACATATATTTAACTTTATATACAAAAATAAATGGAAAAAAAAACCTTGAAGGAGAAAACAAAGTATTTGCTAGAATATTCAGCTTTCCTATACATAAGAGTCTTAGAATCCAGTACTGTGCTTACTCATTGTTTTTTCAACATAATTTGATACAAAGAAAAAATTATTGGTAAGCAAGTAGAACATAGCCTTGTTGTGAATGTCAAAATCAAGGACTACACACTTCGGAGTGTGTAAAAATACTTGTCTGAGGAAATCACCACTAAGCATAAAGGTTGCAAAGTCATTGTAATTTTTTTTCCTCTTTTGACATAATTGGGTGCATTGAAAACTGCATTCACCATTCACAACCTAACATAAATCCACACTGCATTTCCATTATTAGATGCAGAGATGGCAGTAGTAGAGGGCTGTGTACCATGTTAGCCATTGATTAATGCACAAAGCTTGGAGTTTTAGCCTGGGTTCACATATATGCGGTGAGGTATATTGCATCTGATTCGCACAGGAACCACACCGCATTCCTGTGCAAATCACATGCGATTTGTGTGTGGTGCAATTGGAGCCATACATTTTGTATGGCTCCAATCACACCGCACCCGCACCAAAAAGGTGCAAGACCCTTTTTTGGGTTTACACTAGAATCAGATCGCATGGGTATTTATGCCTATGCGATCTGATTCTGCACATTGCACCATGTTTTGCGGACCGTCTTTGGGGTATTGTTAACTTAACATACACACCCACAGTGATTCGCATGAATGGGGTGTGATTCTGATGCGGTGCGGAATTCGCACAGAAAATACTGCAAATTCCGCACCGCATCAGTCTGAACCAGGGCTAAGTGATGGTAGCCGTTGTTGGCTAATTTGAGTTATTAAAGATGCAAGCTTTCAGGATAACTCAGTTACAGGGGCAGACTGACCATTGGGGAACTCGGGCACTGCCCGAGGGCCCAGGGTCAGTAGGGGGCCCCATGAGATGCCCCTGGTACCTTACATAGGCTTTTTTGGGTATGGTTTGAGTGTGGGTGAGGACACAGGGGCCCCATGATCCCCTATTGCCTGGGGGCCCCATGAGTTGTCAATCCGCCCCTGCTCAGTTATATTCTTCAGACTTAAAGGATAAGTTCACCTTTGGAACATGTTACATGTTCCAACTGTTTTTAGGGTGGAATATGTAATATGTTTCCATAGCCACAGCAGCATCTGCCACCCCCCCTTCCTCTGAGAGATAGTACAGGGAGAAGCTTCCCCGTACTATCTCTCAGATTTGAAAACAGCGCGGCCATGTGGGGCTCTGCCCACATGGGCACATCACTCATTCACAGAGTTTTTTGAATGAGTGCCTTCAAGTCCTGGCAGCCTTAGTGGCTGTCGGATTGTAGTTTTCAATTAGCTACCACGGCGCTGTGGAGCACCATGGTAGTCCATTCAAGCTTCCTGTCAGAATATCTGCTTGCCTGTACAGCTAGTGGATATTCTGACAGGTCTGCAGGAGACCTGCATAGCACCAGTGATGTACTGATCTCTGGGGCAATGCTTTACCGGCTCCTTTGGACAAAAATAAGAAATGCACATTTTTTTTACCTGCAAAAAAAATGTGCATTTATTATTTTTGTCAAAAAGGTGAACTTATCGTTTAACCTCCCTGGTGGTATTCCCGAGTGTAGCTCGGGGTAAAGTTTCAGTACCACAAGCGGTAACTCCGAGCTACACTCGGGCTTACCATGTGGCGCTGCTCCGCGATCCCTCGATCACTTACCTTGTCCTGCACTCCCGCGATGTCCCTCCTGCAGTATCCCCGGCAATGTAATCCGGCCGATGCCGGCATCTGTCATCTGGGTTCCGTCCCTTGCGAGCGTCGGCACATACGGGGGACGGAACGGCGGGAAATTTGAAATTGACAAAAAGTGACATTCACTAAAATCACATAGTAAAACATTACTGTATCAAACCATTTCACATACATTTTTTCCCTAGTGCTTTGTCCTGTGCCCTGCCTGCATTTTTACTGTTTTTTCTGCCTGGAAACTGAGAAAAGTCCATGGCATCCAAAAAGCGTCCCTTTAGGTCAAAAGCGGTTTTAGGCCAGCTAGAGAACAGCGATAGTAAATTAGAACTACTTGCAGAATTGAGTGATAATGATTCGTGGGGAAATTCATCATCAGACACTGAAAACGATTTTGCGACTTTGCTCAGTGATGTGCGAACTTGGCTCTATATTTCAAATTTCAGTGTTTCTTGGTTTGATTATATTATTGAATTAAATGTATTATTATATTATTATTTTTATGATTATTTATTAAATTACAATTTATGATTTCATGTTTCAAGTTTTATCCTACCCGGGATGTTTACTAGACTCTTGTTCGGACAGATTTTAGTGAGTTATTCCTAAAAATGACAGGCCTACAATAAAAAAAATACATATTTCCATGCAAAAAAATGTACCGCTTTGAGCACAGAAATATGGACATAATCAGACTGCTAGGGAGGCTAAGACATTTCTAAAAAATGACTCTGAGACTCACATATTTACACACAGAATTATAAACAGGAGCAATGAAATATAAAATTGTTAAACTTTTCTTGACAAACTGTAGTGATAGAGGCTGTTGTAAGAGATAAGAGAACAGAGTTTAGAAATGTTAGATGTTAGATATGTTACTGGGGCAATTGATTTACAGATTAGGGACAATCCTCACCTCAAATGACGTTCTGTTTTTGGATTTCAATAGAAGCAATGAAATCCAGCTATTATCTTATGTTGCCTAATGTTTGTCATTTAAAAAAACAGAAGATCAATTGGTGAAAAAACTGTATGCAAGAGGTAAAGAAAGATAACATAGAAGACACAGAGAAAAGTGTAATAGTGGGCCATTTATTTTTTATTATTTTTCTAACTACCATGCCTAAATGTGGACTATGGGGTTTGATTTACTAAAGGAACATAGATAGTTCACTTTGCAAGGGAATTTTCCCCAGAGCTTAGTGAATACAATGAAATTTCACTTTGCAAAGAATACCAAATGACAAGGAAAATTAAAAAATAACCAGCATTTTTGCTTGCACATGATTAGATGATGGTAGTCAGCAGAGTTTCACCTCATTCACTAAACTCTGGTGATAATGCCCTTACAAAGTGCAACTTCAATTGCAAAGTGAATAGTCTGCTTGCCCTTAGTAAATCAACCACTATGAGTACACTACCAAATCAAGAGTAAACTGTGCTCTCTGATTTGTTTTGCTAAGAATCAAATTAAGGAGACATTTAGCAAATGGAAAGCCATGTAAATGAGGTAATTAAGATGTCAGAGAGAAACGTACAGGTTTCCTTAGTAAGGAATGTAAAAAGTGTTCAGTTTAATATTTTATATAGAAAGCAGTTTCTTCTTTCATAAATGATGCTATAGCCTAGTTTAGAAACAAATGTGAACTATTCCTACAGCTCTGTGTTCCACGTGAGAATAGATTCTCTGTAGAATTCTTCAAGTTCCACTAAACATTTTGATCCAGGAATAAAAACAATGATTCAAAGAAATAGCAAAAACAGAAAAAAAATATCTTATGAAAAGGACTTTTGCCATTTAGACATGTTTTCATCCAGTAATAATAATGATCTCAGGCAGCTGGGTGTTCCTTTCAGTTTTCTATTGGCAGACATATTACTTAAGTTTTCTCCATTGCAGCCAGGCTCTGATCTGGGGAAATGAAAACACTACAGTTATGAATAGGCATGTATGAAAAAATGTTTGCAAAGTTGACTGAGAAGGAAAAAAAGTACAATTTGAAACACATGTCAGCCAAGGCAAATGGGGAGGGAGAAGAGATGAGACAGGTAGCCAAGAGGAACCAAAAAGTCCTCCTCCAAAATACTGACTACATTCTTCATCTTGAAAGAGAAGGTATTTATAAACCAACATTTCTATCACAAATAAGGAGCGATGAAGTTTATTTACTAAAGCTGGAAAGTGAAAAATCAGGCTCACTTCTGCATAGAAACCAATCGGCTTCTAACCTCAGCTTAGTCATTTAAGCAATAAAACCTGGAAGCTGATTGGTTTCTATGCAGAAGTGAGCCTGAGTTTGCACTCTCCAGCTTTAGTAAATAAACCCCTTAGTGTCTGTTCCTCTGTTAATGATAGTGGAGTCATGCAAATAACTTCTTTACTTCCCAGTGTTCAGTGTTATCCAGATCCACTATTTGCTATCAAATTTATTGGGCAAACTTGGAAGATATGGAAACAATAGCTTCTGTGGAAAGTGGTTTGAGGAACACTGAGACAGGACAACTAGTCAACTGAAAGTGAGGTGACAAAATGGAACCAAGGAGCCCCTCTCCACTGCTGTGAAACACAGTGTTGCATTCTTATAACTGGAGAAATATGCATGTCTTCATTCTCATCACAGATCCAAAATGAGGAAAAAAAAGATGTTTATTGCTTATTTAAGGTAACTGGACACAACTTTGCAAAACAGCATAGTTGGCCACCTGGACGCAAGAAAAAGATTGACTTGCAAGGCTTTGGGGTTGATTCATTAAAGGCAAATAGACTGTGCACTTTACAAGTGCAGTCACACTCATTTTCCCCAGAGCATAGTGAATGTGGTGAAGCTCTGGTGATTTCCATAATCAAATCACGTGCAATCAAAAATTCTGTTTTTTTTTCCTTGCACCTGATTAGGTATTCTTTACAAAGTGAAGCCACATTTATTAAGCTCTGGGGAAAATTAGTGTAATTGCACTTGCAAAGTGCACAGTCTATTTGCCTTTAGTAAATCAACCCCTTGATCATGTAAAATTAAGCATATTTAATATAGTGACTATTTTGTTTCAGTTGCAGTGTGTTTATTATCGCCTGGTCTACAGAAGTATTACTGTGGCGGCTATAGCAGTCATATACTGTAAATGTGATAGACATTTAATGCCTCTAGCAATAGTTATTCCACAGCAATGATGTTGTAAATGTGGTGTTCAGTCTTTGGCTATAATGGTGATGGTCCTTTTCTGGTTTTTGGTCATAACTAGTACCTGGCTGATTATGTTGTAATTTTTTGGCTGAAACAATGGTGGTTGATTCTTGGATCTTAGTAGTAGCCAAACCCTAATAAGAATGGTAAACATTTCCTGGATCTAATGGTGGTCACTTCATGGATGTTACAGAGGCCATTCAATGGCTTTAGCAATTATAAATCCCTAGGACAGAGATTAGGTTAGAGGCATGTTCCTTCTTTTGAACAAGAGTACCTTCATGCAACTCCACATGGAAGAAGAGGAGAGGGACTAGGGCACTGATGAAGCAAATTGATAAGTGACCTCTAGACACAGGAAGTCAATTCATATGTGCTCTGTGATAAGATTTTTGACTAACCACAGCAATCTGAAGCTCTTTGATTTTTAATGCCCTGCCAATAATTAGTAGCAGCAAAGCCATGAGAGATGTAAGAAAAACCCGAGTGATTGACCACTCAATAAAAATACATTCCCATCCTTGTATCCATGTAATTCCACGTAAATGAGTTTGCTCATCTTTATTAGGGAAAAATACATAAGTTGCAGTGAAACAACTTATCATTTATAGATCATAGTTCCAATATGTTCACAACTGATCCAGAAGAAGGCAAAAAAACCCTGTAAAGCTTGGTCCAATTTGCTCCAAGGAGGTAAAAAATGCCGTCCTGATCATAAATTCCGGATCAGATATTCCCTAGATCAAAAATCTCTGGTGTTAATGACCATGTAATATTCAGTTATATTCTCTATATTTAGGAATGTATCCAACTCTTTTTTTAAAACAATCAACTGAGCTGGCCAGAACAAGTTCCTGGGGAAGGGGCTATTCCACATTTTCACAGCTCTTACTGTGAAGAAACCTTTATGTATGTAGAGGTAAAAACTTGTTTCCTCCAGACGTAAAGAGTTCCCTCTTGTCCTTTTTAATGACCGAAAAGTGAATAACTGTGCACCACGTTGGATATATATGGACCACTTGCGTATTTATACATGGTAATCATATCCCACCTAATTGTCTCTTCTCAAGGAATAAATTCAATCTTTATACAAAATCTGTTTATGGTGCCGTTTGCTATTTCATATTTTTGTCTTATTATGCTTATTGTGAAGTCATAGTTTCCTTATTTTTAAAATTGATGTGATAAATGGTAAGTATAGTTGTGTCTAGATGGTCATATGTTACAGAAAAAATCTTTTTTTTTTCACACCAAATAAATGCTGTATCCTGCTTTACAGTGAGATCTTAAAGGAAAAGGTAAAAGGCAAAAACAGCAATAAGAAGGATGCAAAGAATAACTTTATTTGTATCTGTTTCATTTGTATATGTTTTTAGGTATTATCTTATGTATTCCATCAATACTTCTGTTTTTATCATTACTAGTGATTATTTAATGACTGTGTGTGTGTGTATATATATATATATATATATATATATATATATATATATATTTATTACTTGTACTATTACCTTAAAGCAGGCTTAACATCTTGAATGAATGAATAATGCACAGTTCTATTGCTGACCCCACAACATATCCAACACAGCAATAGATTTTGCAAAGAAAACCAAGCAATGTGAAGAAATGTCCTGTAAAGTTGTTGGGTTTTTTTTGCACAATGTATTGCATTTTACTTTAGGCCTGTTTTGTCATGAACACAAGATAATCTACTTCTTGCTTGATACATTTTAGTGGACCCGAATGTATTCAATACATTTCCAAAGTCAGATGTTGATACAGTGGGCAAACAGAGATATACGGGTAAGTTATTTATACATTTTAAATAATATGTAGCAACAGATTTTTTTGGTTTATTTATTTAGTTACTTTCTGCAAGATTCACAAAGCTGTGTAATATGAATCACAAGAATAAAGCAGACGCATTAGACAAGTGTCCAGATGTGATGTGCAACAGAACCACTCAAAGAGCATATTAATAATGCAGTGAATGTGATATTCACTAAACATTCACTGCCAATGAAACATTAACTGTAATTTAAAACACATTTACCAGAAATTGCACTTGCACTGAATGTTTGCTGAATGTAACATTCACTGCTTTGTAAATGTACATATTTTTGACTGTACAGGATACTTCATAACATATATAACTTCAGAAAATAAATTGTAAAGGTATTGAAAAAATATATATATACTGCCCTGTAATACTTCATTGCAATCATTGCAATGATCCAATAGGGCAGTACTATAATGTAGTGTATATGTAAAACCTAATAAATAACGTCTCCTTTTGGTCTGTTAAATATACAAAATTCAAAAATCACTTCGTCCTTAAACCTTTGATCTTGACAGAAATGCAGTGAGCTTGTCATTTCCTGTGCACTTTGCAATGCTGTTTTAAGAAGTTTTATCATCCTTGTCCAGTTCATCTTTGTGCAGTACAGAACACCTTCCCCTATAGAAGAGAAAGGGGGAATGGTGATCTTAAGTCTGTCCTAGGGTTACAATGCTACTGCTCCATTGATTTAGTACAGTGAGTAAAGTGTTGCCACCCTAGAACAGAAAGTATGTTGCAGGGAGGATCATCAGTTAAGAAAAAGCTTTAAAAACACAGACCACTTCTAAGGACTTGTAGGCTTCCATTATATTACATTTTTGTTATTGAATTTAGATATGATTTAAAGTAGTTCTAAAGGCTCGAGGTTTTTTACCTTCATGCATTCTATGCATGAAAGTAAAAAATTTTATGTGTGCAGCGGCCCCCCAACCCCCCACAGTCTTTACCTGTGCCACCTCTGGTCCAGACAGCAGTAGGAGCCCATTGGTCAGTGAGCCAATAAGGGGATAACGGGGGTCGGTGCCAAGCCTTGGCTCTATGTGTCCTATGGAGGCATAGAGCAGTGGCTCGGGGAAGAGCACAATGCCGTGCCCCCAGGGTGAGTGGCTTTCCCTGGGGGCACTGCTTTATTGGAGAGGAGCCAGGAGTGCCGGCGGGAACCCTAAAAGAAGAGGATCAGGGCTGCCCTGTGCAAAATCACTGCATAGAGGAGGTAGGTATAACCATGTTTGATATTTAAATAAAAAAATAAAAAGCTTTAGTGTCACTTTAAGCTATTCTGAAATATCGTTTACATGCCGTATATTTATATTATTGTGGCAAAGGCCCCATTCACACAGGTGTACTACAACATACACTTATGCGAAGGCCGTCTTTTTCCCGGACATGTTCTGTGCACTGTAGTATGTGCACACTGTAGTACACCATTGTGAACGAAGCCTAATAATTATATTTCAGTTGAATGTTACAGAAAAAAAAAAAAACTATTGTAACTATCCAGGTAAGTTCTTTAGCCTATTCCACATTTTAGCTATGGACCTTTTATACAGGATATAACGTATGATACAGAATAGTGTAGAATGTATTGGTTATGAAACAGATGTGAGAAATATATACTGTAGTATTTTTTCTACGCCATACATGACATCTGCAGACATCTGTTGACATCTGTTGATATTTGAATTTTACATAGCTGTGTGTGGCTCTGCTCACATAGCCACATCATCCATTAATCTGTGATCTGTGAATAGTAAAAGTCCCATCTGGCACTATTGCAAAGGGACTCACAGAAATCTCCAGCACAAGTGCAATGACTGCACTCGTAGTCCATTGTTTTCTTCCTACATACTCATAATGGAAAGTCTGTACAGTTCTGGAGCTGGTGGTAAACATTATAGGGCCTTTGCATTGCACACACAATGCATTGATCATGGTTGTGGTGCTCTGTAGGCTTGAATGCAAAAATTTAATAATTGCATATTTTTTATTTAAGTAATGTGGGTGCATTTATTGAACCTGTGGGTGCACTATGCCTATAATAAAATAGCATGTGATTCAGCATGTACCATTTATGTTAGTACCATTTAGAACTTGGTTATCATTTCTAAATGGAACTGTCTGCTAAGTATTATTTCTTACTATGTAATTATACAAGATCCATTAAAAAAGCAGTCCACACCCCAAGTATTACAGGCAAATAACTTGACATTTGGTTTGTGTGTGTTACCATCATTATCATTGTTATTTTTATTTTTTTTTTTGTTCCTGCAGGATCACATGTATTATACATAAACAAAAAAGAAAATAGACCCTGCTCCATCACGGACTCTCTTAAACACTTCCCAACAGAGGAGAGCACCAACCAGGACATTTCAACTCCTCCCCAGAACCCTCCTTCTAACCTTACTGTTGTGACTGTAGAGGGGTGTTCTTCCTTTGTTATTTTAGATTGGGAAATGCCTAATAATGACACAGCTACTGGTTAGTATAATTTTAAAGCACATATTTAAAGAGATAAATTTGAACATTAACTAACTTTGATTAAAGTTGAACATTAATCTTTCTGGGTGCATCATTTTGAAAAACTAGACCTTGAGCCCTAAATGTTAAAGCCCAGCTGAAATCACAGAAATAGATATGCAATAATAAATACAACTCTACTAACAACCTACATTTTCACAGTGTTACCTTTTCAGTTCAGCACTTGTACAGAATGTCTAAAAATATTTACAGTCCAACAGCCACCAGAGTGAGACCCACTGCACCCAGTAATCCCCCAATTTTTTGTTCCCCAATAAAGGATAATTTTTTTACTTTGAAAACTTTTATCATGTATAGATAAAGAACATAGGTACTAGTTTCTTCCAAGAAGTTTTTGCTCTTTGCAGGATGGTGATGAAAGGTTTAAAAAATGTATAAAATAACTTTGAGTTTGTTATATTGGCCTCAGGATGGGATTTTGAAGCAGAACAACTTTCTTGCCACTAGTTGTTCTATATTTATACTATTTTACAATTAAAATCAATTAATATTACCTACTCTAATTCTAGCTAATGCCAGAAATATTCCAATCATCCTATCCAAAGGGTAAGGCATTGCCATGGGAAATATAGTGGTAGGGTGGGGGAGGAGAACAGTGTGCACACTTTTCAAAGTGTCCAAATCTTCATATTACCTTTACAGGTCTCAAGGGATACTCCTTTTAATCTCGCAAGGTTTACTGATGATTGACCTATAGAAGGTGGAGTTTTATTAATGAACACGATTTGCTCCTTACACTTTTTACCCGAAAAAAATCTTGCTACTGTACAATACTGTGCCAAAGTTAACAATGATCAAATTTTATACTCAAGATAACCAGCATAAGAGAAATAAAGTAAAAGAAACTTTTTATTGTTCTTTTTATTCTATTTTAGAGTTTAAAGTCATCTCAACAGAAAATGGAGCACCTGAAGGAAAGAATCAGTCAATCATAACCACAAATCAGACATATTCTACAGTAGAAAACTTGAAGCCAGACACCAGGTAAGGGGCGACCTATCAATATGTGGTAGTGCTGGTCAGGATTTAATCATGGCTGTGTTGGTTGAGATCCCATTTGAGAGTTCAACTACAGTGGAGGTACAGTATATGAGTACCATAGTATGGTCCCAGTTTACTCAACTCCTGCTGAAACCAAAGGAGGTACTGTTTTGTCATACACAGAGCACCTGGTGTGTGCCTAGTACATTCAGTCATTCAACTCAGCAATTTATTTGTTGATGTCTTTATTTATCCATGAACAGCCAATGCATTTCAGGAGATCAAAGCTTCCCTTTCTAACACATAAAAATAAAAATTGTATATACTATGTATACAGAAAAAGCCCGGTTACAATATGCTTCACAACACCTTGACACACCTCACTGGGCTTTATTGTGGTATTGGAGCAGTAAAGGCTTCTTTCTGTCAACACGACCATACAGCTCATTTTTGTTCAAGTATATTGTACTTCGTAAAAAAAACACACCATCTTTTTCCAGAGCTGCCTGTATATCTAATGAGATAACCTGTGGGTTTTTCTTTGTATCCCGAACAGTTTTTCTACAATCTTTCTTGGTCTGCCTGACCTTGGCTTGGTATCAAGAGATCCCTGAACTTTCCACTTCTTAATAAGTGATTTAACAGTACTGACTGGCATATTCAAGGCTTTGGATATCTTTTAATATCCCTTTCCATCTTTATAAACTTCCATTACCTTGTTGCGCAGGTCTTTTGACAGTTCTTTTCTGCTCCCCATGGCTCAGTATCTAGCCTGCTCAGTGAATCCATGTGCGAGCTAACAAACGTAGTGACCATTTATACACAGACAATAATTGCACTAAATGTAAAAAGTCACAAATGTGGGAAATTAACCTTTAGTTGCCATTTTAACCGATGTGTGTACCAAGGCCAAACATTTCAGGGTATGTAAACTTTTGATCTGGGCTATTTGGGTGATTTCTGCTATCCTTATGATTTTAAAAGGATCCAAACAACTATGTTATAATAATAAATGGCTGCATATGAACACTATCCTTAAATAAAAGACAGGTTTTTTTTGGCACGATCAGTCATGTGTTCAATACAAATACCAAAATTTCACGATTTCTGCCGGGGCATGCAAACTTTTGAGCACAACTCTGTGTGTGTGTATATACAGGTGAAACTCGAAAAGTTTGAATATCGTGCAAAAGTTCATTTATTTCAGTAATGCAATTTAAAAGGTGAAACTAATATATGAGATAGACTCATTACATGCAAAGCAAGATAGTTCAAGCCGTGATTTGTCATAATTGTGATGATTTTGGCTTACAGCTCATGAAAACCCCAAATCCACAATCTCAGAAAATTAGAATATTACATGCAATCAATAAAACAAGGATTGTACATAGAACAATATCGGACCTCTGAAAAGTATAAGCATGCATATGTACTCAGTACTTGGTTTGGGCCCCTTTTGCAGCATTTACTGCCTCAATGCAGCGTGGCATGGAAGCTATCAGCCTGCGGCACTGCTGAGGTGTTATGGAAGACCAGGATGCTTCATTAGCGGCCTTCAGCTCTTCTGCATTGTTCGATCTCATGTCTCTCATCTTTCTCTTGGCAATGCCCCATAGATTCTCTATGGGGTTCAGGTCAGGCGAGTTTGCTGGCCAATCAAGCACAGTAATCCCACGGTTGTTGAACCAGGTTTTGGTGCTTTTGGCAGTGTAGGCAGGTGCCAAGTCCTGCTGGAAAATGAAGTCAGCATCCCCATAAAGTTCGTCTGCGGAAGGAAGCATGCTCCAAAATCTCCTGGTAGATGGCTGCGTTGACCCTGAACTTAATGAAGCACAGTGGACCAACACCAGAAGATGACATGGCTCCCCAAATCAACACAGACTGTGGAAACTTCACACTGGACTTTAAGCATCTTGCAGTATGTGCCTCTCCATTCTTCCTCCATACTCTGGGTCCTTGGTTTCCAAATGACATGCAAAAGTTGCTCTCATCAGAAAAGAGGATTTTGGACCACTGAGCAATAGATCAGGTATGTTTTTCTTTAGCCCAGGTAAGACGCTGCTGACATTGTTTGTTGTTCAGGAGTGGCTTGACAAGAGGAGTATGACATTTGAAGCCCATGTCCAGGATCCGTCTGTGTGTGGTGGCTCTTGATGCACTGACTCCAGCCTCAGTCCACTCCTTGTGAAAGTCCCCAACACTTTTGAATGGCTTTTTCCTGACAATCCTCTCCAGGCTGCGGTCATCCCTGCTGCTTGTGCACCTTTTTTCTTCCACACTTTTCCCTTCCACATAACTTTCTATTAATGTGCTTTGATACAGCACTTTGGGAACATCCAACTTCTTTTGCAATTACCTTTTGAGGCTTTCCCTCCTTATGGCGGGTGTCACTGATGGTTTTCTGCACAACTGTCAGGTCAGCAGTCACCATGATTGTGATTCCTACTGAACCAGACTGAGAGACCATGTAAAGGCTCAGGAACCCTTTGCAGGTGTTATGGCTTAATTAGCTGATTAGAGTGGGACACTTTGAGCCGAGAATATTGCACCTTTTCACAATATACTAATTTTCTGAGATTGTGGATTTGGGGTTTTCATGAGCTGTAAACTATAATCATCATAATTACGACAAATCACAGCTTGAACTATCTTGCTTTGCATGTAATGAGTCTCATATATTAGTTTCACCTTTTAAGTTGCATTACTGAAATAAATGAACTTTTGCGCGATATTCAAATTTTTCGACTTTCACCTGTATGTATGTATGTATGTATATATATATATATATATATATATATATATATATATATATATTGTAGAAGGCTAATTGATAAACATACAATATATGAAAAAAGCATATACAGTGATATAATAAAACAGTATGTAAAATGACTAAAATACATGTTTTCCCCGTGTGTATTTTTGGTGTTCATAAATCTGGTTAGATTTCTCTACACGTGTATTTTTGCATTTTTTCTTTACACATGCCATCTGCATGTTTTATATGAAGAATGAATTTGTCATGTTAGTGAAAAATAATACTGGCATCCATGGATACTGCTGAGAAATTATACTGGTGACTGCAGTGCCCAGGGACTTGATCTATTGCCTCATAGGAAATGCACATAGGTGAAATATAAGCAGTGCTGGCCCTGCTTGTTGCAGAGGTACATTTTCATTTAGAGTGCAATATCTTTCAAATAATCTCAAATTGCTTTTTTGAGTGCAATAAGTCTTTTCCCTTTTGGTAAGAAGCATGTTCCCAGCTGGTACACTAATTTTATGAAGGTCATAGACAACTTGGGAACCAAAATTAGAGCAGTTTTATAATGATTTTAGTGTAGCAAGGTCAGTAGAAAACTCTTATGTTTAAAGGTGTAGTAGACCATAAAATACCAGGTCAGTACTCAATGATCTGGCATTTTAACTTGTCAGAGCATAAAATTTGTTGAAGAAAACCTAAAAATATTGTGCGTTCACACTGTTTCTTCAGGTCCGTATAATATAAAAAATTGCCTCACTTTTAAAATGTAAACAAAGAAAGATTTTATCGGGTCTCATTATCTTAGAATTGTAATCATAAAGCATTCTGCGTTTAACACTTTCAAATAATGGTATAGCTGGGAGCAAACTTGTAATAGATTTATGTGGATATGAACTGAACCTAGAGCATGCACAGCTTCCTAATGTGGATTTCCAAGGATTTTACCTAGCTTGTACCATTTATAATCCCTGGTGACAGTTGGTGGGTTACTCAAGTTGCCTTGCATGTTATTCTATCCATTTCCTGTGAATTTCACCTCCCACACAGTTAGTGAGGCAGGTTTATGTCATCAGACACAATCGCTTTAGACAAGTATTACAGGAGCATATTGGTCACCATTTTTGAGCTCACAGAGGCTAGTCACTTTCTCCTAAAGCACAAAATCAAGTTTAAAAAAAAAAACTTTGTATGCTGCTATATGCTGCTTTTACTCACAGATCTAGCTGTTTTTCTCCCTGCATATCAGAAGAAGAAACAGTGCTGTGATTGGTTACAAAATCATTGGCTGAAACCTGCTTACAAACTCATGCTTTGTCCAATCATAGCATGGGTCAGCAGGGGGCTCACACACATGTGCCCAAAACCTGGAAACCAGGCAGTGACGTATGGGTACATTGCCTAGTCTGGTTGTGCTGCCCACCCACAATACATGTACTGTGTGGAGGCGGCAAGCGGTTAAATAAAAGTTTTGAGTTCTCGTTTTTTTACACTGTTAAATCTCAGTAGTACTGAACTCCTAAAGCCTCTTTGTAGCCACTTCCAGTCTACATGCACTTCAGAAATTATTGTATGATGTTCCTCTGGGGGGGTTTCCTAATGGTGACCGAAATGAGCTATACTTACATAATGTTTAGTGAAATGGCCACCTGTAGCCACCATTGGGAGCCTATGTGACAGTGTGACAATGCCAAAGCACAATTGCAATTGTATTATTTGAATGATAGCTGCAGATTTAATTTAAAATGGCATAACATGAAAAAGCTTATACAGTATGAGATTTTAATGATTGAGTTTACATAACGTTCCCTGTAATTGGTCAGCACAAGTTCCCCCTAACCCAATCTAACCCAGACATTCCCCACCCAGGTGCTTAGTTACATCTTTATGACAGTGGCAGCCTCCTCCTAGTTATCTCCAGCCCAGTATTGTCTGGCCTCTGTCTATTAGTCACCATAGACTTGAACAGGGCCATACTCTTCAGCTAGTAAGATATTTTCAGGTGCACACCTTACAGCAATACAAAAAGCAAAACTGGAGTGCTGTAGTGACAAAAACAGATAGTGCTGTCACAGTAAATCTGAAAACTTGTTGTACGTAAGAACCAGGGGCGGACTGACCATTTGGAAACTCAGACACTGCCCAAGGGCCCGGGGTCAGTAGGGGCCCCATGAGATGCCCCGGGTACCTTTTTCATAGGCTTTTTTGAGTTTGGGCAAGGACACAGGGGCCCTATGATCCCCTATTGCCCGGGGGCCCCATGAGTTGTCAGTCCGCCCCTGGTAAGAACACAACTATGCTGGTTTGCAGCAATAATTTGATAATCTAAGTATACCAAACATAAGTCATGTGCTAGGTTCAATAAATGTGAAAAACAGTGAATAAACACTGCAGGATGCAGCACTCACCAAAATGTCTGAGTACAAAACATACACAAAATAGTACAAAATAGTGCTGTGTTTCCCCTATAAGGAATTCAATCAGGAAAGTGTAAATCTGTATAGAAGGAATTTAATGGAATTAAGAAACGGTACTCACAATAAAGCCAGTAAAACTCAGATGAAGCCACCAGCCGGCATGTGCGATGACGTCAGCCCACTAAACTCCACCTATTTCATTTTTAGCAATTTATACACTGTGGAATTGATTTGCTTACTGCATTGTGAAAACACTTTTCTGATTGATTGATTGATTGATTGATTGATTGATTAATATAAAGGGGAAGTGTAGCACTCTTTTGTACTCTTTTGCACAATATATTAATCACATGTAAGCAACATTTCAGAGCTACTGAAAGGACTTACTCATCAGACATACGTCATAGGACATCAGAGAATCAGCAGCTCTAAGAAAATGACCCTAATTTACCAAGATCCTTGACCCAAAAAGTTTACACCACATATTCTGTAAATAAGCTAAGATTATACCATATCCCCAAATGTGCAAATTTTTTTTTTAGCAATCAGTGGTTTCTTTCTTCATTGTACATTTGGGAGATGGGGGCTATGTATAACATACACTTTCCTCTAGCATGTTATATACTGTATATATATTATATTGCCAGAAAAGTTGGGACACCCCTCCAAATCATTGGATGCAGGTTTTCCAATCACCCCCATAGCCACAGGTGTATAAATCAAGAACCTAGGCATGCAGACTGCTTCTACAAACATTTGTGAAAGAATGGGTCACTCTCAAGAGTTTGGTGAATTAATGCGTTGTATCATGATAGGTTGCCAACAGTGCAATAAGTCCATCTGTGAAATGTCCTTGCTACTAAATATTCCATGGTCAACTGTTACTGGTATTATAACAAAGTGGAAGTAACTGGGAACAACAGCGACTCAGCCACGAAGTGGTAGGCCATGTAAAATGACGGAGCGGGGTCAGCGCATGCTGAAGCGCACACTGTGCATAAGTCGCTAACTGTCTGCAATGTCAATAGATAAAGACATCCAAACTTTGTGTGGCCTTCAGATTGGTACAATAACAGTGTATAGAGAGCTTCATGAAATGGATTTCAATGGTCGAGCAGCTGCATCCAATCCTTACATCACCAAGTGCAATGCAAAGCGTTGGATGCAGTGGTGTAAAGCATGCCGCCACTGGACTCTAGAGCAGTGGAGATGTGTCCTCTGGAGTGATGAACCACTTCTCTGTCTGGCAATCTGATGGACGTGCCTGGGTTTGGCAGTTGCCAGGAGAATGGTACTTGCCTGACTACATTGTGCCAAGTGTAAAGTTTGGTGAAGGGGGGAGTTATGGTGTGGGTTGATTTACAGGGGTTGGGCTTGGCCCTTTTAATTCCAGTGAAGGGAACTCTTAAGGCATCAGCAAACCAAGACATTTTGGACAATTTCATGCTCCCAAGTTTGTGGGAACAGTTTGGGGATGGCCTCTTCCTTTTCCAACATGACTGTGCACCAGTGCACAAAGCAAAGTTCAAAGACATGGATGAGTGAGTTTGGGGTGGAGGAACTTGACTGGCCTGCACAGAGTCCTGACCTCAACCTGACAGAACACCTTTGGGATGAATTAGAGCTGAGACTGCGAACCAGGCCTTCTCGTCCGACATCAGTGCCTGACTGATACTTACCGTATTTGCCGGCGTATAGGACGACTTTTCAACCCGTGAAAATCTTTTGAGAAGTCGGGGGTCGTCTTATACGCCGGTATACGGCGAGCCGGTGTCAGGGCGGCACTTTTTCGAGGGGCGGCGCCGCCCCCCCTCCTCCTCCAACGGACACCAAGTACAGGGGTGGGCAGAGGGGCTGCTGTACCTTATCTGGCTCCGGTCCCACGACGATCCGGTCCAGGAAGCGCGGCTGCTCCTTCTTTCAGTTCGGCCGCTCGATGGTCCCGCCGCCCGCTCGGCTCCGCCTCCTCACCGGTGATTGGGCGCCAGCACTGGAAAGGCACACAGGCGACCAATCACCGGCGAGGAGGCGGAGCCGAACGGCCCCGCGAAAATCAAGCGGCCGAACTAAAAGAAGGAGCAGCCGCTCCTCTCCCCCACTGACACTAACGATGGGGCACTATTCCTCCTCCACACTGACACCAACGATGAGGTACTGTTCCTCCCCCACTGACACCAACGATGGGGCACTATTCCTACTCCCCACTGACACCAACGATGGGGCACTATTCCTCCTCCCCACTGACACCAACGATGGGGCACTATTCCTCCTCCCCACTGACACCAATGATGGGGCACTTTTCTCCCCACTGATACCAATGATGGGGCACTATTCCTCCCCTACTGACACCAATGATGGGGCACTATTCCTCCCCCACTGACACCAACGATGGGGCACTATTCCTCCTCCCCACTGACACCAATGATGGGGCACTATTCCTCCTCCCCACTGACACCAATGATGGGGCGCGTTGGAAGAGGGGTAGTCTTATACGGCGAGTATAGCTCAAACCCTATATTTTAACAGGAAAAGTAGGGGGTCGTCTTATACGCCGGCAAATACGGTATATATATATAATTTTAGTGATGGGCCAACACCCCCCTGTCTGGTTCGCGGTCGAACCTAACGAAAGTTTGACCGCAAACTTCGAACATAATGCAAGTCTATGAGACTCGAACTTGTAAATTCAAAAGTGCCCATTTTGAAGGCTTATATGCAAGTTATTGGCTATAAAAGGGGTATGGGGACTCGGGTGCTCGGGATATAAATCAGTGAAAAAAAAATTCAAAAAGCACCATTTTTAAAGGGGCAGTCATTTTTCATTGCTTAAAGTAAAAAATAAAAATCCTTTAAATATCACACCTGGGGGGGCTTAAACTACCTGCAATGTTGCACATCTGTACAATGTATAGAACCTGCTTCAAAAGGACTGACATTTTATTTCTAAATGAAATTTTTAGTAAAAAGAAAATACAGTGTGGAGTCCCCCCCCAATCCATACCAGACTCTTTAGGTATGGTAGAAAGGTTAGGAGGGACTCCACAATAAAAAAAAAAATTAAAATGTGCGTGGGGTTCCCCCTAAAAGCCATACCAAGTCCTTTAGGCCTGGTAGGACTTTTAAGGGGAACCCCACCCTTCAAAAATGGGAGGGAAGCGTGGGGTCCCCCCTAAATTCCTACCAGACCTTTAATCCGAGCACAGACCTGGCAGGCCAGGAAAGGCCCCCCCCCCCCGAACCCTACCAGTCCACATGCCCTCAACATGTTGATGGGGACAAGGGCAGTCCAGGGTTGTGGGGGTCTACGGGGAATGGCTTGTCAGAATCTGGAAGCCCCCTTTAACAAGGGGGCCCGCAGATCCCCACCCCTCCTCCTTGTGAATGAGTATGGAGTATATAGTACTGCTACCTATTTACCAAGAAAGTGTGAAGTGTGAATAAAACACAACAGTTTTTGACAAGTCCTTTATAAAAAAAAAAAAGTAAAAAAAATGGTTCCATCGTAATCCATCGTCAATCACGCCGTCCAGCATTGTCACGACGTTGACAACTCGCCGAGCACTTGCCGCTATCTGACATTTACTGGTCAGATGTAAACAATTGGGTGGAGCTAGTCACTGCTAGCTCTGCCCAGCTGTGCTGTGATTGGCCAAAGCATTGCACCTGACCTGTGGTCAGGTGCATTGCTTTGGCCAATCACAATGCACTGTCAGAGCGCAGTGCATTTTTGGGTGTGGCTGGTGAAGAGCCTGCTGAACGCCTTTAATGTTTTTGTGTTCGCTGAACACACAAACGATTGATGTTCAAGTCAAACTTACGTTCGACTTGAACATCAAGCCCATCATTAATATATATATGTATATATATATATATATATATATATATATATAAAGGTTTAAAAATTCATGCGTGTAAAGGCAGACATCCCAATACTTTTGTTAATATAGTGTACATACACTCACTGGCCACTTGATTTGGTATACCTGTTCAATTGCTTGGTAACACAAATTGCTAATCAGCTAATCACATAACAACAACTCAATGCATTTAGGCATGTAGACGTGGTGAAGATGACTTTCTGAAGTTCAAACTGAACATCAGAATGGGAAAGAAAGAGGATTTAAGTGACTTTGAATGCGGCATGGTTGTTGGTGCCAGACGGGCAGGTCTGAGTATTTTAAAAATTGATAACCTACTCGGATTTTCATGCACAACCATCTCTAGAGTTTACAAAGAATGGTCCATAAAAGAGAAAATATCCAGTGAACAGTTGTGTGGACAAAAATAAGTTGTGAGTATGGGCAGACTGGTTGCTGCAACATTCAGATGGTGGTTCCAGAATTTGGCGTAAACAACATGATATCATGGATCCATCCTGTCTTGTATCAACAGTTCAGGCTGGGGGTGGTGGTGTAATGGTGTGGGGGATATTTTCTTGGCACTAGCAAGGTGTCCCTAATAAAGTGAAGGTGAATGTATATCATACTAGAGGAAGGTCTATGCTCTATAAAGTGTTATTTTCGAAATACTTATATCATACTAGAGGAATGCCTATGCACTATAAAGTCTTATTTTCCAAATGTATTATTTAACCAATCAATTATTTACATTAATAATTTCGTAATGACAGAATGCTCTATTTTAGTCATTATGTAAAGTACTTTGCAAATAAGAAGGAAATTAAAAAAGCACTGTGGATTTTATTGTTGGCATTAATGACTGACTTTCTAACTGTAACCAACTATTCTATAAACATTGGGTGTCTGGATCACACATTGCCAGGCAAGTAGCCATTCCTCTAATCCCACATTCTGTTTGTTAGAGGCCAATGGAAAAGTCCTAAAAGAGGATTGGATAATCTTTCCAAAGCAAGCAGCTGGATAAACAGAAAAAAAGACTTTAAAGGGATATTTGGCAGTGAAGGACAGATGTTGGTAGGACAGCAATGTAGTTAACTGTAAATGACAGATGAGAGAGGAACATGGTATTTCCATTTAAAAATCCACATGTCCCCCACATTCCCTGTGGAAGGCAAAAGTTTGATTTAAAGTCATCATCATTTTTAATGTTATGGCTGGTATGCCAAAAGGTTTTTCTACTTAGGGAGTGTTGGGTTTTGCTCCCACTTTGGAGCAACAGGAAGGTCTGATAAACAGATTATAATCACTTACACTGCAGGTTACTGAGATGGGTTTTACATAGTGTGGAATCAATTCATGATTTGTTCTGTGATCTCTAAAACTCAAAACCATATTCTGACTCGAGCTCATGTGCAGAAAAATTCAGTGATTCATATACCATTTCATACACTGTTCTATATAATATTTCTTATAACTAGAAGCAATATTACATATGATATCATAGTTTTATAGTTGCTTGCTTTTAAATGATTATCTAGCTAACATTATTATTGTAGTATAACACAAATCAGACTTCCAGGGCTCCCCAGAGTACAGGGATGTTGTTAAAACAGATGTAGTGTAAACTTTAACTGAATGGTATTTTGTTTACTAAAACGCCATATATCAACATTACCATTTTTAACCATTTTAGAAGGTTTTACCCAATTCATGACCAGAGTATTTTTTTTTTTGCTATTCGCTACTTTAACTGGCAATTGCTCATGCAATACTGTACCCAAATGAGATTTACTGTATGTAGGCAGTAGCTTACAGCAGTTTAATAGGCATAACAAAACACTTGGCTTCTGGGGTATGAATTATTTTTACTTTTGGACATGGCCACTAGATTTTAAACAATTCCCTTTAGTCATCTTTTATGAGTAGTTATTTAGATATACTGTACATGTATATTCAAGTAATATTAACCAATTCCCGACTGCCCTATAGCTGAACTGCTGCTACAGGGCGGCAGGGCTGTGCAAAATCATGTGTATATATATATATATATATATATATATATGTGTGTGTGATTTTGTATTTTCGGGTTGGCGGCTTCAGCTGTCGATCACCAGGTCCCAGCTGGTGATTCCGCGCCGACATCCAGTGATCGCTGAGTATCACTGATGGGGGAGAGGTCTGTATGTAAACAATACAGATTTCTCCCCTGTCAGCTCCAGCACACTGCATTGTATGGCTCTGCATAATGGAGCCATACAAAGCAGCGTGCTTACATAGTGACCCACAAGGAAGAAAAATATGCTTGAAATATATTTTAAAAATATATTTCTCAAATATATTGATATATATTTGAAATGCTACAATTTTGGCCATATTCAATATATTTCAAATATATTTCAATAAATTAATATATATATATATATATATACACACTGTATGTTGAAATGAATATACTGTATGTCTTTAAAAAAAAAATTGGAACGCATTTACAAATATATGCAAAAAATATATGTTAAAATGCCTTTTTTTATATGTTAAAACAAAATGTGAAAAAATATATTTAAAAAAATATATTTTTAAATATATATTTTTTTTAAATATATTCTTCAGATTTTTTTAACATATAAAAAAGTAATTTTAATATATATTTTTAATATGTATTTTTAAAGACATACATTTTGTAATAAAAACGCATTTCAACATACAGTGTATATATATATACTGTGTGTATATATATACACTGCTCCGCCATGGCGCCTGACTAGCAGTGCAGTCCTGAGCTCTGGCCGCCTACATCCCCCACGCCACCCACCGGGACCAGTGGGCGGACGCCGGCCACCGGGGATCCCCCCGACCCTCCCTGCACCTGGAGAGGGGGGAGCGGTGCCGCCGGAGCCCCCCCACTACGCTATCCAGAGCTCCGTGGTGGCACCTGACAAGCGGTGCCTGCCGCGGCCTGCGGCATCGGAGTTCGCCAGGCCCTGGATTGTGGCTGGCCGGCCGAGCAGCGCATGAGGGCGGGCATTGACGGCCTCCATGACCTTCCTGACCCATCAGCAGCTTGGAACCTCCCTGACCCACCAGCAGCACACTCCGAAGCTCCGCCGTAGCGCCCAACACTGACAGGGCCTGCCGTGGCCTACAACAAGCAAGTAAGCACAGGGCCCCAGATCCACACGGCCATACGGCCGCCTGTCGGCCCACTCCCACCAACACAGCAGCGACCTCAAAAACCCCACCTATACCTGGAGGAAGGGAGCTGTGTCACCTAGGCTCCCCCTCCGTGGCAACTCCAGCCCCCGGCCTGGCAGGGCCTGCTGCGGCCTTCCACTCCAGCACCCGGCCTGGCAGGGCCTGCTGCGGCCTACCACAGCACACTCCCCCTGAAACCTGAGCAACACTTAGTCTGCAACCTACCACAGGACACTCCCCCTGAAGCCCAAGCAACTCTCAGCCTGCAAGCTACCACAGCACACTCCCCCTGAAGCCCAAGTAACACTGAGCCAGCAACCTACCACAGCACACTCTCCCTGATGTTCAAGCAGCTACGAACCCCCAGCCTGCAGCATAAAAGAACCATCGCAGCCTAAAAGAACCATCACTGCCCACCTCAGCACACCCCCACATCTCCCAACCGACCATCAGCGAGTCTGCAGCCTAACGGAACCTCGCGCCCACATCCCTACCCACACCAGAAAGAGGGAACCGAAGCGGGCCTACTTCCACCTGAACCCATCAGACGATCCGGCCTGGACCCGAGAGCCATCTGTTTACCCCCCCGGATGCCCACCCCTCACTACCTTCTCCAAATCTCATCTCCACCACCTGGGAAACACTTCCACTACTGACGTCCACCCCTCATCTCCTCAAGCCAAACCTCACCCCACATTCTGGGACTTGCACAAACTGGAACTTGTAGCCTGATCACAACCTTGCTACTACCCCCCTACACTTGCTACTACCCCCCCTACACCGGCGCCAGGCACCACGGATCCCCTGGGCCCAGCACTACCCTTGGCCACACCTTATCCTACTGATCTCAACCCATCCTGAACCTAAACACAAGAACTCTAGCTGCAGGAAGTTATAACAACGAGATACATTACTACAATCAACCAAGCCCCTTGAGAAACTCTCCACCACTCTTGTCCGCTACTCCGCTTACCTTCCTAAAATGCCTCGTTTACTCCTCCTCCCATACTCTTCTCCTCCGTTCCCAGAATCTCCTCTCTATATCCCTCTGCTCCTCCCAAACAACTCTACATCGCACCTTCACTGCTTGCATCCCCCTACTATGGCTCTCACCAACTCCTCCTGATACTCCACTCTCCCACTGACCCGAACACCACCATTGGCAGACACATGCGTTCTTGTACATCCCGCTCCCATGCCACCTTTCTCACCCTTCTTTTTCTCCTAACCGCTGGGGACATCTCCCCAAACCCTGGTCCTCCACCGCCACGCCCACACACAAGGCACCCACTTACTTCCACGAACTGTCGCAACCCCCACAATCTAATACCTGTCCCTTTGCTCCCCAAAACCACCTTCCCGTTTTCATGTGCACTCCTGAATGCCTGATCGGTTTTCAACAAACTCTCCGCCATCCACAACCTCTTTGTCTCCCGCTCCCTTCACCTCCTTGCGATCACCGAAACCTGGATCCAAGCCCCTGACTCTACCTCCCCTGCGGCTCTCTCCTATGGAGGTCTCATCTGGACCCACTCACCCAGACCCTGCGGTCGAAAAGGTGGTGGGGTTGGTTTGCTCCTGTCACTGCAGAGCACCTTCCAAGTCCTCCCAAACCCTCCCTCTCTATCCTTCTCCTCTTTTGAGGCCCACTGCATCTGGCTATTCTCTCCAATCTCTCTGAGGATTGCAGTAATCTGTCAGCCTCCTGGCCCCGTGTCACGTTTTATCGACCTCGTCTCCGCCTGGCTTCCCTTCTTTCTCTCCTCCGAGTTACCCACCATCATCCTTTGGAGACTTCAACATCCCTATCAACAACAATAACCCGACTACTTCCCAACTCCTCCACTTAACCTCTTCTTTTGCACTCACACAGTGTATACAGTCCACCACCCACTCCGACGGGAACACCCTGGACCTTGTCTTCTCCCATCTCTGCACTCCCCACAACCTCACTAACACCCCCTTTCCTCTCTCTGATCACAACCTCATTACCTTCTCTGTCTCCTCGTCCTCAAACACCTATCCCTCCAAACTTCATACTATCACCAGCAGAGACCTCCACAACTTGAACCCTGCCCCTTTCCACTCTGCAGCTGACCAACTCTACGACACTATCCTTCCCCTGTCCTGACCTGACCTGACCTGGCCACTACTGTTTATAACAACTCGCTATCAGCTGCCCTAGACTCGCTAGCACCCCCAACAACACAAAGTGTTAGACCCCGACCTCTACAACCCTGGCAGACTGACCATACCAAAAGTCTCAGAAACTCTGCTCTCTCTTCGCTCTCTTCCTATCTATCACAGCACTCCTTCAGCGTTACCTATAACAATATCACCTCCTCTTCACTCCCCCTCTCTGTCGGGGTCCCTCAAGGCTCTGTCCTTGGGCCCCTTCTCTTCTCCATCTACACCTCCTCCCTTGGCCAATTGATACACTCTCACGGATTCAACTACCATCTCTACGCCGACGACACACAAATCTATCTCTCTACCCCTCACCTCACCCCTGAAGTCTCCACCCGTATCACAAGGCTATTGAGCGACATATCGGATTGGATGTCACTCCACTTCCTCAAACTAAATCTCTCTAAAACTGAGCTTCTAGTTTTCCCCCCAGCCCGCGCCCCCCCCCGACTTCTCCATCAAGACCAACAACTCCACCATCAGTCCCTCCCCTCAAGCCAGAGTACTAGGTGTCATCCTAGACTCCAATCTGTACTTCCAGCCCCAAGTCCATTCGCTGACTAACTCATGTAGACTTCACCTCCACAACATCTCCAAAATACGTCCGTTCCTAACCCCGGAAACCCCCAAGCAACACATTCACTCCCTTATTATTTCACGACTTGACTACTAGAGATGAGCGAAGTATTCAAAAATTCGATTCGGCTGATTCGGCGAATTCGCGGAATAAATTTGATTCGAGTCGAATATATTCGCTGCGAATTTAACTTATACAAAGGGTGTTTCTAGGCTTCAGAGAGCCTTTATATTCGTGCAGAACACTGTACCTTTAATTTAAATGCCCTTGGAGTCTGCTGGGGAAGAGAAATAATACTGTCAGTCAGTATGACATGCAGATGAGTGCCGTCGATCTTAGAATCACCGCACACTTCACTCATTTGGGCAGTCACGGGGCCAAAACCAGAGTGTGGAGCCACAGTGTGGCGGTGGAGGCAGCAGCAATGGGAGGCCATACAGCACCCTATGACAAAATGGAACCCACCAGCAGTGTGAGGAGACCTGAAAGTGGCACATGGCAGAGTGTGGCGATGGAGACAGCAGCAATGGGAGGCTGTACAGGGACCCATGAGACACTCTGGACCTGGCAGCAGCATGAGGAGGCGGTACGGGGGCCCATGGCAGATTACGGGCCTGGCAGCAGCAATGGGAGGCCTGTAATCTGCCAGCACCCTATGACAAAATGGAACCCACCAGCAGTGTGAGGAGACCTGAAAGTGGCACATGGCAGAGTGTGGCGATGGAGACAGCAGCAATGGGAGGCCGTACAGGGACCCATGAGACACTCTGGACCTGGCAGCAGCATGAGGAGGCGGTACAGGGGCCCATGACAGATTACGGGCCTGGCAGCAGCATGAGGAGTCGGTATGGGGGCCCATGGCAGATTACGGGCCTGGCAGCAGCAATGGGAGGCCCGTAATCTGCCAGCACCCTATGACAAAATGGAACCCACCAGCAGTGTGAGGAGACCTGAAAGTGGCACATGGCAGAGTGTGGCGATGGAGACAGCAGCAATGGGAGGCCGTACAGGGACCCATGAGACACTCTGGACCTGGCAGCAGCATGAGGAGGCGGTACGGGGGCCCATGGCAGATTACGGGCCTGGCAGCAGCAATGGGAGGCCCGTAATCTGCCAGCACCCTATGACAAAATGGAA
This sequence comes from Staurois parvus, assembly GCF_062004578.1. Taxonomy (NCBI): domain Eukaryota; kingdom Metazoa; phylum Chordata; class Amphibia; order Anura; family Ranidae; genus Staurois; species Staurois parvus. The sequence continues at coordinate 2,229,676 of NW_028318492.1, forward strand.
CCCACCAGCAGTGTGAGGAGACCTGAAAGTGGCACATGGCAGAGTGTGGCGATGGAGACAGCAGCAATGGGAGGCCGTACAGGGACCCATGAGACACTCTGGACCTGGCAGCAGCATGAGGAGGCGGTACGGGGGCCCATGGCAGATTACGGGCCTGGCAGCAGCAATGAGAGGCCCGTAATCTGCCAGCACCCTATGACAAAATGGAACCCACCAGCAGTGTGAGGAGACCTGAAAGTGGCACATGGCAGAGTGTGGCGATGGAGACAGCAGCAATGGGAGGCCGTACAGGGACCCATGAGACACTCTGGACCTGGCAGCAGCATGAGGAGGCGGTACAGGGGCCCATGACAGATTACGGGCCTGGCAGCAGCATGAGGAGTCGGTTCGGGGGCCCATGGCAGATTACGGGCCTGGCAGCAGCAATGGGAGGCCCGTATTCTGCCAGCACCCTATGACAAAATGGAACCCACCAGCAGTGTGAGGAGACCTGAAAGTGGCACAGGGCAGAGTGTGGCGATGGAGACAGCAGCAATGGGAGGCCGTACAGGGACCCATGACACACTCTGGACCTGGCAGCAGCATGAGGAGGCGGTACAGGGGCCCATGACAGATTATGGGCCTGGCAGCAGCAATGGGAGGCCCGTAATCTGCCAGCACCCTATGACAAAATGGAACCCACCAGCAGTGTGAGGAGACCTGAAAGTGGCACATAGCAGAGTGTGGCGATGGAGACAGCAGCAATGGGAGGCCGTACAGGGACCCATGAGACACTCTGGACCTGGCAGCAGCATGAGGAGGTGGTACAGGGACCCATGACATACTCTGGACCTGGCAGCAGCATGAGGAGGCGGTACAGGGGCCCATGACAGATTACGGGCCTGGCAGCAGCAATGGGAGGCCCGTAATCTGCCAGCACCCTATGACAAAATGGAACCCACCAGCAGTGTGAGGAGACCTGAAAGTGGCACATGGCAGAGTGTGGCGATGGAGACAGCAGCAATGGGAGGCCGTACAGGGACCCATGAGACACTCTGGACCTGGCAGCAGCATGAGGAGGCGGTACAGGGACCCATGACACACTCTGGACCTGGCAGCAGCATGAGGAGGCGGTACAGGGGCCCATGGCAGATTACGGGCCTGGCAGCAGCAATGGGAGGCCCGTAATCTGCCAGCACCCTATGACAAAATGGAACCCACCAGCAGTGTGAGGAGACCTGAAAGTGGCACATGGCAGAGTGTGGCGATGGAGACAGCAGCAATGGGAGGCCGTACAGGGACCCATGACACACTCTGGACCTGGCAGCAGCATGAGGAGGCGGTACAGGGGCCCATGACAGATTACGGGCCTGGCAGCAGCAATGGGAGGCCCGTAATCTGCCAGCACCCTATGACAAAATGGAACCCACCAGCAGTGTGAGGAGACCTGAAAGTGGCACATGGCAGAGTGTGGCGATGGAGACAGCAGCAATGGGAGGCCGTACAGGGACCCATGACACACTCTGGACCTGGCAGCAGCATGAGGAGGCGGTACAGGGGCCCATGACAGATTACGGGCCTGGCAGCAGCAATGGGAGGCCCGTAATCTGCCAGCACCCTATGACAAAATGGAACCCACCAGCAGTGTGAGGAGACCTGAAAGTGGCACATGGCAGAGTGTGGTGATGGAGACAGCAGCAATGGGAGGCCGTACAGGGACCCATGAGACACTCTGGACCTGGCAGCAGCATGAGGAGGCGGTACAGGGGCCCATGACAGATTACGGGCCTGGCAGCAGCATGAGGAGTCGGTACGGGGGCCCATGGCAGATTACGGGCCTGGCAGATGACGACGAGGCTGCCAAGTGCGATCAGCCTCATCATCATCAATTAGGGTCTCTGCCTCACTACTAGCCCCCTCGGCTGCGTGTGGGTCAGGAGACAGACCTGTCTCTAGACCGGCTACCGAGCCACTCTCCTCGCCAGTACTTCTTCGCCTGGCTGCTGAAGAGGCGGATGTCTCCCCCCGTTCCTGACCGCCCTCTGTTAGCTCTTCCTCACTATACAGTGGGGCTGAGCCCACAGCATGCGATACTTCGCTTGGTGAGGGAACACCAAAGGACATGGGCAGGTAGAGGACACGTGATTTCAGTGGGCTTGCTCCCGGGCCATGCCAACTAACGGTTGTGTCTGACGTACCCACCGACCGTTGGCTGTAGGTGTCAGAGGTGACCTGGGAAGAGGAAGACGACCGAGCCAACCAATCGATGACGGCAGGGTTGTCGGTGGAGACACGACCGCTGGATGACACCGGGAGCACTGGCCTCTGGCTGCGACTAGTGCTGCCTCGACCCCTTCCTCTGCTGCCACGTCTGCTCGCTCCTGAAACATTGCCTCCTCTGCCACTCCTCTGCGTGTTGTCTGACATACTCTTTAATTCAACGATTCTGTTTCCCTGAGTAACAATTCTGTGTCCCTGAGTAACAATTCTGTGTCCCTCAGTAACGATTCTGTGTCCCTCAGTAACAATTCTGTGTCCCTGAGTAACAATTCTGTGTCCCTGAGTAACAATTCTGTGTCCCTCAGTAACGATTCTGTGTCCCTCAGTAACAATTCTGTGTCCCTGAGTAACAATTCTGTGTCCCTGAGTAACAATTCTGTGTCTGTCCCTGAGTAACAATTCTGTGTCCCTGAGTAACAATTCTGTGTCCCGTGTCCCTGAGTAACAATTCTGTGTCCCTGAGTAACAATTCTGTGTCCCTGAGTAACAATTCTGTGTCTGTCCCTGAGTAACAATTCTGTGTCCCTGAGTAACAATTCTGTGTCCCTCAGTAACAATTCTGTGTCCCTGAGTAACAATTCTGTGTCTGTCCCTGAGTAACAATTCTGTGTCCCTCAATAACAATTCTGTGTCCCTGAGTAACAATTCTGTGTCCCTGAGTAACAATTCTGTGTCTGTCCCTGAGTAACAATTCTGTGTCCCTGAGTAACAATTCTGTGTCCCTCAGTAACAATTCTGTGTCCCTGAGTAACAATTCTGTGTCCCTGAGTAACAATTCTGTGTCTGTCCCTGAGTAACAATTCTGTGTCCCTCAGTAACAATTCTCTGTCCCTGAGTAACAATTCTGTGTCCCTGAGTAACAATTCTGTGTCCCTCAGTAACAATTCTGTGTCCCTCAGCAACAATTCTGTGTCCCTCAGTAACAATTCTGTGTCTGTCCCTGAGTAACAATTCTGTGTCCCTGAGTAACAATTCTGTGTCCCTCAGTAACAATTCTGTGTCCCTCAGCAACAATTCTGTGTCCCTCAGTAACAATTCTGTGTCTGTCCCTGAGTAACAATTCTGTGTCCCTGAGTAACAATTCTGTGTCCCTGAGTAACAATTCTGTGTCCCTGAGTAACAATTCTGTGTCCCTCAGTAACAATTCTGTGTCTGTCCCTGAGTAACAATTCTGTGTCCCTGAGTAACAATTCTGTGTCCCTGAGAAACGATTCTGTGTCCCTAAGTAACGATTCTGTGTCCCTAAGTAACGATTCTGTGGCCCTAAAGTCTCTCTGGCCCTAACTCTGTCCCTAATACAGACAGGTCTGTCTCTCTTGAATGACCGGAGGCTAATGGAGAATTGTAAGATGGCCACAATTTATAGCTCCACCATTACACAGTGCTGGCTGGCTGGCTGCTGATTGGCTAATGCGATCACATGTCATGAATGAATGCATTATGGGTCAGCGTGCCTTGTCTGCGCGCCTTCCCAGAGATCCCCGCTCCGTCGCCACACATGTCGCCGCCATTTTTGGGAAAATTCGATTCGTGCATCCGAAGTTGGCTAATTTTCGGATTCGGCGCGAATCGAATATTTCCCAATATTCTAAACGAATTCCACTTCGCCATGTTCGATTCGCTCATCTCTATTGACTACTGTAACTCCCTTACCTCACCACAGGCTATCCCCACTTCAGTCCATCTTGAATACTGTGGCCAGACTCATCCACCTCACAAACCGCTCCGTATCCGCCACCCCCCTCTGCCAATCCCTCCACTGGCTTCTGATTGCCCAACGGATAAAATTTAAAATGCTAACATTGACATACAAAGCTGTTCATGATACTGCCCCAAACTACATCACCGATCTGGTATCCAAATACCACCCAAAACGTATTCTCCGCTCCTCACAAGACCTCCTACTCTCTAGTTCCCTGGTCTCTCCCTCCCATGCCCGCCTCCAGAACTTCTCCAGGGCTACCCCCATTCTCTGGAACTCCCTACCCCAATCCATCAGACTTTCACCTACTCGCCTCACCTTTAGGCGCACCCTGAAAACCTATCTCTTCAGGGAAGCCTACCCCACCCTCAGCTAATTACTGAACTCCTCCTTTACTCTTCCTACCACTTCATCCCCCACAGTTGTTTCCTCCTGTACCACTATCCCCTCCCTCCTAGATTGTAAGCTCCAAGGAGCAGGGCCCTCGAACCCCTCGTGTATTGAATCGTATTGTTACTGTACTGTCTCGTGTATTGTCTCCAATTATAATGTAAAGCGCTGAGCAAACTATTGGTGCTATATAAATCCTGTGTAATATACAGTCAGGTCCATAAATATTGGGACATCGACACAATTCTAACATTTTTGGCTCTATACACCACCACAATGGATTTGAAATGAAACAAACAATATGTGCTTTAGCTGCAGACTGTCAGCTTTAATTTGAGGGTATTTACATCCAAATCAGGTGAACGGTGTAGGAATTACAACAGTTTGCATATGTGCCTACCACTTGTTAAGGGACCAAAAGTAATGGGACAGAATAATAATCATAAATCAAACTTTCATTTTTTAATACTTGGTTACAAATCCTTTGCAGTCAAGTACAGCCTGAAGTCTGGAATGCATAGACATTACCAGACGCTGAGTTCCATCCCTGGTGATGCTCTGCTAGGCCTCTACTGCAACTGTCTTCAGTTCCTGCTTGTTCTTGGGGCATTTTCCCTTCAGTTTTGTCTTCAGCAAGTGAAATCCATGCTCAATTGGATTCAGGTCAGGTGATTGACTTGGCCATTGCATAACATTCCACTTCTTTCCCTTAAAAAACTCTTTGGTTGCATTTGCAGTATGCTTTGGGTCATTGTCCATCTGCACTGTGAAGCAGTGTCCAATGAGTTCTGAAGCATTTGGCTGAATATGAGCAGATAATATTGCCCGAAACACTTCAGAATTCATCCTGCTGCTTTTGTCAGCAGTCACATCATCAATAAATACAAGAGAACCAGTTCCATTGGCAGCCATACATGCCCACGCCATAACACTACCACCACCATGCTTCACTGATGAGATGGTATGCTTAGGATCATGAGCAGTTCCTTTCCTTCTCCATACTCTTCTCTTCCCATCACTCTGGTACAAGTTGATCTTGGTCTCATCTGTCCATAGGATGTTGTTCCAGAACTGTGAAGGCTTTTTTAGATGTCGTTTGGCAAACCCTAATCTGGCCTTCCTGTTTTTTGAGGCTCACCAATGGTTTACATCTTGTGGTGAACCCTCTGTAATCACTCTGGTGAAGTCTTCTCTTGATTGTTGACTTTGACACACATACAACTACCTCCTGGAGAGTGTTCTTGATCTGGCCAACTGTTGTGAAGGGTGTTTTCTTCACCAGGGAAAGAATTCTTCGGTCATCCACCACAGTTGTTTTCCGTGGTCTTCCGGGTCTTTTGGTGTTGCTGAGCTCACCGGTGCGTTCCTTCTTTTTAAGAATGTTCCAAACAGTTGTTTTGGCAACGCCTAATGTTTTTGCAATCTCTCTGATGGGTTTCTTTTGTTTTTTCAGCCTAATGATGGCTTGCTTCACTGATAGTGACAGCTCTTCGGATCTCATCTTGAGAGTTGACAGCAACAGATTCCAAATGCAAATAGCACACTTGAAATGAACTCTGGACCTTTTATCTGTTCATTGTAATTGGGATAATGAGGGAATAACACACACCTGGCCATGGAATAGCTGAGAAGCCAATTGTCCCATTACTTTTGGTCCCTTAACAAGTGGGAGGCACATATGCAAACTGTTGTAATTCCTACACTGGTCACCTGATTTGGATGTAAATACCCTGAAATTAAAGCTGACAGTCTGCAGTTAAAGCACATCTTGTTCGTTTCATTTCAAATCCATTGTGTTGGTGTATAGAGCCAAAAATGTTAGAATTGTGTCAATGTCCCAATACTTATGGACCTGACTGTATATATATATATATATATATATATATATATATACACATATATTTATGTATTGAAATATATTGAATATTGCCAAAATTGTAGCATTTCACATATATGTCAATGTATTTGGGAAGAATATTTTTAAAATATATTTCAAATATATTTTTCTTCAATATGGGAAAGCACACACACAGCACACAGTAAAACAGCACACATTTAACCCTTTGCTCTCCCCAGATGTTAACCCCTTCCTGCCCAGTGTCATTAGTACAGTGTCAGTGCGTTTTATTAGCACTGATCACTGTATTAGTGTCACTGGGGATATCAGTGACAGGTAGCCCCCGCAGTGTCAGAATGCCTGCTGCAGACCCGCTATAAGCCACTGATCGCCACCATTACTGGTATAAAAAAAATTCCAGTATATATACCACCATTTGTAAACGCTATAACTTTCATGTAACCCAATTAATTTACACATATTGGGAATACATTTTGGCCTAAATTTATCACATGTTTAATAGCAAAAAGTCAAAAATATTGTTTTTTTCTCAAAATAGTCGGGTTTTTTTTGTTTATAGTGCAAAAAAAAAAACCCACAGGCAATCAAATACCACCAAAAAGAAGCTCTATTTGTGGAAAAAAAGGACATAAATTTAATCTTGGTGCAGCATCGCAATTGTCAGTTAAAATAACGCAGTGCTGTATCACAAAAAATGGCTTTGTCAGGAAAGGGGGTAAATCCTCTGGAGGGCAAATGGTTAGAACAGTAGGATGACTATTGCTTACACCAAGGGCGAAGTAAGCAAATAAAAAGTAGCAGTCAGATTATGTGTATTTTTATTTTAGATCCAACATTGAATATAATATTTCCATAAATTATAAAACTGTAGGAGAGCTGGCAAAAAAAAAGTGTTACAGTTTATGTGTGTTTTCTCAGGTTCATGCCATTCCATTTATTTGGTTATTTGTTAATGAGAATTCCATGGACAAACTTAAACCTATGGGGGGTTCTAAGCTGCTGATTTGGAAAGGAACTTGTGGTCACTGGAAAAAACAAATACTTCTTGTGACATTGCTCGTTTTTCCAGACTATCCACACCATAAAATTCTAAGTGGTTTGATTTACATGTAAGTACTTTTCAACTGAGGGGCTCTTCTCTTAGAGTAGGTTGAGCCAATTTGGCATTAACAAGAAGAAAATTGACATTATAAGTGGGAGTTACTGTATTAGCCAGGTCAATTAATTCATAACACATTTTTAACTATTTTATGGTTAACATAGCTATTCAAATTCTGTGTGGTCATTCTCTGTCAACTAATTTTCAACTAATTTTCAAAAACATTGTTGATTTCTTTAGTAAAACCCATGGAGTCTTGTTCAGCTAACTTTTAGGTCTTTCTATTTCTGGGTGTTTTAACCACTTGCCCTCCAGAGGTTTTACCCCCCTTCCTGACCAGGCCATTTTTTTGAGATAAAGCTCTGCGTTACTTTAACTGACAATTGCACAGTCATGCAATGCTGCAACCATATGAAATTTACATCCTTTTCCCCCACAAATAGAGCTTTCTTTCAGTGGTATTTAATCTCCTGTGCGGTTTTTATTTTTTGTGCTATAAACAAACAAGAACGACAATTTTGAAGAAAAAAAAAACTATATTTTTGACTTTTTGCTATTAAACATGTCCAGTAAAAAAAATTAAAAAATAAAATTTCATCATAATTTCAGGCTAAAATATATTCTGCTACATGTCTTTGCTAAAAAAAAAAATCCCAATACGTGTAAATAATTGGTTTACGTGAAAGTTATAGTGTTTACAAATGAGTGTATATATATACACTGTATATATATACTGCAGGCAGGGGTTAAAATGTGGGGCTATCACAGGGTTAACTGTGTGCTGTTTTACTATGTGGGCTGTGTGTGCTTTACACTGTATGCACACTGCTTTGTATGGCCCTGCTATGTTTGTATTGTTTACTTACAGGTCTCTCCCCTGTCAGAAATCCTCAGGGATCGCCGGGTGCCAGCGGGAAATCACGAGTCGGGACCCGGTGATTGACAGCCGAGGCATGCCCCCTACCCGGAACTGCTAAATCACATATATATATATATATATATATATATATATATATGTGTGTGTGTGTGTGTGATTTTGCGCACCTGTAGCAGTATTTCTGCTATAGGGCAGCGCAGAAGCAGTTAAGCTAGATATCGAGGCTTGCAAATCAGTCTAGAGATTATACAGCACAACATAACAATATGCTGAATAATTCAAAAATTGGATTTAAAATAGCCAGGAGAAGGTTCAGCAACTTTAGATATGAGAATCATACCACACTGTTCAACGTTAGGACAAAGTAAGGGGACTTTGAATGCGTTCAAACTACCATTGTCAAAGTACAAGCACCTCTACTGTTGTCTTTTCTCATACACAATGGGTCTTGACTTCAGCCTGACTTCAAACTAAACTCCACTATCTCCTGGAAATAAGTTCTGCCCTTATTATTTAACACTTTAAAGTGGTTGTAAAGGCTCAATGTTTTCCACCATTCTATGCATGAAAGTAAAAACTTCTGTGTGCAGCAGCACCCCCAGCCCCTTCTAATACTTATCTGAGCCCCATCGTGATCCAGTGATGTGCATGAGAGCTTCGGCTCTCCGGGACCTCCTCATTGGCTGAGACAATGAGGAAAGAGAGGGGGCAGGCCTGAGACACAGCTCTGTGTTTGAATAGATACGCAAAGCAGTGGCTCAAGAGTGAGCATGCTTGGGTGCCCCCATAGCAAGCTGCTTGCTCTGGGGGCACTTGGTAGGAGGGAGTCTCTAGGAGCGGCAGCAGGGGACCCAAGAAGAGGAGGATCGGAGCTGCTCTGTGCAATGGTTGTGGGAAGAATGACATGTTTATTATTTATGTTTAAAAAAAATGCCTTAAATATCACTTTAACCCCTTGGCGCCTCTTGGCCCTTTAAGGGTTCCAGAAGGTGGGAGGCGGGGTGCGGTTTTAAGGTCATGTGACCGCCGTGATTCGCTGTCAATGCGGTCACATGATCGGGAAAGGTCCCGATCGAAAGAGAAGATCGGGACATTTCCATGAGTACCGAATGTGTGTGCTGGGCGTGCGCAGGGCACATGGTCTTAGCACATTTTTTTTTTTAATAGAATGCAAATGTGCAGCCGCTCTGCGTCTAGGCCCAGATACCGGGAGGCCGCACATTTGCGTTTGGCCGGTGCCAAGAGGTTAAATGGAGAGCCTCTGATATTCATTAGTAAGGGTGATGCTGGAGTTAGCACCATAAGGATTAAGTGCTAGCTTGGGCACAAGGAGAGAGTCTCCATAGAGAGGTGCACTGAAACCAGTACTTGCACTGGTTGTGATGTAATCTCCTGTTTCTGATGCTTATCCAACAAACCAGAAGGGCTCAGTCATATGGCCAGCACTATCTGATTGGTAAGAGTTATATCTGCAGCAGCTTTCCAACAGGTTATAGGCCTAAACCCTGGCACAGATACAGCTCAGAGATACAGCAAAACAGTCCCTGCAGAAAACGTATGTCAGAAAGTGTATATGATGGCTACTAACAGTTTTTCATTCAAATTTTAATTTGCTAATCTGACAATCTGATTACATGGCAGCTTCTGGTCTTATTCCAGCATCCTGGTTTTGGCTGAACTAGACTCTCCATGTCTTTTATGGCTTATGTTTGCAACAAATGCTTCAAGCTCCCTGTTTGCATGCATTGTTCCTGTGCCTTGACCTTTGCCTTCGCTGATCCCCACCTTGCCTGCTAGTTTGGATTCCCTCGTCATTGACCTCCGATTGGACTCTGGACCACTCTCTGAACTGTGCCTGCCTTTTGACCTTAACTACTCTCCAAACGTTGCCTTCCTTGAACCGAGACTGCCAATGGACCACTCTGCCTGTCTGCCAACCGCAAGTACCTATTTGCTGTGTTTAGCTGGAGCCTGTCCCGGTGTGGTAGCCAGGCACTATAGCACTGTGTATAAAACCTAGGGGTAACCAAGTACCAATAGGCCTGCTTGCCATATGGGAAAGGGGGCTGCTATAGGTGAAGGACACAAAGGCAGCTATAGCTCCTGACCACAAATGCTTGCGGTAGGCGTGGAACTGACAAACCAGAACTTCCAGTCCTGGAAGCTTAAAATGAACATGCTGCTGAAAAGTGAGTGTACATGGAAGCATATACAAGAGCCCAGATGAAACCTGCTTACAGATGAATGGACAAAGCATGGATGATTATCAAATTGCACACATATGCAAGTGTGAAAGTGTAAAAGACAGCAATCCTTAGCAATAAAACTATTCCTAATTAGAAAGCTTGATAAAAGGCCAGCACATGCAGGACTTTATAAGATGTACCTAAGAAATGCGAGGATGCCCACAAACTATAGGAGAAAAAAAAAACATTTTGTGTAGGAGAACTGACTACTGAGTGATCACCCAGACAGCTATGAGACACTTATTACAGCAATTGATGAGCGTACCTGGGAAGGCAAGCTTGTGGTTGAATATAAGTGAAAAAAGTGTAAACAGCGAAAATGCTCCTACAGCAGAAATTGCACCAGAATCACCAACTACAATAATACAATAACCACCAACTACAATAATAGTATTATGCTGTGTGAAACAGGTGAATGTTTTGCGTCCAACAACACAAGTTAATTAAAAGCAAACTGCAGAACTGAAATGCTAAAAATAATCAGCAAAAGATACAACAAAAGGACAAAAGTGTTAAAGAAGAAATATAAAATACTTCAAAATTCCTTTCACTCCAAAGAGGGCACTTCATAATTTTTTACCAGGTGCATTCACTGCAGCTACAAGTCATACGACCAAAGCTAAAATGTTCTTTTCTCAGCTTGATCAAAGCAAGACATAATGAAGTACAAACAGCTAATAGACAGTACAGTATATGGTCTAAGGTAAAATAGGGGAAGGTTATCTACACTGTCCTCTATCCTAGTCACCAGAAAGATACATATCAAAGATGTGCTATGAGTCCCTACTCTTAAAAGTAACCTCTTGTCAGTGATGACACTCACAACTGTAGTGACATTCAGAGGTAACAGCTGTATTATCACAAAAGGCACTGCACAGTAGCTATAGGAAATATCACAACTGTGTCAGCTGAACTGCAGTGAAGTGATTAATAGCGTCAGTTAGGAAACATTGTAATTGTATATGCACCTGGTTTCAGAAATCAGAAGTAGAGATGGCCAGATCTGCATGGCTACCCCTAGAAACTGAGACCAGACTATATACAGTAAAGTCAATTTATTAAACAAAAAACATCCACACACCAGCAGGCAGAAAACATAAAAAGTGAACCACAATCATATAACCAAAATGCCTAACTAAATAACAAGAAGCCTACTACAAACTACAATATGTACAATATAAAAGATGAGGAGCACAGGTCACAGGGAATACCAGAGATGCAAGAAAGGGGGAAATCAGGACTGGGATCAGGAACAAGGGGAGGAGATAAAAGGCTGCAAGGTGCAGGGTACAAGATGCAGGGCAAGAGCAAGAGCAGGATAAATGGCAGCATCTGACTTAGTACACCAAAGCAAAACGCTGATGCCAAATGTAATTATGGAGGAGAGACTAAATACCCTCCCAGCAACTAACATCAGGTGGAGACTGATTACTTGAATCTCATGGCTGCTGGGAGACACCCGCTGGTGGACACTGGAACTGCAACCTTCCGCTCTGAGAAGCACAGCAGGTGATCTGGGTCCTGACAACAGGCCCTGTCATCTTGGACACAGAAATCCTTAAACTTTTAATAACCTACCTGAATATCAGATAATTGAACCATGCAATCAAAAAATTTAGTGTATCAGTTGCATAAAGGGAAAAATTACCAGGAAATCTTTTTCCTAAAGAAGCAATTTAGGGTAGGACACAATGATCACCCACTGTAATCCCCCCTTAAGTCACTAGATGTCCCCATAGCTGTAACTCAGGGTAGGCCTAAGAGTGGTTGGGTTAGGTGCCAGCCCTGCTCCTGCTAGAAGAGGGTACTCTGGAGAAGGGTAAATTAAGAAATCAGAGAGCTTCCTTGGTTAATTGAAATGAGGAGAGTAATTACATGTTGTCTCTGTGAGTGGACCAGATGTAAACAGTTGGGCCTTATTCGTTTAGCTTCTCTTTAGGGGGGAAACCTGGAGAAGTGCAAGAACTTTGTGCATTAATGGGGCTGCATATATCCCCCTGCATTGGGATGCCGGACTCAGGAACAGCCCTTCCGGTGAGAAATGGGCTTCTCTTCTTTTTCTCTTGCTATGCTGGACCTTTTTGTAACCCCTTTGCACCTAAGGGTAAAATAAATGTTAATGCCTAAGCACAATTTTGCAACTTTGACATGTGTTAGTAAAACCGTACATATCATCACAACTACTTTTTGTATCCAGGTGGATTATACTTTGTTTTTTTCAGGACAAATTGGGCTTTCATTTGGTGGTGAATGGTAATGGATATCTCTTGATTCTTTTTATTAGCAAAGGAAAGCTCTTCCAAAAATAATTTTAAAAAATATATCTTTTTAAATGTAACTGTATATTTCTTGCTGCTAATATAACCTACTGTCAGGGCTCCCAGGTGTGACCAGAGGTGTGTGGCTGACGCAGGGAAACGCAGACCTCAGATATGTTATAAACAATATAATTTATTAACACTAACCATACAAACATAAACGCAGTGCAATACTAAAACATAATACAGTGCAACCAAACCAAACCAACCACCCACAGATAACAGTACATACAAGCAAGCGTCGTCAGGCAGGCCGGGTCAATATCAATAGGGCAGGTAGGTACAGGGGGAGCAAGCGGAGATTGGTCGGGGTCACAGGCCAGGTTCAGCAGGTAGCAAGCAGCGTAGTACAGAGGGTCAGGCAGAGGGATGGTCAGGGTCACAAGCCAGGGATCAGAACAGGTAGCAAGCAGCGTGGTACAGAGGGTCAGGCAGAGGGATGGTCAGGAGCGAGCCGGGATCAGAGCAGGAGAAGTCAGCAGCGGTTCAGAAACAGGATGCAGGACAGAAACAGGATACAGGGCCCAGGACAAACACAACACCAAGGCAGAGTCTGTGGGTCTGGCCATCCCTTAAATACCCCAGCATAATCAGTTCCAGGTGTTAGCTGGCTGCAAAGTTGAGTCTCTGATTGCTGGGAGCATCCGCTGGCCAGCCCTGGTACTGCAGATCAAAAGGCAGGTGAGTCCCACCATTGCTGGCCAGTCCATTCCTGACACCTACCACCAAAGAACAACCAGAAAAAAATTCTCCTGCTCCTGACAATTGCAGTGATACCACATATGTGTATGTTAGTTGTTTGTACCTGTAGTACAGCCCAGAAACAATAGTGCACATTTTTATTTTTTATCCTACCTAAAACACACTGACACTAACTGATACTAATTTTTAAAAAAATGATTAATCCTGTCCCAAAAAAATATTGATCTTGACCTTTGACCCTGACTTTGACCCAAATGCTAACCCTGTCACTAACCTAGATGAAACCTTGATCTAGGTATTTTTTTGTATTTTTGTATTTTTTTTTATTATTAATATTATTATTTTTTTACACGCTGTTGTCTTTTCTTTTTATCTCTGCAAGGAAAGAGAGAGATGCAGTGTATCTCTTTCCTCCATTCAGAGAGACAAAACATGGAGACGGGCTTCACAGTGACTGATCACTGTCATAGCCAATCAGAGGCTATCACAGCAATCAGGTGACCCTGAATCAGGAGTTCCAGGTCCTAATCGTTAGTATGTGACCCAGGGCTCTCAGTGAGACCTCTGTGCTAGGAGCGCAGAAATATGTGGCCCCACGGAAAAAAGCCCAGTCCAGTGGGGCCACACTCGGAACCAATGGGTTAAGCTGAGTGCTGCCACCTTTATAGATGATTGCAGCATGTAAATATCTTTACTTCTATTCAGGGCGGACTGACAACTCATGGGGCCTGGGGCAATAGGGGATCATGGGGCCCCTCTGTCCTTGCCCAAACTCAAAAAAGCCTATGAAAAAGGTACCAGGGGCATCTCATGGGGCCCCCTACTGACCCCGGGCCCTCAGGCAGTGCCCAAGTTTCCAAATGGTCAGTCCGCCCCTGCTTCTATTGATTCAGTAACCTGTCAAATGGCAATCCTGGCATGCCCTCCTCCTTCCTTTATCCTCTATAAAGGAACATTTCCTGGAAACAAAACGTGTACCCAAGGGGCACCGCTAGTTTTGTGGGTGTGAAGCCTGAAGCAGATGTGCAGAGAACTGTCAAAAAGTACTAATTAAATCAGTACACCCTGAAGGTGCCCCAACATGATGTGCCCATTGTATGCTGTGTAACTACTGCTGAGGAATGGGTTAAAGAGCACATGTATTCCTCTGCTACACAACAGCAGCACTGAATAGTCCCTAAACTTGAACCACTCAGATCTATGTGGTCTTATAAAAGCAAGGATTCCAGGAAAAAAGGTACTTACTCACATTCATCGATGACTACTAAAGCTATAAAATACTCTACCTTTTACACAGTAAATATGAAGTTCCAGATAAACCTGAACAATATATTGCCCAAGTAAGCAACACATTTGGCAAAATACCTAAAATACTCTGAACAGATAATGGTACAAGTGGTCAAACACAAGCCATTCTGAGGAAGCACGGAATTATGTTCCCCATTACAGTACCATACAATCCAGAACAAAATGGTGTTGCAATAAAAATGAACCACACAATGCCAATAACATACTAAGAAGAGGCAATCATGACAGCCTGCTATCTCCTAAACCACTTGACTGTAAAGCAACAGAAAAACTCTGTATAAGCTATAGAGTGGAAAAAACCCTTACCTGAAACACATTAAAATCTTTGGACGCAAACTATGTCTGTATGTCCCTAAATCAAAGCATACAAAAAGGGAACCTTTTCCTAAGAAAGGTTTATTTGTCAGCTATACTGGTGTTTAGTTACAGGATTCTGCATCTAAACACCAGTAACATAACACTCAGCAGAAATATAATTATTTTCTAAATGCCTATGTGTCAAAAGCCTTATGAAGTGACACAGTCAGCATCATCTGAACAAAAATGTGGGCAAGAAGCCCCACTAATAATGCAGGAAAAAGAATAGAACATCACTAAAATTAAAATTGACATCAGTGAATTATCTTCTGTCGCTGAGCCACCTGCAACTTTAGTCAGAAAATCTGCTAGATCCAATAAGGACATCACAGCTAGATTCTTACCATTTCTGATTCAAAAAGCGTGAACCAGAACATGGGAAAAAATTCATAACCTACCTGTTCATAAGAAATAAATATGGATTATAGCTGCAGATGAAAAGGTGACATCTCTCAACCAACCCCAAGATGCAATGCAAAGGTGCAAGCACACCAATGGAATCGGTGTATCTAATGCTGGTAGAAGATCTACCTAACAAAGGATAGTACAGACAAAGTGTAGGGGCATTTTATATACTGCAACCACTACACATCCAGACACAGGGGCTGCTATGTCACTTCTCTCCAGATGTGTTCTACAGACAAAGCTGATCTTGTGATACGGTAAATGGCCAATCACAGCGGCCTTTTACCACGTGATCAGCTGTGCCCAATGACACAGCAGATCAGCGGGTAAAAACAATTGCTAACAATTGTTATTGGCTGCACTTTCCTCACGCTGTCACAGCGTGAAGAAAGTATTGCTGAAACCTGCAATTGTCAGAGAAGTGATTATCACTGGTCATTAGGGCACTGATGATCAGTGCCCAGCAGTGCCACCCAACTGTGCCACCCACCAGTGCCGCCCAACCATACCCATCAGTGCCGCCCACCTGAGCCCTGAAGTGCCACCTACCTGTGCCCAGCAGTGCCTAGCTGTGCCTCCCACCTGTGCCCAGCAGTGCCACCGATCAGTGCTGCCCATCAGTGCCACCGATCAGTGCCATCAGTCAGTGCCAGCCATCAGTGCCCATCAATGCCGCCTATCAGTGGCCATCAGTGCCGCCAATTAGTGCAGCATCATCTGTGTCAGCTCATCAGTGCCGCCTATCAATGCCGCCTATCAGTGTCCATCAGTGTTGCCTATCTGTGCAGCCTCATCAACGTACATCAGTGAAGGAGAAAAATTACCTGTTTGCAAAATTGTATAATAGAAATAAAGAAAAAAAAATTTTTTTCAAATTTTTTGCTCTTATTTTGTTTATAGCGCAAAAATAAAACACCTAGTGGCGATTAAATACTACCAAAAGAAAGCTATGTGTGAAAAAAAATGATAAAAATGTCATATGGGTACAGTGTTGCATGATGGCGCAATTGTCATTCAAATTGCGACAGTGCTGAAAGCTGAAAATTGGCCTGGGCAGGAAGGGGGTATAAGTGCCTGGTAGGCAAGTGGTTAAGGTAAAAAACACCTAGACTGTAGAACCACTTTAAAGCGGTAGTAAACCGCAAAAAAAATTCACAGAAAATGGTCCACTACAAAATAATAGCATAATGTGCTAGTATACATCGCATACTAGCACATTATGAAAGACCTACCTTAGAACAAAGCCCTTTAGCGATGCGCTGTCACTGCTGACAGGGCTTCCATTTTCATCCGGTCTGCATTCCAGGTACCTGGGCCTCGGCTGTTTGACTGGCCGAGCCATGATAATGCACGTGGGAGTCACGGCCGCAGCACAGCCCTCTCAGTGGACAGCACAACGTCCATTGATAGTACAGTGCGCATGCACCAGTAATGTCACCGACTGCTACGATAGTTAATATCTCCTAAACGGTGAACATTTAGGAGATATTTACTGTACCTACAGGTAAGAATTACTTTAGGCTTACCTGTAGGTACAAGTAAACAAGATAGGTTTACTGCCTCTTTAATGCAATCTATCCCTAATGTGTCCCTAAATAAGACAAAAATAGCTGTCTATAGTGTCCTGTGTATAATCTTGCTCAAAACACCTGCAAAGGTAAGAATATATTATTTTACTATTTTAAGTATGTTGTGTGAATGGGATCACATAACAAAATATAGTAGTGGGTTCTCAAATTTAGTTGCAAAGGTACACTTTAAAATGTGTGTTACACCAACAAATTCTTTTTTTTTTGTTTTGTATGGCAGATGTAAGAAAAAGACACCTGTTGGGTTTTTACTGCTATCCAGAACAATGTTAAAGAGACTTACCCTCATATCCTGTCCTGCTGACAATGGTTTCACCAGACAGGTGAGAGAAAATCTGCAACAGGGATACAAAATCTGACAGTGGTTCTAACCTTCTCCTGCTCTACTAAAGAAGGCATTTTATTTTCCTTCCTGGTAAAATGGTGTCAGCAATACAGGAAGTGAGGGTAAAATTCTCTAATGGAGCAGTAAAAACCGGAGAGTGGTTCTAACCTTACCCCACTTACCTTATGCCAGGAGAAAAAGTTTTGCTGGATGTACACTTAAAGAGGTATTAAACCCAAAAATAAAAATATATTATATTGCAGCTTACAAATTCCTAAATGTGGTGGTTGCAATATGTTTTTAGGCTTTTTTCCCCTTTATTTTAACTTGGTGATCTGGCCAGTAACACATTTCCTGTCTTAAGGTGTCTCCACTTTGGGTGGAGAAGCAAAGGGGACATCAGTGGAAACTCTCAAAACCAAATAGTAATGCAACCAAAAATGGTTGCATTGGTATAGTCAGGGCAATTAAAATGTGAGTCAGAAATTTCCACAAATATATTTGCAGAGTACACAGTATTGTCTCAGAAACCTTCCAGTACATTGTATTTTCTAGAATTATGAGTACAAGGTCTAATATTATATGACATACTATATCCTGCCATACCTCTCATGGCATCCTTCACATGGGTCCTCATGCAAGTGGAAAATATAACTGAATATGCTGGTCTTCAAGAATGTATACCCCTTGGGACTCTTTATGCCCTTCACAGGAAAAATCTGTATAAACACCTGCAGCTACTGGCAGAAACAGTGCACAGCTTTGTTCCTACACCTACAAATTGTCCTCATATAGTGTACTGGATTTTGGCACTTTTATGGATGTTTGCAAAAAGGAAACCTGCTTTTAACATCAAAACAATACTCATAATGTCACTAATAAGTTACAGTGGATGTACTTTCGCTTATTCTTTATGGTTCCTCCATTTTAAAATAGACTTCATTTTGCCTTGGAGTTTGTAAAATTTAAATACATTACATCTGTACTATTTAGAAAAAGAAGAGATGTACGTTTACTGCCAAGGTCCCATGTGGTAAATCAATTACTGTGGTTTCTTCCATAGGAAACTGTTTCAAGTTCAAGCTTTTCTGTATTACTGTGGGATTTTTTTTTTTATTTTAATTATGTTTATTTACTGGTTTAGCACAGTGTTGCTATTATAAATAGCCTGTTTGATTACTCTGCTGCATATTTTCCCTGGAGACACTGTAATAACCATTTTTCTGAAGACTAAAACATTTAGGAATCTCGGGCTCCCCTCTTCCAAACTTTGCTTTGAATTTTCATGGCGTGTTGCTGTACTCTTACATGCTGAATAAGCAGCCACAAGAGTCTACATTAGACCAACAGCAAACTGAGATCAATAAGCAGTTCAGGCATATGAAGGACACTGTCATCTACAGTCACATATGATTTTATATACATATATGTGTGTGTATATATATATATATATATATATATATATATATATATATACACACACACACACTATATTGCCAAAAGTATTGGGTCAGCCTTCCAAATCATTGGATTCAGGTGTTCTAATCATCTCCATGGCCACAGGTGTATAAAATCAAGTACCTAGGCAGGCAGATTGCTTCTACAAACATTTGTGAAAGAATGGGTCGCTCTCAGGAGTTCAGAGAATTCAAGCGTGGTATTGTGATAGGTTGCCACCTGTGCAAAAAGTCCATCTGTGAAATTTCCCTGCTACTAAATATTTTACGGTCAACTAGTGGTATTATAACAAAGTGGAAACAACTGGGAACATCAGCAAATGAAGTGGTAGGCCACTTAAAATGACAGAGCAGGGTCAGAGAATGCTGAAGTACACAGTTCACAGAAGTCGCCAACTGTCTGCAGAGTCAATAGCTAAAGACCTCCAAACACCATGTGGCCTTCAGATTAGCACAACAACAGTGCATGGAGAGCTTCATGGAATAGGTTTCCATGGCTGAGCAGCTGCATCCAAGCCTTACATCACCAAGTGCAATGCAAAGCACAGGATGCAGTGGTGTAAAGCATGCCATCACTGGACTCTAGAGCAGTGTAGACATGTTCTCTGGAGTGACGAATCACGTGTCTGGGTTTGGCGGTTGCCAGGAGAAAGGTACTTGCTTATGGTGTGGGGTTGTTTTTCAGGGGTTGGGCTTGACACCTTAGTTCCAGTGAAGGAAACTCTTAAGGCGTCAGCATACCAAGACATTTTGGACAATTTCATGCTCCCAACTTTGTGGGAACAGTTTGGGGATGGCCCCTTTATGTTCCAGCATGACTGTGCACCAGTGCACAATGCAAGGTGCATAAAGACATAGATAAACAAGTTTGGGGTGGAGGACCTTGACTGGCCTGCACACAGTCCTGACCTCAACCCGATAGAACACCTTTGGAATGAATTAGAGCAGAGACTGCGAGCCAGGCCTTCTCGCCCGATATCAGTGTGTGACTTCACAAATGCGCTTCTGGAAGAATGGTCAAACATTTCCATAGACACATAGACATATTGTTCCTAAGCCTTGTGGACAGCCTTCCCAGAAGAGTTGAACCTGTTATAGCTGCAAAGGGAGGGCCAACTCAATATTAAACCCTATGGACTAAGACTGGGATGCCATTAAAGTTCATGTGCATTTAAAGGCAGGTGTTCGAATACTTTTGACAAGATAGTGTATGTAGTATTTAAACTGCTCTTTACAATCACCACCTTTACAGTCAACAGAGAACATCCTCAGCTATTTTGTGCAGCTAAGTAAGAGGTAACAAAACTCCATGTCATTTCGGAAATTTACATTTTCTGCAAACCCCCCCCCCCCCCCCAAAAAAAAAACTTTAACAGTGGAGTTGTCACTGACAATGGAGTGGGACATGTATACTGCATAAAGGCCAATCACTTCCCTCATCACAATGTAGAACTGAATGAATAGAGGAATAAGGGAGTATGGCTTGTATACATGATGGGAATATTGGATGAATGATCGTCTGCTTTTTTTTGTTTTATGTTTTTTGCATCCTAGTCTCATATCAAAAACGAATAGGTTACTAAAGTTATGAAAACTCTTGTTAGAATACAGCTTCAGAAATGATGTAATGTATTGTATTGTAATGTATTGTTTCGTTTCCGAGCATAGGTGGTCTTGGTCACTCAATTTTTTTCGTACAAATAGTACACTAACTGTCGTGATCAGCTCTCGGACACTGTGTACTAATGATCAGATTAACGGACGAATGCTCCAAGAGCATTTTTTCCATCTGATGTTCTCATTATGTGTATTAGGCATTAGGGAGGGTTTTAAACCTTGTCAGCTTTTTTTGTCATCTAAGTCCCATTGGGAAGATTTTTCTTCATTTCCTGTTCCATAACAACAGCAGGAAGCAAAATTCAAAATGAGGGAAACCAGAACTAGTTAAACACTTTGGAAGATCCCCCCCCCCCCCCCTCTCATTACTGTGCTGGTGACAAATTAAATCTGGGATTTTTTTAACTTTCTCTTTTGGTG
The DNA here is from genome assembly GCF_062004578.1 of Staurois parvus. NCBI lineage: Eukaryota > Metazoa > Chordata > Amphibia > Anura > Ranidae > Staurois > Staurois parvus. Next base: position 2,250,605 of record NW_028318492.1, read on the forward strand.
ATAATGGTTACCAGGAGATGGACAGAGACAACAAAGAAACCTAAGAGGTTTTCTAATCATTGTCCTCTAAAACTGGAAAAAAGTTTTGCCTTCAGTTATACTTTATGGAAATACACCCATGGAGAACCAAATAATTCTGGGCACCTGGTTTAAAGGCTAAGATCATTTTAGAACCTATTAGCACCATTCCCATATGAAGAAACAGCTGCAGTATTTATGTAAAGACCCACTACCTCCACTTGAAATTATACAAAGGGTTTTATTTAGTCTATAGGCTTTAGCTCTTTTCACATAGGTCAGACTTTCTATCCTGGAAGTACTATATTTGTAAACTGCAAACTTGCAAGCAGAGCAGCACTTGGCCGCCCTCTGCTGCCTACAAAATAGCATTCATGAAGTTGAACCAACTGGTAACAGGTTATCAAGAATTTACATGATTCTCAATATTTAGAGTTTAGATTAGTTTCTAACTGATATCTCAAGTGACTTTATGCACCAGGCCGATGCTTTATAAACAACACCTTAAAATAGGCAATAGGTTATAACTTGGAATATTGAGGCCCAAAATTGCTTGTATCTGCATTAGATAAACAAAACTGTTATAGTGAAGTAAGCTTAACCCCTTTATGCCCAGCCCCGTAATTTTAGTACAGCTCTAGCTTTCATATAGCAAATATGTGGTTGAATAAATACAGAATAGAGGAGTCAGAACAATTTTGTGAAGAATGTAACCAACAGATTTAACTGCATTGCAGATATCACACAGGAAAATAATTTATTTCAAAGGTATTCTGAGTTAATACATGATATAAGAGATGATGTGGAACAGCCATGCTTCAAGGAATTATGTTTATCCTTCTCAGGGTATTTTCTCAGTTTAATAGATTTAGCATTACCAGGGCAATTAGTGAAAATATATGTACAGGTTGCCCAGGGAATGTTTTATGAATCACCTTAAAGAAACCAATGGGCAGTATTTAAAGACTCCCTAATCAGAGTAAGTCTCTGAATGCCAACTAGAATGGTCTATCCAGGTATGCTATCCAGGTCTCCATTAGAGAGTTTTCCCTCACCACTGTCCTCATGACACTGCTTTCACCAAAAAGAAACATAAAGGGTGAAATAAAAATCTGATAGAAGTTAGGCCTTATGCACACTATGTTCTTCTGAACGCTTTTCTCCTGACAGGAGAAAAGCAGCATTGAAAATGCAGTTATAGCCATGTTTTTTAAAAGCGTTCAGTCAAGTGTTTTTCTAGTGTTGAATAATTTCATTGGCCAGAATAGTCATTTATTCCTCTCCCAGGCTCCATACCTGCAGCACTTCCTCACTCCATCTTCCACCCGACTCTCCAGCTGACCAAGCTCTCTCATATTTAGGGATTGACCTAGCCACCATGCAAGGCCTCCTGCCTTGGGCTGGCCAGATTCTCCAGATCATCCCCTCCTCACCCCAACCCACTGGCTTCTGTAAACTTTCTAGAGCAGGGGGAGGTATCAGAGGACTGACCTTAAGAGCCCTTCAGCCTTCACCTCAAGTAAGTTTACTGACTCACTCCCAGGCTGACTCATACCCAGGCTTCTAGCAAGCCTCTAAGTATGCACACACAAAAAAACTATCTTACACTAGAGGTCATTACACTGGATACAGTATATGTGTAGAACTATACCTTTAAGAATAGTGTATAATATACACATACAATAGCGAATGCAATGCAAACAAAGTAAGTGCAAAATCCAAACACAATTTCAATGTAAACTTAAGTTCATTGGCCTCCTTGTACAACGACTCACTGTCAGCTGCCCTAGACTCTCTGGCACCCCTAACCACACGCATCATCAAACCCAGACCACTTCAACCATGGCAGAATGACAGCACTAAACGCCTCAAACGTCGCAGTCGCTCACTGGAGAGACTGTGGCGCAAAACCAGGTCCCCTCACGCATTCTCCCTCTACAAATCTGCCTTCCTCACTTACACCTCCTCCCTCCACGCCGCCAAGCAGGCCTACTTTGTTAACCTAATCAACACCCTCTCCTCCTGCCCTCGCCGACTCTTCTCCACCTTCAACTCCCTGCTCTCTGCCCCCCCCTCCTCCACTCAGTACCTCACTCACCGCCCACGAGATTGCCACCCATTTCTGTAACAAGATTGACACTATCCGTAAGGACATTGTCAACTCGCAATCTACCTCCCCACCTAGCCTCCCCACCCCCGTCACCCCTTCTTCTCCCCCCTCCTCTGCCCTCACAACCGCACTGCCCTCCACCTCTCCCAAGGCCCCGCCCACCGTAACCCCCCCTGCACTGCACTCCCTCAGCCCTGTCACTACTGAGGAAATCGTCAAGGTCCTCTCAGAAGCCCACCTCACTACCTGCCCCCTGGACCCTATCCCCTCTCAACTCCTCCGGTCACCCCCCTCTTCCCTCATCCACTCCCTCACCCACATCTTCAATCTCTCCCTCTCTACTGGCGCATGCCCCTCCCCCCTAAAGCACGCACATATCACCCCCATCCTCAAAAAGCCCTCCCTGGATCCCGCGGACCCCAACAACCTCAGACCCATCTCCCTGCTGCCACTCACCTCCAAGCTCCTTGAGCGCATAGTCTACGATCGCCTAAGCGCCCACCTTATTGACAATAACCTCCTTGACCCATTACAGTCCGGCTTCCGTCCCCTACACTCCACTGAAACTGCCCTCCTCAAAATCACTAATGACCTACTAAACGCCAAAGCCAAGGGCGACTACTCTGTCCTCCTTCTCCTGGACCTCTCTGCGGCCTTCGACACAGTCGACCACCCCCTCCTCCTTAATAAACTACTCTCCCTTGGCATCAGAGATACCGCTCTCTCCTGGTTCTCATCCTACCTATCCCGACGCTCCTTCAGCGTCACCTACAATGGTACCACCTCCCCCTCCCTCCCCCTCTCTGTTGGGGTCCCCCAAGGCTCTGTCCTTGGACCCCTTCTCTTCTCCATCTACACCTCCTCCCTGGGCACACTCATACACTCCCATGGCTTCAATTATCACCTCTATGCTGACGACACCCAAATCTACCTCTCCACCCCTCTCCTCACCCCCACTATCTCCACCCGCATCACTCACCTCCTAAACGACATCTCAGACTGGATGTCGCTCCATTTCCTCAAGCTTAACCTCTCCAAAACCGAACTCCTCGTCTTTCCCCCTGCCCACACCCCCCCCCCCCAGCCTATCCATCACCACCACCAACACCACTATCACTCCCACCCCGCAAGCCAAAGTCCTTGGCGTCATTCTTGACTCGAACCTCTCCTTCCTGCCTCATGTCAAATCACTTACAAACACCTGCAGGCTCCATCTCCGCAATATTGCCAAGATACGTGCCTTTCTCAACCCAGACACCACCAAACTTCTTGTACACTCCCTCATAATCTCACGCCTTGACTATTGCAACTCTCTTCTCATTGGCCTACCCAAGTGCAGGCTCTCCCCGCTCCAGACCATCCTGAACTCAGCGGCCAGACTCATCCACCTCACCACCCGCTCCACCTCTGCCACCCCCCTCTGCCTCTCCCTCCACTGGCTCCCGATTGCCCAACGCATCAAATTTAAACTTCTAATCCTGACCTACAAAGCCGTTCATAACACTGCCCCTGACTACCTCACCAACCTGATCCCCATGTACCACCCTACCCGTACCCTTCACTCCTCACAGGACCTCCTTCTATCCTGCTCCCTGGTCTCCTCCTCCCATGCACGACTGCAGGACTTCTCCAGGTCCTCCCCTATCCTCTGGAACTCACTGCCCCAATCCATCCGACTGTCGCCTTCTCTCCCCACATTCAGGCGCTCCCTCAAAACCCATCTCTTCAGGGAAGCCTACCCCACCCTCACCTAACAGCCATCCTCCCTCATTCCTCCCACCGCTTCATCCCCCTCAGCCACTTCATTCCCCTCAGCCACTTCCTATTGTTCCACTACCCCCTCCCTCCTAGATTGTAAGCTTGAAAGAGTAGGTCCCTCTTACCCCTCGTACGCTGTCTGTTTTTGTACTGTGCCATGTATTGTCCCCCCTATTGTACAGCGCTGAGCAAACCCTTTGGCGCTATATAAACTCGATATAATAAATAAATAATAAATAAATAGTTCACCACACTGATTTGGAAATACTATGTAAAAGTCCATTAAAATGATATAGTGTGTAACATTGCCTTCTTGTGACTACTTTCTCAAACATTCAATGAATCACCATCCAGGACACTCTTCCACAACCACTAAAAATGCCCTTCTTACTGAATTCCGAAACCCCTTATTATGGAGGTCACAAGCACTCTTTCATAATATTAAACACACATTTATCTATGTATATACAGTATGTTTGTAGTATCTGTTTGTGGATACTAGTGGAAACAGCTATCTTGACCATGATATTGCTTACACATTTTTTTGATGTATCTATATTTTCATATTCCTTTGATGTTTTGTTGTTTAAATTAGTGCAGAGTTCACTAGGGTCTAGCATTTATGATTATAACTGATAGAAACCTTCCGTATGCCATGCAAAACTGGAAAAAATGTTTTAGCTGGAGGGTTACATAAATATCTTAAAATGCCTTATTTTCCTGTGAAAACTAAACTTAATCCACTTTATGATCTCTGGAAGTTATCTTCTGTGCTTTCACATCCTACAGTCATAAACTCAAATAGCACAATAGCATTGGCATGCCAAGTTACATGCTTTGCATTATCTAGCTTTACTCGGGATGTTATTTGAAGAACATAACATACATTTCAATTTGCCGGACAAGCATGTCACACCCCTTAACTGCACTACTTGCAAAGAGAGAAAGCCAAACTGTCCCACTTGCTGTAAATGTTAACAGAGCACCAAATTGAAGTAATCCTTACAACTTCAAGGATGTCAATGTACTGCTAACAATATAAACTTAGTGAAGCTGAGTCAATGAGGATGTGCCTACTGACCAAGTCATTTCTGTTATTTCAAACACTGGAATTTTGTATGTCTGACATTAGTTAAATTTAAAAAAACCTACACTGTTTAATCATCCCATATTTGTGCCATTTGTGGTTTCCTGCTTTATTAATATTTTTTTAAAGCCTTTAAGATAAATTTACAAAGCAGAAACAAACTCATGATTTTAGTGGAATTGTTCTTACAGAAAAAGAAAAACGTGTACATCTTTCCAGTGAATACATGTTTTCTTGATTTTTCTGGCATTGTAATCTGCATCCCAAAAAGCACCCATCTATATACTGAATTACTGCATCTTAAAATTTTTACTTCAGGATTTTTCTTTTAATCATTAGGTTCCATCCATAGGAAAAAAGTAGTGCCAATTTTCACTTACCGTCTCTACACTTCAGTACTGTCCCTGACTTCCTCCTAGGGCCAGCAGTCCTCTTTAGGCCAAATGATTCTCTGTCATTCTGTCCATTTCCTGTGAGCCCAGCCTGTCTTTTACATACCCCCTTGGGAGATGGGGGAATCACGGAGTTCTACTTTAAAGCCCATAAGAACCTTCAGATTAATTAAGTTAATTTTATATTCCAGGTACAACAAAACATAAGGTGTTCACATTTTTACAGTTTGCTTTCTACAACAGTAAAAACAGTCTGTCCCTTGCCAGCATGCTGTACAGAAGGATCCTTGCTATTTGTGTGAATCAATGGTCTCTCTGCAGAGGACAGCTTCCTACTGATTGGAGTGCTCTAGCTCTGAATCAGCAAAGGGCATTTCATACTTGTGCAGAGAGACCACTGATTCCACATAGAGAGCAAGGGTCCATCTCTACAACATGCTGGCAGGGGACAGGCTTTTCTACTCAGGCTGTTGCTTTTTTCTATAAAAACCTTAATGCACCAAAACATTTTTTTTACCTTTGGACAGATGAAGAAAATGTTAGTAAAAATCTATCTTATTGCTAAGTCTCTTTTGGGGAAGTTTCACCTTAATTCCTCTATCAGTGTCAAAGGACAGGAACTGAGGAGACATACAATTCAATAAACAACAGCTTTCTTTTGGAAAGTAAGGAAAGGATAAACTTTCAGGAAAGCTCCCTCACTTCCTTTCTTAGTGATATTGGTTACCAAGTTAAGAATTGGTAGAAATCTACACAACAGAGACATAATACAAAACTTGACATTTTCTAACCCTCCCCTACTGCGCAATGTCAGAACAAGGTTTTCTGGCACCTAAGGCAAAGACGCCCCAATGCATCCAATTTTTTTTTCATACTTTACACAACACTACAGTTGTGCTGTCAGTTGTCAGACTGATGTGACTGGCTCAGTTGTGTTGTCAGCAAGTGGCTGTCATGCTGACAGTGGAGTGGAGCTGTTAACACAGAAGGAGGTGGTCTCCCGATGTGATCTGCAGGCCTAGGATGTCCATTACTAACAAAGTAGTCTATGTGGATGACATTTTGACTTTATATTAAAGACTAACTAGATCCAATATCTATTAACACATTTCCTGAGATTCTCTAAATAAAATCCTAAATGTTGGCAAAGCAAATTAAAAGGCTTTCCTTACTCTAAATGACATATCACTTTTCTTTGATTATACATGAGTCATTCCAGGGGATCTAATAACTTATTTTTTCATCTATGCACTTGTTACATTGCCAGCAACAAATTGATTTGTCCTTACTTTACCTTTCCCAGTTACTTTCTAAAACCAAGTAGATACTTCGACACAGTCTTACCACTTGAGGAATATTAGAGTTGGTGACCTTTCTTCAATGTTATTAATACATCACAGAAAAATGAATCATGCTGGTGATTTTTATGTTAAGAATGCAGCAGATGGAAGTTGAATTTTGAACTGTAAACTCTTAAATAATACATGTGTTAACAATGATGAATTGTCCCTGCAAACAAGTGGTCCATTTTCTAAAGCTGGCATTGGAACAGGTTTTCACCTACCTCTTTTTTTTAATGTCATTTTTCTCTTTGTTCGCATAAAGAGAAATTGAATATTTATACACTTGTTATATATTTAGAATGTCTGTCTGTTTTTTTGTGTGTGTCTGAATCACATATTAAGATACATTTAGTGTATTACTGTATTAAGACAAGTGCATTTACTGTAAACACACTTCACACATTTGTAAATAAATGCATATTTACTGAATCTTGTAAGTGTCTAAAACCTTTTATGTGGTGTTGTTTTATCATATTTATATTACAGAAATCAGCCCATCTCTAAATAAAATAAGTTTTTATCTTCTGATGCCCCATCACCAATTACTGATACTCCCTAGGTGGCAGTACAGTATAGTGGACCACACAAGCTGTCAATACTAATATCGTATCTATGCTGTTGTGTGTGTGGTCTCAAAACCTCACATTTACCTTATTGCTAGAGGCAAAGGTTTCTCACTGCAGATCCCAATACAGTTGCTGGGTTCCCCATAACCTCTAAGTCAGAAGAGGATCCATGCTAGTAAATTAATGTAACACCATCACATAAACCTTAACCACTCTCACAGCTGGCTTCGCTCTTCAATATTATTTATTACAAGTTATTATATAGCACCATTCATTTACAGAGTACTTTTCACATTGTACATTTATATCAGTCCCTGCCCTTCAGCAGCTTACAATCCAAGGTCCCTATCACATGCATACATACTGTTTATGCACATACATTTTAGGGCCAAGTAAACTAACAGAATGTCTTTGGAATGTGGGAGGAAGTCCACAGGAGCACAGGGAAAACATGCAAACTACATTCAAATATTGTCCTGATAAGGATGGTCATGGAACTGGGGACCCCAGTGCTGCAATGCAGAGGTGCTAGCCACTGTGCCACTGTATTGCCCCTACCCTTACTTTACAAAGAAGGCATCTACTGACAGTCAAGCATACATGCCTGCATGAATACAGCCATATGAATAGAAATGGTTTAAGCAGAGAGAGCCACACTAATAGAAGGATACATTGAAATTTTGCATTCAGTAGTAACCACTGGCTAGGGCACATGCAGTGAGACCTCTGACTTCTTACAGCAATGCATTTTAATGGTCTAGATCAGCAATGGGCAAACTACGGTCAGCGGGCCGTATACGGCCCGGTGGACCCTTTAATCCGGCCCGCGGAGCGTGATAAAAAAAAAACAGCCAGGGCAGGCAAACATTGGCTGTCAGGATGTGTGTAGGTGGGGCAGCGTGACAAACGTGAGGGGAGCTAGGCTCCTCTCACAGTCCGCCCTGAAGACCGGAACGGCGCGGGAACACGGAGAGAGGAACGCGCGGAGCAAAGGTAAGTAAATTGACACAGGGGGGACTTGGCTTACTACTTGGGGGGAATAGCACTATGGGGGATGAAATACTATATGAGGGATGAATTAATATGGGGGATGAATTAATATGGGGAATGAATTACTATAGGGGGGATGAATTACTATAGGGGGATGAATTACTATATGGGGGATGAATTACTATGGGGGATGAATTACTATATGGGGGATTAATTACTATGGGGGAATATTACTATACTTACTATGGATGGCATGGTAGTGGCTGGGCCGGCCAGCAGCTAGTGGGGGGCATAAAAGTTTTGTAAAATAACTCTTTTTATGCTTTTCTACCTTAAATTAATCTAAACATTTAATGTTACAAATTTTAATTTAATTTATATTAATTCACACATACACATCATTCATCTACTCTTGGTCCGGCCCCCGGGTCCAATATATGAACCCATTGCGGCCCTCAAGTCAAAAAGTTTGCCCACCCCTGGTCTAGATCCTTTGCACCCAACCAGAAGCCTTAGCACCACAATGGGTCCTTTGTCACTTATTGTGGGAACTTCATTGCCCCTGCAGAGAGTAGTCAATGTTTTTCTTCTTAAGTGTTTACTTAAGCCAATTAAAAAAAAAGTTCTTATATTTAATTGGTTAAATATTTCTTTTACACCATCTTATTTTTTAATTTCTTTTCATGCTGGACATACCCTTTTTTCATTTTGATCTTTTAGAATGACACTCAAGTAACTTTTAGGGTGTCTGTAGTGAACACAAATGTGGAAACATTAATTTGTAATAGCAATGATCATGTAACAGTCTATGACTGTCTTCTGAAACATGCCCCCAGTTTCCAACAACTCCTGTAGCACGTTGGCAGTCTCTGACAATCATCTGTAACATGTTTACAGTCTTTGACCATCTCCTGCAGCATGTCTGCAGTCTCTGATGATGACCATGTTCTTTTGACTTCTTTCTTGTATTTCTGCAGTGCAGTCTCTGCCAATTTTCCATTGCATTAAATTGGCTAAATATTTTGTGTAAACCTTTGATGATGTCGGGGGCCACACTTGAGGCTCCATGTGTTAGGAATGTTTAGTGCCACTGGTCCAGATACTTATAATGCAAGTTTGTAAATGTAGTTTTGAAGGCTGGATATTTTGACAATGATAAAGACATCCCCGCAAAGACAAAAAAGATTGTCTTGCAACATAGTTGATTTTGATTCAGTGTAAGGTATACTGCTGACTAAAATGTTTCTTACATGCTAGAAATGTCTTATTATTCAGTCAATGCAACTTCCATATGCACTGTATATTTTGTGTATTTCATTTCAAAGGCTAAATTTGAAGATGTCATATTCCAGTTCTATTCAATGCTCCAGTGTGAAGTCTGTAGTTCTGCCAATGAAAGATTACAATAATTATTACCATTGCAGAAAAATAAGAGCAGAGTTTGTGCTGATATATAGCATTACAAACAGCTATGTTCACAAACCGAATAATTAGCTGAAAGAGATTGAGCAATATGCAGCTGAATCTTACAGTAATTCTCAGCGCAGATGGAATAAAGCCTGGACAGTTTTCATCTTTGGGAATCAAATTCTGATCATGTATTTTGGCAATCTCAATCTTTGTATTAAAAAAAACACATTATCAGAACACAATTTCACCACCCAATTTGACTACAATCTTCAGAACTTTGTGCGAACGCTATTCTTGCATGATAAACACATACCATCCATCGTATAAATATACCAAAACATGGGACCAATTAATTTATATCATTTACAGGATTTACTAAAACTGGAGAGAGCAAAATCTGGTGCAGTTCTGGTGCAGAAACCAATCAGCTTCCATTTTTTTTTTGTCAAAGATTAATTGATCAAGCTGAAGTTAGAAGCTGATTTGTTCTATGCACAGTATGCACCAGATTTTGCACTCTCCAGGTTTAGTAACTCAACCCCAATGTGTTTCAAATACTAGAAAATCATAATTGCGTACCTCTGTTTGAGCACAGTAGTGTTCGCTGACACCTGGGTATAATGGACATAAGTTTGACCACAGAGATAATTATTGTTTATGGTTTCTATTTTTACTGACATTTATTATAGGGACACAAAATGTTTTCCAGAATCACCAGGCTACCAACAACCTTAAAAATAACAGCTCATGCCCAGGTCTTCTAGTTTCCTAGAACAGCAAATGACCACATAATTTATATTTTCCTGCCCCATGGTTTTTGCTTTGGCGAGCATTGGGATGAATTAGAACTTAAGGGAGGTCTTTAATGAAGTCTTTGTTTCTGCATGGGAGATTTCCTCTCACATCCAGTCCTAGAGACACCCTGTCACTCTTTGACATGCAGGATGTCATTGGACAAGAAGTATAGGGGAAATCGCTCCAACTGGGACACAATTCAAAATTTAAAAAGGGTTTTTTTTCTACTTCTTGATCACTTGGAGACATTTCCAATCACAGGAAAACTTTGGTAGTACTTTAGAAATATGGTACATCCTATTTTAATCTGATAGTTTTAATTGCAAAACAAATACAAACTATACATACATCTCAGATGCTCCATTTTGTCATTAGGTATGGTACAGGTAAGTTACAACAATGTGTCTTTGAAACACAGCATTGAACAGGAACAATGGAAACCTAACCACAAACAAAAGCTATAGCTCAACCTGTCATCCCTGGGGAAAATCCAATATATTTAGGTGTTAATATGTATATGTAATACCTTAGGATTTCTGGTAGTTAGAGATTGGTCAGACCTGTAGATCAATTGCTCCTTTGTCTAATATCTATTGGAGTGTTTAGGTCTAGGGTGTATTATTTTATGGTAGCAGCCTAGTGTTAAGCTGGTATAGTAATCTAGACCGGGTGCAGATAATAGGTTCCACATTTTCCCAAACTTCTGAGGGCAGAAGATGAAAAACTAAAGCTTCCCCAGAGAGAGTAGAATTACCTTGATTTCTCTACTCTTCCACCATCGGTGAGCAGGGTGATCATTTTACGTGCCATGATGGGAACATACTGTATATCTCTGGAGGGGATAGCGATATATCCTTTTTCATAGAAATTTCCCATCAAAGGTTGGTATATGCATAGAATGTTTTGCAAGAACCAGTGACACTTTGCAGGGGAACCCACATATAGTTCCTAGTTTCCAGGGACCCCTTTGTTTATATTACAGGGTTACTAGTAAGCTGACCAATTATGTTACAACCTGATTGCAAATGATCTACTTTGAGAATTGTACAAAAATCAAACTATGTGTGAGGTCATGCAAGGTTCAATTTATCCATAAATCCTTCATAAACTTGTAGAAAACAGGGATCATTATGTCTAAGTAGATTGTAAAGAAGGCTGCACACCTTACATTCACTTGTGCAGGGAGGCTGGTCTTGTATCCTTTCCCTCCTGTAGTTTTCTGCAGGCAGCCTCTAGTGGGGGAATATTCTGCCCCCCACACCTCTGCCCTCTGTACAGGTTACATGCAACTCAAGGATGATCTCACTGGATCTGGATTTGCAGATTGGGAAAAGAAATGCATGTAGTGCACACAAAATGTATTTATATCCTTAGCTATTGAAAAACATATTTCAATGACAGTTTTGTGGCTGGAGTTCAGCTTTAACAAAGCAGGAGCTATTATGTGAAATCAATAAGCCTTACATGTACAGTACTTTAAGAAAACAACAGAATCAGCCCTTGATCATGCAGTTACAACTCTACTCAGCCAAATTTACTGTAAGAAAACTGAGATACATGCTGCTGAATACAGTTAGAAATGCTTAATTATTAAGCTGTCCAATGTTTATCTAAAATTGTATGTCGTCAGTACAGACTGAACTGTAAGCTCCACTGGGGTAGGGATTAATGAGTGATGAGCAAACCTTCCTGTTTCATAATATGTTGCAACTGTTTTACTTTAGACAAAAATAATAATCATTACAGTACAGATTTTGTTAGGAAACCTTCTGCCTCTTTTGTATAATGGGTGCTGTTACTGTCATTTAAAAACTGTATGGCAGTATGTATGCAAAGGCAAAATCTTTTTTTGCTTTGGATAACATTAAGAATGGTCAAAACTGGAGACACACACAACAGAAAGTGAATGGAATTCTCTTCAAAATTAGGGGAATTAGGCAGATGTCAGGGCGTTCCTATTGAAAGATTTCTTCCCTATTTTTTTCCCCAGAGAACTGTCAAATTTTAGATTCCCCTCACTTTCTGTTTTAGTGACCATGTTCACCAGGACAAATAAACAGGATGATTCTCCCCCTGGGGACACATCAATAAAAACGTAGCAATGTTTTTAACCCTTTCCAAACTCTATCCAAAACATTGGGAAGTGGTGGCAAAAGGAGAGCAATGTGGGCAGATGCTGCAAAGGGCAGCTGGGAACAATAGCAATTAGAAAAGGTATTCTGACCATTCAAACAAATGTTAGTGGTCCACCCAAAAGCATCTTCCTACACTTTAAACATGAGATCCACCAGAAAAGGGCTAGACCAAGCAACTGTCAACTCAGGTAGCAGTTTAAAGAGCCTAGGTCAATCTTTGTGTAAACTCTTAGCAGAGATGAAATCCATGTAAAGGAAATCCAAGCAATGTTTATGTTATACTATACAGTGTCTAAGTAGTTAGCAATTTGGCCTAGCAACACTAGGATTGTTGGTTTGAATCCCAACCACAGCACTATCTGCCTGGAGTTTGCATGTTCTTCCTGTGCCTGTGTGGGTCTCCTCCAAGTACTCCAGTTTTCTCCCACACTCCAAAGGCATGCTGGTAGGTTAAAGCGGAGTTCCAGTTGAATGAAAAAAAAATAAAAATCAGCAGCCACAAAAACTGTAGCTGCTGACTTTTAGAATACAAAATACAGACACTTACCTGTCCCTTGGTCCAACGGTGTCCTCACCATGGCTGGTTTCACCGGCCATCTTCTCTCTGTGATGCCGCAATCTTCAGTGTGAGCACCCTGCTGTGACAGCTTGCGGGTTCACAGCCGGGTGCCCACTGCACATGTGCGAGTAGCACTGTGCTTTATGAATGGTTCCGTTATGCAATCGCACTGGAAGTGGGAGCAGATACTTGTCAAATTTGGGTACCCGCTCCCCAAAGGTGCCAATCCTTAACGGGGAGCAAGGAACAAAGCCTTAAAGCGGAACCTCCCCTATTGGGTGGAGCTCTGAATTCATTGGATCCTCTCTAAATTGGCCCTAGTATGTGTAAGTGTGAATGTGAGTTAGGGACCTTAGATTGTATGCTTCTTGAGGGTTAGGGGCTGATGTGAATGTGGAATATATATATGTAAAGCACTGTGTAAATTGACAGCACTATATACAGTTGTGGCCAAAATTATTCAACCCCCAATGCTGTAAAGGGGTTTAGGGACTATAGTGTACATTTGGAATTGTATTCAGAATCAAATCCTACAAGGACGTTGTAACTACCCAAATGCAACTAAAATGACATCAATTGTTTATGTAATACAGTAGTAAATGGTTCTTATGTGGTTTCTTCATTGCCACAATTATTCAACCCCTTAAAGACTACCACTCTGAAGAACAGAGGTTCATACAGGTGCTTTCCATCAGGTATTGAAAACACCTGTGGATGTCACCGAGCAGCAATCAAGCATAATAAGCACCAATTAGGCAGCTTTAAAATGACTGTGATACTCAGCTCCTTCTAGACATTTACTGGTGTGGTTACAAACATGGTGAAGGCAAGAGAATGGTCCAGGAAGACAAGAGAAGAGGTGATTTCTCTTCACAGGAAGGGCAATGGCTATAAGAAGATTGCAAAGATGTTAAACATACCAAGAGACACCTTAGGAAGCATCATTCGCAAATTCAAGGCAAAGGGCACTGTTGAAACGCTACCTGGTCGTGGCAGAAAGAAGATGCTGACTTCGACTGCTGTGCGCTACCTGAAGCGTAGAGTGGAGAGAAGTCCCCGTGTGACTGCTGAGGAACTGAGAAAAGATTTGTCAGATGTGGGTACAGAAGTTTCAGCCCAGACAATAAGACGCACACTGCGTAATGAAGGCCTCCGTGCCAGAACTCCCAGGCGTACCCCCTTGCTGTCTCCAAAGAATAAGAAGAGTCGACTGCAGTATGCCAAAAGCCATGTGGACAAACCACAAAAGTTGTGGGATAGTGTTCTGTGGACTGATGAAACAAAATTAGAACTGTTTGGGCCCATGGATCAACGCTATGTTTGGAGGAGGAAGAACAAGGCCTATGATGAAAAGAACACCTTGCCTACTGTGAAGCATGGTGGAGGGTCAATCATGCTTTGGGGCTGTTTTGCTTCTGCAGGTACAGGGAAGCTTCAGCGTGTGCAAGGTACCATGAATTCTCTTCAGTACCAGGAGATATTGGATGGAAACGTGATGCAGTCCGTCACACACCTGAGGCTTGGGAGACGTTGGACCTTTCAACAGGACAATGATCCCAAGCATACCTCCAAGTCCACTAGAGCATGGTTGCAGAGGAAAGGCTGGAACATTTTGGAGTGGCCATCGCAGTCACCAGACTTAAATCCGATTGAGAACCTCTGGTGGGACTTAAAGAAAGCAGTTGCAGTGCGCAAGCCTAAGAATGTGACTGAACTGGAGGCCTTTGCCCATGAAGAATGGGCGAAGATACCCGTAGATCGCTGCAAGACACTTGTGTCAAGCTATGCTTCACGTTTAAAAGCTGTTATAACTGTAAAAGGATGCTGTACTAAGTACTAAGATTGAATGTCACTTGGGGGTTGAATAAAACTGATAATGCTGTGAGCACAGAAAAGACATTTGTGGTTATTTCATTATAACTGTTATGTTATA
This sequence comes from Staurois parvus, assembly GCF_062004578.1. NCBI lineage: Eukaryota > Metazoa > Chordata > Amphibia > Anura > Ranidae > Staurois > Staurois parvus. The sequence goes on from NW_028318492.1 coordinate 2,265,701, forward strand.
TTTGTCTGACCTACAAGTGCCTCTTTAATGTAAATGTAAGCAAGATGACTGAATGATCAAAAGCAATGTCAAACTGGCCAAAACACTCAATTTCAGTGGGGGTTGAATAATTTTGGCCACAACTGTAAGTACCTGTAATAAATACATTTTATTTTACATCTTTTGACAGATATGATTTCAAAGTGGTACCAACAAATCCTCTTGGTGAGGGTCCAGTCAGCGCAACAGTGGAATTTAGTACAGAATCAGGTAATGTGAAATATCTTCATATATGGTCATATATACATTACTGGAATCTGTAGGAAATTTATGTCAGATACTCGCATTTCCACTCAAACATCAGACATTCTTGTAATATGCAAAACATTTTTTTGCTTTGCTGAAGATAGTACTATTGTGAATATTGTGAATATTTATATGGCACTCTTATATGAATGATTTGTCAAAAGTATTTAGTGTCTGGGTAGCACATAACTACTGTGTCTGCTAAGCCTGGAAATTAAATTTCAGTGTATCAAGAATAGGGCTGTCACCTGTCTTCTGCCTGGTTGTGTATCGTGTAACATCCAGACAAGAGGTGAACGTTAGTGACCGTCAGCTACATTATCCATGTTTTCTAAAGCCCTACACAGAGTGCTTATAAAGGCCAGTTTTATGTATCTACTACTCCTTGAAAGCCTATTAAAAGAAGTTGAACCAATCTAACAATTCTCTATAAATAGGCTTTAATGAATCAAGTCACATACACAGTAATTGCAAATTTATCCCCACTTTCCTAACCTAATAAAAACATTTAAAATCAAAATACTTCACTTATTACAAATCATAATTAATTACAATACAAATATTGATCTGATTCTTTATAGGAAATATTGGTAATAATACAATGAAAATATGGTGAAATATAATATGGTGAAGAGTATATGGACACCTTTGAATATCATTAGCGTAGTACTACTCCCATATGAGCCGCAGGAACACTGTCCAGGTCTTCCTCAGAAGCTTTGCCCTGCAGTCAGACACATAGGCGTAGTCACACATTTCTCCAATATCCACTCTAGGGGTGTTGTTTTTGCTGTTTTTATTTTTGGAGAACATGGATAGGGATGGGGAATTAGGTAGGATATTCCAGAAATAAGAACTATGTACAGTTGAGGACTTTAGAGTCCTTGTAAAGGTTGAAGGTTTTTTTACCTTTATGCATTCTATGCATGAAGGTAAAAATCCTTCTGTGTGCAACAGTGCCCCCAGCCTCCTCAATACTTACCTGAGCCTCATCGCGATCCAGCTATGTGAATGATAGCCTCAGCTGCCCCGGGTCTCTACCTCCTCATTGGCTGAGACAGCAAGCTGGAGCCATTGGCTTCCGCTGCTGTCAATCACAGCCAGTCAGCCAAGGAGGAGAGAGAGGGGTGGGGCCAAGCCGCGGCTCCGTGTATGAATTGACCAGGGGTGGACTGACAACTTATGGGGCCCCCGGGCAATAGGGGATCATGGGGCCCCTGTGTCCTTGCCCAAACTCAAAAAACCTATGAAAAAGGTACCAGGGACATCTCATGGGGCCCCCTACTGACCCCGGGCCCTCGGGCAGTGCCTGAGTTTCCAAATGGTCAGTCCGCCCCTGGAATAGACACACAGTGCAGCGGGTGCCCCCATAGCAAGCTGCTTGCTGTGGGGGCACCCAACAGACAGGAGGAGCCAAGAAGCCTGCAGGGGACCCAAGAAGAGGAGGATTCAGTTTGCTCTGTGCAAAACAACTACAGACAGCAGGTAAGTATAGACATGTTTGTTATTTTACACCAGAGGGGGTTAAAGTGGAACTTTAGTCAGAAAATTAAGTCTTGGTAGATCACTTCAGGTTGGCCCCTTTTGCAGTTATAGCTATAAAAATAAGTGCCCATACAGTTTACCATCCAGTAATACACTGTCTGACACTGTTCTGCATATACTCAGTTACTGTCCATTTTTAGGCACTGTGCCAAAATTGTAGAGGCCGATTGGCTGACAGCCTACAAATTGTAGCAGAACTAAACATATCAATTTGACAGTTTTAAAAACAGTTACATTCCTGGCATGCTAGGAATGCTGTCACATTTGATTGTGTTCTCAACCAAACTGTCAAACCATCATATGAATGGTGTTATAACTGATCACATGTGCAGCACCATGGCAGTTTCAGATCAAACAGATAGCAGCTTCCATGGCTGAAAAGGATAGGAGAGATTAGTTCTGCTTTAACTGATGCTCAGGACTCTGGTCTTCAATAAAGTGGCAGCCACCAGCAAGAAGAAACAGGAGCAATGCTGGAGGCAATTTACAGCACACACTAATTTTGATTGCATAATTATTAATGTGGAATGTATGTTCTTAGCTAGGGAACATTATTTTTCATCAATTGTTATGAGTAAAGTTCTGCTTTAAGTAGCTCACAGTCTATAAGATTCTTTAGGGGTGTTTGTACAAGGCCCAAGAGCAGATGGATACCTTCCTCCGTGATACCAGACCAGATCTTCAGCAGGCAGCCCCTCAGTCAGCTTTAGTAGAACCCAGATCTCAGCATTCAGGCCCTCAGGTTGCCCATCTGAGGCCGCACGGCAGTAGTTGCCTGGAAAGGCAATGTGCACTCTCTAAGGCTGGAACAATCCTATACAGGAAAGACCCAGAACTCCGTGTGCTCACTGAATATATGCAGTTACCCAGCATGCCATCAGAGCCAGTCTCTCTGAGATAGCTTGGGGCTGCATCAGTATTCATGCTGTAATTGGCATAGCTCCACACTTACTATCCAGAAACTTCTCAAGCTTTCTGGACACAGATATCAGGCTGGCAGCAGCTGAGCAAACTTAGCAGACATAACTAGCAGAACACAGTGACACTGATTACCGTGTGCGATTTATGCCTTTACCTAGCAACAATTACCTCCACCCTGTCTACAGTGGGACAACTAAAATGTACCTATCAGAATACAAACTAAATCTATCAATCTACACCTAGCACCCATATAGGAGGGTGCTACGTCAGGTTGACATTTCCTGCACCGTAGCTGCTTTGCTTGTCCATGAAAGGAAGAGTTTGGGCAGGACTGGCCATAGGGAACACCGGGCAATTGCCCAGTTGACCGGGGCTGCCTGAATAGGAGGGGCAGCATATAGAGGAACTGAACCGTGCATTTCTGAGTTCCTCTATGTGCCACCCAGCCGCCCCTCTTATCCATCTCCTGCATGCCATGGACTTCTGTATGCCCTCCCCCATGGCCACCCCCCCATCTCCTGCAGCACTGCGGGGAATCTGTCAGCATATTCTGTGCCCAGTGCTGATAGCCCCCCCACCACAACCAGACGGCAGAGGAGAGAGAAAGCTGGTTCTGCCCCTCCTCCCGCCCTCTCCTCCTGTGTCTGCTCCGCCCGCACTCCTCGCCAGCCTTGTGTCTTCTCTCCCCCTTCTTCTTTCTCTCTTTCTATATCTTTCTTTCTATACTTCTCTCTGTCTTTCTTTCTCTCTCTGTCTCCTGTTTCTCTCCTTCTTTCCCTCCTTCCTTCTTTCTTTCTTTCCCTCCTTCTCTCTTTCTTTCTTTCTCTTTCTTTCTTTCTTTCTTTCTTTCCCTCTCGCCTTCCTTCTTTCCCTCCTACCTTCTTCCCTTCTTCCTTCTTTCCCTCCCTCCTTCCTTCTTTCTTTCTTTCTTTCTTTCTTTGTTTCTCTTTCTTTTCTTTCTTTCTTTTTTTCTTTTCTTTCTTTCTCTTTCTTTTCTTTCTTTCTTTTTTTCTTTTCATTCTTTCTTTCTTTTTCTTTCTTTCTTTCTTTCTTTCTTTCGCTTTCTTTCTTTCTTTCTTTCTTTCTTTTTTTTCTTTCTTTCTTTCTTTCTCTCTCTCTCCCCCTCTCCTTTCTCTCTCTCTGTGTCTTGTTTTCCTTCTTCCTTCTTTCCCTCTTTCTTTCCCTCCTTCCTTCTTTCCCTCCTTCCTTCTTTCTTTGTTTCCTTCCTTCCTTTCCCTCCTTCCTTCTTTCCCTCTTTTTTTCTCTCCTAGCTTCTTTCCCTCCTACTTTCTTTCCCTCTTTCTTTCCCTCCTTCCTTCTTTTCCACTTTCATTCCCTCCTTCCTTTCTTTCTATACTTCTCTCTTTCTCTCTCCCTGTGCCCTGTTTCTCTCCTTTCTTTATTTTCTTTTTCTTTCTTTCTTTCTTTCTTTCTTTCTTTCTTTCTTTCTTTCTTTCTTTCTTTTCCTCCTTTTTTCTTTCCCTTCTTCCTTCTTTCCCTCTTTCTTTCTTTCTTTTCTTTCCCTCCTTCCTTCTTTTCCTCCTTTCTTCTTTCCCTCCTACCTTTTTTCCATTTTTCTTTCCCTCCTTCCTTCTTTCTTTGTTTCCCTCCTTCTTTCTTTCCCGCCTACCTTCTTTCCCTCTTTCTTTCTCTGCTTCCTTCTTTCCCACTTTCGTTCCCTCCTTCCTTCTTTCTTTCTATACTTCTCTCTTTCTCTCTCCCTGTCTCCTGTTTCTCTTCTTTCTTTCTTTCTTTCTTTCTTTCTTTCTTTCTTTCTTTCTTTCTTTCTTTCTTTCTTTCTTTTTCTTTCTCTCCTTTCTTTCTTTCTTTCTTTCTTTCTTTCTTTCTTTCTTTTTCTTTCACTCCTTTCTTTCTTTCTTTCTTTCTTTCTTTCTTTCTTTCTTTTTTTTCTTTCTTTCTTTCTTTCTTTCTTTCTCTTTCTTTCTTTCTTTCTTTCTTTCTTTCCCTTTCTTTCTTTCTTTTTCTTTCTTTCTTTCTTTCTTTCTTTCTTTCTTTTTCTTTCTTTCTTTCTTTCTCTCTCTCTCCCCCTCTCCTTTCTCTCTCTCTGTGTCTTGTTTTCCTTCTTCCTTCTTTCCCTCTTTCTTTCCCTCCTTCCTTCTTTCCCTCCTTCCTTCTTTCTTTGTTTCCTTCCTTCCTTTCCCTCCTTCCTTCTTTCCCTCTTTTTTTCTCTCCTAGCTTCTTTCCCTCCTACTTTCTTTCCCTCTTTCTTTCCCTCCTTCCTTCTTTTCCACTTTCATTCCCTCCTTCCTTTCTTTCTATACTTCTCTCTTTCTCTCTCCCTGTGCCCTGTTTCTCTCCTTTCTTTATTTTCTTTTTCTTTCTTTCTTTCTTTCTTTCTTTCTTTCTTTCTTTCTTTTCCTCCTTTTTTCTTTCCCTTCTTCCTTCTTTCCCTCTTTCTTTCTTTCTTTCTTTTCTTTCCCTCCTTCCTTCTTTTCCTCCTTTCTTCTTTCCCTCCTACCTTTTTTCCATTTTTCTTTCCCTCCTTCCTTCTTTCTTTCTTTGTTTCCCTCCTTCTTTCTTTCCCACTTTCGTTCCCTCCTTCCTTCTTTCTTTCTATACTTCTCTCTTTCTCTCTCCCTGTCTCCTGTTTCTCTTTCTTTCTTTCTTTCTTTCTTTCTTTCTTTCTTTCTTTCTTTCTTTCTTTCTTTCTTTCTTTCTTTCTTTCTTCCTTTCTTTCTTTTTCTTTCTCTCCTTTCTTTCTTTCTTTCTTTTTCTTTCTCTCCTTTCTTTCTTTCTTTCTTTCTTTTCCTCCTTCCTTCTTTTCCTCCTTTCTTCTTTCCCTCCTACCTTTTTTCCATTTTTCTTTCCCTCCTTCCTTCTTTCCCTCCTTCTTTCTTTCCCTTCTTTCCCTCCTTCCTTCTTTCCCTCCTTCCTTCTTTCCCACTTTTGTTCCCTCCTTCCTTCTTTCCCACTTTCATTCCCTCCTTCCTTCTTTCCCACTTTCGTGCCCTCCTTCCTTCTTTCCCACTTTCGTTCCTTCCTTCCTTTCTTTTTCTTTCTTTCTTTCTTTCTTTCTTTCTTTCTTTCTTTCTTTCTTTCTTTCTTTCTTTCTCTCTTTCTTACTTTCTTTCCCCCTTACCCCTATAGCAAGGACATTATTCAATTTTAGTCAGAAACACACCGTTTGTTTTTATCCACAGATGCCCCTTACCTGCATAGGCAGTTCTTCAGTGAAAGTGAACTATCCCTTTAGGTCAGTGTTTCTCAACTCCAGTCCTCATGGACCCCCAACAGGTCATGTTTTCAGGATTTCCATTATTTTGCACAGGTGATTTGATCAGTTTCACTGCCTTAGTAATTACCACAGCTGTTTCATCTGAGGGAAATCCTGAAAACATGACCTTTTGGGGGTCCATGAGGACTGGAGTTGAGAAACACTGCTTTAGGTACACCACTTTCCTTATTCTTATATTTATTCTTAAAGCTAAATTTACTGTTCAAACCAATGTATACTGAGCACTAGATATAGGAAATATTATCAAGGGTTCCCTGAGAGCCAAAAGTTATTTTAAGAGTTTCTCATTGTTAAAAAGGTTGAGAAAGGCTGATATTAAAATGGTAGTAAACTCTTTTTTTTTTAATTTTACCTACAGGTAAGCTTATAATAAAGCTTACCTGTTAAAATGAAGAGCTCTTAAACGTGCACCGCTTAGGAGATATTAGCTCTTTTTTGGAGCCTGTGCATGCTTTCTGAAGGAATGGCATACCCATGCCATTCCTTCAGAGTACTGTGCCGTGGCCTGGGACTTCCACGCGCACGCAGGGGAATGACGTCATTGCGGCTCGGCCATTCAGATGACTGGAGCTCGTGAACCTGGAAGGAAGCCTGGGTGAATATGGAAGCCTCTTCAGTGATGACAGCAGGAGGGCTTCGTTTTAAGGTAAGTCCTGCACAATGTGCAATGCATACTAGCACATTATAACAATGCATACTAGCAAATTATAACATTTCCTTGCAGGGGATTTTTTTTTGTGGTTTACTACCGTTTTAAATATTAACTCACTGAAAATCAGCCCAAATCTAGTCAAATATTGATTAGTGCAAATCAATCCACATGTAATTATGTAGTGATCATACCAATCAATCAGAGTGCATCTTGTTTTAGTCTAGCTAGATTTATTAGCTTGTTTCCATGGGATATCACACTCTGCACTGGCCTGTTTTAATTTAAACTAGAGTCTATTAAATTGCTGTTCAAATCATGTACAATTAATGGCATAATATCCCAGCAGTTGAGCCAATGGTTCACCACAAACATAGTTTGTGTAAATGCATTTTCAGATGTAATATGCATTTTATTTTCGACATACATTAAATTCCATGTATGTGGGTAGTAAACCAATGCGGGAGAGATGGATCATATTTATTTTACCAAAGAGGTAATCAATCTACAATGATTTGAAAAGAAAATGTGTTTGTTTTAAAACATGTAGATTTTGTGGTATTATGTTCCTAATGACAGCTGAAAATCTGAAGCTATAATTTAGAAATATTAGGCACCATGGGAATCTGAGAAAGATTTGTGTTCCAGAGCAACATCTCCAGCTGACTCCACATCTGGTCATAATCTTTGTGTGCTGAGAAACATGCTGGAATATTGGCCACGTGTTCTCAGTCTTTCCCTCCGCTTGTTGGATTGCAGGGCTCATGGAAGTGACAGGTATATTGCTTTACGTCAGGTGTTAATAAATATGCTTGTCTCCATGTCCCAGCCAAACCAAGATAGTGATGATGACATTACAAAGGTCTTTCCTATATTTTGTATACAGTAACTTATATTTTTTATTTTCTTCTCTGCAGCTGATCCAAGAGTGAGTGAGCCAGTTCCAGGTAAGAGCTTTTATAGCAATTACAGCTTTTTTATTCTTTTTTTTCTTAGTACAATGTTGTTTACCCCAAAATACTTTCAAAATATACTTCCTATTTATTACAACAGAGTCACATATTGTAAAATAATATGTGAAAAATACAATACCACTTTCTACGGCAAAATGTATACAGAATGGCAAAATTCCAACTTATTAAATTTTTTTCAGCTAGTTTAATTGGTCTGTACGTACAGTGCCTTGAAAAAGTATTCATCCCCCTTGAAATTTTCCACATTTTGTCATATTACAAGCAAAAACGTAAATGTATTTTATTGGGATTTTTTGTGATAGACCAACACCTGTGGCACCTAATTGTGAAGTGGAAGCAAAATAATAAATGGTTTTCAGATTTTTTTACACATAAATACAGAAAAGTGTGGCGTGCATTTGTATTCAGTCCCATTTACTCTGATACCCCTAACTAGAATCTAGTGGAACCACTTGCCTTTGGAACTCACCTAGATAGTAAATAGAGTCCAGCTGTGTGTAATTTAATCTCAGTATAAATACAGCTTTTCTGTGAAGCCCTCAGAGGTTTGTTAGAGAACATTAGTGAACAAACAGCATCATGAAGGCCACAGAACAAACCAGACAGGTCAGGGATAAAGTTGTGGATAAATTTAAAGCAGGGTTAGGTTATAAAAAAAAACCTCAAGCTTTGAATATCTCACAGAGCACTGTTCAATCCATCATCCAAAAATGGAAAGAGTATGGCACAACTGCAAACTTACCAAGACATGGCCATCAACCTAAACTGACAGGCCGAGCAAGGAGAGCATTAATCAGAGAAGCAGCCAAGAGGCCCATGGTAACCATGGAGGAGCTGCAGAGATCCACAGCTCAGGTGGGAGAATCTGTCCACAGGACAACTATTAATTATGCATTCCACAAATCTGGCCTTTATGGAAGAGTGGCAAGAAGAAAGCGATTGTTGAGAGAAAGCCATAAGAATCCCGACTGCAGTTTGCGAGAAGCCATGTGGGGAACACAGAAAACATGTGGAAGAAGGTGCTCTGGTCAGATAAGACCAAAATTGAACTTTTTGGCCTAAAAACATGTGTGGTGGAAAACTAGCATTACACATCACCCTGAACACACTATCCCCATCGTGAAACATGGTGGTGGCAGCATCATGTTGTGGGGAGATGCTTTTCTTCAGCAGGGACAGAGAAACTGGTCAGAGTTGATGGGAAGATGGATGGAGCCAAATACAGAGCAATCTTAGAAGAAAACCTGTTAGAATCTGCAAAAGACTTGGGACTGGGGCAGAGGTTCACTTTCCAGCAGGACAATGACCCTAAACATCCAGAGCTACAATGGAATGGTTTAGATCAAAGCATATTTATGTATTAGAATGGCCCAGTCAATGTCCAGACCTAAATCCAATTGAGAATCTGTGGCAAGACTTGAAAATTGCTTTTTACAGATGCTCTCCATCCAACCTGACAGAGCTTGAGCTATTTTGCAAAGAAGAATGGGCAAAAATGTCACTCTTTAGATATGCAAAGCTAGTAGCGACATACCCAAAAAGACTTGCAGATGTAATTGCAGCAAAAGATGGTTCTACAAAGTATTGACTCAGGGGGGCTGAATACAAATGCACGCCACACTTTTCAGATATTTATTTGTAAACAATTTTGAAAACCATTTATCATTTTCCTTCCACTTCACAATTATGTGCCACTTCGTGTTGGTCTATCACATAAAATCCAAATAAAAAACATTTACGTTTTTGGTTGTAACATGACAAAATGTGGAAAATTTCAAGGGGGATGAAAACCTTTTCAAGGCACTGTACATCTTTCTACAGATACCTGTTGACTTCAAGTTGTATCATCTACTATCTTCTGTGATTTCAACATGATTGGATAACAGCAATGGTGACTACAGGTTACTTTGACAAATGCAAATGTTATTTGCAAATGTCGGTTGGGCAAAAGGCTAGGGTAGACTGGATCAGAAGAGCATATTATACAAGTACTGCATTGTGGGTAAAAAGAAAAAAATAGACTTTAGACCATTTTCTATTGTCTGATCTATGTTTTATATCTCTGTATAGAATAAGCAATATTTTCATATACACAATATTTAATGTGTAACAGGCCCTACCTTTTTATTAGCAAAATTAGAATCTTACCTATTAGCCTTAGTGAATACATTTGTAAGAAGACAATTTTAGTACAGACTGTACAACTGCAAACAGGACCTCTTGGATTTAGGGGTCCTTGAATATAAGATGTGTGTTGGGTGGATGCTGGAATCCCTACCACAGACCTGGACATTTCTTCTTATGGCAGGTGAGAAGTAGGAGGCCATTTTTTGACACCCTGCCCTAACCTTAAAAAATTCTTGCACAGGGGCTTTTTGCTGACTTTGTCTTCCATTAGATACATTAACATAATTTATAGGGATAAGGCTTTTTTTGCTAAACCACCCTCAAGTTCCATTAGAAAGACAATGATTTCACTGTTTCAGTTTTCCATGCTCTGATTTATACTAGAAACTATACGCTCCAACACTATAACACATGAAAAGAATAAACACACATTAAAATGTCAGAGACCATACTGTTTATTTAGCAGTCTTCGTTCTATTGGCCAGCAAAAGACATATATCTAAATGTTCCCAAGATATTTCAAAGCACAACGGCAAAGCTTATGGATGTAAATATTATTTAAGGACATGACAGAACAAAGGGGGTGCATTCCACATACCCAGAATGACTTCCTGAAACTTTAGATCAGGAGAAGATGTGCTATGTGATCTGCAATGATGTCTTGCATGTGTGCAGAAAATCACTCATTTTATTAGCACATGCCTGCATATTTCATGAATTAAATGGATTGGGTTTAACCTCCTGCAGGGTGTATCCAGTTTCCAGAGGTGTTCTATTACTATGATGGATCCATGACATTCAGTAATATTACAATATGTGGTACACACGTCATCAAACATCAGAAGGGGTTTCCAAACAAAAGTAATCAAGCGATATGTAGTAGTAAATTCTAAATAAAGTGGGCCTCATACTTTTTAGCTCACTCTTTTTGGGCATACCAGCCCAGACTTAAGGATTCTAGAAACCGCCATTTCAGAGAACAAATATGGATGGATTAGGAATGGAGGACATTACTTACAATGTCTAGATGGTAAAATGTCTTCTTCGGTATACAGAAGAAATAGTTAAAGGCGTACACACAGGTCTGCTTATAATATTCAACATAGCTTATGTTCTCATTTTCCTATTGACTGTACATCAGTCCTAGACTTTAGATACCAAAACTAAGAGTATCAAAAGTGAACCAATTTACACTCATCATCTTTTATACTTTACAGAGTATTTACATACTGCAGGTATATAAAGACATAGACATGCATCTTTGGTACTATGCATACAGTAAAAGCAAGCATTTCTATTTAGACCACTGTGACCTAAACACTGGGTTTAATTGTGTAGCGCTAGCCCCATAGGAGCCGCTGGAAATTGTCCAGGTTTTTTCCCAGTAGATTGCCCTGCACACACGGTCACAGTCACTCTTTGCCTCAAAAACCAGTCTAGGGGTGTTCTCTTTGTTGTTTTAATTTTGCAGTAATTGGGAAAGGGTTGAGGGAATTGAGTGGAACACTCCAAAAAAGAGAACTATGTACAGGTTGAGGACAGTAAACTCCCTTCTGAAAAGCTGATGCAGAAGTCCTTGAAGTAGCAAACTATGGACTTGGCTTTAAGTAGAAGTAGTTAAAAACAATCTTTTTCCTTTAGAGCAACCAGAGCAGAGTACCTTTACAAAGAACTAGATAGACTAAGCTCGGCATCTCACGAAACCAGATTGAATCCCGGAGACCAGTGTCTACTAATTAGCCTGGCAGGGGGTAAAACACCATTCTGTTACCCTTTCTATGTCTCCCTTGCAGCTGCACTTGTCACTTGCAGCTACAGAGGAAACACTGTTTGTTTATTCTGGGGAGGGGAAGGGGTGGATGATAAAATTCAGCATGGGGAGTAGGGGGTGGGACTATGATTGACTCTGATTGGCTTTATTTCAAGGAGGGCGTGGGTGCTAAAGGCCAGCTTGGGAGTGGGGGGAGGAACTATAAGCCAATCACAGACAATCATAGCACCGCCTTCTTACTCCCCATGATGGCCTTTAGCACCCGCCGCCTTCCTCGTATAAACAAACCGTTTTCTCAGTAGCTGCCTGAGACAAGTGCAGCTTATGGGGAGACACAGAAGGGATGAGCTTACCTCTGTTGTTCTCCCTGGGATTCTTCACACTACCCAAGGTACTACAGCTCTTGCTATTCTCCCATTCCCCTGTCCAGTAGGTGGGGCTATGATTCGCTTTAATTTAGCTCCACCCACTGAACCAGAGAACAGGAAAATCAGGAGAAGAGCAGGAGCTGCAGTACCCTGAGTACTGCCAAGAGTCCAGGAAAAAGGAGAACAGCAGTAAGCAGCGCAGAGGTGAGACAGAGGGTTAATCACTACTGCACTCTGTACTCTGTGTCACTACTGACCACTGAACTCTGCCTCACTTAGTACTGACCTCTGAACTCTGCATTACTTATTACTGACCTTTGAGCTCTGTAGTAAGTGATGCAAAGGTCAGAAGTGACACAGAGGTTATTTGTAAGCAACAGAGAATTCAGGGGTCAGTAGTAAGTAATTGAGGGTTCAGAAGTCAGAAGTAATGGAGAGTTCAGGGGTCAGTAGCAAGTAATAGAGTTCAGAGGTCAGTAGTGAGTCAGAGTTCAGCGGTCAGCAGTAAGAGACAGAGAGTTCAGGGATCATTAGTAAGTAATGGAGAGTTCAGAGGTTAGTAGTAAGTAATAGAGTTCAAAGGTCAGTAGTAAGTGTGGCAGAGGTCAGTAGCAAGTAAGGGGCAGAGTTCAGGGGTCAGTAGTAAGTGAGGCAGAGTTCAGAGGTCAGTAGTAAGCAACAGAGAGATCAGGGGTCAGTAGTATATACCAGAGACTTCAGAGGTCAGTAGTTAGGTAGAATTCAGGTGTCAGTAGTAAGTAAAAGAGAGTCCAGAGGTCAGTACTGAGGCAGAATTCAGGTGTCAGTAGTAAGTAAAAGAGAGTTTAGAGGTCAGTAGTGAGGCAGAGTTCAGGGGTCAGTAGTAATTGAGGCAGAGTTCAAGGGTTGGTAGTAAGTGAGGCAGAGCTCAGGGGTCAGTATTATATACCAGAGAGTTCAGAGGTCAGTACTGAGACAGAATTCAAGTGTCAGTAGTAAGTAAAAGAGAGTTCAGAGGTCAGAAGTGAGTCAGACTTCAGGGGGTCAGTAGTATATACCAGAGAGTTTAGAGGTCAGTACTGGGGGAGAATTCAGGTGTCAGTAGTAAGTAAAAGAGAGTTCAGGGGTCAGTAGTGAGGCAGACTTCAGGGGGTCAGTAGTATATACCAGAGAGTTCAGAGGGCAGTAGTGAGGCAGAATTCAGGTGTCAGTAGTAAGTAAAAGAGAGTTTTGAGGTCAGTATTGAGGCAGAGTTCAGGGGTCAGTAGTAAGTGAGGCAGAGTTCAGAGGTTAGTAATAAGTGATGCACAGTTCATTGGTCAGAGGTAAGTAGTAAGTGGCACAGTAACTCAGTTATATGTGTCTGAGAGACTCTTGCTTGTGGCATAGCAATGAAAGCATATTTTATAGGTGCAAGGAAGCACACATTTAACCGTGCCTGTTAAGCCCCTCCCACTGTTCAGTCTGACTACACCCACATTTTGTCCTGCAGCTGAGCTGACCTGAGCACTGTAGGTCATTACCACCCTGAAGTGTCCCTCATTCTCAAGTTCTAAAGTTGTGATATATAACTATGTGCTGCCCAGTGATTATATCACTGCTGCTGTCACAAAATAATACCTGAGTTTGCAAAAGTAATTTGGTGCACACAAAATGGATTTTTATCAATTGTGGCTATTGAAAGCTATATAAACAATAAAGTTTTGAGCTTTAAAAGAGTTCAGCTTGATGCAAATAATTATACTAGTGTATGCTATTTTTTATTTTTTTTTTTAATCTTTTTTCTGTTTATGGTTTATAACTACACATAAACATGGGCCAGCCATATTAGCTCTTTACATATGCAGGCTCTGTGTGCTGATTTGCGGTGCCACATGATGATTGCACTTTACTCCTGCTTCTCACAATGCATGGCTAGGAGTTTACCAACTCCTTTGTACTCTTCATGTGGCTGATATCTCAGCCGCTGTTAAAAGTTAGACATCGCAGCAGTTAATCTAACCTACCTGTAGTGAACTAATTTACATTTTCTACATTTACTACGTAAATAAAAACTACAGGAGATCAGGCAAGAACAAAAGGTAAAGACATGTTAAAATAAATTGTGTATAAAAAAAAGTGTATTTCCACCAAATTGGGATAACATTAACCTAAAATTTGTTAAATGTTCCCATTCACTTATCATAACTTAAAAAGAAAAATATTTGAAACATTTTCATGTTCTTTTCTGAAAACTCCCAAACTGAAGTTTTCATCTACTATGCAATGTTAAGGAGAGGGCTGTGGAGTTAATGTTTGCCTAAAATTAACCTTACCTAATGTGTGCTAGCAGAGCTCATTATTCATTGTAAACTAGATTTTAACACTGTACTCCACTGTAAGTTCATGGCAAAGGTAAAAACAAAGCGCCTGAACACAGTTTTGAAAAATGATACATATTATTCAGGACAAATGGGGTTTTCAGTGGTGATAAATAGTAATTAATAGCTCCTGATTTTTATTTTTATTATTAAAGAAAAACGGGCACAAAATAGAAAATATATATTTTTTCTTAATTAGTTGTATAATTCTTGTTATTACTATGACCTGCTACTAAAAAATAACCCAAATCAAATTTCCCTGCTTCTGATGATCACAGTGTTACCACATATGTGTATATTATTTGCTATATGTACCCATAGTAAGACCCAGAAATTATTTATTTTTGCTTTTGCAACTTAAAACACACTGACACTAACAGATACCAGTATTAAATAAAAATAAAAAGTCACCCTTTGTATAACATAAACATCTGACCCTAACCCTGACACTGGCCTGGATCAAATCTTAACACACGTTTTTTGTTTATAGCTTTCTCCTCTAGCAAGGAGAAAAAGATACAGTGTATTTTTTACTGCATTCAAAAGGAGAAAGAAAACACATGGGTGGGCTATACAGTGACTGATCACTGTGATAGCTAATCACAGGCTATTACAGCAACCAGGTGATCAGGAACCAGTCCTCCCAGGTCCTGATCATTAGTAAAAGACCTCTGTGCTGGGAGAGCATTGTGCAGCGTGATCCCAGCCAGGATCGGACTGGCCATTCAGGCACTCAGGCACTGCCCGAAGGCCTAGGGTCAGTAGGGGGCCCCATGAGATGCCCCTAGTACCTTTCATAGGCTTTTTTGAGTGTGGGCAAGGACATTGGAACCCCACGATCCCCTATTGCCCGGGGGCCCCATGAGTCCGCCGCTGATCCCAGCACATACATTGTAGCACATATACAGTTAGGTCCATATATATTTGGACACAGGCACAATTGCAGTTTTTTTTTCAGGTATTTACCAAAACATATTCAAGCTATAGTTATATAATGGATGTGAGCTGAAAGTGCACACTCTCAGGTTTAATTTGAGGGTGTGTACATCCAAATTGGAGGAAGGGTTTAGGAATTACAGCTTTTAAGAGTAGCCATCCCCCCTTTTTCAAGGAACCAAAAGTAAATGAACAATTGAATCAAAAGCTCTTTCATGGCCAGGAGTGGGCAACTCCTTCATTATTTCTTCATCAATTAAGCAGGTAAAAGGTCTGGAGTTGATTCTAAGTGTGGTATTTGCATTTGGAATCTGTTGCTGCAAACCTACATCATGCATTCAAAGGAGCTGTCCATGCAAGTGAAACAGGCCATTGTAAAGCTTCGAAAACTAAACAAATCTATTAGAGAGATAACAGGAACATTGGGAATGCCTAAATCAACTGTTTGGTACATTCTGAGGAAAGAAGAACGCATTGGTGAGCTCAGCAACATAAAAAGCATGGACGCCCACAAAAGACAACAGTGGTGGATGATCGCAGGATCCTCTCTATGGTAAAGAAAAACCCATTCACAACATCCAGACAAGTGAAGGACATTCTCCAGGTGGTGGGCGTATCATTGTTAAAGTCTACAATCAAGAGAAGACTTCACGAGAGCAAATACAGAGGGTTCACCACAAGGTGCAAACCATTCATAAGCCTGAACAATAGAAAAGCCAGATTAGACTTTGTCAAAAAACATCTAAAAAAACCAGACCAGTCCTGGAAAAGCATTCTTTGGATGGATGAAATGAAGATTAATCTGTACCAGAATGACGGGAAGAAAAAAGTGTGGAGAAGGCTTAGAACAGTTCCTGATCCAAAGCACACAACGTCATCTGTAAAACATGGTTGAGGCAGTGTGATGGCATGGGCATGCACGGCTTCCAGTGGTACTGGGGCATTGGTGCACACTGCAAAAGCAACCCAGGAGCTTTTGAAGGAAAAGAGTAATATTCTGCAATGGCCGAGTCAATCACCCAATCTCAACCCAATTGAGCTTGCATTTCACTTGCTGAAGGCAAAACTAACAGCAGAAAGACCCACAAACAAAGAACAACTGAAGACAGCTGCAGTCAGAGCTTGGCAAAGCATCGGAAAGGAAGAAACCCAGTCTTTGGTAATGTTCATGGGTGCCAGACTTCAGGCAGTCATTGCCAGTAAATGATTCTCAACAAAATATTAAAAATGAACATTTTATCTATCATATTCATTTGTCCAATTACATTTGAGCCCCTGAAAATGGAGGGACTGTGTATAAAAATGGTTGCAGTTTCTAAAATTTGTACGATATTTATGTTCAACCCCTTGAATTAAAGTCTGCAATTCAAATTCATTTGGATTGTTTTGTTTTAATTTATTCTGGTGGCATACAGAGCCAAAAGTATGAAAATTGTGCCTGTGTCCAAATATACAGTATATGGACTTAACTGTATGTGGACCCGTGGATAAAGACGCACTTCCATGAGGCCGCATATATACACTGCTCAAAAAATTAAAGGAAAAACTTTGAAAACACATCAGATCTCAATTGGGAAAAATATCATGCTGGATATCTATACTGATATGATCTAGGTAATGTGTTAGGAACGTAAGAATGTCCCATCATTTGATGGAAATAAGTATTATCAACCTACAGAGGACTGAATTCAAAGACACCCCAAAAATCAAAGTGAAAAAATTATGCAGCAGGCTAGTCCATTTTGCTGAAATTTCATTGCGGCAATTGAAAATGGTACTCAATAGTTTGTATGGTTCCCACATGCTTGTATGCATGCCTGACAATGTTGGGGCATGCTCTTAATGAGACTACGAATGGTGTCCTGGGGTATTTCCCCCAAGATCTGGACCAGGGCATCACTGAGCTCCTGGACAGTCTGAGGTGCAACCTGGCAGCATCGGATGGACTGAAACATGATATCCCAGAGGAGTTCTATTTGATTTAGCTCAGGCGAGCGTGGGGGCCATTCCTTGGTATCAATTCCTTCATCTTCCAGGAACTGCCTGCATACTCTCACTACATGAGGCCGGGCATTGTCTTGCTCCAGGAGGAACCCAGGACCCACTGCACCAGCATAGGATCTGACAATGGGTCCAAGGATTTCATCCCGTTACCTAATGGTAGTCAGGGTGCCATTGTCTAGCCTGTAGAGGTCTGTGCGTCCCTCCATGGATATGCCTCCCCAGACCATCACTGACCCACCACCAAAACGGTCATGCTGAACAATGTTACAGGCAGCATAATGTTCTCCACGGCTTCTCCAGACCCTTTCATGTCTGTCACATGTGTTCAGGGTGAACCTGCTCTCATATGTGAAAAGCCCAGGGCGCCAATGGTGGACCTGCTAATTCTGGTGTTCAATGGCAAATGCTAATCGAGCTC
Organism: Staurois parvus; assembly: GCF_062004578.1. Lineage (NCBI taxonomy): Eukaryota > Metazoa > Chordata > Amphibia > Anura > Ranidae > Staurois > Staurois parvus. The sequence continues at coordinate 2,283,294 of NW_028318492.1, forward strand.
TAAGGTGCCAGGCAGTGAGCAAAGGGCCCACTAGAGGACATCGGGCCTTCAGGCCACCCTCATGAAGTCTGTTTCTGATGGTTTGGTCAGAGACATTCGCACCAGTGGCCTGCTGGAGGTCATTTTGCAAGACTCTGCCAGTGCTCATTCTATTGCTCCTTGCACAAAGGATATGCCATATTGATGTGCCATCCTGGAGGAGTTGTACTACCTGTGCAACCTCTGTAGGGTCCAGGCATTGCCTCATGCTACCAGTAGGGATACTGACCCTGACCAAATGCAAAACTAGTGAAAAACAGTTAGAAAAGATGAGTAGGGAAAAAAATGTCAGTGGCCTCCACCTGTAAAACCATTCCTGTTTTGGGGGTCGTCTCATTTTTGCCCATCTAGTGCACCTGTTGTTAATTTCATTAACACCAAAGCAGCTGAAACTGATTAACAACCCCCTCTGCTGCTTAACTGACTAGATAAATATCCCAGAAGTTTAATTGACTTGATGCTATACCCTGATTAAAAAGTGTTCCTTTAATTTATTTTTGAGCAGAGTATATATGTGAGCTCAACAGGAAGAGGTTAATGAGAAGAAACTTAATGGGGTTGATTTACTAAAGGTAAATATACTGTGCACTGCAAGTGCAGTTGCTTTATATCCGAGGGGGAGCTCTGAAATGAGGTGAAGCTCTGCTGATTTCTTTCATCCAATCATGCAAGCAAAAATGATGTTATTTTATTTTCTTTGCATGCTCCCCTCAGATCTAGAGCAACTGCACATTTTAGTGCTCTTGCAGTGCACAGCCTACTTGCTTTTAGTAAATCAACCCCAATGTATCCTCAGTCTTTGTAATGCAGTCTTCGCAAAATTCCACTCCAAAGAAACAATAGAAAGGTACATATAGTAGGGTTTTCTAAAATTTGGTTGCAAAAGTGAAAAATACTGCAAATATAATTCAAAATAAGTGTTAATTAAAAACACATTGACCTTTACATTATTACTACATGCTTGCACCAATTTATGAATTAACTGATGAGCTTCACTGCTCTGGACCTTATACTAACTAAATATTGCAGCTTTTGGACCTTATACGAACTAAATGTCGCAGTCTGTAGGTCATACAAGTGTTATCACTATCAATTGTAATAATGACATTTTCTAAATTTGTATAACAATAACTTACCTAGTATTTCAACCTACATTTGGTTTAGTAACTCTCAACTTTCTCTTCAACATACACAGCAGGAAGAGATGCAATCTGGACAGAAATCAAGTTCAAGTCAGACTCCTATTCAGAATGCAGAGGGAAGCAATATGTGAAGAGGACATGGTATAAGAAATTTGTTGGAATTCAGCTGTGTAACTCTCTAAGATATAAGATTTACCTCAGCAACTCTCTAACAGGTAAAAAGAAAAACTGTATGATTGTATTTCAAAGCTGGCCATAGACAATCCAATTCTGTGGCAATTTAAAGTCCAACTCTTCAGCATCTCCAGTCCCAGTCCTTCCTTCCCCTTCCTATGTAAAATAAAGTACTAGTCACCCCCTCCATTCTCCAGTGCTGCCTGCTGTGCCTTTCTTGGCAACTGGTCACCACCCCTATTCCAGATTGAATGACTTTTGTCATCCTCCAACCAGGGGCGGACTGACAACTCATGGGGCCCCCGGGCAATAGGGGATCATGGGGCCCCTGTGTCCTTGAACACACTCAAACCACACCCAAAAAAGCCTCTGAAAGGTACCAGGGGTATCTCATGGGGCCCCCTACTGACCCTGGGCCCTCAGGCAGTGCCCGAGTGCTTGAATGATCAGTCCACCCCTGCCTCCAACCCCTTTCAGTGAGCACAGCCTGTCAATACCACACCCCAGTGATTGCATGATCAGGCAGCCTGGATTTACAATTTAATGCTGCAGTAACTGGCATTGGCAGGAGAAGAACCAGAAGAAGATCCCTATTTGTCATGTGACAGGTAGAAAGAAAGCAGGTATGTTACTGCCTGTATCACATGTGCACTTCCTATTGGCTGTTCAATGTGGGTATCCTCTCAGGATCCAGAAGGGTCTGAAGGTGCTGTTGTCAGTCTGAGGGGACTGGCAGGAACCAACTGGCATGGACCCAACTGCAGCGCTGGATTACCAGTCCTCTGCATCTAGGAAATGGAGCTGGCAAGGAACTTGGACAGCAAACTTAAGTGAGTATAGAACACTGCACTCTGGGTATGATACAAGTTCATTTTTGCCAGGAGATCTCCTTTAATATAGCTAAAGGCCTGTGGAAACATGATAAATGCTTAAAAGCAAAAAACACCACTCCAGGTCGGTTCCCACTTCCACTACCCCTAGCACACTGTCAGGTGAAGGACCTGTCTGCAGCAGACTTCATAAGGCAAGAAAATATCCGATGGCCGCACATCCGATAAAATCCTTAGCATAAACCACTTCCAAAAAACATGGGGAACACAGTACTCCAGCTAACGCGTTTCATGTTCCATCAGCGCTTAGTCACAGATCAAGCTCAGGAGCTATGACTAAGTGCTGATGGATAGTGATACGTATTCCCCACGTTTTTTGGAAGTGGTTTATGCAAAGAATTTTGTAATAAACGTGGTTTTATCAGATGTGCGGCCATTGGATGTTTTCTTGCCTTATGCAAAATGCTTGTTTACAGTTCCAACAGGAGCTTTCATTATGACCTGTAGCCAGCACTGGAGCTCAGATCAATTTATTTTCATTTTATTTGAATGCACAGTATTTATTACTAGTCATGACAGCATAATACTACCCCTGACAATGTCTTCATTTCCCTTTTCTTTAGAAGACTGAAGCTATTTTTGCTCAGGTAACATCCAGGGCCAACATTTACACCTCATAGTAGGATGCTATCTCAGGAATTGAAATCCTGGTGCCTGCTCAGTCGTCTTTGTTTTTGACTGTGTGCACGCATCTCACATAGCTCAGCCTCTTTCTGCCTCTTACATCGTAATTTGCAAAGTTACAATGTACAGTCTGAGTGATAAATGACGATTTTCATCTGCCCACTTCAGACTGATTACAGTATTTACATAAGATGCTCCTCTCAAGCCAGGGTGCAGTCACTGATAGTTGACTTCAGGGTGCACAAACATCACTTATGTATTTATTAAAACAGATAATTACATGTTTAAATATGATGTATTGAAATGCAGCTGATGTAAATACCTATAATTTTAATGTCAACCTCACATAAACCCTTGAACAGTAGTTCTTTGGCAGAAAAAGAGGCAGTACTAGGAGCAGTACTTGGAGCCAACTTGTTGACAACACACATGCTGACAAGAGTACAGAGGAAAGAGACGAGCTGATCGTATGTACCCAAAGAACCCCCAGTGGGACTTTACTGCAGCAATAGGATCGCACATATACTGAAAAAGACATTTGGTTAAAAAAGATTATCAACTTTATTACATACACATTTCCATTTTAAATACATGATTTCTAAAAAAATATTTCCTTGGTCTTCTGACTCATAGGCTGTTTGTGCTTCACTCTGATGATTTGGGATTTGGTGGATCTGTTCCCTACCGCACCCCTTTTTTTGTACTTCCTTGCAGACTTGTTTTGCATGCCACTTTGGTCTTTGTTCCATGGGATTTGATATACTCCCATTCCTTGGAGAAATTAATATCTCAAATTTACCACTTTTTCCTTGAGTTGTTACATCCATTACCGAGTGAAATTTTATTTGTTCCATACATTGGCCTGTTCAAGTCCCATGGGGGGATGTTCTGGTGCTCCTCTGTCAGTCCTTGTCTGGTGACTTACATCTGACCACTCTTGCCCTCTTGGATGATGCACCCCACTGGAGCATGGTGTCCAGCCTCTCATCCTGGAAGTCATCATTTCTTTTGCTCTGACATATGCCTTTAAAGTCCTTTGTCTTTCATGCCCCCTGAGGAAGATCTAGAATATGGAATGATCGAACGCGTTGGGATTTTTTTCTTTCTTTTCTGTGTGGTTTCATATTTTTGTATTAAGAATTTTCTTGTAAGAATACTGTCAGAGCAGTATTATTTTCAAAAATCATGTATTTAACATTACATTGGAAATGTGTATGTAATGAAGCTAATAATCTTTTTTAACCATATGTCTTTTTCAATACATGTATGATCTTATTGCTGCATTAAAGTCCTACTGGGGGTTCTTTGGGTACATGCATTCATATAGGGATGAGCAGCCAGATATTCGACCCTTTTGGTTAGAGATGAGCTGATCAGTCTGCTGGTGTTCCTCCACTGTCCTTTAAAAGGCCCTAGGGGTGGGAAGGTGACCAGACTGCATTGCTTAACCGAACTAGAGAAAAATCAAGTCATAAACCTTGTGGTGCTGGCTGGCAGGAGTGTGCAAATTGTATGATAGCCTTCTCATTCCACAACTTTCTGGATTTTCTGCATGCTTTGCAGCTTCTCCTCAGCCCTTAAAGTGGAGCTCCTGACTTTTAAAAAACAGACACTCACCTGTTCCTCAATCAAGCGTGTCCTCACTGCAGCCAGGTTCATCGGTCATCCTCTCTCCCTGGCGCCAGCATCTTAAGTGTGGGCACTCGGCTGTGACAGCTTGTGGCTTCACAGCCAGGTGCCCACTGCGCATGTGTGAGTAGCACTACGCCTTATGAATGGTCCCATAGTCTTTTGTACCTGTCACGTGTCCCAGAAGACTACGGAGAGGGAGGGGGAGGACAACTTCTGCTTCCGATTGCCTAAGCCATCGCAGCTGAAGTGGGAGCGGGTACCTGTCAAAATTGGGTACCTGTTCCCCAAAGGTGCCAATCGTTAATGGGGAGCAGGGGATGAGGCCTTAAAGTGGAACTTCCCCTTTTGGGTGGAGCTCTGCTTTAACTATGGTTTACTTTCAATTTCTAAGGAATACATATCCCATGGTATCTTGCTGCTTGATAACAGAGATTTCTGCAATGCCTCCTGAAACTCTCAGAACCTCTGTAAATCAGAAGGCAGGCTCTCTGAAATGTGTGACACAGCCTGGGGCGGACTGACCATTTGGAAACTCAGGCACTGCCCGAGGGCCCGGGGTCAGTAGGGGGGCCCATGAGATGTCCCTGGTACCTTTTTCATAGGCTTTTTTGAGTTTGGGCAAGAACACAGGGGCCCCATGATCCCCTATTGCCCGGGAGCCCCATGAGTTGTCAGTTCGCCCCTGGACACAGCAGTGAATATGAGTCACAGAATTCAAGAAATAAATGTGTAAGGATCTTCACAAATAATTTACAAAAATTAAGATTATTCCAATATTAAACAGTAGGCTTGAAACAATTGAAATACAATGTGGACATGATTTTACATTTTGACCATAGATACACTTTCAGCAGCACTGGTCAAAGGGCAGACAGCAGATGAAAAATAATCCACAAAAACAGGGGAGGACCTATAGACTTGGTGGTGTCCACACACCTAGAGGACACAACACTGCCAAAATAGCTGGCACAGAGTTTAAAATGAGGCCCTTCTTTCCTGTACTAGGGATCTGTAGGCTCATTTCTCACAAGCTCTCACAAGAAGATTCAAATTGTCATAGCTTAAATGCTTTCAGTAATTGAGTAGGCCACTGCATCTTCTACAAATAAAAGTAGCATGTGGAAACCTCAACATTTTTCTAAAACGGCAGAAGACCTATGTGCTATAAATCTGTCTCAAGTAAGCATTTATCTGTTATTACAATGTTTTTCCACAAACTGAATGAATGTTATGGTTTTCAAAATATCCTTTTGTTGCTTCTTTATGCATGTTACAGCTTATACAAGCATTTGTTAAACAGTATCTTCTCCTTAAAACTCTTTATTATAATGAAGGAAAATCACAAATACTGGTGATGTGGAATGTTTATCTATATAGAGCAGCCGGTTGGTTGGAGAAACTTACCATACTGATAGAAAATGAACAATATATGGAACTGGCACTAAGCAAATATCCAACACACTCCCAAATGTTTTACAAAATTACTAGTACAGTCTCTGTCATGAAATGAGCTTACAATCTAATGTTCTTACCAAACTTATAAAGACAGTGACAAACTAATGCAAAAAGGACGGTGCACCTTAGGTAACCCATATATTTTTGAACTACAAGATAAAAAAGCTCCTACAAAACATGAGCAGAACAGACAAGCAAGACAGTTACCCAGCCTGGACCCAGTGTAGCAAGATAGCAGGGACAACCTAAAGACACTGCACCTTTTGTGAAATTATTTTTGCAGGCCACTGTCATCTCGGTTTATTTTTGTGATGCCATTGATAACAGTTTGCCATGCACATGTTTTATATTAGATGAATGATTTGCCTATGCTACTAAATTAAACAGAAACACGAGAAGAGAGGGATATAGAAGCAGAAACTAGAAAAATGACACACACAGAAATTGAAACAAATACAGAAAGGTTATGGACAAGGTGGGCAAAGAAATATTTATTCTTATTCAGCAAGACAAAATGGAGTGGGAAAATGTTAAAAACATATAGCTGTCAATCATATTTCACCTAGCAGAATTACCTGAAATCTAATTTGATGCAAGAGTTTCTGCACTTTGCACATCATTACTCTTATTGGCCCTGTTGTCCAAATTGGCCCCAGTATGTGTATGTATGAATGTAAGTTAGGGACCTTAGATTGTAAACTCCTGGAGGGCTAGGCACTGTTGTGAATGTACAATACATGTGTAAAGCACTGCATATATTGACAGCGCTATATAAGTACATGTAATAAATAAATAATTTGTACTACTTCACAAGTCAAATCTCCATCTTCAAAAACATTATAAGGCCCCTTCATATTATAAGGCCCCTTCAACACTGGCTGTATGGTAACCTGTTTTAACTGTTTTTTGGTTGCTTAAGAGGGCTGTATACATGCTGTGCTGCATGCTTTGCATCATGGCCACAGCAAACCTAATGCTGCTTGTTGAGTTGACAGGTGGTACAGGCCATTCAAGTCAATAGGGCCAAGCTGCAACTGCAAGTCAAATTATTTCCTTGTGCTTGCTGCATGTTAGTCTGATTAAAGACTGCCATTCATGGGAAGAAAAATAGGCATTCGGGAGGTGGTAGTTTCACCTCCTGAATGCCTAATAGCGGCTGCTTAGCAGTGAATTGCTTTTCAGAGATTTACCAAGTGTGAGCTACAAGATTTGTATGTTAACATAATCATCAAAGTATTTATGTATGCTGTAGTTTAAATTTTAATAGTAGATGACATAAACTGTTTATGAATTTATGTAGATACAGCAGCAGCATGGTAATATTAATATGGCTTCTATCCCTAGGCACCTTTTATAACATAGGTGATCAGACTGGATATGGAGAGGATCATTGCCAGTTTGTTGACTCATTTCTTGATGGGAGCACAGGACAGCAACTTTTGCCAGAGCAGCTGACAACCAGAAAAGGTATCATTGCAATAGAACTTAATCATCTTGTTGACATATTTGCTGGGTAAATGTTTTATGCCAATTGGCAAAGTAAAAACCTACTGAAAGATTTTAGTTTATTCTTAAAGTGTACATGAAGCTAAAAGTTTTTTTTTTAGTTTAGGTGGAGTGTGGAAAGGTAAAAACGTCTGTTAGGTTTTTACTACTGTGTGTCTCTGCTGGGGAGATTGGTTATGGTTGTCTCCAGTACAAGAGGTGAGGGGAAATCTTCTCATAGAAATACCTGTTATGGTGACAACTGTCCATGAGGGGCTATTCTGTCCAGCTGATCTTTTTCCCATTATTGACATACCATCAATGTTCCCCCTATATGGAGATTGTCAACTCAGTAAATGCAAGGTTAAACAGTAATTGAGAAATCACAGATCCACAGAAGGAATGAAGCAAAATCATGGAAATGCTTGCAGTGCCGGTCCTCAGGTGAGACTAGCAATCAGAAGTAGCTGTACCCTGATCTCATGCTACAATTATACAGCTATGAGGATACAGAAGAGCAGAATACACTCAGGGACTGCAGGAAGAGAAATGTGAGTCAAGGTCCTGCTTAAGCACACTTAACAATGCTCTCTACAAGATAGCACATTTTTCAAGTCCAGGTCTTCTATAGGTTTTATACCTGAAATATTGTTAAATCCTCAACTTTGATACTCTGGCGTGACACCAGAACATAAGAGCTTAATCCTTCCTTAAAGATTAAGAACTTAAAGGAATAACTTCAGCAGGTTTACAGCAGCAAATATACAGGCTCTCTTCAGAGCTTTTGGGATTAGTACAGCTTCTGATGTAATTCTATGCCAGGCTGTACATGAGAGTCTCAGGTCTCATAGATCCTAGTGCTGGGATCCTTCTCTCTTCCTGACTCTTCACAAAATGGCCTGCGGCCTTCTGACCCTCTTGCTTCACTATTTTGAGTTACTCAACTGTAAAAAAAAAAAATGCAGATATGGACTTTACTGTTTGATTTGTGTACTTACTGCAGGTAGGTCAGAAATTATTGATGCAAATGGGACAGCACAACAACCAAATAACTAGCAGGGGGAAGCTACTAATGGCAGAACCTGTATTTCCTCCTCAAAAGTATACTTTTCATTGATCCCATGGGGCATGTTTCACAATATCCATGCAATGACTGAATAAATTTGACCAGGTGTTCACCCTGATATCTTACAGAAGTATCAGGTATACAGGAGGGGCATGGGCAGGGGGAATAAAGCCCATTGTTTGTATGCTTTGATACATTCAAACAGGTAGCGGGACATGCACCATAAATGTACTGCTGGAGCCCCTAAATGTTTTGATACATACAAAAATTATTACACTATGGTCCACCTTCATTCCCATCATACAACTCCAATTCCAAAAAGTTGGGACGCTGTGTAAAATCTATATAAAACAGAATGCAATGATTTGCAAATCTTATAAACCCATATTTCATTCACAATAAAAAAACAGAAAACATATCAAATGTTTAAACTGAGAAAATTTACCATATTTGGAAAAAATATGGCAATTTAGAAATTGATGGCAGTAACACATCTCAAAATAGTTTGAAAAGGGCAACAAAAAGCTGGCAAAGTGATACTAATAAGGATGAGCTGTAAGAACATTTTGCAACTAATTAGGTTAATTGGCAACAGGTCAGTAACACTACTGGGTATGAAAAGAGCATTTTAGAGAATCAGTGTCCCAGAAGTAAAGATGGGCAGAGAGGTTCACCAAACTGTGAAAAGCTGTGTCTAAAAATAATGTTTCTCAATGTACTTGTGGGTAATTGACTCAATAATTGAAGTGAACCTTCAGACTATATAATGTATAACAGCACGGCCAATCACCCTTAGTAACTGAGATTGCCACTTTACTTTACTCCAAGACTCTAACTCATCTCTCCATACTTCAGATCTGTGTGATTCAGATAGACCTTAAAATAGAACTATGGCCAGGATTTGGAAATTCAGCTATTTACATGTAGTTCATGAGCATTAAACAAGTCCTTACTTACCTCTCTAGCTGTAGACACTGTAGAGTAATTCATCCTTAAAATCTGCACATCCAAAGTTGGGTCTCTGCATTCTACTCTATCCAACATCTTTGTGTTTACATAGTAGACTAGAAAGCAGACAGCCAGCAAACCAGCCAAGTCATAGCTTACACGGGGTAAAAAAAGATTTTGTGATAGAAATTGAAATTTAAAAGTATTTTTTAGAACCTTGAGGATGACTTACTCCTTGGTGTTTGGAGCCTGATAGGTCAGTGAGGTGATCTTTCAAAGAATTGTTACTGCTTGTTAAGAATATCAGGCTTTTTGACATACATTAAAATCTTTTCATGGAGTTCATTAGCGGGCATAAGAGGATATTCAGAGATGCTGGAACAGTCCAGCAGAACCCCTGCACTCCCATCATACCTCAGGTTTGTAGCAATAATTAGAAGGAGTGGAATATGGGAAGAGTGGAGTGGGGCCAGTGCCCCCTAATGAACTCCAAGAAGAGGATTTAGTAAGGCAAACATTGTTTTAGTTGCCATCACCTCGTCAAGGTGAGTTTTTGAGTTAACTCCCTTGTGGCTAGCTTCACACTTGCCCGCATTATGCAGGCTGGTTGCTGGTGCAGGAATTGCTTCTGTTCCTGCACCCACAACCACCTGCAGTCAAATCGTGCTTCTCTTATGAGATGCGTGGGCTGCCATGCATTCTGAATGGCACCCCCATGCATCATATCCCATGTTTGCGGATGCAGGAACCGCAGGGAAATCGCATGGTTAAAAAGACTATGTGGTTTCCCTGTAGCCACGTTTTAAAAAGGCGCAGGCACCTTTTTTCTACAGGATACACGGGCACAGCAGCCCATACAAATGAACTCCACCAGGTCTGTTGGAACATCTTGGACTTTTTAGCATCAAGCCTCGGTTTCTAAGATCTGCAAGGCTGACACCTGGTCTTCTGTTCACATGTTTGCAAACTTTTACTAGGTAGATGTTTAAGCCTCTTCTAATGCCAGTTTTAGGCCACAAGGCTTTCTGAGAAACTCTATAAACTATGAGCCTCTGTTAACCTGTGGTTAATTTTGGGTCTGTTAGCATTTTGTTTGCAGCATTGCCTACCCCTCAGTTGTCCTTGTGTGTCCCCTAATAAACAATTAAGGAAAAGGCTACTTTGCAAGTAAGAGTAGACAAGAGGATATCTCTGGTAGGTTGAAAGTGAAACTTCTGGAGAGCCAACAGAACTGGGTTGAGATCCCACAAACCCTGGTGAATGAACCAGGAAATTCACATTAACAACAACCTGAACTCACCTGAGCAGTGAGACAAACATCCTTTAAAAAAGTACAGCCAGAGTCGATATTTGGCCTTAAGTAGTGCTCAGGGCCAGGTGTTGATCCAGGCCATCCTCAAGAACATTCTGGGATGGAACCTCCTTGCCTTGCACCATGCAAAATACACTTTTCAGCTACAAAGGTAGACCTTGTGAAAGGTAAATTTCCTACCTTTGAAAAGCATAGGGATGACAGAATTGTGAGATCCCTATCCTTTAGTACCTGAATGTAAACTGTCAGGCCAATGACCATAAAGCAGGACGGTAAACTGGACCTTGCTACAGAAGATACAGATGGTATTGAAGGGCCCACAGAGAGTTTAAAACAAAAAGAGGGAAGAAAAGCACACCTAAAAGGCTAACCTCAAGGGAATTTTATTATGCACCATAGACAGTAATAAGAGATCGGAAACATGACAGTCCTGCATAACAGAGGGCTCAACCCCCCCAGAGATATCAAGAGGGGACCCTCAAGAATGGACCGAGGATGGAAATGGTCCATTAACCCAACACCCAACACTAGACACAACCCACCCCACCAACCCTATCAACCCCAAGCAACCACAAGACACCCCTCCCCTAGATGGAAAACCCTCCCGTCCCTCCACCCCCCTCACAGGGGAGAGAGAGGAGCTGAGGGAGATAGTACCAGCCCCCTGACACCCACAACCCCCCAACACCCACTAGATGGAATATGAGCCTGCTACACACACCAGGGGCTCCTAGATGTACCAACCACACAAATATTAAACACAGCTAAATGGAAGACATATATGCATAAACACAGAGAGATAAAAAGGTGCAGCGCTAAAGATTATGGTGCAAAAAACCACTGAAATGTTATTAGCAATATCCCAAACTGTTATGAAAGGCACAAAGTGCCTGATAATCACAATAAAGTAAACATCCAGGTCACAAGGTATATGTTATATGAATCTTGCAGAATCCTGTCTGTGGTGATAGTATATGATCCAGAGGTGAAGACTGTTAGATAAATAGAATGCGCACTCACCAGAAGTGCGTATTAAATACGCATGAAAGAAGTTTCCTTTCTTATCAGACCCCTAGGTCATCAGTATTCTGGTCAGGCCGCAATCCACATCGTCCTCTGCTTCCTCGTGATGATGGGATTCCAAGATTCATCAAGCAATTACAGACTTCTGGGGTTCCCCTTTAAAGCAAGCACTCCAGCTTCACCCAGTTTACGACTAGCCTGTTCCCAATTCTTTGCCCTCTGATGTGGCCCACAACCTTAAACCAGCATGCCCGAGGTCGGTAACCCATTGGTCATGATCTGGGCGTGCCGATCCGCCATCCCCGAGCACCAGAGTGCATCAAGCCAGCACGAACTGTAGAAGAAGCAGGTGGCAGTGGAAGGAGCAGGAGCCGCATAAGCAGATATTTGCTCTCTAGTGCCGCCTCTTCTCCCAGGCGAAGTGATACCAAGTTTGAACTGATCCCACAGAATCACCAGAGCATCCACTGCAACAAACTAAATGTAACTATGCATATACCACTGCCCTACCTCTCCTTCTCATCCAAACAAAGAATGATTTGCATTCATTGAAAAAATACAAAGCATTCTCTGAATGGCGTTACTATGGTCAGATCTACTACAAGAATGAACCACATAAAAAATAACTGTCCTTAATAGACTATTGCTGAGCAAACCATCTGGGAGGGCTAGGGCAATCCTTGTATGACATAGGCTGCAAAAAGTATGGGGCAGGTTTTCCAGGCTGAAGACTTCTAAGGGAACCAAGACTGGTAACCTTAGGAGCAGGGAGTGCCAGAAGCTTAAAGCGGAGTTCCACCCATAAGGGGAAGTTTCCACTTTGATGCTTTGTCCCCCGCTCCCCATTAAGGATTGGCACCTTTGGGGAGCGGGTACCCGAATTTGACTAGTAACAGCTCCCACTTCCGCTGCGATCGCCTAGGCAATCGAAAGCAGAAGTTGTCCTCCCCCTCCCTGTAGACTTCTGGGACACGTGACAGGTCCCAGAAGACTACGGGGCCATTCACAAAGTGCAGCACTTCTCACGGATGCGGAGTGGACACCCGGCTGTGAAGCCGCAAGCTGTCACAGCCAGGTGCCCACACTAAAGATGCCGGCGCCAGGGAGAGAAGATGGCCGTGAAACCAGCGGTGGTTAGGACACCGCTGGACCAAGGGACAGGTAAGTGGCTGTATTTTAAAAGTCAGCAGCTATAGTTTTTGTAGCTGCTGACTTTCATTTTTTTTTTTTCAGCTGGAATTCCACTTTAAGTTCTAAACAAGTGCCTACTGCATCTACAAGGACCAAGATCATTTCCCTGAGTTTTGGAGTAAGGTCCGCAGACTGAGACTTCTCTTGCACCAAAGTCATTTGCAAGGGATAGGGTGCTCTCCTCTCTGTTCCCTGCCGAACGTGTGGAAGCAGGAGCAGCTGTAGGGAATTCAGAGATGAACTCTGGAGATTGCATAGAAGCATGCTTAGAACCCACCCCTGCATTCCGAATTGGCTATTGTGACTGAAATTTTGTCCATAAACAGTGAAGAACTCCCTGGATAAGGCAGAGGAAGAGGAGGGTGCATGAGATGGAGTCAAAGTGTCCGAACGAGGAGTGGACTCCAGCAGGGGGCAGGGATCAGGGCTGTCATTATAAGGCCACCTAAAGGTAGAACTCCATGCCACTCCTCCACTGTTACAGAATTGTAAGTCAGTGAGGCCCATAGTGGAGCCCCTCTCGCACTTATGAACCACCATCCTATAAGCAAGTGGGAGTAGAAGACTCTCTCTGCTATGATAAACTGGTGTAGAATGGGTTAATAATGTATGTGACCAGGTCACCCCACATTAGCTTCAAGGAGGAACATCTATAACTTTGCTGGAGAGCACTTTGAGCAGGATGGGAACTGCAATGAAAATCTGCTCATGCACAACAGTTTGTTGCAACCCATTCAGGCGCTACCACCCAGGTGTGTCACAGCCCTTTCCAGTCACTGCATTGACAGCTTAAACTGTTGTGGCACAGCTCGATGTGTCGCAGCACATATGGGACACACGAGACAAAGGGGAAAAGTGTTGCAATGCCTAATCTATGTCTCTGTACCAGAATTTTAGAGTATAGCAGCACTTGAAGAAGGGAAAATGGAAAACACAAGCCAGCTATTAAGACGTAGCGGAAAGCCTCACGTTCTCACCAGAGGAGGTCCGAGTGATTAGGAGAGGCCCCCATAGGGCATTCAGTGCAACCCAGTCAATCTTCACCCCTCTAGTGGGCATACACCCACAGGGGACTTTAGGGACAGGCTTCGACCAGACTGGTGCAGCACGCCCCTGGAACTGTAAAGCACTCTGGAGCCAGCTACACACAGTACACCAGATGTGTGGAGAGTTCCATCAACAGATCTCAGTGCCTGTTGGTGACATTACAGGCTGGACCGCATCTTCCCCTCAGCAAGGTCTGAGTATCGGTCAATCTTGAAAGCTGCAATAGGGAGCAATATTAAGCTTTTCAGCTGTTGAAGAATCTTGCTTGAGTAAGTAAAAACATATCTTTGGTAAAAACAAAAAGTAATGGGCTTGCTTCTCTCAGCAAACAGAAGAAATTAATTCTCCTAGGACACCAAGAGGTAGGGAGATGTTATTCCCGGACTGTTCCAACAGCTCTGATTGGTGACTATTGTCCAATCTCCTGAAGGTAGCTGCATAATTCTACGTCTATGAATTTACTTCTGTGTCCCCTAATGAAAGATTAAAAAATGTAATGAACTGAATTTCCAGTTTAGCTACAGTTAAGGGGTCTAATATGCCCTTAGCAAAATACATAACTGCCTTAAAACCGAAGGTGAATGTATACACAAAGCAATTGATCCTAGGATTCAGAGATGGCAAGTGCAGGAGTATATGGAAAAGAGGTGTACTGCTGAAGCTCTCAAGTGTATGCTTTGATACCGCAATATTGTGCTCCACTTTCACCCCCCACAGGAAAAAGCTCATTAATTTTTGTAATCCTGACTTTACTAGAGAAAAAAAAATCTATTAACTCAATGCTTTAATCAGATTAATTTGGTCAGATTTTTGGATGATCAGTAGCTATAAAGTAATACATATTGTGCTGATTTCTAAATTGGTAAGCATTAAGAAAAATGTATACTGTAATGCCGTTACTCTAACAGAACACAAAGAGCAGAGACAATCATCTATTAAAACACTCTAGCCAGGGGGTGAGTTTGTTTAAATTCCAGGAAAGATATATCGTGTAATAATGGGGTTAATTAGAAGCATACTACCCAACCTTCGATTACTATCCAAGGCCAGATTATAAATATGCTAGTGATTGTAAACTGTCAGCAGATTTGAAGAATGTTTTCCTTGCTAGTTGCCATGGATGATCATTATAGCATACATACAAATTAACTATTAAGGCAAGTTTTTTGTTTCATGGTTGCCCTGTTACAGTACCATCTCAGCATGCATACAGTATGTACAGCAGTTTAAGAAACTATACTGCCTTATCTGGATAAAGGCATAAACCACACTTAAGTATATATACTATACTGCCAAAAGTATTGGGACGCCTGCATTTTCAGGCACATGAACTTTAATGGCATCCCAGTCTTAGTCCATAGGGTTTAATATTGAGTTGGCCCACCATTTTCAGCTATAACAGCTTCAACTCTTCTGGGAAGGCTGCCCACAGGGTTTAGAAGTGTGTCTATGGGAATGTTTGACCATTCTTCCAGAAGCGCATTTGTGAGGTCAGACACTGATGTCAGACGAGAAGGCCTGGCTTGTAATCTCTGCTCTTATTCAATCCAAAGGTGTTCTGCCGGGTTGAGGTCAAGACTCTATGCATGCCAGTCAAGTTCCTCCCCCCCCCTAACTCGCTCATCCATGTCTTTATGGACCTTGCTTTGTCCACTGGTGCGCAGTCATGTTGGAACAGGAAGGGACCATCCCCAAACTGTTCCTACAAAGTTGGGAGCATGAAACTGTCCAAAATGTCTTGGTATGCTGACGCCTTAACCTCTTGACACTGAGTGTACGCAAATTAGCAGCCTCAGAGAACTGGGTTTTTTCCATGAGGCCGCTAGTTTGTGTACCTGTCTTTGTGCTGGGAGTGCACTGTACGGTGTGCTGCCAGCACAAAGACTGGGATGTGAGAATTCTCAATTTTGAGTCACATGATTGCTGTGATAGCCTCTGACTGGCTATCACAGTGATCAGTCACTGTGAAGCCTGCCCCCCTTGTTTTCTCTCTGAATGGAGAAGATACATTGTATCTCTGTTTTTTCAGAAAGAAAAAAAACTTTATTTAAAAAAAAAATAATAATAACAATAAATAAAATAAATACATAAAAATACCTAGATCGAGGTTTGATCTAGGTCAGTGCCAGGGTTAGTGTTTGGGTCAAGGTCATGGTCCTTTTTTGGTCAGGTTTTTTTTTTAATGTTTAAATTAGTATTAGTATCAGTGTCAGTTAGAGGCAGGATAAAAAAAAAAAAAAGCAAAATGTGCACTATTGTTTCTGGGCTGTATGTGGTAGTTCATTGAAGCTTCCTGTCAGGACATCTGCTTGCTCATATATCCCGTACGGCAAGCAGATATTCTGGCAGGTCTGCAGAAGACCTGCATGGCATCAGCAATCTACTAATCGCTAGTACAATGCTTTGTGGACAAAAATCATAAATGCACATTTTTTTAACCTGCAAAAAAATGTGCATTTGTTATTTTTGCCTAAAAGGTGAACTTAAGAGTTCCCTTCAATGGAACTAAGGGGCCAAGCCCAACACCTGGAAAGACAACCCCACATCATAATCTCCACTTCCGCAAAACTTTACACTTGGCAAAATGCAGTCAGGCAAGTACCGTTCTCCTGGCAACCACCAAACCCAGACATGTCCATCGGATTGCCAGACAGAGAAGCGTGATTTGTCACTCCATTTCTGGAGCTCTAGAGTTCAGTGGCGGCGTGCTTTACACCACTTCATCTGACACATTGCATTGAACTTGGTGATGTAAGGCTTGGATGCAGCTGCCTGGCCATGGAAACCCATTCCATGAAGCTCTCTACACACTGTTGCTGTGCTAATCTGAAGTATTTAGCTATTGACTCTGCAAACAGTTGGCGACTTATGTGTACTGCGCAATTCAGCATGCGCTAACCCCCCTCTGTCATTTTACATGGCCTACCACTTTGTGGCTGAGTTGTTGTTCCCATGTTGTTATAACACCACTAACAGTTGACCGTAGAATATTTAGTAGCAAGGAAATTTCATGGATGGACTTACTGCACAGGTGGCAAACTATCACAGTACCACGCTTGAATTTACTGAGCTCCTGAGAGTGACCCATTCTTTCACAAATGTTTGTAGAAGCAGTCTGCATGCCTATGTCCTTGATTGTATGCACCTGTGACCATGGAGGTGATTGGAATACTCAAATCCAATGATTTGGATGGGTGTCCCAATACTTTTGGAAGTATAGTGTATATGCGTGCTCTGTCTGTCAAGACACAAGAGCCAAACAAAGCATGATTAACATTTTGAGATATTCCTTACTGACTGAAGAACTGGATAGATGTGTGTTGTATCTTGTTTTTCAGTATTTTCTAAGTCACTGACCGAAAACATACATGCAGGTCAGAGGTTCTGACTGTGCTTGCAAGTAATGTACCTAACATTATTAATAATGTTAATCATAACAGCTCTGCTTCCTATACCAGTGAGCTGTGATTGTCCCACAGCTATCACATGGTACCTGTGCCGTTTACAGCACCCTGTACCATGTGGTTAGCTGTAGCCAATCACAGATCTCTAGTAATCACAGCTGTCATAAATGTAACTCATTCATGACAGATAAAAACATTGCTGTTACAGTGACCAAAGTCAAAGAAAGAAAAAATCCCTATCACGATGGTGGCATTATACTAATGTATAAGGGAGGGAAGCAGTGCCATCCTGGAAGATTCATGGAAATTTAGTAAAATAGGTAATAACTCGGTTTTCCCAAGTCATCTTCCAGAAAGGCTTATGAGTGAGGACATAAAAGAAATACCTGCTAAAGCGGGACAACAACCTAAAGCACTTTTCTCCCAAAAGACTAGTCGACTCTAGACAGCAGATACAAACAATAGTGTCTGCCAAACGATTGGAAATTTGCTTTGAAGATCTAGCTATGCAGATCTGGATTGCGGTAGCTCCAGCTTTTTCCATCCACTAGGTTGCTAATGCTCTTGTTTAATGTGCTTTGATGTTTGCTGGAGGTTCATGAGCAGAGGCCTTATAGGCTTCAATAATGGCAGACTTCTCGCAATCGTAGCTTTCAAGACACCCAACTTTCTTTGTTCCAGAAGATAGTATGAACAGACTGGACACTAATCTCCAGTGTTTAGTGTGTTCTATGTAGCCTAACAGACATCATCTTACATCAATCTTGTTAAAGTTTTCCTCCTTCGGATTTCTTGCCTCTCCACAGAAAGATGGTGTGATGATTTCCTGCGTCCTCTGGAAAATCAGTAGCTACCTTTGGAAGGAAACCTGAATCTAATGTGAGGATTACTTTGTCTGAGAGAACAGTGCAGTAGTACCAACATTGCCTGGATTTTGTTAATCCTTCTGGCTGAAACGACCACCACTAAAAGAACAGGTTGTAGTGTAAGAAACTTTAGAAGGCAATCTTCTAGTGGTTCAGACATGACAAACATCTGCAGAACTGTGAAAAGCTCATAATGTGGAAATCTCCTTGACTGCAGTCTTCTCTTCCTGGACATGACTTTAAAGAACCTTTTTATTAATGAGTGTTCTGCTAGTGAGAAATCCAGAAAGTTAAAAAAAAGCCACCACTTGAACCTTTAGGGTGTTAGGTACAAACCCCATACTGTATCTACTCCATCTTGCAGGAAATCGAAGACTGCCAAGATCACCAGACCTGTCAGCTTATTTTCTTTGTCGCAAATTTAAAGTTTCTCCAAAATCTTAGCATAGAGTATTTTAGTTGATCTTTTCCTACTGTTTAGAATGGTGCAGATTACTCTAACCAACAAGCTTTTGTTTCTTAACAACTTGCCTTCTCTCTGACAATTTGCCTTCTGAAAGCAACAGCTCGTTATTTTCCCCTGGTGCAGAAGGTCCTCCCTGTCTGGAAGCTGTCAAGGATTCTGCACCGAAAGTTTCCAAAGACCGGAGAACCATGTCCTTTTGGGCCAGGCTGGTGCAATCAAAATTACTCTCACTTTTGAGGTTTCGATTTTGTGGATTACTTTTGGAAATAGATGGAAGGGAGAAAACGCACATAAAAGTTTCCCCTCCCTGGGTGAGCTAGTCCATTCAACCCCAAACTTTTTGAGTCTCTTTGAAGGGAGAAGTAGTTCTCTATCTTTCTTGTTCCTTTTGGAGGCAAAAATATCTTCGTCCAGTAGTTCCCATATTTGAATGATTAGGTTGAACACCTCCTGATTTAGACTCCATTCTGTATCGGAGATCTCTCTGCTTAAGAAGTCTGCCATGATATTCAGCTCCCTTTAAAGTGTAAATGAGATTCACTACTTTTGTGAGCTTATTCGACCTTGTGCTCCCTTGTTTATGTATATCACTGTGGAAATATTGTCCAAGAAGATTTGAACACATTTATTTCCCTTTTATGGAGGAGGCAAAAACTGGCAGGGCTTCCCAGACTGCTCTTAATTCACTTGTGTTAGACAAACAGTGAGCCTAGACTGGACTCCATTTTCCCTGGGCCACTTGGAGCTCCATGTAAGCTCCCCAACCCCACAAGCTCTTTTTCTGTCATGATCTTTACAGTGTTCATGAACACCCTTTCGCTAAATTTTCTGTTCGCAGCCACCATTTTAAGGATTCCTATATTGGTTGCGGCATCTACACTGTGCTTCTCAATGAGCCCTGACGACTGGTCCAGACTGACAGCATAGACTTCTGGAGTGTCTTCACGTGAAACTGTGCTCAAAAGACTCTGGCCAATGTCATCAACCCCAGGAGTCTCATTTCCTGGATTGACACTAGAACTTAGACAAAGATTACCAGCTTCCTCCACCAAGGTGCTCACTTATTCTTCCGACAAAAAGATTTTTGTGACCAGAGAATCCACCATGTACGCTAAAAAGGCAACCCTTTGTGCTGAATATAGACTGAATTTGTCTGTTTTTACCAATCCCAATCTTCGGAGGCAACGCAAGGTAAGATTCAGGTTTCCCTCCAACTATATTGCTGAATCCGCAGATCGTCCTGATAGAATATGATTTGGATTCCCAAAGCTCTTTTGTAAAGCTTCTGCAAGCACTTTGGTAAATATTCATGGTGCCAACGCTAAGCCAAAGGGGAGAGCACTGATTTTAAAGCAAAGTGTTTGGCCCAGTACTTTCCCTGTGAATTTGAGATACAGTACTTTCTTGACACCTCTCTAAAGAGCATGTGAAGATGAGTCTTT
Source organism: Staurois parvus (assembly GCF_062004578.1). Classification (NCBI taxonomy): domain Eukaryota; kingdom Metazoa; phylum Chordata; class Amphibia; order Anura; family Ranidae; genus Staurois; species Staurois parvus. The sequence continues at coordinate 2,303,500 of NW_028318492.1, forward strand.
TAAATCAAATGTGGCCATAATTTCTCTCTGAGATAGAAGTTCTCGTCATGTAAACTTCTTGTATCTCACCGATTTGTTGACTTGCTTGAGAATCAACTTGTGCTTGCCTGATAGTTTCCTCCCCAGGAAAATGTGAGAATAAAAACCTCAATGCCTCTCTTCTGGAGGAACAATGGTTATGACTTCCTGATGCAACATGTACTATAAAAGGTCCATCATTGTCGAGACCTTGGACGCAGCTTTTTGGCACAGGCATTGCAAAAAAATGTTCCAGTGGTTTCTAATTGAATTCTTTTTTCTGTAGCCCGAGCAAGTGAATCAGATATAAATAAAATCATTGTTCAATACCACTTTTTCACTGGGGGAGGAAGTCCACCAATCTCCCTCCCACCTGGCACAGGGAGTCATAGAGCTCTTCCTTTAGATTGAGAGAGGTTGAATTGTACCCCCCGTCTTTTGCTTTTTTTTTTAATTGCCAAGACTTCTTCAGTTCCTGTTTTCCACCCTCCTTCTGATGAAGCTTCCTGAAAGGGTGAAACCCTTTTTTACTCTGTTGCTTCTGAGGCAATGGAAATCCTCTCCTATTATCCGCCAACCTTTCCAAATGGAAGCCCTGTCAGTGGTGACAGCGCGCCACTGGAGGACTTAATTCTAAGGTAAACATTTTATACTGTACTAGTATGCAATGCATACTAGCACATTATGCCATTGTCTTGCAAGGTTTTTTTGTTTTTTTGTTTGTTTTTTTTAAAGGCCACGGTTTACTACTGTTTTAAACAGAAAATGCCTTTTGATACTTCTGGGGAGAAAAAAAAGTTTTTCTCTGGTTCCCTCCTTTCTTGTAGGTATCCTTTAGGGCTTTTTTTTTACTGCAATCCCGCATATAGCCTGTCATGAATGGATAACTCTGTGCTTTCTTTTAGTTTGGACAGGTCATCTGTCTCGTCTGAAGGGAACAAAATCTTTTTGTGTGACACTCTCTTCCCAAGTTCCCCCTCTTCATAGCTTGAAGCCTCAGAGCTTTCCTTCATCTATTCCAGCATCCCGTTCCTCTATCACAACGTAAGGCATGGGAGCTGCAGTAGCTATACTACAACTTAAGATGCTAAATAATGAGGCACTTTGTGAAGATGAATCTTGCAGAAGCGATATAAAGGATTGGAATGTTTTAGCCATTTCAATCCAATGGACTTTTGAACATGATGTCTGCTTCTCTCTTGACTAGATTATCTAAACAAACCTGGTAAAAAGAGCTTTTTCCCAGGAAGATGGCAATTTTTTCTTGCGTGAGACATTTATTGGAACTGCAGTGGGCCTCCCTGCATCCTTTCTTTGCGGCCTTCAGTCCAAAGGTACAAGCGCAAAGGACTCATCAGATGCTGCCCCACAAAAGGAAAAAGAGTCAACCTTCTCAGCATATCGAGCCTAAGCTGCCTGCAGCTACAGCACCAGGCAGCCATGTAAAAACAAGCGGTAAGCAATGTATACCACTTATAGCTAAGGATTCACTTACACAGTTTTCCACAATGGAAGCATCCTTTGGATAGCCCCTTAGGGAAAAAAAAAAAAAAAAAAAAAAAACACACTAGGGCAAGAGGGTCCCCTATCCCTCCCAGGTTCCAGTGCCTGGGAGAGCCCGAGCCTCCATACACCCCCCCCCCACCAGAACACGACCCCAGCCTGGAAGTCTTACGGTCAGGAGGTGCCTGCCATCAATGAAGTGACCCTGTCTGGCCAAAGGGGACACATACAGTGAGGAAAATAAGTATTTGAACACCCTGCGATTTTGCAAGTTCTCCCACTTTGAAATCATGGAGGGGTCTGAAATTCACATTGTAGGTGCATTCCCACTCAGAGACAGAAAAAAAAAATTCAGGAAATCACATTGTATGATGTTTAAAGAATTTATTTGTCTTGCACTGCTGAACATAAGTATTTGAACACCTAAGAAACAGCAAGAATTCTGGCTCTCAAAGACCTGTTACTGTGCCTTTAAAAAGTTCACCTCTACTCCACTCATTAATCTAACTTAGTAGCATCTGTCTGAGCTCTTTAAAGACACCTGTCCACCCACAGTCAGTCAGACGCCAAGTACTACCATGGGCAAGACCAAAGAGCTGTCAAAAGACACCAGAGACAAAATTGTGGACCTCCACAAGGCTGGAAAGGGCTACGGGGCAATTGCCAAGCAGCTTGGTGAAAATAGATCAACTGTTGGAGCAATTGTTAGAAAATGGAAGAGGCTAAAGACAACCGTCAGTCCCTCAGACTTGGGCTCCATGCAAGATCTCACTTCGTGGGGTATCACTGATAAGAAAGGTGAGGAATCAGCTCAGAACTACAAGGGAGGAGCTGGTTAATGAAATGAAGAGAGCTGGGACCACAGTTTCAAAGGTCACGGTCGGTAGAACACTACGCCGTCATGGTTTCAAATCATGCATTGCACGGAAGGTTCCCCTGCTCAAGCCATCACATGTACAGGCCCGTCTGAAGTTTGCCAATGACCATCTGGATGATCCAGAGGAGGCATGGAAGAAAGTCATGTGGTCAGATGAGACCAAAGTAGAACTTTTTGGTCTAAACTTCACTCGTCGTGTTTGGAGGAAAAAGAAGGATGAGTTGCATCCCAAGAACACCATCCCTACTGTGAAGCATGGGGGTGGTAACATCATGCTTTGGGGGTGCTTTTCTGCGAAAGGGACAGGACAACTGCACTGTATTAAGGAGAGGATGAATGGGGCCATTTATTGTGAGATTTTGAGTAACAACCTCCTTCCCTCAGTCAGAGCATTGAAGATGGGTCATGGCTGGGTCTTCCAACATGACAACGACCCGAAGCACACAGCCAGGATAACCAAGCAGTGGCTCCGTAAGAAGCATATCAAGGTTCTGGAGTGGCCTAGCCAGTCTCCAGACCTAAATCCAATAGAACATCTTTGGATGGAGCTAAAACTCTGTGTTGCTCAGCGACAGCCCTGAAACCTGACAGATCTAGAGATCTGTGTGGAGGAGTGGGCCAAAATCCCTGTTGCAGTGTGTGCAAATCTGGTCAAGAACTACAGGAAACGTTTGACGTCTGTAATTGCAAACAAAGGCTTCTGTACCAAATATTAACACTGATTTTCTCAGGTGTTCAAATACTTCTGTTCAGCAGTGCAAGACAAGTTCTTTAAAAATCATACAATGTGATTTCCTGAATTTTTTTTTTTCTTAATTCTGTCTGAGTGGGAATGCACCTACAATGTGAATTTCAGACCCCTCCATGATTTTTAAGTGGGAGAAAGTCGCAAAATCGCAGGGTGTTCAAATACTTCTGTTCCTCACTGTATACTGAGGACCCCTGGACCAAGTTAGGAATGTGGCGGTGATCAGAAACAACCAATAGCATTAAGACTGATGTTAAATAGTAGTCAGTACACACCTGACATCAATGAAAGTGACTGATTAGTGACAAACATTCAGGTGCTCTAGTAGAATTTTTCTGACATTTTACTCAGTTGCCTCTTAGAACAAAAGCTATGGTCAGCAAACAGCTTACAGAGCATCAAAGGCATCTCATTGTTGGAAGGTTATCAGTCAGGAAAAAGTTAAAAAAAAAAAAAAAAAATTCCAAGACATTAGCTTTACCATGGAACACAGTGAAGATGGTCATCAGCAAGTGCAGAAATTACGGCACAACAGTGACATTACCAAGAACTGAACATTCCTCCAAAAAAAGATTTAAAAAAGAAAACTGATCTGGAAGGTTGCCAAAAGGCCTACAGTAAATGTTAAAGAAGTTGCAGGAATTTCTGGGAAGTACTGGCTGTTTACTACTTGTGACATCAGTCTCCCATATTTTTTTTTTTTTTTTTTTTTTTAAACGTCTGGGCTTCTAGGTAGGATGGAAAGATTGAAGCCTTTTCTTACTAGAAAAACATCCAAGCCAGGCTACATTTTGCAAAAAAAAAAAAAAAAAAAAACAAAAAAAAAAAACTTACAGGACATCTGCCAACAGGGTGTGGGAAAATGAGTTATGGTCTGAGGAGTCCAAGACTGAACTTTTTGGCCTCTATTCCAAAATGTATGTTTTGTGCATAACCAACATTGTCCATTACCAAAAAACACCATAGCCACAGTGAAACATGGTGGTGCCAGAATTTTGCTTTGTGCTTTGGGGGCATTTTTCATCAGCTGGAACTGGTGCTTTAATCAACCAGAGCCCAGACCTGAAACCAGCTGAAAATCTGTGGGGGTGACTTGAGGACTGTGCAGAGGCAATACCCTCATCATCTGACAGACTTGGAGCACTTTTGCAAGGAAAAGTGGGCCAAGACTCCCACGACAATATGTGCCATGTTAATAGACTACAATCATAAAATCAAAAGATGCTTCAACCAAGTATTAAAAGGGCATGCATATTTATGCAATTGCATTAAGCCTTTATTTTTCCTCCTATACACCACGTTCACATTAGGCGCTTTGGCATCACGGCAAAAAACATTTGAGTGCCAATATTCTTAATGGCACCCCAAACATGGTGCGTTTCTGCAGCGATTGTTGCACAATGGAATCGTGCGGAAATTGCAGCAAAACTTGCCAACCAAAAAGGAGCAGATCTTTTGGGTGACAAATGTGCGAAGAGCAGCTCATTGAGACGAATAGGCTGCTCTATGCACAAAATGCAGAAACACATGTAAATTGCTCTTTCAGGATTGCAAGTGGGAAAACTTGTACCCACAACACGATATCTGAACAGGGCCCTAAAGATTTAACTTTGTTTTTAATTTCATTGTACAGATTATAGGTCACATTAAAAAGGTGGAAAATTCTTGGCTGGATTTTTTTACTTCTCAAAAACCTGTCTTTTACAGGGGTGTGTAGACTTTTTATATCCGCTGAAGGTTTGACATCCATAAGTTTGACTGTACAGAATAGGAAATTAGTATCTACAGTATTGCAAACGTGTTAAGTGGACTGGCAGCACTTCTGCTAAAGAGAGGAAAAAAAAAAAACTGGGTACCATATGCTAGTAGACAATAAAACAGGCAGTCTTCATGTTCTGTAACAAAGATTAGGGAATCAAGGATACTTGTTTGGCATTGTACCGTTTTCATTTCTCTGCAGTATGATCATTGTGCAGGATATCCTAGTGCTCACCGGGCAGCAGTGCAGTTGCCTTTTTGACCAGCTGAAAGGTTACTGCCAGAACACTGACAGACTGGCAGCCTCATGAACAATGCGCAGTATTTACCATTGACTTTGTCACTTCAATTTCACATTCTTACTTGCAAATGGTATTTATTTTCCCTCCCATTCACAGGATTTTACAGATCAGTACGCCAGCAGCCAGTAGAATTTGGGGATATAGGAGGTCGGACACACATCAGCTATGTCCATTGGTATGAATGTGGAATAGCAATACCTGGAAAGTGGTAAAACGTCTCCCACGACAGATTCATGGACTCACTCCAACTGCCATCATCATTTCTATAGAGAATGCGCTAGCTTCAGTCTACTCATTACCTTCGTGTCTACTAATGTAAAATATGTATGAAATCTTTCAAGTAATTGATTTTATTATGGAAATAACAGACTGCTTCCATATTTATCAAGATTAATACTAAGGATATTGTTTTCATAGGATAAAATCTCGGGAAGCTGGCTCCCTGGTTTTGGTATTTTAAGAAGAGCAGTGTCTATGTTATTTATCACAATGTTGTAAGAAATATTTTGATGCAAATTTCTATTCAATATACAGTATTCTTGAAATAACTAAGTTTAATTAAGAAGTCTCTATTCACAGTAATCTTCATCTAGCTTCATCATGATTTAATTTATTTTACTGAAAAAAGTGTGGTTTGCAATTTACCGCACAATGATGACCTTATTCCTTTTACTGTATTTCTTGAAAACAATGTGTCAACATTGATTTTATAACAAGCACTGGGGAATATACCTAGTAACTGGTGAGGATTAGGAATAGGTATGAAAATCCATTCAATCTATACAGGAAACATTGAAACTGAGCTGGAGAGTGCACTGATAAGCAAAATGTTTCCATTGCTGTAAACTATGTCAGTCATTAATTATCTCCCTCTGAACCACCTGCAGATTGTGGATACAGTAAATGGACCGAGGATTTATTCTAATGAGGCAGGTACTTAATTGTGTTCATTCTTTGGTGCAAGGTTCCATTTTCTTTTTTCCCGGCTAAAATCATTTTAAAATTAACATAAGCATGTGATTTATAAATAGATGTGTAATTAACTTTCTACAGAATGTACAGTATATCCAATACAGCTTTATTTCAAAAAGCAGCAATGTTTTGTATCTGAGAAAAGCCGTATATGAACTCTACAATAAAGACATTGATTTTGTTTTTTATCATCAGTATTACTTTTTTTTGTATGGCACTTACGTTACAAATGTGTTGTTTAAATTAAAACAAATCAAAATATCTGTTGGAAGACGGGCTATAGTTTATACCTTTATTTGTATCCAAGACAGCAGTATGACATCAGTTATAGAAAAGTGCAAATTTATGGTTTTCCTTTTCTCTTCAGCAACTTCTTGTTTAGAAAAATATAACCTACCAGCAATTGACTAGAACAGCCACATTTAACATCACCAAAAAACAAATTATATATATATATATATATATATATATATATATATATATATATATATAGTGTGTGTGTGGTTTTATTTTACTACACTAACTGATCATGTGATTAAAGAGGGTATTCCCTTCTATGGTGCAGACTGGAAGGAAGTACTATATGAAAATGTTTAATAAAAATCCATGCAGGGTATAAAAATGACCTGGGTGGCTGTTATTTCCACAACAAAAGAAAAATGGCAGAAGTTTTCTCAGCATATATTTGTTAACTCCTGTTTAAACATTTAAAAACAAATTGCAGTGACTATCTCAGCATGTGCGAACAAATGACAATACAGTTTTGCATTTTGCCGTATGTGCAGCACACACACCAGAAAGACCAGCAATAAGGATGTGTTAGCCGATTATAAAATCACACAAAAAGAAAAAAGGGAATTTTAACATTTTATTAGGTTTTGGTGACTGTTAGATTTTGTACATAATATCTACTTTTTACTTCAAAAACAGATCTAATAGGACACATCAGAATGTTAAAAACAAACAAGTGGGGTTTAGCATGTTTTCACGTGTTTGACAATGCTGTCTAATGTGTCAAACACATCACTGGTTTGGGAATTCGATTTTAACTAGTGAGCAAATACAATCAGAAGCAAGAAAATAATCATTTGGTCTCTTCCTCCAGTAAAGTTGCACAACAGCAGAAAATCAGAGAACGTTTTTATACTGCTGTGTGACATTTCATTACAAGTTTGTGAGCATAAATTTGAAGTCTGTTTGGATGGAAACAGATCTAGCAGTCAAAGTAATGATACTGTATTTATCGATAACCAGGACCAGGCTGGGTATAGCCCTGACCAAATGGAGGGCGGTTACGAGCATATGGATTAGGCCCACTTGGAGGAGGAGTTACAGTACTACCAGGTGGAGAGGTAAATCCTGGCCTAGGCTGATAGCTACCTGGCTGGCTAGGAGCCATTCCAGGCTGGGAAGCAGGGGGAACATTGTAGTTAGCAGGCTGAGAAGCTTGTGTAGTGTAAGTCTGTGGTGGGTAGGAGCCAGCAGGGTACTGCTGAGGAGCTTGTGATGGTAGCTGTTGTGCCTGGCCTTGAAAGCCAGATGCAGGAGCCTGGGCTGCTTGCTGACTGTAACCGGGAAACTGCTGTGGTGCTTGTGGTGTTGTTTGCTGACTGTAGCCTAGAAGACAAGACAAAAGGATTTGGTTATGGAATACGTTCACACATGTTTAAGAGCTTTCTTCTGGAAATATACTGGTTACAGTAAGCGTCGCTGGGAGTGTCATGCCTCTCCGTACATAATAAAACTTAATTTCATTGCTCCAGAGACTCGCAAAAGGTTGCCTGGAATCTTCAAATCCCATGTACACAGGCTACTGTTCTAAACATGAAGGGTGAATATGAACGTCGTGTGTACCGACTGTCTTACCGGGATACTGCATTCCATACTGCTGCTGGGGCTGAGCTGCCGCCTGGGGCTGACCTTGAGCTGTTGGATATCCAGGCTGTTGAGGATATTGCTGATAAATTTGGCCTGTAGACAAAGCAAATCATTTTATTTTTAAAATGTCACTTGTCATGGAATCCAAAGCTACATTTATGCAGACAATAGGGACTAAAAAAAAATCTTCTAAAAATAAGGAGGCAAGCCTTAAAGTTTTTGTGTTTTTTTATGTTTAAAAGGTACATGCAAAATAGCTGTAGAATAGGTTGCCCTAAGATGAATTTCTCTCTTTATCCAATGAACAATTACATACAATAATACAGTATAAATCAGTTATATTTATTGGTGCACTGAAATTAAAATTCTGGGGCTGTAAACGAAAAACAAACTTGGCCGAAAACCGAAATATGCAGTTTTTAAAAATGAATTTATATTTTTTGGAGAAAAAATACACTTTGATAAAAAAAAATTATATATATATATATATATATATATATATATATATATATATATATATATATATATATCCCAATATTTTTGTAAAATATGAAAGAGGATGTTACGGCGAGTAAGTAGATACCCAACATGTCACGCTTTAAAATTGTGCACGCCCGTGGAATGGCGTGAAACTACGGTACTTAAAAATCTCCCTAGGTGATGCTTTAAAAATTTCTACAGGTTAGCAGTGTAAAGTTACAGAGGAGGTCTAGTGCGAGAATTATTGCTCTTGCTCCAACGTTCGTGGCAATACCCCACGTGTGTGGTTTGAACACCATTTACATATGTGGGCATGGCCTACGTATGCGTTCACCACTACGTGCGAGCACAGGGGGGCAGGGGCACTTTAAACTTTTTTTTTTTAAAAAGTTAATTTATTTGCACTGTTCCTATAAAAAAAATGTTAATCACTTTTATTCTTATCACAAGAAATGCATGCATCCCTTGTGATATAAATAATTAGTGACAGTTCCTCTTTATGGAGAGATAAGACCCCACATCTCTCCTCTGCAATGTAAAGCATTGGATCAAAAAAAAAAAAAAAAAAAAAAAAAAAAGCATTGATCTAGTGCTTTTAAGACATTTTTAAAAATGGCCGGAAAGGGAAGTGACACCCCTTTGGTCCTCCAAGAGCATAGAGATGTGTGGCGGCCATCTTTTCTTCACTCATCTCTGCCCAGCGCCGGGATCGATGGTTACTCAGGTAAGACTGAGCTACCGAACTGCGGCCGGTGGCGAGAGCGGGCGGGCCAGCAGCGGCAAGGGGGGGGGTCTTTTTCGACACCTGTATTGGTGTTTTTTTTTCCTTCATTTCGGTCGAAAGGGGTGTTTTCGGCCAAAACGTTTTGGCCACCGAAAGTTCGGTGCATCCCTATTTATATTTATAATCAGATATAAAAGATATATACACGGAGTTAATTTAGCATAAAATCGGTGGCAGGACAAATTAATGTAGTTCATGAAAAAAAAAAATTTACTTTTAAAAAAAAAAAAAAAAGGTACCATGCTACTACTTAGGTTTCAATTCGTAATCAAGAACAAATCTAACTACATTAAAAAAAAAAAAAAAAAAAAAGAATTTACATACCTGTACATTTCATCTTAGAATACAATACAGGACACAGATTGATAGACCATGGGTTATTTGCCACTACCTCTAGGAACCTGAACATTGGCGAAAGCTTCGCTGGGTCCACCCCTTGTGTATCTATATAACGTAGCACACTCTGAGAGACTTCAGTCTTTCAACAAACATTAAGGAGATAAAGATGTGTGGGACCCGTGTCCTGTGCTGTACGCTAAGATTTGGAATTTTCCAATACCTCAAAGTTCCAATTATTTTTATCGAAGAGTAGAGGAAACAGGAATAGATTCATAGACCCTGGTACACCCTCAAGCAATAAATCAAAGGGTTGGGAACAAACCAGCTAAAACAGCAACAACAGGACCACAGATAAAAAAAAAAAAAAAAAAAAAAATCACAGTCACTGTAAAGAAAAACAAACAAAAAAAAAAAAAACAGATCACACTGTAAAAACGTTTGACCAAACTCAAAGTAAAAAACACACAGGGCTGTCTGAAGGGGGCAACTGGATAACATGAGAATTCAACTTATGAGGGGCAACCAACAAATGCAAACAAGAATATTTACATGAGCATTGGACAGAGAATGTCATACTGAATGATTTCAGGAATAAACCTGGATCCTGGGTACTCAAGCAACAAGAAAAAAAAAAAAAAAAAAAAAAAAAAAAAAAACGGCTCAGCCTCAAAGTCGTATTGTGAGCTGCAGTAGTCAAGCATATGATGCAAGTCTTCAGCCTCAGGAGTTATGTGGTAGTCAGTCTCAAGGGTGCCTTAAGTTTGTTCAGGGAGTGACAAAAAAATAGCACCATAACAATGGTAAATAAGAAAAAGAGAAAAAACACAGATAAAACAAATCCTCCCTACACAAGTTTTACTTGTTTATCTGCACTCTTCTCTTTTCTACATCTATTCAAAAGTGATTTTTTTTAAAAATCAGTGTTACATTTTTTACAATAAGTAGTGTACAAAACATACAAAATGAGTAGACAAGGCACAAGTAGCCCATGCAGGGGCACTGCCCTGTAGCATCAAAAAGGCACAATACAGATATGATACAGGTTTTGTATCACAGAACAAAAAGGAAAACAGATTAAAGAAATCATTAAAACAAAAACCCTTACTGTACCAGAAATAAGGTACAAAAAACAAATTGCCAGTGGTGCAAGGCTTCAACACACAGAGTTATACAGTGAGAACCAGACCCATCTAGAGTCCCACATCATTGTCAACATAGTCATGCACATATTCTCTCAGGAGTCCATTGAAGTGGTTGTTGAGGAATTATCCATCCAACATGTCCAGACTCTTATAACGTAGCAGGGCTGCCCTGTTATAATCTCATATTGGCAACACGTTATTGATGTTATTGCCTCTATAACACATTCCTATGGGTATATCACCTAGACACCCGTTTATTAGGCCTGTTTGAGGAATTGACCCCTGAGTTAGCTACAAAAAGTTTGATAAGGCTGCTGCTTTTTTATGCCAGGAAAGCTATAACTCTTTATTGGAAGAAGCCCAATCCCCCCTCTGTTCGCTTCTGGATGAAACTGGTCAACTCTATTCTACCCATGTATCAAGACACCTACCATAATAGAGAGATTTTAACAGGGCACGTCCAGAATATCAGCATGAAGTGTACCACCGGATGCGAACATCTCCAGTAAGATGCTGAGATGTTAGAATCCATCCTATGGAGTCTGTACGGTGTATAAAAAAGGCTTTGTGAACAATTTTGAATGGATTTAACCACTTGCCAACCGCGCTATAGCCGAATGATGGCTACAGCACGGTTGTCCAGTTCTCCCAGAAAGCGCCCTCCCGACCACCCCCAGAGCTCTCCATGATTGTGATCCTACAGACGCAGCTGATCACATCATGAGGTAAAAGACCAATCACAGTGGCCTTTTACCACGTGATCAGCTGTGTCCAATGACAAAAGTAAAAGTGTCCGGTAGGCAAGTGGTTAATTTGTCCCTGGCAGACACCAAATGAGTAAAAGGAAATTCTCATAACTAACCAATCTTCCCCATCCAACTCCAGGACATCAGCTCTCCCTTTCTGCCCAAGTGAAGACAACTCAGGTAAAGCTGCTACTATGAGATAATGGTAAAACCCTGAAGTAGGCTTCTGCAGGTCAGGTACTCGTAACACAGACTCCAGTTCTGAATAGGAGAGATCCAGTTGTCTGCTGGGAAATTGAAGGCATGGGCAACTCGAAAATACCTAAACTGATAATGTAATGGGAGGTTAAATTTGGGATGCAAGGAAGGAAATCATAACAGCCTGTGATTCCAATGTTTTAATCTTATACTTGGCTCAAGCATAAGGTTCAGGGAGAGTATGAAAGTGTGACCAAGAAGGGTTGAGCCAGAGAAGAGTATGAGGTGAGAATGGATTTGGTGAAATAGATTCAAAACGGAGTCCCATTTTCCAGGCCTTCAAGGTAGTACACAGATTGGGCCAACCCATAAGGGGCTTTTGGACCGCCAAATAGTAAACAATGAAGAGCTTCCATCGAGTTAAGGAAAGCAGCCTCCAATAAGGTAGCAGAGTTAGTACAATCAGGTTGTAACCACCAATGGGCCGTAATCAACTGGGAGGCTAGGTAATATTTGTAACTATCCGACATAGCTAGGCCACCAAACGAGAGGGTGGTCTGGTAAGAGTACTTTGTTTATATCTGGGTGGTTTAGATCCCCAAAGGAAAGATATAAAAACTGCTTAGGGAGCCATTGGGTGGAGTTCCGAAAGAGAATTAATGCGGCCAATTAAGGACAGGGGTAAGTTGTGCCACGCTCTTCAATTTGACAATCCCCAAATAAGTAAAGTATCCACCCACTGCAACTGGAGGGCACCAGAGGATGATCCACATGCCCCAATATTGACTGGAAAAAGTTGTGATTTGTGCCAGTTAACTTGCAAACCAGTAAAGTCTACAAACGCATTCATTACCTCAAGAGCGCCTTGTAAGGAGGGGCCGGCATCGTTCCAAAATAGAAGGTGGTCAGCATATAAGGTCACCCCTCTCTTCCAACAAACCTATCCACAAGCCCTTTATATTTGGAGACACTATAACATCCTCTGCAACAAGTTCCATCGCAAAGGCAAGTAAAGTTGGAGAAAAGGTGCAGCCCTGCCGTGTAACCCCCTCCCCCCCAATGAAGTAAAAAGGGTGGCGAAAGAAGAGTATCTAAGTGAACCTGGGCTGAGATGTTTTGTCATGCTTTCAACCAGTAGATACAGCAGAGCGGGAAGCCCATTCTCCTCAGAACCTAGGGGAGTTGGGGATCTTTCTGAGGCTTAAGCAGAAGGAACAGATGGGCTTCTTGCATGGAAGGAGGCAGAGTACCAGAATTTAGGAAATTATATAAAAAGAGGCCGAGTTTTGGGACCATTCGGTCCTGGTGACTTGCCATTCGGGAAGAAACCAATAGCTGTCATTACTTCCTCTAGAGTGATCTCACAAACCAGAGAAGCACGTTCGAAGTCGGAAAACCAGCCCAAAACCAGGGGGTCCAAAAAGGGGGCCCAAGGATGAGGGGTGGAAGTCCAGCAGGAGAGAGGGGGAATACAAATTAGTATAGAAGTGAGTAAAACTCATCTACGATGGCTTCCTGCGTGGATAATACGACACCCACGTATTTAGGGGATTATAGTAGGTGGGCAATCGTGTTGCACCAAATGGCAAATGGCATGGCAAATGGTGACAAAAATGGCAAGAAGTCTACCATTTTTGTCACCATGTTCAAAGAATTCCTGCCTGCGGTTACTAATGGGGCAGCTGCTTCAATGTAGGCATCAAGACAGTTTCCAAAACAGAAGCTTGCCATCAAAGGGCATGCGCAAAAGTCACCTCTCCCAGTAAGTCATCCAAGCTTTGAGCCAGTCCAAAAAGTATGGACATATTGGAGATCTAAATGAATACATTCAATGATGATTCAATGCAAGAAAAGCAGGGTCCACATTGGGAACAGAGCATTGCTTCTGAAATTTTATGCCCATCAGACACAAAAAGGTCAAAGCAGTATGGAGGGGGAAATAACTTCTCGGAATTTGGTCAATCATTTTATAAAGACCCATATTGCATGATCCAGGGAAAGAAAAGGCCTTTTCTTGAGCTTTTAAAATATGGAGGGAAGCTGTGCAGCGGTAGGTGTGTCAAGAGACTAGTACGCACTGCCTTCAAGAGTTTACAGTAGACAGCATGTGTAGAGGAGTTAAAGATGTCCTGAAATTGAGGCAGTGAAATTTTTTTGAGACACCCCTGCTAAAATATCAGCATCTCCGCATTTATTCTGCCTTAGTCAAACAGGCCACATGGTCAACGTCTGCGAGAGCCCTAGTCAGGGTGCTGGAATGATGTTGAGCCTTGCTCCAGAACAGGGAAACTTCTATTTGGAGTTTACTCAAGGCCTAGAGCATGCTCACTGATGTCTGTCCCATATGTTTCTACTCCCAAATGCCTGTAATCTGCCATTAGTGCGAGTCCGCACCTGCAGGGTACTCACAGAATGGATGTGGATTTAGGGGGTTCAGCAGGTCTGGAATGAAGGAATCACAATAACCCAGGCGAGTTCCAATGGCTGTCTTGGAGGTATCTGGCAACAGGTGGGACACCAAACAATCTGCTTGCATTGTCAAAACAGAATGGCGGCTGGAGATGCACGGTTAGTGATGTAGTACTTACAAGACTCCTAACAGGAGAGAAATCTCCAGTGGTAAGTTGACAAAAGACTGCAAAATTTAAATAGGTAAACACTATAACAATGTTACCTAAAAATCCAATGGTAAGAGACAAAAAAGGTAAGGAAAAACATTGAAAGTATCAATCCCACCATAACCTGTGCCTTCAAAACCACTGGTGTGCATTGCACTGCAGTGTGCTTTGTAGGATAAGGATGTAGTGAATATATAACAGATCCATCAAGACATGTATAGTTATGAGCCGGTATGTAAAACATACAAGGAAACCCTGCCTTATCTTGTTGATGTTGCTGGTCCCATTCAGGATCCAGGCTTGCTTAAAGAGGTCTGCAGGCCCTGGGTACAATAGGAATGGACCAAGGCCCTGGACCTGTACGGCACCCTCATTCACTCATTGTTCCACATGCCACGGTAAGCACCAAATGCAAGATCCAGTGCCCAAAGCAAACATTACAGGCTTGCCATGCTACTGCAAGTTACATAGGTCTGGCTGAAAAAAAAAAGACAAAAAGTCCATCCAGAACAACCATAGAAGAAAAAAAAATTATAATTCTATACCCACAGTTTATCCAGAGGAAGGCAAAAAAAAACCCAGCAAAACACTATTCAATTTGCTCCTGCTGGGAAAAAAATTCCTTCCTGATCCCCCGAGAGGCAATCGGATATTCCCTGGATCAACTTTACCTATAAATGTTAGTATCCAGTTATATTCTGTGTATCTAAGAAACAATCCAGGCCTTTTTTTGAAACAATCCACTGAGCTGGCCAGAACCAAATCTTGAGGGAGTCTATTCCACATTTTCACAGCTCTTACTGTGAAGAAACCTTTCCGTGTTTGGAGATTAAATTTCTTTCCCTCCAGACATAAAAGAGTGCCCCCTTGTCCTCTGTGATGACCTCAGGGTCAGGGTAGCTCTACACCGAGTTCACTATACGAACCACTGATGTATTTATACATGTTGATCATATCCCCCCTTAATCTCCTCTTCTCAAAAGAGAATAAATTCAGTTCCTCTAATCTTTCCTCATAGCTGAGCTCCTCCATGCCTCTTATCAGTTTAGTTGCCCTTCTCTGTACTTTCTCCAGTTCCCCAATGTTCTTTTTGTGAATTGGTGCCCAAAACTGAACTGCATATCCCAGATGAGATCTTACTAATGATTTGTACAGGGGTAATATGATATCTATCTCTGGAGTCTATACCTCTTTTAATACAAGAGAGGATTTTGCTCACTTTAGAAACCGCAGCTTGGCATTGCATGCCATTATTAAGCTTGTGATCTACCAGAACTCCCAGATCCTTCTCCACCATTGATTCCCCCAGTTTTACTCCCCCTAGTATGTATGATGCATGCATATTCTTAGCCCCCAAGTTCATAACCTTACATTTATCTACATTAAACCTCATTTGCCACATAGTTGCCCAATTACACAGTGCATTGATGTCGGCTTGCAAGTTGAAGACATCCTGTAAGGACGTTATTCCACTGCACAGCTTGGTGTCATCTGCAAAGACTGAAATAGGATTTTTAATCTCAGACCCTATATAGTTTATAAATATATTAAAAAGTAAGGATCCCAATACTGAACCTTGGAGTACACCACTGACAACCCTAGACCATTCAGAGTATGAATCATTAACCACTGCTCTCTGAATACGATCTTTTAGCCAGTTTTCTATCCATTTACATACAGATTTTTCCAAGCCCATAGACTTTACCTTACACATTAGCCGTGTATGGGGAACTGTGTCAAATGCTTTTGCAAAATCCAAGTATACCACGTCCACCACCACCCCTCTGTCCAAGGTTTTGCTCACCCCCTCATAAAAAGAAATCAGATTTGTTTGACAACTTCTGTCTTTCATGAATCCATGCTATCTGTTGCTTAAAATATTTTTTTTCCAGCAAGAACTCATCTATGTGGTCTCCAGTGTCTTCCCAACTATAGAAGTTAAACTAACAGGTCTATAATTACTTGGTAAAGATTTTGACCCCTTTTTAAATATTGGCACCACATTGGCCTTACGCCAACCCAGTGGCACTATGCCAGTCATTAAAGAGTCCCTATAAATTTGAAACAATGGCTTTGAAATGACAGAGCTCAATTCTTTAAGGACCCGGGGGTGTATGCCATCCAGTCCAGGTGCTTTATTCACCTTTATACTGTCTAAATGTTTTTGGATCATAACAATTGTGAGCCAATGTGGATCATCTGGAGCTGTGTCAATACCATGCCCATTATGGACAGGAGCTCCTCCATGTTCCTTTGTATACACAGAGCTGAAGAAGGTATTAAATAAATTTGCCTTCTCTTTGCCCCCAGTCACCCACTCTAGATTATTTTGTAAAAGGCCTACATGCTCGGACCAGACCTTTTTACTATTAATATATTTGAAGAATTTTTTTGGGGTTGGTCCTGCTATCTTTTGCAATCTGTCGTTTGTTTTCAATTTTTGTTCCCTTTGTTTCCTTTTTTCAATATTCTGTTATATTCTTTGTAATGTTTAAACGAGAATAGCATTCCTTCATTTTTATATTTAATGAAATCTCTTTTCTTACTATCTATAGCCTTTTTAACTTTGGCCGTAAGCCATATAGGTTTGATTTTTAGCCTTTTAAACTTGTTGCCCATGGGAATATATTTTGCAGTGTGTTCACATACAGTCTTTTTGAAGAACTCCCATTTGTGTGTTGTGTTCATCAGTGCCAATATTCCCTCCCAGTCTAAGTCTTGAAGAGGAGCTCTCAGCCTTGGAAAATTAGCTCTCTTGAAATTGAGCGGTTTTATTTTTCCCGTATGTGCTTGCTTTTAACAGCTAACAATAAATGAAATCATGTTATGGTCACTGCTACCCAGATGTTCTTTTATATGGACATTTGTAATAAGCTCTGCATGGTTTGAGATTACCAGGTCCAGCGGAGCATCATTCCTAGTAAAAGTCAAAGGTAACAGATCAAGAAACTCCTAGTAAGCAGTCAAATATTAATAGAAGTGTCAGCTGAATGATGGTAATGCAAATCTGGTGAAAAAAATAGAAGTTCTTCCCCAAAAGGAGAACGTGTCCATCTACTAAGGACACTAACAAAAAAAAAAAAAAAACAACACGGAACCTCATGGAGTAGGTGTGGTTATATGGATGTACTAAGGAGCATACCCAGGGAAACTTTTGCCCGCGTCCAGTCACCTGAAGGTAGCACCATATAACCCATGGTCTATGAATAGCTATGTGGTTTGTACTGGACTCCAAGATATGGAATTTACAGGTACATAAATTCTAATTTTTATTTAATCAGCATTGACCTTGAATATTATTTGAAAGTTGAATTCAGATAAATTCATCTGCTTTTATGTACTGTTTGATAAAAAACAAGTAGTTTTATCTAGTCACAAAGGCATGCAGATCTACATGACTGACATGCAGAAATCAAAGCATGCCAAGTACAATACATAACCTGACCTTCAATCTGACCTGGCTGCTGAGATCCTGGGTAAGGCTGTTGCTGAGGCTGAACTCCGGGTGGATGAGCTGAGGAGGAAGAAGCAATACTATCCGGAGTACTGGACCGTTCTTCTACTGGGGCACTAGGAGGTCCTGCAAGCAACAATTTAAAAACAATGTCAACAATTACAATTACATACATATAAACCTCAGCTTACCTCACATATAACAGGGTGTTTAACTGTGTGTGCAAAATGCTAATGTACAACCAGTGCTCTTGTACAAACAAGAGCGTTTTCATTACAGTGGAACTTCACTCTCTCAATCAACACGATTTTGAATACTTCTGCTGCTAGCATTAGTAAATAGAAAGTATATCATTTTTAATTTTAAAATGTATTTAACATTTCATTAGTTACTTCCTGGTTTACATGCCTAGGCAAATTATGTCATACATCCCAGGAGTCTTCAAGAGGGGCTCTCTCAGCCAAGAGCGTCCTCATCAAACCGACATGCCTGAGCTAAGGGAAGATGGATTCCAGAAAGTAATTGCTACATGAATCATCTCAGGATGGCTATGGCCAGAAATGCTAGGGAAGTGTTTTTCAAAGTGATTTCTCAGCAAAATAAAGTATGGAGACATGGATGGATGGAGGAGTTTACTTTGATTAAAAAGGAATTAAAATATCGCCTTTGGTTTGTGGTGCTCAGGTACAGTGTAGTTCCGCTTTAATATCAGTGTATACAAAACTAGCATTCAGGGTTTCAGGGATCAACTGAACATAAAATAGCTTGTTTCAGCTCAGTAATAACATAAACTGATTATCCTTCTAACTGTAAAGTTTAGTTCTTCTATTCCAAAGCTTCGATGAAAGGTTAATTACAATTTTTGTTAACCAGAATGTTGAGTTCTCAACGGTTTCGGAGGATTATTAAACTTGTTGTGTTCACTTCAAATTCTTAATACTATATTCATGACAATGGACTGGTCAAATATTTACAGTATGCAGCACTTGCTGCCAATAATTTTAACTAGCCTTAAGCTGTTCATGTGAAAACATACCAGTAACCTGGTCCTCAGTCAGTCCGAAAGCTGACATGACATTTTTGTTGATCTCATCTGGATTCTTCAGAGGATCAAACGCAGACATGCTAGCAGCCATGACTTGTGTAGACGGCTTAACTGAGGAGTCAGGAGCAGCAGGCTTCTCTTCTCGACCATCCACAGTTTCTGCATTAGCAAAAAAGAACCCCTCTAAGTTTCCTCTCATGTTAGGACAAAGACATACAAAGTGAAATGATGGATGTACCTGCATCTGGCAGGCTGGTTGGAAGTCCAGGTTCTGCAGGCGGTTCTAAACAATCTAGTAGACGGTTGACTTTGTTACGCAGTTCTATCAATTCTCGACGTAAATGCTTTACTTGACTGGACTCGAGTGGCCGTGGCTGTCCATTAACTATTGATAACAGAATTTAAAAAAGCATTAAAACCAAATATATATATTTGTGAAACTATTACTTAAAATAATAAAACCTGCAATATGTTACAGATTAAAAAAAACAAACATTCCAATAATTAACATTAACCCGTCAACTATTCTAAACATTTAAAACAAAGTCCTGGTCCACGGCTTCTTCCCATTTTTTTTTTTTAATCATTGGGATGGTTTTGTTAAGTTAGATTGATAGAATACATTCATTAATATGATTTGCGCAAAGTAAAAAGCCCTTCCCAAGACCTCGCACCACATGGTGTATATTAACATAATAGCAGGAAAGCCCCTTTCCCTCCCATCTCTCTTAATGTCAAATTATTGCAAAAGGCCAAAGTCATCCTCGAATGCCATCTTCCTGTCCGATGAAAGAACTTTAAAGATCTTAGGATCACTCTTACTGGACAAGGGTATAGACAGAGCTTATCCATGTCAAGTCTTAGGAATAAAGAGTGATGCAAAGATTATGGTTTGGCTATTGAATAATAAAAGTGACAGCAGGCAGACTTTATGTTTAAATAGTTTAAAATGGCTTACAGATTTACATTAAAGGGTATGTCGTTACAAGAAAAAAAAAAAGCACATCTCTGCAACACATGCACAGTTCCGTGTTTCATTCTTTTGCTGCAAGTACAGAAAAATACCTATTTATCCGCAGAAATCCAGTGTGCTCCTAACACACTGTTTGGGGGCAAGCAATGTGCCGTTGCATCATTGAAATATAGAACTCTGCCTATATGGCCCCTCACTGTCCCATTCTATAATAAACTGATTTACAGCTAACAGTGCTAACGGTCTACACACTGTAAATTGCTCTTGGGGCGTGTCTATGACAGTAGAACCTGACCTTCTAGAACTTGACCCTGCAAGAATTCTACAATCCTAATGTCACTGGGAGTAATACAAACCACCTCCAAGAGAAACAAGGTAAAAGAAAAAACAAAAAAAACATTGGAAATAGACAAGAAGGGAAAGAGGTTTCAGTATGAATTTGGGTAATGCCTGGACATACATTTTAGGCTCCATGCACACCAGCATTTTTTTTTAAAGCTCAAAAAAAGTAGAGTTAGCATTTTATTAGTGTTTTTACAGTACACGTAGAGAAAAAAAAATTGCTAGAAAAAAGCCGTTAGGAGCATTTTAGCAGCGTGTAGCGTTTTTTCTGCTGGAAAAACGCTCCAAAAAAAACTACAAAAACATTTTTTTTTCTGCTCCTAGATGCTGAAGCTCAAAAAAATGCTAATAGTGTGCATGGACACATAGGATAACAATATTTAGTTTCTCGGAGCAGAAAAAAAAAAAAATATGCTGCTAACAGCTTCTAGGAGCTTAAAAAAAAAAAGTGCATGGAGCCTTAAGGGGAACAAAAGCAGAATATCCCATTTGACTTGTCTGGGCAAGTATAACAAGAAAAAAAGTAAACAAGACCATCATCTTAATGATTCACCAAATATGAAGCTGCATTAGTGAATGTGGCGCTCTTATCCAAAATATCAAAATACATAATGTTGTTTTAACAAGAAAGCACATGATAACGTGAACAGATTGTTCAGTGTCACATGGATAATCATATGTTAACAAAAACAAATAAGTCAGAATATATGAGCAAGTATGGCTTTTCAGCAGAGGCATCTGGATAATTAAATATCTTGGTGCCAAGACGCAGTAACTGATATGGAGCAGAGAGTACTGACACAATCTGGATAAAAAATGCACAACATATAAACAAGAAAACATGTTTGTCAGACAGCATTCTAAATTGTTGTTGATCATTAAATACTTCTAATAGACTGCACTCAGAGAGGTGGACCTCAGCAAAAATGAAATGTACCACGTTCTATACACCAATACCCACTAAGGGCTCGTGCACATGCCACTGCTGCTCACACAGCAATTTCGGCTACAGAGCCATTGGGCAGGGGGGGTGTGACACTCGTTATCACACCACACGCTTTTTCTTTTTTTGTTTAATACGGAGCTATATTTGAAGAGTACAATGTAATACTTCACACAAGGGCGAAAATAATAATTTGATCCCCTGCAGGATTTTTATCATAGGTGTATTTTAACTGACAGATAGAATATCAACCAAAAATCCACATGATACAAATCTTATAAACCGAGTTGCAGTTCAGTGAGTATAATAAGCATTTGATCCCCTACCAACCAACAATAATTCTGGCTCCCATAGAATGGCTATGTGCTCATGTGGTACACAGATTAGTCTTGTCAATTTAGGAAGGTGCTCCTAATGACAAGTAATTATGTGTATTAAAGACACCTGTCCACAGAACCTCTTTCTTGGGCACCACCATGGGCAAGACCAAAGGAACTGTCAAAGGACACCAGGGACAAGAGTACAGACCTGCACAAGGCTGGAATGGACTACAAGACCATCAGCAACAAGCATGGTGAGGAGACAACTGTTGGAGCGATTACTTGCAAATGGAAGAAACACAAAATAACCATCAATTGCCCTAGTTCTGGAGCTCAATGCAAGATTTTGCCTGATGGGGTCCAGAATTACATGGGAGGAGCTTGTGAATGACCTTAAGGCAGTTTAGACCTCAGTCACCAAACAAACCATTGATAACACAATACGCCGCCATGGATTAAAATCCAATCCAACGTCGTCCGCAGGGTCCCCCTCCTCAAGAAGGCACATGTACAGGCCCACCTGAAGTTTATCCCAATCCTTCTGTGAATCATTTAGGTGTTCATTGGTAAAGTGCTGTGGTCAGAGGAGACCAAAATTGAGCTCTTTGGCATTAACGCTACCCACAGTGTTTGGATGAAGAAAAATGACCCTAAGAACACTATCCCTACAGTCAAGCACGGAGGTGGAAACATTATGCTTTGGGGCTGTTACTCAGCTAAAAAAGCTACAGGCCAACTTTGCCACATTGAGGGGCCAATGGACGGGGTCATGTATTGTAAAATCCTGGATGAGAACCTTCTTCCCTCAGCCAGAACACTGATGATGGGTCATTCATGGGTCTTCCAGCATGACAATGACCCAAAACATATTGCCAAGGCAACAAAAGGAGTGGCTCAAGAAGTAGTACATTAAAGGTCATGGCGTGGCCTAGCCAGTCTCCAGACCTTAATTCTATAGAATATTTAAGGAGGGAGCTGAAACTTAGAGTTGCCAAGCAACAGTCAAGAAACCTTAAGGATTTAGAGAAGATCTGTAAAGAAGAGTGGACCAAATCCCTCCTGAGATGTGTGCAGACCTGGTAACCGACTACAAGAAAACGTCTTACCTCTGCTTGCCAACAAGGGTTTCTCTACCAAGTATTAAGTCATGTTTTGCTTGGGGATCAAATACTTATTTTACTCACTGAACTGCAACTCAACTTATAACATTCGTATGTTTTTTTCTGGATTTTCTATTGATATTTCTATCATTTAAAATACACCTACGATAAAAATTATAGACCCTTCATTTTTTTGTAAGTGGGCAAACTTACAAAAATCTGCAGAGGATCAAATAATTATTTTCCCCACTGTACCACCTCACAGCAAAGTGGTGCACTTGCTATGCAGTGACATGCAGAGCAGGGCGATGTTTTGTAAACAGGTTGCTTAATAGTGCACTGCTCTGGAACGCAGCAAAACACTGCATTTTAGTCCAAACACGACATAGAAAACTAGTGCTTTCTATGTGCAATTGCAGTTACCTGCGTTTTTCCAAGAGGAAAAATGCAGGTAACTGCACACAGTGTGAATGGGCCACAAGATGTTAAGCACTGCAAGCAGAAAACAATGTATGTCGTAATCTATACCTAAAGAGAACTTTTTATGAAAACACTTTTAAAATGCAAATTAAAATAATAGTTCATGCATGCACACATGCAAAACCCAGTATTGTGACTTTGATGATGCAAGACCTAGGATTCTCTATGACTTAAGGGTTTTAGTGCCACTAGCCACACAGTTTAGAGGCCATAGGCTTTCCACATCTCCCTCTTAGTAAGTTAGGGCTAGTTTAGATTAGTGGTGCTCTCTGAAGAGCAATCTGCATTCAGAACACTCTTCAGAGGCCATTTGACAGACAGCATGGAGACCTTGTATTACTTCCTTACCACCTGTTAGAACCACTTAAATATTGATGTTGTAGGGCACCCCCTTTCAGTTCAATGGATCAGGTTCCGTGAATGGTACTGCGCCCTGAACGTGATGGCAGAGATCATTTTTGCTGTGCTG
This sequence comes from Staurois parvus, assembly GCF_062004578.1. NCBI lineage: Eukaryota > Metazoa > Chordata > Amphibia > Anura > Ranidae > Staurois > Staurois parvus. The sequence continues at coordinate 2,326,989 of NW_028318492.1, forward strand.
CAATGCAAAGCATTGAGTAGTATTGAAGCATATGTACTCCTCCCACTGCTGCCTATGCTTTGGTAAAAGCATTTACCAAGCATTTATTTTTACCAACTCCCCAATCAAAGTGTAAATGAGGCCTTATTACGCTCCTATATTTGCAGAAGGGTCAGGCACCAACAATACACAGGACAACATCACTCCTTACAGTTCCGTCCTGCGTTCCCCCTTCTTATTTGATTCACAGTTGCATTTAGTAAAACAAGAAGTAGATGATAAAAGAGCAGAAGAGAGGGAGTTTTAGGGAGGGCTAGACTGGCAAAAAAAGAATAACAGTGCCTACAAAAGAACTTCCTGTTAGGGAACAATTATATCACTTTACTGTAATGGTAGGTCCCCCCTCATCACTTCTTACTAATGCTGAAAAATAGACTAGACAACAAATGGATAAGATCAATAAAGCAAAATGTAAAAACTGATTTTCCAGTATGCATGCATGCTGTGATTAACATCTCCAGAAGGTTTGCACTAGATGTATGATCTGCCATAATGTATTCTTCCCAAGAATGGGAAAAAATAGTGAAAAGATTTTAGATTTAACTTAGAAGTCATTTATTTTTGTGTTATGTTTCTATGCAGTTTTCTCAGTCCTTTTGTGATGAAGTGAAAAAAAAGAGAGAATGAAATGACAGTTAATACCATATTAACTTTGTCAATTATTTAGAACCTTCAAAAGAATGTATTTAAGCCGTACACTGTTTGTATAGCAAGTTAAATTGATCATCAACTAGATGGATATATATAATTACATGTATTCAGCAACAAATGCCACATATGCTCTCTATGTTATTTCACAGTGTCCTAAGGGGAATTAAAACGTAGTGCTGCCATAGCAACTGCTTTTTGACAGCATTCCACTAAGAGGCCGCAGTATAGATACTCATTCCTTGATCTCTTTAAATTCAGGGACTACAATCATAAAACCTATTTTGCTTTAATGAGGAACTGTAGCGCCATCTAGTGCAAGATCTGCAAACAGGACCAGTGTACTTGGAAAGTTATCACATTTAAGAAAACCTGTGCTGAGTTGCTGAAGAAACACTGACACATGCTGTACTTTTCTAAACCTTAAAATATGAAAAATGGAGTCACTTCTGCACCAGATACATCAAATTCTTTACAGGTATGATCTGTTAATAGCCCTCCCTTTGACCCCCTGCCCCCCCTTTTAAAAATTGGATTTTTGTACTCACTGTAAAATCCTTTTCTCTGAGTTTATTGAAGAACACAGCCATTCTTCACGGCAGATGGGGTATGATGTCTCCACCTACATAGACTCTAGATGCAACTAAACTAAAAGCGCACCTGGGGGCGCAGTATAGGACATGTACTCAGGTATATAAAGACAGGGTGGATACTGTGAACTTCAATGAACTCAGAGAAAAGGATATTATAGTGAGTACAAAAATACAATTTCCTCTATCATGCATTCAGTGGCACAGCCATTCTTTATGACAGATATTCTTCATGACAAATATTCTTCATGACATTGGAAAGCAGTAACAGAAAGAAGGGTGGGCCCATAAAACAAGGAGAGGCAGGACATGGGTGACTGAAAACCTGCAGGGATGAAATCCCAGTAAGCAGAAGAGGCCTTCCAGACACAATAATAGACGAAAGGAGAAGTGTACTTCTGTGCTACAAGCGGCATGAAATAACTGCTGGAGATAGGCCTGTATTCCTCAGCATCTGGGTCTCAACATCAAAGCTACTATTAAAACCAAGGACTGACATGTAGGGTGGAAGACTGGACCTTGGGGGGGGGGGGGGGGAATCATGGTGGAGAAGAAAGCTGTGGTTTGCAAAAAAACATCCCTGGTGGCCTGTCCAGAGCTATGATTATAAACAACCAAGCATCATCTTTCTCTATTCTGGACAGCAACCAGGCAAGGAGCTTAAAAGGGGGAGGGAAGGGGCGCTCGTGAGCAGCAACCAGGATGGCTGCTTCCTAAATTAACTCCTCGGCCGCCGGACACATCGGCCGATTTTCACTCCTCAGGGGGGGTCCCTCTGTTTCCTCCCTGGCCCCCTGTCTCTCCAGTGCCCTGATGGGCAAAAAAACGCTGGCCGCCCGTGCCTCCAGCTCCCGGCAGGCTGCTCCGGAGTTTGCGGCCTACCCGCCGGCGATCGCGGCTGAAGCCGGGGCCTCGATTTTGGGCCGGCCGCCGCGGACTTCCAGGACCCCGGCCGCGGGTTCGCGGCTCTCCCCCGGGACCTCAGATGGAGCCCCAGCCGCGATTTTGGATCCCCCGCTGTCACCATCCATAGGTGGGTCGGACCCTGGCAGTGTGGAGGACCTGGCACCAGAGCCATCCCTGCAGTTTCCCATCCCATCTCTGCAGGATGCTGAGCTCCTGCACCGATTCAAATATATGCTGCAGTCGGAGTTGTCCTCCGCTACCTCCAAGCTGGCCGACCGTCTTTCGCAGGAGATTCGCGAGTTGGGCAACCGGACGAACGACCTCGAAGATAAGATGGACGCTGCGGTCACGGTCATAGAGAATCACGAGCAGGATTTGTGCGACCTCAAGAAAGAATTGGCGGACGCGCTGCTACGGCTTGAGGATTTCGAGAATCGTTCCCGCCGTGGCAATCTGCGGTTAAGGGGTATCCCGGAAACGGTCGCGGATCTTACTTCCACTGCTACAGCTCTGTTTCAGGAGCTGACACCAGCTATTCCCATTGACCGGCTTGAATTTGACCGCATCCATCGTGCGTTGGGCCCCAGACGACCGGATGGCCCCCGAGGGACATTATCATCAAATTTACGTATTACCGCACTAAGGAAACTATTCTCTTGGCGGCCAGAAACAACCTTGACCTCAGCTTCCAGGGGCATCGCTACCAGCTCTTTGCGGACCTCTCTCAGACCACTCTTCAGAAACGACGCCAATTGAAGCCCTTCACTTCGGTCCTAGTGAACCACAGTATCAAATACGCTTGGGGCTTCCCGTTTCGCCTCACCTTCACCTACCAGGGCCGCAGTCATTCTGTGGCTACGCCGGAGGAGGCCCATTCTCTCCTGGAATCCTTACACCTTCTTTCGCCTGAGGCTGCGGATCGGAGCCTGGCACATTCATCAGGATCCCCGGCAAGGCCGCTTCTTCCAAGCCGCATCTGGGAGCGGTCGTCCAATAGGAAGAGGGCCCTCCCTCAGACCCCTTCACGATCAAGTCCCTCCTGTTCTTCTCCGGGCTGAAGATGTGTCTTGGACTTCCCATGTATCATCTCACCGATGGACTTCCTTGACGGGACCGTGAGTTTGGCCCTTAGGGCTCCCCCAGTTTGTCAGCATTACGGGTTGGGACTGATATAGTGTGCCCCGTTGGGTTCCTTCCCTGGTTGGGGGGGGTCTCCTCATGGACTCAAGAATTGTGACTTTCTGCTGTTGCAGCCTATTTTGGGCCTGGGAGATGGTATTCCAGTTTTTGTTGGTAGCACGGAGTGAGGGCTCCCTCTGGTTTCGGGGTGGGAGGTTGATCTGGTAGGCCCAGCTGGGTGGGAGGGGGTTGGCCCCATGGTTCTCTGGGTTGCTATGGGGAGGTCATCACGGTTGCCTAGCTCCTGGGACCTTTAGTTTTATTGCTTTGGTACCCCGTTCTATTGTGTTTATTGCCTTATTGCCCTTTTGCCCCCTGGGGACTTATGTTTCTGATGTTTCCATTTGCAGCCATGTGTCCGGTGGTAGAGCCACCCCTAACTGGTATCCTTCATTTGTAGGATGCACGTCACCATTGGCGTGACACGATTGCACTATTGTATATTCTTTTTGTGTCCTTTTCCTTCTTTCTTTCTTTGTTTTTTTTTCTTCTTTGGTTTTTTTTTGTTTTTGTTTTCTGCAGGGTTCCGGGATGCCACGGTCCGATCGCCATTGGGAGCGGAAATTGCTAGCTGCTTTATGGTTTGTTCTGCTGAGCGTGTTGCTCTGATGCCGCCATGGCCTCGCCCCTTTTGAAAATTCATTCGCATGAATGTTCAAGGCTTCAATTCGCCTCAGAAGCGGGCTAAAGTTTTTCATCACCTCAAATCGCAACAAATTGACGTGGTATGTTTACAAGAGACCAGGTTTTCTCAGTCCTCCGCCCCACGTTATCTTTCACCTCACTATCCCACCTTTTACACGGCCTTTACGGGACTTTACATTCTATTCCAGTCCTCATGATAGTTTTTGTAGAATTGATCATATATTTATGCAGGTTCAGCAGCTTCCCTTGGTCAGGCGGATAACTATTCCCTCCTCGCCTTGGTCGGATCACGATCCCTTGGTACTTCTCCTTGCCCTCTCTGGGTCAGAACGGCGCCCTTTTCATTGGCGCATCAATGATTCTTTATTGACCACTCAGGCTACCTGCCAACAAATAGAATTTTTTTTACGAACATACTTTACGGAAAACGCGGGATCGGTCTCCTCTGCAGTGCCCCTATGGGAGGCGCATAAGGCCACGGTGCGGGGTCATGTTATACAGCTGACGGCGGTCCGGAAGCGGGAGCGCCGACTTTTGGAGCTTCATTCTCTCCTGGCCTCTGCGGATGCGCGTTGGAAGTCATCTCCATCCGCGGCCCATAAACGCGCTCGGGGCGCTCTGGCGGCAGAGTTGGACTTACTTGCCTCTTCGGAGGCAGAACGGGCCCTGCGCTGGACCAAACACAAATTTTATTCCTGTGCTAATAAGCCGGGCCCGATGCTGGCCAGGAAACTCAATTCTGTGGGGAAACCCCATAAACCGATTCGACTGCGACTTCCTACAGGTGGCTGTACTTCTAATCCCCAGCAGATTGTTTCCCGTTTCTCAGACTTCCTTTCACGCCTCTACGCTAAACCAGATCCCTTCCCCGTGGCTCAGGCAGAGGCATTCTTTCAAGATCTCCGACTTCCTGGGTTATCCGAGGCGGCACAGGTGGCACTCAACGCCGGTGTCACTGTACCAGAAGTGCTCCAAGCTATCAAATCTTTACGGTCCACCGCGGCCCCAGGTCCCGACGGCTTTTCCGGTCTTTATTATAAGAAATTCTCAGCCTTGTTGGCGCCCTTTTTGGCTGAGTATTTTAATGCGTTACGACAGGGCTCCTCGCCCTCTCCAGATGCGCTTAGAGCGCATATCGCCATGATTCCTAAGACGACTGATGATGTACAGGAACCGCAAGCCTTCCGGCCTATTTCTCTTCTTAATGAAGACCTGAAGATACTGGGCAAGATCCTTAGTTTTCGCATCAATAAATATTTGCGTAGCCTGGTCCACAGGGTCCACAGGGACCAGGTGGGGTTCGTCCCCGGGAGGCAGGCGGGTGATAACGTCCGTAAGGTGGTCCATCTTATACATTTTCTGCAACAACGGAAAATCCCAGGATTCTTACTGTCTTTAGACATCTATAAAGCTTTTGATTCTCTATCCTGGGAATATCTGCGGTTTGTGCTGTCTCGTTGGGGTTTTGGGGATTCTATTCTTTCTTGGATCCAGGCCTTGTATTCTTCTCCTTCGGCCTCCGTCAAATACGCTGGGTATTTTTCAGATCCCTTTCCTATTGGGCGAGGGACAAGACAGGGTTGTCCCCTGTCCCCAGCGCTCTTTGTCCTGGCGCTTGAGCCGCTGGCTTTAGTGCTTCGGACCGATTGCAATGTATCGGGGGTTCCTTACGCGGGACAGGAATTCAAACTGAATCTTTTTGCGGATGATGCCCTCCTGACTCTTACTAACCCCCTGACGACGCTTCCTAATTTGCAACAGGTTCTTGAGCGCTTCTCCTTGATTTCGGGTCTCCGTATCAACTTGGATAAGACTATAGCCCTCAATATTACTTTGGCTTCGGATTTGGTTTTGCGCCTACAATCCCACTTCCCTTACAAATGGGCTTCCTCTTCTCTTGAATACTTAGGCGTTCGCTTGACCCCCACTTATGACTCCTTGTTTGCTGCAAATTATTATCCATTGCTTAGCTCTCTATCCTCTCTTATGCATTCTTGGCAATTTCCGCACCTGTCTTGGATAGGACGGGTTAATTCGGTGAAAATGACCATCTTGCCGAAATTGTTGTATTTTCGCACACTCCCGGTGCGGGTTCCCCCTCATTTTCTTAGGTTGCTTCAGGCGAAGTTAATGCGTTTTATCTGGGCCGATAAGCACCCCAGAGTATCCAAAAGTACGCTTTTTGCCCATAGACTTCAGGGTGGTCTTGGGGTGCCTAATGTGACTAAGTATTATCAAGCGAGCCAGATTGCCCCGCTGTCTATGTTGCACGCCTCTTCCGACGTCCCCCTCTGGGTCCTGTTGGAACTACCTAATTGTGCCCCTATCGCACTGTCGACGCTTCTATGGCTTCCCCCTGCCCTGCGCCCTATGGCACTGAGTCCGATGTTACTTCATGGCCTACAAGTTTGGGACTCGGTACGTTATTCTGGTGGTCTGATGTCACCTTTTCTGCCTTTGCTACCTATTATTAACAACCCTCTTTTCCCGCCGGGTTTGGATCACCCAGGGGCGTTTTCTTGGTGGGTGACTAATGGTTTTTTCGCAGGTGCGACACTTTTTGATTTTTCGGTCCTTTCCCACCTGGGACTCTCTTCGGGAATCCTGGAATATCCCCCCAGCGGAATTTTTTCGATATCTTCAATTGCGACACTGGCTGCTCTCGCTGCGGAGTACTTCTGCGTTCCCGTACCAGAAATCTGCCTTTGAACAGCTTTGCCAACAGCGTCCGGGCGCTCCGGGCCTTATATCCCTTCTTTATGCAGCTCTGAACAGACGCTCATCGCATACTTCTCTTTCATATGTTGTTCAGTGGGAGCGCGACCTGGGAGTGGCTGTGGATCCGGAGGACTGGAATAAGGCCTGGTCACTCATAGCTAAATGCTCATTTAATACGACCACACTGGAGGCAGCCTATAAGGTTTTGTTTCGTTGGTACTGGGTTCCGGCTCGGTTGGCCCGGGCTAACCCTGCCTGTAGTGATCGATGTTTTCGGGGTTGTGGTCATCGTGGTGATGTATTGCATATCTGGTGGTCATGCCCGAGACTGTTTCGTTTTTGGTCTCGTGTATTTGGCCTCCTTTTCACTTTGTTCCATCTCTCCATACGCCGGGATGTTCGGTATGCTATGCTTTGCTTCATTGACCCATATCGGGCCTCTTGGCTCACCAGCAGAAGTTGGCTTCCTATCTGTTTTTATCCGCCACTAGAACAATTGCTCAGGCCTGGAGGAGTCCGTTTGTCCCTCTTCAGGGGGTGCGGGATCGTATGACCACTATGATGCTCAACGAACAGATGTCGAGTATCCGCAATGACTCCCAACGTAAATTTTTGAAAATATGGGAGCCGTGGTTGCAATATGCCCTTCCCTCACTCTCCCCGGCTAGTCTGGGGATGTAATGGCGTTCGGTGTTGGCGCTCTTGAATCCCTGCTCTTTGCCCCCCACCCCTTTTTTTTTTTTTTTTTTTTCCTTCTTTTCCTTTTTCTCTCTCTCTCTGTTTTTGGTGTGACTAGGACAGCTGCATTTAGTTGTTATAATCAGTTACATTAATGTTTTGTAACTTATGTGCCTTTGATAGCCCCTGCGTGGGCGTACCTTTTGCCCTGTTGGCATTAGAGCATTGTTTTTCCCCTTTTTTTTTATTTGGCATTTTGTTTATCTGTGCAATTGATAGCCCCTGCGTGGGCGTGTTTTACTGCCTCTGTTTATACTGTTTAAAAAATTTAATAAAAACCATTGAAATAGAAAAGGGGGAGGGAATATATAAGGTGTACTTGTACCATAGAGCATGCATGACCACTGCACCTGGTCCAGACTCTGGTGACTGAGATAGTCCACTCACCAGTAGTCCACTTCTGGGAGGTGAACTACCAACATGGCAGGAAATAGAGAGGACTCCAGAGACATTGCAGAGCTCCTGGCGAGCCCTAGGTGATAGATGTAGGCTACTGCTGTGGATAGTTAACAGAGAACCTGGAACACAACTCCATGTCAGTAGAATCTCTAGTAGAGTTTTAAAATGGGGTTGTGCATAGGTGACTGCTTCAAAGGGAATCCCCATGAGGCCTAGAAGCCTCATGCAAGGATGGACTGAAGGGGTCTGTAAAAGATAAGCAAAGGACATAAAGATGTAGCATATGGTGTTCTTCCTGTGGAGAGAAGACTATGGCCACAGAAGTGTCCAGAGTGAGTCCCAGGCACTCCAAAAAGGGGAGAAGGCCTCAGGAGTGACTGGCCCAGAGCAAGTCCAACTGAGGTCTTGCAGAGACATGACTGAGATGGACAGCTCATGTTTCAAATCCAAACTGGACTGAGCTCACAGGAGAAATGCATCCAGATATCCCAAAAGAGATATCCTGCAGAGGTGTAGACCAGAGCCACCATCTCAGAAGACTTGTAGTTCCCGACACCAATCCAAACAGAAAAGCTAAGAACTAGTAGGTAGATCTCCCACTGTCGACCAAGGAAATCATTGGTGGATGCGCAAATGGACATAGATATGAGCATCCCTGAAGACGATGAAAGTTAGAAGTCTGCTCAATGTAAGTTAGCTGCCACTGAATGCACTGATTTCATGCAAAAAGTGTGCACTTAGAAGAAAGTGTTCAAGGAGTTTTGATCCCTATTTGGACAGATGCCAACCTCCCAGGGAAACCTCCCAGCCCTTGAGATGTAGCTCCTCCTCCTAAAACAGAAAACACATTGCCCCGAAAATATAAAAGGACAGGACCTTCAGTGAAAATAGAATACCGAAGGCTGCACCTGACAAACATTGCAAAAACCCAAAAAAACAAACAAAAGAAATCGCAAATGAAAATGGGGGGGAATTCAGCTGTCCTGGATAACTACTGGAAATAGAGTTACCGGTAAGTCTAACTCTAGAACTCGGACTCTGGAAGAAGATCCCAAAAGGTGGAAAAGCACATCAAGGGTTGAAAGTACAAAAATACCCCCTCCTGCAGCGTTCACCTTCCCAGTAAAGGCAGCACATGCCTCTTCCCCCCTCAGCCTCCCTGAGCACAAAGATCACATAACTTCATACAAAATTAAGTTTGCAGTTACCTTCGAGCACACAACCTTGCACAATAGATAGTATGATGGACACGCTTCAGGAAGGGGTGTCAGGGGAGACACTTAGAGCAAGGGAATACCTATAATGTAAACCGATGCACCCAATCCCCAACATGGGAGCATACTCGTGTTTCTGAGGGCAAACCTGGGACTTTTAGTTCTCCAAGGAAAAGATCGCTAAGTAAGGGGGCGATCACCTCTGAACTTATCGGTGATGCCTGCTGATATGCAGAGTCGCAACAAAAGTACTCTGTCAGACCAGTGTACGTGCACAACAAGGGCCGAGCCCATGCTGGTCACTCTTGGGTGTGGGTTATGCACTCGGTGGTGGTGCTGGGAGAGTGGTGGTTGGGGGGGGGGGCAACTACTCGAATCTAGGATACCTGGCCTGTCACCACAGCTGACTGAAGACAAAACCTAACTAACTTCTAGGAATTGGGGGGGTGTATGTGTTCGGCCGCCTCCAGCTGTACTTGTAGTTTAGTTGCATCTAGCATTCTGCTCCTGTAGGTGATGACATCAAATCCCATCCACCTGTGTTCTTCAATAAAAACAACAAGAAATATTACCAAGGACCTGAGATCAAACATCCTAAAATCAAAATTCCCATACACCCCATGTAAAGAAAAAAAATACTGTTCCCAAACAAATTATTTGTTTTTACATTTCATAATGAAAACCCTGCTTCCTCTAAATTTTTAAAACTTGAGGGAAGATCAGCCATGTCATACAGGCAATCAACAATGACGGCTGGTAATATAAGTAATAAAAGTCAAATTTAACCCATACTCACCAAATAATGTAAGCTTCAGTATTCGACTGCACTGTATGGCAAATGATAAATCAGAACTATCAAAGATAGTGATGAGGTCTCCATCTAAAAATGACAGAAAATGCAAAAGCTGAGCAGTGGATGGAAAAACAAAACAAAAAACAAAACAGAAAAATATGTCCATTTTAAACAGCTGTCATCATCAATAAAAATATTTTAATGCTGCACCAGTCCAGAAGATATATGCACATTTCTTATGTAAAACAGCTTAATGCAATCACTGCTTTGATAAACTGTCCAAGTGCCAAAAGCAAAAGCAACTGGATGCTGCACCTCTGGAAGCCAAAGACAGTCAGGCGTCTTGCATAGTCTGAAGAAAGACCATTATGGCAGCCTCTGTTTTCCTCAGTACAAGTTTCCTGCAACTCTAAACAAATATTTCAGCTTCAAGAAGATTCTAAAGTTGGATCATAAAACAAACCTTAACCACCTCCAGCCCGCCATATAGTCCAATGACGGGCGCAAGGTGGTTCTCTCGTTCTGATAGGCCGTCTTTTGACGACCTGCCATTCTCACCGCGCATGCGCGACTCAGGGACACAGCGGATCACCGATCCACGGAAAGAGCCGAAGATGTCGGCTCGGTCATGTGATCAGCTGTGTCCAATCACAGCTGATCACATGTAAACAGGGAAATGACGGTTATCTGCATTTCTCTCCTCTCGAGCTGTCACGCTGACAGCTCGAGAGGAGAGGAGAGCCGGTAATCAGCATTCCGCAGAGGGGATATGTACACTGATCATCAGGGCACTGATGATCAGTGTGCTCTGATGATCAGTGTGGCCCCAGAAGTGCCACCTGTCAGTGTCCATCAGTGCCAGCTGTCCGTGCTGAACAGTGCCACGTGCCCGTGCCCATCAGTGCCACATATCAGTGCCTACCAGTGCACATCAATGCCACATATCAGTGCCCATCTGAGCTGCCCTTCAATGTCACCCATCAGTGCCACCTATCAATGCCCATCAGTGCCGCCCATGAGTGATGCCCATCAGTGATGCCTGTCAATGCCCATTAGTGCCACCTACCAGTGCCTCCTCTTCAGTGCATCTCATCAGGGCCTATCACTGCAGCCTCATTAGCGCACATCAGTGAAGGCGAAAAATCACTTATTTACAAAATTTTAATCACAAAAACTAAGAAAAAACTTTTTTTTTTTTCAAAATTTTCAGTGGTTTTTAGTTTAAGAAAAAATAAAAAACCCAGAGGTGATTAAATACCACCAAAATAAAGCTCTGTCACAAAAAAAATGATAAAAATTTCATATGGGTACAAAGTTGCATGACCGCACAATTGTCAAAGTGTGACAGCGCTGAGCGCTGGAAATTGGCCTGGGCAGGAAGGGGGTATAAGTGCCCTGTAGGCAAGCGGTTAAAGCAGAGCTCCACCCAAAAAGGGAAGTTCCGCTTTAAGCCTTTGTCCCCGCTCCCCATTAAGGACTGGCATCTTTGCAGAAGGGGTACCTGAATTTGGCAGGTACCCGCTCCCACTTCCGCTGTGATCGGAAGCAGAAGTTGTCCTCCCTCCTGCCCTTAGTCTTCAGGTACACGTGACAGGTCCCAGAAGACAACGGGCCATTCACAAAGTGCAGCGCTTCTCGCACATGCGCAGCGGCTACCCGGCTGTGAAGATGCAAGCTGTCAGAGCCGGGTGCCCAGACTGAAGATGCTGGTGCCAGGGGGAGATGACGGCCAGTGAAACCAGCGGTGGTGAGGACCGCTGGACCGAGGGACAGGCAGGTGTCTGTATTTTTAAAAATCAGCAGCTACCGTTTATTTTTTTTTTCCAGGTGGAACTCCACTTTAAGGCTCCATGTACACGAGCCTATTCAGACCGCCGGCCACGGGAAACCGCAAATCATAGCAAAACCACAGCAACCGCAGTACCGTGAGTTTAGGAGCTGCTCATGTACATAAAGCCTAAAGCTGCAACATCCCTTCATATAGGTTTCCAAAACATGCCCACCTGCTGTGATAAACAAGGATATATGTTATTTTAGGATAATCTGGAAAGTCTTGGATAGTCTTAGAAAGGAGTAGAACCTATATCAGATTTTACTACTGTGACATCTGCAGCGATTGGTGCCACCTGGGAGAGGAAGTGAAGGGATACGGGCCACGATAAAGAGTAAAAGCCCCAGGAGGGGCACAATGAAGAGGGAATATCTCTCTCCGCTTTCATTCATTGTGTACTATTGTGATCTCTGATCACATGGTACAGGGTCAATCACAGCAGACCTGAACCATGTGATAACTGTGGCCAATCACAGCTATCACAATGAATGCCATTCATAAAAATGATTGCTAGTGATCATCACCGTACTAAGCAGTCATAGTGAAAAAGAAACAAATCCTGATCACCTCCCCAGAGCAGTACAGTGTCACTATTGTCAGCCTGAGCCTTGTGGTATGCCCATACTCAGAAGGCATTGTAGAAGGTGTTTTGGGGTGTCATGTTAAGTATGCCTATGCTGTGTATAAGAAACAACTTTTTAAAATGAAAACTTTGTAAAAAACAAAAGACAAAATTTTAATTTCATCATTTTCCAAAAAACTGGAACAAAAAATTGCAACTTTAAAAACTCATCATGCCTCTTACTAAATACATTGAAGTGTTTACATTTCAAAAAGGGGGGTATTTCCACTGTCTCGGAATTTAAGGGCTGTCAGTACATCAGGATTGATCAATTTTCAAATAGAATCTATCGATCTATATCTCTCATAGTTTGCAAACTAACTTTCACTCAGATTAAATAATATAAGCTGATTTAGGTTCTTTTTAACAAACAAATGTAAAATACATTTTAGCCTAAATTTATGAAGATTTTGAAAACTTTATAAAAAATAAAAAAAAACAAAAAATTTCAGTATTTTTCGTTTATATAGCAAAAACAAATGTTAAAAAATACTGTAATTAATACTGCCACTAAAAAAAGCTCTGACTAAAAAATAAAAAAAAATTTCATTTGGGTACAGTGTTGCATGATTGCGTAGCTGGCATTGAAAGTGTGACAACCCTGAAATCTACAAATTGGCCTGGGCAAGAATGGGATAAAAGTGTCCAGCAGTGAAGTGGTTACATAAAATTTTTAAGATGTGTTGTATTAGTAAACACAAGAAAGAAATCGTTACAGAAACCAGTGGTGTTTTACACAGTAAACACACATTCTGCTAGCACCACCATGTGGCAATGTTTGTCTATTGTTAAGATTATTTCTCCACGCAGCATGATGATGTGGCAAACCATTAAATGTTGGCTGGTTGCATTTGTTGTCTTTGCATAAACATACATTACTGACAAAAACATCTCAGCCAAGCTTTAAAAGAAAAAAAAACACAAAAGAAATTGAAATATATTCCATTCTTGAGGTTATATCTTTTAAACTGTAATTAAACTGTAATTCATACTATCCCAAACATATAAATATAAAAAAAATATCTATCTGCATTAGCGTGTGTGTTCATTATATAACTAACACACACGGAAAAAAAAACAAAAAAAAGTTCATCTTAAAACACAACTGCAAAAGGCAAGTCATGAAAAGTAGCAGTGTGTGACATCTAAAAAAGCAGCACGTCAACTGGCAATTCCAGGTTTCAAAACAAGATCAAATATGTTTCCAAAGAAGCCTAATGGTTGGTGCTCTAACTGCAGATGGATCAGTCATTTAATGTGTCAATGAGAGCATTCAAAATGTACAACCCCAACTTCAAACAAGTTGGAACGTTATGTAAAATCTACATAAAAACAGAAAGCGATTTGCAAATTTCATAAACCCATATTTTAATCACAACAGTAGAGGGAAAAAAAAAAAAAAAAAAAAAAAAAAAAAAAGGGATTTTGTTTTCTACATACTTACCTGTAAAATCCATTTCTTACAGTACGTCACGGGACACAGAGAAGGCCATAATAATGACTATGTGATTTATATGCCACCTATAGGTGAGTGGACACTGGCCGACCAAACAGGAAGTCCTCCCCCCAGATAACCCCTCCAATGTAGGAAGTACTCAGTTTTTGCAGCAAGCAATGAAAATCCAGAGAGAGGGGAGGGACCTCTGTGTCCTGTGATGTACTCCAAGAAATGGATTTTTTAGGCAAGTATGTAAAAAAAAAAAATATATATAATTTTCTTTACGCCAGAGTATGCCATAATAATGACTATGTGGGATGTCCCAAAGCAATAAAACCTTGAGAGGTAGGTGACATCACAATAACCACCACCAACATCCCAAAAGGAGCTACTCAGCTGTTCACAAAACACCGTGGCCCAGGGCAGAATCCTCCATGGCTCTAAAATCCACCTGGTAAAACCTTGTGACTGTATGAACCGAAGCCCATGTAGCAGCCTTGCAAAACTGACGACTGATGGCGGATAGCCCATGATGCCCCAACATTCCTGTTAGAGTGTGCTCTCACCCGAAAGGGTGGAACCTTGCTCTTCGAACCTTAAGTTTGAATGATTAACTGACGAATCCACTTAGAAATATTTGATTTAGATGCTGCCTGTCCTCTCCTGGGTCCTTCCGGCAAAATAAACAAAGAATCAGCCTTTCTAATCTGCGCCGTCAATCTCAAAAAGTCCCTTATTGCCTGAACCACATCCAGGGCATGTAAAGATCTCTCTCTTTCTCATGCCGAGTGAGGCCTAGGAAAAAAAGAAGAGGGAAGTACGATATCCCGATTCAAATGGAAACTAGTAACCACCTTTGGCAAAAAGGACAGATGTGGTAGCAATAACATCCTATCCTGATGTAAAACTGAAAATGGTTCTCTACAAGAAAGATCTGCCAACTCCGACGCCCTTCTTGCTGAGGTGATTGCCACCAAAAACAGAACCTTTCGAGTTAGCAGAACTGAACGGAATTTCCCCGATAGGCTCAAATGATGGTTTCTGTAAAACAGCCAAGACAAAGTTCAAGTCCCCAAGGACACAGGGGTTGTCTGACAGGAGGAACAGAACGCATTATTCCCTGTAAGAAAGAATGAACCAAAGTGTGAGAAGCAATTCTTTCTTTGGAAAAAAAACAGCCCATGTTGAAACCCAACCCTTAATAGTACCAACAGCCAACTTCTTTTCTACTCCTGATTGGAGAAAAGACAAAGTTCTCCCAATCAAATATTTCTGTGGATTTTCGAACCTCACACCAGGAAAATGATGCCTTCCAAGTTCTATAATAAATGTTCATAGAAAAGATCTTCCTAGCATTCAACATAGTGTGGATAACAGCCTGACACTCCCTTATCTTTCAAGATTTGGGTCTCAATAGCTATGCCATCAAATTCAGAGACCGTAAAGCTGGGTGCAATATAAGTCCCCGAGACTGCAGGTCTGACAGAGGGCATGGATTGCTCACTGCTAGCCTGACAATTTCCCCGTACCAAGACCTCCTGGGTCAGGCTGATGCCACTATTATCACCACAATAATCTCGTGTTGAATCTTGGGTAAGAGCCGCAGGAGATGAATTGGGGGAAAAGCATAGATTAGGGAAAATGGATCCCACGGTATTACCAAAACATCCACCCCTACTGCAAGAGGGTCCCGTGTCCTGGGCACAAACCTGTCCACCTTGCTATTGAACCAGGACACCAATAGATCTATGTCCGGGAACCCCCAACGCTAGCAGTTTGCTGAGAACACTTTGAAATGCAGAGCCCATTCTCCCGGAAACAACTGCCCACGACTGAGGTAGTCCACCTGCCAATTCTCTATCCCTGAAATGAATACTGCTAGCAGAACTGGAACATGCTCTTCTGCCCAAGCCAGAATAGTATTTACCTCCTCCTGAGCCTTCTGGCTCTTGGTACCACCTTGGTAGTTGATGTATGCCGCTGTTGTGGCATTGTCGGACTGGACTCTGACTAGCCAATAGTGAAGCCTGGTCATCCAATATCTCAGGGAAAGCTGCACCGCTCGAAGCTCCAGGACATTGATGGGAAGGATCTTTTCCTGTAGCGACCTTGTCCCCCGGACTGTGGTCTCCTCTAGAACAGCTCCCAACCCGAGAGGCTGGCATCAGTTGTTACCAGCTTCCAAATCACTGGTGGGAAAGATCTTCCCCTTTCCAAATTCCGAGCTTCCAATCACCAATTCAAGCTTTGCAGCACCTGGGGGGGGGGGGCAGAGGCATGCGACAATCCAGCACTGGAATCTTTTTGGTTCATGCCGACAAAATATTCCTCTGCAAAGGTCTTGAGTGGAACTGTGAATAGGGCACTGCCTTGAATGAGGATACCATCTTCCCCATTAACGTCATACAGAGAATGGAAGGATACTTTCCGCTCCTCAAACTCTGAACCTGATCTCTCAGGGCGTGACCCTTTCCTGGAGGCAGAAACACCTTTGGACAGTGTCTAGGACCAACCCCAAATACTCCAGACTCTGTACTTGCTCCAGGGCCAACTTCTCGAAGTTAGGCACCCAGCCCAAGCATTCCAGGGAATGAACTACAACGGCCACATTTTTTCTTGGACCAGATTGACCACTGAGCAGTAGATTGTCCAGATAGCTCAAAATCAATACTCCCTGAATTCTGGAGCAGCCCCAGGACTGGAGCCAGAATCTTTGGAAACACTCAATGGGCCGTGGCTAGCCCAAAAAGTAGTGCCACGAACTGAAAATGCTGAGTTTCTATTGCAAACCGCAGAAACTTTTGATAAGCAAGAAATATCGGCGCACGCAGGTATGTGTCCTTGATTTCTATGGACGCTAGAAAGTCTCCCTCTTGTAAAGATGCACCTACTGACTGGACTGACTCCATCCAAAATGAACGAATCTTTAGGAACAGGTTCAGCCCCTTTAAGTCTAAAAATAGGCCTTCCATCCCCATGTGGTTTTGGAAATGTGAACAGGTTTTAATAAAATCTCTGGAACTTTTCATCCGCTGGAATCTCCACAATCACACCCTGGGACAACAGCCAGTCGAGTGCCTGAAATAAAGATTTCCTTCTCAATGGATTTGTGGATACAATGGACCTTAAGAAACAGGGAGGAGGAATTCACCGAAATTCTAGTCTGTATCCCTTAGCAACTGTAGAAGTGACCCATTTGTCCTGGATCAGCTCTTTCCAGACCTCTGAAAAAAAAAAAAAACAAGTTCCCCCCCCCCCCACTCGAGTGGGGGCACCCCTTCATAATGAAGTGGACTTAAAATCTGACTTGGCAGATTTCTGCACCTAGGGTTTCCATCACAGAGCTGCTATCACTGCCGTCCATCAGCAGTGTACCCATCACAGTTGCCATTCAGCAATTTACCTCTCATATAAACAAGATGTCCAAAAAATATTACGTGGATTACGAGCCAGTAGAAAGTAGAGGACCGGTGACTGAATCGGAGGAGGAAGCAGTCCCTCCTAAAAGAGTAAGACTCTTAACAGCAGGCAACCACGAGCAGTGCCATACACCCCAATGATCAATCATCAAACACCAATGGAGCTAGACCCCAGGATGAAAGGCCCAGTACCAGTACTGGAATATCACGCCAGATCCCAAGAGTCAGGGCCCGAAAAGCTCTGGCAAACCCATTATGACTGCCTTCCAGCTCAAGATCAGCTGCAATCCCCCTTTCACTGCACAGCCAGGAGTGCAGCCCAACATCCCCGAGTGATTTTTAAAATTGTATTTTTCCCCGATAATTTCCTTCAATTTATTGTGGACCAGACTAACCTTTCTGCCAAACAATTTATCTCAGACCACCCCAATTCATGCTATGCTCGTTCATTTGAATGGAGACGCCTAACAAAAAAAGAGGAGTTTAAATGGTTTTTGGGCCTTACAAAAAAAAAAAAATTAATTACATTCATATTGGGTTACCCACCCCATCCATCACATTCCCATTTTTTCAGCTGTAATGGCCAGGTCATGCTATGACATACACTTCCTACATTCCAGTAACAAATCACAGTGCCCTCCCCGAGATCAGCCTGGCTCTGACAAACTCTATAAAATTCGCCCACTAATTTTTTTTCTAAAATATTTGCTGAACTTTATGTCCCTGACCAAAATATCTGTGTATGAATCTCTTGTCCATTTTACTGGCCAGCTGGGAAAGCAATACATTCCCAGCAAAAGGGCCAGGTATGGACTGAAGCTCAACAAGCTCTGTTAAAGTGCCACGGGATATGCGCATGCCTTCTGCATGTACAAAGGCAAAGACTGCCAGCTCCAGCCCCGAGTGCCCAACCTACATTGGCACAAGTGGAAAAATGCTACATATTCAGGCTGTGGTTTGAGGATCAAGGGGTTTATCCTTTATGCTAGCAGCTATTTTTCTGGTTTACCTTGTGCGCTCACTGTTATTACTTGTTTTACAAGTGGAAAAATACTCTTGGACCTGGATTTCAAAAAGGGGTATCACATCTACCTAGATAATTATTACACAAGCCAGCCCCTTTTCCGCCACCTGTACTGTGAGAAAACTTGGCCTCCGTTACCACCCAAACAAACAGGAAGGCTTCCCACAAAATCTAGTGAACACAAGGCGACTTTTTATGGACCATGTTCCTGCCTGTTACCTGGAGCAATACTTTGGCTGTGCTGACCATATCTCCTCTTGCTGCCTGTACTGACCCAAGAATTTTTTAAAGACCAGGTTCCTGCCTGGGTGTCAGCCTGCTGCCTGTTCTTACCCTGGCCTCTTTATCCACCATATTTCTGCCTGGACGATCCCTGTGGTTGATGCCTGCTTCCTAGTCTAATTGCTCTCCTCTGCAGACAACTGCTCTATTAAGATGTAATCTTTTGTTTATCCTTTCTTCAGCTAGGCTGTGAAAAAGTCTCACAAATGTGGTATTGTCAGGTTCATGAGGAGTAACAAAATGTATTTGAGTGTATAAGAAATATCTTATAAATTGACAACTTTGTGTGTAAGAAAAAAAAAAAAAAAAAAACACACCACACACTTTCATATTGTTTCCATATTTTACAAAAACTCGTGGAGAAATATGACATGTTCAAAAGATTCATTATGCCTCGTAGAATATACGTTAAGTGTTTTTGCTTTCCAAAATGGGGTCATTTTGTGGGCGTTTCCATTGTCCTGGTGCTCCAGGGCCTTCGAAACTGTGATAATCAGGAAATTAGATGTGTAATTTATGCCCCTAGAACGCCTGAAGGTGCTACTTGGATGTTGGGCCCCTCTATGTGGCCAAGCTGTGGAAAAATCTTACACATGTGGTATCGCCATACTCAGGAAGAGTAGCAGAATATATTTTTGGGAATAAATCTTGGTATGTACATGCTCTGTGTTAGAAATATCTAAAATGCTTTCATTTCCTTTCCTAGTCTTCTAAAAACTTTTGGAAACAAAATGAAATGTTCAAAAGACTCCTTATGCCTGAAAGAATATACTTTGGGATGTTTGCTTTCCAAAATGGTGTCATTTTGTTCCCGCTGTCCTAGTGCTCCAGGGCCTTCAAAACTATGATAGGTAGTCAGGAAATTGGATGTGTAACTTATGTCCTTTTTATGCTCCTAGAATGCCTGAAGGTGCTACTTCGATGTTGGATCCCTGTATGTGGCCAGGCTCACACATTTGGTATCACCATACTCGGGGGGAGAATTGTAACGTCAAAAAAACTCACCATGCTTCTTACTAAACACCTTGGTCTGTCTACTTTACAAAAAGGGGTAATTTGGGAGCTATTTGTATAAGCATGTTAGGGTCTCAAGAGATGAGAAAGACCCTCAGTACATCAGGTGTGATCAATTTTCAATGATTGGTACCATAGCTTGTATAATCTATAACTTACATACAGACTAAATAATATACACTAACTTGGGTTATTTTTACCAAAGAAATGTAGCAGTGTTAATTTTGGCCTAAATTTATGAAGAAAAAAATTACTTATTTGCAAACTGATATATTAGAAACTAAGAAAAACGCCTTTTTTTTTTTTTTTCAAACATTTTGGTATTTTTTTTGCTTAGGTCTCAAAAATACAAAACCCAGTGGAGAATAAATACCACCAAAAGAAAGCGGTATTTGTGTAAAAAAATTATGTTTGGATACAGCATAGCATGACTGAGCGAGCGTCATTCAAAGTGTGAGGAGCCCTGAAAGCTGAAAATTGGCCTGGGAAGGAAGGTGGTAAAGGTGCCCTGTATGAAAATGGTTAAAAGGACAAGTTCACCTTTTAACAAAAAATAATAAATGCACCTTTTTTTGCAGGTAAAAAAAAATATGCACTTACTATATTTTAAAAGTCTGGAAAGCATTGCACCCGCGATCAGCAGATCACTGTGCCATGCAGGTCTACAGCAGACTGTCAGTGTAATCTGTGTGCGTGTACCTTGTACAGGCATAGTTTTACATTGACAGGAAGAATCAATGAACTACGACAGCGCTCAACAACACCATGGTAGTTCATTTAGAACTACAACCAGACAGCCGCAAAGTCTGTTAGGACTTGTAGTTTCTCATTCACAGAACCCTGAATAAACGATACAGCTGCATTATATTTAAAATTGTGACAGCTAGTGGGGGAAAAAAATAGCCGTCACAACAGGGGATCAGGGAGGTGAGGGGGCGGTTCTACACAACATGTTTTTGTTGGGACAAGGCAACAAAAAGCTGGCAAAGCAAATGATACTACCATGGAAGAGCTGGAAGAACATTTTGCAACTAATTAGGTTAATTGGCAACAGGTCAGTAACATGACTGGGTATAAAAAGAGCATCTTAGAGAATCAGAGTGTCTCAGAAGTAAACATGGGCAGAGGCTCACCAATCTATGAAAAGCTGCATCTAAAAATTGTCAATTTCAGAATAATAAAATTGCAAAGACTTTAAACATATTATCATCATCTACAGTACATAATATCAAGAGATTCTGAGCATCTGGAGAAATCTCTGTGCACAAGGGACAAGACCCAAAACACAGTAATGGATGCTCATGGTCTTCAGGCCCTCAGACAGCGCTACATTAAAAACAGGCATAATTCTGTGATTGACATAACTGCATGGGCTCAGGAACACTTCTAATAATCACTACCTGTGTACACAGTTCTCTATTATTTTTTACATCTATTATATCGATTATACAAGAAGAAGCCATATCTGAGTATGTTCCAAAAGAGCTGTCTTTTCTGGGCGAAAGCTGATTTAAAATGGTCTGTTGCAAAGTGGAAAACTGTCAAAAATGTTATATTTGGTTTTTTTTTAGCAACCACAGCTCCACATTCTCCAGACTAAGGAAGAGAGGGACTTTCCAGCTTATCAGTGCTCAGTTCAAAAGCATGATGCTATGGGGGGAGGGGTGCATTAGTGCGTATGGAACGGGCAGCTTGCACATCAATGCTGAATGGTATATCCACGTTTTAGAGCAGCATATGCTCCCATCCAGACATTTTTTCCATAAAGACTGAGATTGAGCTCTGCAGCCGCTATTGCAGTAGTAGTATTCTTATACCAGGGTCACAATCCTGCACAATATCCTTTTGTCTCTTTCGGTCAGCTGACCATGTCAACCACACTTAGGCTTATTAGATGACGTTTTCTCAGAAAACTGTATATGCCGTCATAACATTTTATTCTGTACCTTGCGACAAGGCAAAGAAATTGACATCAGTCACAGAGGCACAGCTAAGCGGGCACCAACTATTTGCCCTTTGAGTCTCGGTAAGCTCTGACACAAGGCGGAGGCAGAGAAGGAGGAAAGTGTCCCACCTGTTAGCTAGGTGTCTCATCACCAAGTGGAAGCAAAAGAATGCTACATCACTTCCGCTTTCAACGTGAAACTTCTTGTTACTTTCACAAATGCAAATCATGTAACGTTTCCATTTTTTTGTCTAACCCTTGTACTCTCATATCTATTTACTAATACTAGCAGCATAATGATTAAAAGTAGTCAATATTGACAGAGTGAAATTCCACTTTAAGCAGAGGGCAATGCTATGAATATCTGAGTGAGAATGTTACAAGGAGTTTAAACTGCAGTTTAAAAAGATCAGTAAGCTCTTTAGAAGAAAGTGGTCTGTACGTCAGCATTTTTTAGATTTTTAAACAAGTATTTTATTCACTGTGAGGTTCCCTCTACTTTGCTTAATGTTGCCAAATTACAGTAGAATGTTCTATATGAAGTCCTGAAAATAAAGGTTCAGGGATGTTGAACTTGTATCGTCCGTCATCCGGGCGATGTAGTGGCGGGCAGGTAGCTTTTTTGTTATCCTTCAGCCCTGCTTCGGACAAGCAGCAGGGCTCACCTGTCAGGTGGAAGCATTTGGGAGGCATTTATTTTTAATCAGGACAAGTAGATTGTCATGAGGGACAAGTAGATTGCGACACCGATTTAGTCCCTGGACAAGTAGTTTTTTAAAAAATTTCTACACCCCTTTTGCTCTGCTATATACTCCCTATTAACTCCTGGCATTATTCTATGAATCACTTTCAGGTAAATGGTAAAAAATTCAGCTACTTTGTCATTCAAATACCAGACAACATACCTTCATCTTTATATTTGATGGTTACTTCATCATTGGTAGAGAGCTTTCCCCTAAATACTCTCTGCATCATCAGGACCAGCTCATCATAGGTGATGTCTTCATTGTGGATTGGAATCCTGCGAATGTCTTCTCCAAGCTGAGCCTTAATAATCAGCTTGCCACTTAGATCCAGTTGGCCATTCATGTTGGAGTCCGTGGTGGTTTAAGCAGCTTTAGAGAAAACAGAAAATACATTACTAATCAAAACACCTAAATATTTTATTAAATATGCAAAAATGTGTTCTATTTCAGCAAGTGACTGCAGCAAATAGCTGACAGCATAAGTGGTCAGCACACAGCTCTTGAAACAGAACCTATGTGACAGAACCTCCCAAATTAGAACTGCAAATGGCTCAATGCACAGTTCCCCACAAGTAACAAAACCTGTCTGTTCCCTGCTGACAGGTACATCAGGAACTGCATTTTGTAATGACGGTAGTCTTCTTCCCTATGAAACCCACTGAACGCTGGATGGCAGGAGCCAAACTTCACTGAAAGATAGAACCATTACCAATTGGAATCTGCTGTTGGGTGTGGGCCTCAGACAGATGTTACCAGTGAGGAGCTTACACCCTTAGTATGCACTACTGTATTTGGGCGAGTACTGAACTTTACAGTAAAGAAAACCGATACTTTAATTGCACTAGCAGTGTTTCTTATTTTGAAAGGATGGTGAGAACCCATCAGTGAGGGTGGAAGAAAGCGGGAGGTATTCAGCTGCTGGAAAGGCTTGGTAAGCATGGAGCTAGAAGAGAGGCTGGATGAGGACTAAGAGCAAGGTCCCACTAGCAGTAAGACAGAAGCAGGGACAGGCTTGGTGTGCATGAAAACCAGGGCCATAGCAGGTATTTCTGCTATTTGTGCTGTGGAACTGATATGTGCTGTGCCCAACTTCAAAGTGCTGGTCTTCTATGGGGCAGTGAATAGAACTTTTAAAAAGATCAAAGTACTGAGCATGGCTTACTCAGGAAATAAATTTTGGACTGTGATATTACCTGAAGCCCAACATGGGAAATAGAGGGTTGGACCTTGAGGGTGTATATGGGGATAAGGATACACAGTTATTTTATGTATATTCTTAGAACACTCGTATAGTCAATAAGTACAAACTATGAAAAACAAGATGACAGTAACCGGAAATATGACCTCCCAAAGAATAAACTTTGGGTATAAATTTGACTGTAGTCTAGCCACCTGCTGTACCTAAAAAAAGGGAAATTGTTTCTAAACCTTTTCCACCCCAATAAACTTGCAAGCGTTTTATATTAAAAAAAATATATATGCTATACTATTCAATACTAAAAAATGGAAATGTAATATTTTTGTTCATTGCTGGATGTTAGGCTAGAGCTACTTGACAGTTTTAGTAGCTGAATTACGCTGCTAAAACCTGTGGGAGTATTAAGTGCTAATGAAATAGATGAAACAAATATAGAGTAAGTTACATGGAGTATGTTGTTGACCATAGTATCAGAGAACTGCGCTGAATGATCAATAAATGATGTTAAAATTGTACCAACAAGCAGTAACTACATGCTACTTGTGCAATTTACACCATTGGGAGCCATGTGTGCCATCTGTTTAGTTGTCCATAACTACTCCTAGCAATTAATAGCTACCAATTTTAGGAGCATGACTGAACCAATAAGGATCTCCACACACCAGCCACTTAATTAGATACATCCGTCAATTTCTTGTTAACACAAATTGCTAATCAGCCAATTACATGGCAGCAACTCAATGCATTTAGGCATCTAGACGTGGTGAAGAGGACTTGCTGTAGTTCAATCCAAGCATCAGAATGGGGAAGAAAGGGTATTTAAAGGGACTTTGAACATGGTACAGTGTTGGTCCCTGATGGGTTGGTCTGAGTATTTCAAAAACTGCTGATCAACAGGTATTTTCATGCACAACCATCTATAGGGTTTACAGAGAATGGTCCAAAAAAGAGAAAATATCCCCTGAGCAGCAGTTGTGTGGACAAAAAAAGCCTTGCTGATGTCAGAGGAGAATGGGCGGACTGGTTGCTGGAACATTCAGGAGGTAGGGTCAGAATTTGGCATAAACAAAAAAAGCATGGATCCATCCTGCACTGTATCAACGGTTCAGGCTGGGGGGGGGGGGGGGGGTGTAATGGTGTGGGGGATATTTTCTTGGCACTAGCAAGTAGTGGTGCACCGAAATTAAAATTCTGGTGCCGAAACCAAAACTTCAGGATGCACCGAAATGGACAGTTTTTAAAAATTTATATATATATTTTTTGGAGAAAAAAAATACACTTATGCTAAAAAAAAAAAAAAAAAAAAATAATATACCCCAATGTTTTTGTAAAAAAGGAAAGATGATGTTACGGCGAGTAAATAGATATCCAACATGTCATACTTTTAAAATTGCGCACACTCGTGGAATGGCGTCAGACTACGGTACTTAAAAATCTCCATGGGTGATGCTTTAAAACTTTCTACAGGTTACCAGTGTAAAGTTAGAGAAGGTCTAGTGCTAGAATTATTGCTCTTGCGCTGACGTTCGTGGCAATACCTCACGTGTGTGGTTTGAACACCATTTACATATGTGGGTGTGACCTACATAGGAGTTCACCACTGCATGCGAGCACGGGAGCACTTTAAAAAAATGTAATCAGTTTTATTCTTATCACAAGGAATGCATGCATCCCCTGTGACAGAAATAGTTAGGGACAGGTCTTTATGGAGACATTCTTGACCCCACATCTCTCCTCTATAAAAAAAAAAAAGCATTGATCTAGTAGTAAAAAAAAAAAAAAGGAATAATCCTAGATACAGATAGATATTAGAGTAGAAGGGGAGGGGGGGTGGCTGAGGGTTATAGATATAATAGGAAATGCATTCTTATAAGGGGTAATGTGTTTTTTTATATTGTTTGTATAATGATTAAAGAAATACAAATGTAAATAAAAAATGGCCTTGTTTACAAGGCGCCGGAACTGAAAGTGACATCGCTCCGGTCCGCCAAGGGCATAGAGAGGAGTGGAGGCCATCTATTCAGCACTTCTCTCTATGCACAGTGCCGGGCAAGGTAAGGCTGAGAACCACAGAGTGGCGGCGGGTGGCGGCAGCAGCGGGGTTATTTTCGGCACCTGTATCAGTGCTTATTTTCATATCAGCCAATAGGGGTGTTTTCGGCCAAAATGTTTCAGCCACAGTAATTTCGGTGCACCCCTACTAGCAAGGTGTACCTAATAAAAGTGGCCAGTGAGTGTAAGCGAAGGGATGGACACTGCTCAACCAACCCCAGGAGTCCAATGCTTAGGAATAGCCTCAGCCACCATACTGGCCACGCCCTCTCAGGGTGTGCCCAGTATGGTGGCTGAGGCAATTCCTCAGCATTGGACTCCTGGGGTTGGTTGAGCAGTGTCCATCCCTTCACTTGTATTGGGTGATATTGGAATCGCTCTGACTCATGCTCCCCTCCTCTAGCTTGCCGGTGGGGTGATCCTTTTCCTTCCATCCATAGCTTGGAGCGGCCCCATAAGGTATTTACAGTATGTAGCAATGGCCTTGGGAAATCCCATGGAAAAGAACGAGAAAACACACAAAAATACATTTTTGTATGTGTTAAACCACCACAGCTTCATTAAAAAGAGTTTTAGCTTACCAAATGTTAACATTAAAATGATCCAGGATATAAAACAAAGGATTTAGATCATTTGAAAAAGACAAATACGCCCTTAATACTTTGTACTACATTCAGGCTGGCATTCAGGCTCCATTTACTTCCAGTTTGTCAGCATAAAATAAACAGGTTCCAAATTGCCAGCTATAGATAGTATTACAGCAAATCTGGAAAGTATCACCTTATGATTGGGACATGATAAAGAAAGTACAGGGTATCCCAAACCTGTCTTCAAACCTCCCCAACAATGCATTGATTTTAGTGCCTCAGCAATACAATTTAGTTTCCTGTGTTGACTGACAAGCAACTGTATGACTTTGGAAAAGATTTGGGAAACACTAGAACAGTGGTTCTCAACCTTTCTAATGCCGCAACCCCTTAATACAGTTCCTCATGTTGTGGTGACCCCCAACCATAAAATTATTTTCGTTGCTACTTCATAACTGTAATTTTGCAGTGGGAGGAATAGTGCCACGTCATTGGTGTCAGTGGGAGGAATAGTGTCCCATCACTGGTGTCAGTGGGAGGAATAGTGCCCCATCACTGGTGTCAGTGGGGGGAATAGTGCCCCATCACTGGTGTCAGTGGGGGGAATAGTGCCCCATCACTGGTGTCAGTGGGGGGAATAGTGCCCCATCACTGGTGTCAGTGGGGGGAATAGTGCCCCATCATTGGTGTCAGTGGGGGGAATAGTGCCCCATCATTGGTGTCAGTGGGTGGAATAGTGCCCCATCATTGGTGTCAGTGGGAGGAATAGTGCCCCATCATTGGTGTCAGTGGGAGGAATAGTGCCCCATCATAGGTGTCAGTGGGAGGAATAGTGCCCCATCATTGGTGTCAGTGGGAGGAATAGTGCCCCATGGGAGGAATAGTGCTCGAACTCATGCTCCCTTTTTCTCACTTGCTGGTGAAATGCAGGTAACTGCACATAGTAGGATTGGGCCCTGAGACAGAAGACTATCAGGGACCTTCTGCATGCAACAGGAAGTAGTACCGGAAGGCTTGTTTTACCAAATGATATTACTTAAAATTCTAAAAAGGTTCCTTTTTTTTTGTAAAATAATAAACGTCTATACTTGCCTACTGTGTGCAGTGGTTGTGTGCAGTGGTTTTGCACAGAGCAGCCTGGATCCTCCTCCTCTCAGGTTCCCCGCAGGCTCTTCTGGATCCTCCTGTCGGGTGCCCCCACAGCAAGCAGCTTGCTAGGAGGTCACCCACTGTTACGTGTCCATTCACACACAGAGCTGTGGCTTGGCCGTGCCCCTCCCCCCCTCCCAATTGGCTGACTTTCTGTGATTGACAGCAGCAGGAGCCAATGGCTGCAGCTTGCAGTCTCAGCCAATAGAGGAGGCAGAGACCCAGGGCAGCCGTGGCTGTCATTCAACTCGCTGGATTGCGATGAGGCTCAAGTCTTGAGGGGGCTGCAGGCACTGCTGCACACAGGTTTTTTACCTTCATGCATAGAATGCATAAAGGTAAAAAACATTCAGCCTTTACAAGCACTTTATTGCTGGAATATGCTGTAGAAGGAAAGTTTTTGAGTCTTACCTGGAAAGCACCAAAAACAACCAACCAACCTACACTGCAAATAAACACTATAAAATTGTCCATAGATGGATAAAATTGTGAATAAAAATTCTTAGAAAAATTTCGTAACAAAATTCTGAGAATAGAATGTCGTTCAAAAGATCTTGTTTGCTTTTAAAATTTGATTTTGGAACAAATGGACTTTGCTGAACAAAAACTATATAAAGTTTTCTCATCACTGTGGTCAAAAGTAACATAACTTTGACCCTACTGATTAAAAAACCAAACTAAAAACTTTCTTAAAACATTCTTTTCCTAAGAACTTTTGTTCAAAATTCTACCCATCTATGGTCAACTTAAATAATGGAAAAAAAAAAAAGGGGGGACACTGCAGACAATGCAACAGTGTTTTATTTATTGCATGCCCTATGCCCAGATTACATATGTCCAGCAAATTAATATTACAAAGAGAAGCAGAACAACCTGAACTACCACTGATGCAGGCCAATTAACTGAACCCTTCAGTATGTAAATATTTGGGGAGTAACTAAGGAATAAGATTAATCTTTCATATGAAGAACAGGGTGATCTTTACTATGTTCTCTAGGCTTATCTAGAATGTAAGTCCTTCTGCAGACTCCTGCAGTTTTCTACTTGAAGAAGTAACACATAGCAACCAGCATCTACAGTGTTTGTGTACAAATGCCCCTGCAGGTCTGTACAACCCTGAGATATTTCTCTTACAGCAAATCGCTAATGTTTCTCCCACAATATAACTGGGACCAGTGTGTCTCCACACTACAAATTTATGCACGCTTAGGAAGAACAATAGGGAAGCATGTGCGTTTGTACAAACGTACATTTGAAAATCACTTGCATGTCATGATTCCACATTCTACTGCTATGTAAATTTCTAATCTGACTAAAGTGGAACAATTTTTCATGCCCAGATTCACAGCCAGTGCTGAGAGTGTGGAGTGCTCCAGATCTCAGTGAAGGATAGTGTTGTTTAGCCTCCCCCTCCATACACTCACAGAATGTCTTCTGCTCAGAAAATACAAGGCATTATGTGAATCCTCACGTTCATTCACAGATTGCCTTTTAAATTGGTTTCGAGACTATAAATGGTCTGTATATTGCAGGCTACCCATCCTACCTTTCAATCCTGGTTGATGGATATGAATTCCACTGGATCAGATCCTTCAATCTCTAGTTTTCATATATACAGTGAAATCTAATTGTGATACTTAACTGCCCAGTGAAATATTGCTTTTATCAGTGGGTCTTTACAAGGCGTTTGATAGCCTGACCTGGGAATACTTATTTAACAAGCTGAGAGCCTTTGGGTTTGGCTCCACCTTTCTTTATTGAAAACTTTATATTGTACTCCTTCGGCTCAGATTTCCATACGAGGGTATAAATCATCTCCTCTTCTTATCAGATGTGGTACTAGACAGGGTTGTCCACTCTCCCCCCTGCTTTTTGCACTGGTGATTGAACCCCTAGCTATCGCTATCCATTCTCACTCTGGTATTACGGGTATTTAATATGGCCGACAGGAACACAACTGTGCCCTGTTTGTTGATGATGTCCTTATGTATATCTCAAATCCCCAAGTGTCCCAACCTAATTTGTTGGCATTACTGCATCAATTTTCTCAAGCTTCGGGTCTCTCTTTGAACTCTCCTAAATCGACTGCTCTCAGCGTTACTTTATTCCCTTCAGAGGTACAGACTCTTGTGGACAATTACGACTTTCAATGGGCTACACACTCCCTTCCCTATCTGGGGGGGGGGGGGGGGGGGGGGAAGTCAAATCATCTTACGCCCTCCTTTGAAACTCTTAATCGTGCAAACTAACCCCCACTCTTTATACGGCTTAAAGAAGACATTCATTGTTGGGCAAACTTCCCTTTATCTTGGTTTGGTAGAATCAACTCCATTAAAATGACTCTCTTACCTAGACTACTTTACTTTTTTAGGACATTATCGATAGCAGTCCCTACATGAGAACTATTACGATTACAATCTGAAGTTCTTCATTTTGTGTGGGGGTAATAAACATCCCCGGATAAATAAATCAACATTATACTCTCAGAAACCACATGGCGGATTGGGACTTCCCAGCCTCCTGGCTTATTTTCAGGCTGACCAGATAGCACAGCTCTCTTACACTACAGCCAAAGGCCCTAAACCCCAATTGGTTACTACGGAAGCCCTATCTTGTCATCCTTGTGCCATTGGCTCTCTGATGTTGCTCCCCAATTGATTACATCCTCCCATTTTATGCCCTACATAATCTTAGTCCTTAGCTGTCTGGGGACAGGCTGTGCATCCATAAATCTCTATCTTAGCCCCTGTCTTCTGAAATCCCGAATTCATACCTGGGCTTACACCGCCTTTGTTTCAGTGGTGGATAAATAAGGGTCTTCTCCGTATCGGGGATTATCTAGATGGGGATCAACTGTACTCTTTACAACACTTTCGAGATAATCACCAGCAACCATCCAGTGAGACTTTTCGATATAATCAAATTGTGTCCTTTATACAATCCAGACTTAAGTTATTGAAGGAATCCCTAAGGCTCACTTCCTTTGAACTATCCCGTTAAGCTACTAGTATGTTGAAAGGTTAAATATTCACTATCTATGCTTCCCTTACTGTTCCAAAAATCCAAGCTCCCTTACATGGTCCATTGGGAATGGAACTTAAATATCTCACTAGAATAGGCTGACTGGCTGGACACTGCTTATGCTCTGTCCAAGATTTCTATCAATACAACACTAATAGAATCGACCTATAAAACACTTCTACGATAGTACTTGGTTCCCATTTGCCTTGCAAAAATAAATTCTACTGCATCGCCGTCCTGTTTTCGGAGCTGTGTAAACTCTGTTTACTGTTGCGGTTTACCCCTTTTAATCTGTGGGTTACACAAGAGGGACTTCTTGGTCCCACATATGTATGCAATGTTCGTTCCCTCAATCTTTCATTACAATGCCAATGTTACCTATGTTCACATGTGAATATTGTACTGACAGCTCAATATCTCTCTTCTTTTATGGTTAGCACTTCCGCCTGGCAGCACTAGGGTCGTTGGTTCAAATCCCAACCACTGCACCACCTGCCAGGAGTTTGCAGTTCTCCCTGTGCCTGCGTGGGTTTCCTCCCACACTCCAAAGACATGCTGGTAGGTTAATTGACTCCTGTCTAATTTGTCCCTAGTATGTATGAACGTGAGTCCTTAGATTGTGCACCCCTTGAGGGTTAGGGACTGATGCGAATGTTCAATATATATATGTAAAGCACTGCATAAATTGACAGCGCTATATAAGTACCTGATATAAATATAAATTTTGCTTCATTTTCCAAAAAATTGTGACAAAAAAAAAAAAAAAAAAAACCACACAACTTCAAAACCCTCACCATGCCTCTCACTAAATACCTTGGACTGTCTACTTTAAAAAAAAAAAAAAAAAAGGGGTCATTTGGAGAGGGGGGGGGGGTTAGTTGTACTGTCCTGGCATTTTAGAGAACTGAGAGTCAGTACCTCAGGATTAATTTTCAAATACAGTATCTCACAGAAGAGAGTACACCCCTCACATTTTTGTAAATATTTTATATCTTTTCATGTGACAACACTGAAGAAATGACAATATACTACAATGTAAAGTAGTGAGTGTACAGCTTGTATAACAGAGTAAATTTGCTGTCCATTTGGGCCCAAAGTGTCAATATTTTGTATGGCCACCATTATTTTTCAGCACTGCCTTAACCCTCTTGGGCATGGAGTTCACCAAAGCTTCACAGGTTGCCATTGGAGTCCTCTTCCACTCCTCCATGACATCACGGAGCTGGTGGCTCCTCCACCTTCCATTTGAGGATGCTCAATAGGGTTTAGGTCTGGAGACATGCTTGGCCAGTATATCGCCTTTACCCCCAGCTTCTTTAGCAAGGCAGTGGTCGTCTTGGAGGTGTGTTTGGGGTCGTTATGTTGGAATACTGCCCTGCGGCTCAGTCTCCTAAAGGAGGGGATCATGCTCTGCTTCAGTATGTCACAGTACATGTTTGCATTCATGGTTCCCTCAATGAACTGTAGCTTCCTGGTGTTGGCAGCATTCATGCAGCTCCAGAACATGGCGCTCCCACCACCATGCTTGACTGTAGGCAAGACACACTTGTCTTTGTACTCCTCACCTGGTTGCCACCACACATTTTTGACACCATCTGAACCAAATCAATTTACCTTGGTCTCATCAGACCACAGGACATGGTTCCAGTAATCCATGTCCTTAGTCTGCTTGTCTTCAGCAAACTGTTTGTGGGCTTTCTTGTGCATCATCTTTAGAAGAGGCTTCCTTCTGAAAAAACAACAGCCATGCAGACCAATTTGATGCAGTGTGTGGCATATGGTCTGAGCTGACCCCCCACCCCTTCAACCTTGGCAGCACTCATAAGTCTATTTCCCAAAGACAACCTCTGGATATGGCACTGAGCACGTGCACTCAACTTCTTTGGTCGACCATGGCGAGGCCTGTTCTGAGTGGAACCTGTCCTGTTAAACTGCTGTATGGTCTTTGCCAAGACCCTGAAACTGAGCTGCAGCACGGTGGCCATCTTCTTATAGCGTCGGTCATCTTTATGTAGAGCAACCATTCTTTTTTTCAGATCCTCAGAGTTCTTTGCCATGAGGTGCCATGTTGAACTTCCAGTGACCAGTAAGAGAGAGCGATAACACCAAATTTAACACACCTGCTCCCCAATCACACCTGAGACCTTGTAACACTAACGAGTCACGTGACACCAGGGAGGGAAAATGGCTAATTGGGCCCAATTTGGACATTTTCACTTAGGGGTGTACTCACTTTTGTTGCCAGTGGTTTAGACATTAATGGCTGTGTGTTGAGTTATTTTGAGGGGACAGCAAATTTACACTGTTATACAAGTTGTACACTCACTACTTTACATTGTAGCAAAGTGTCATTTCTTCAGTGTTGTCTCATGAAAAGATATAATAAAATATTTACAAAAATCTGAGGGGTGTACTCACTTCAGTGAGATACTGTATATACACCATAGGTTTGCAGACTCTATAACTTTCATACAAACTAAATAACACACTGATTTGGGTTTTTACCAAAGAAATGTAGACTACATTTTGGCCCAAATTTATGAAGAAAGAGGATTTGCAGTGGTGATCACCAAAAGAAAGTTCTACCCGTCCCAAAAAATATATAAAATTAATTTGCGTACACTGTTGCATGACTGAGTAATTGTCTTTCAAAGTGTGAAAGCAATGAAAAATGCCCTGGGCAGGAAGGGGGTGAAACAGTCCAGTTAAGTGGTTAAATGTAACAACTTTGCTATATGGACTGGAAGATGATCATAGCCCCCTCGAACTGACTTTACATGGAAAAATAAATGCAACTTAGGTAACATTTCCCAAGAGGGGATATCCTCTATGTCTCTAAGTTTACTGTAGTTACACGTCTCTGCATGCTAGTGGTGCACCAAAATGAACATTCTGGTGCCGAAACCGATACTGAAAATTCAGAATGCATGTGGCCAAAAACCGAACCGAAATGTCTGCATATGTGGGGAGGCTCCAATTTTTTTTTTTACTTTCATGTATATTTTTATTTTTTTTAACTTATGATTGTATTGCTATCACATAGGGGACCAACAGTCCCCTGTGTGATAGCATATGAGTGACAGGCCATCTTTGTAGAGGGGGAGCAGTGTATACAGAGAGGCTCCCTCACTGGCTGTCACTATAAGTCAGTGCCGTTTTTTAAATGCAATTGCAAGCTTTTTTTTTTTTTCTTCACTATAGCTCAGATAATGAGCTGTCACTTTCCCCAGAGCTAAAGGAAACTGTTTCTTTTAGCTTGGGAAAGAAACTAAAAATAAATTTTGTTCCTTTTAGCTCAGGGAGAGTGACAGCTCATTCTCTCAGCTATAGTGAAGGAAAAAAAAGCCGGTAATTACATTTAAAAACCAGCACTGACATATAGTGACAGCCAGTTACTGTATACAATGCTCCTCTCTGAGAGCATTTACACAAGTATCAGTGCATAGTTTGCATGAAAATTATAGCATCTACAAATGACAGTATATACAGTGGGGCAAAAAAGTATTTAGTCAGCCACCAATTGTACAAGTTCTCCCACTTAAAAAGATGAGAGAGGCCTGTAATTGGCATCATAGGTAGACCTCAACTATAAGAGACAAAATGAGAAAAAAAATCCAGACAATCACATTGGTCCCACTTGTGAATCACCAGCCAGGACCCACTGATCGGCATGTCAGGGGAGCCAATGACAGAGCAGGTAGACGGGCACGTACGCCCCCTAACTGGGAAAGCAAAAATCACATACATAAACACACGCGAGATCTTGCACAGCTGGCCCGCACTGTAGCAGAAAAGCTATAGTGTGTGGTCAGCAAGCAGTTAAAGTAGAACCATATGAAAAACTTTTTTTTTTTCCCCATTTTAGATAGAGTAAGGGAGTTTTATAACCCGTCATTTTTTTTCCCCACCATCTGTGTCCCAATGCGGAGATTAACCTTCACTTCCTGTCCCATAGCCAAACAGGAAGTGAGGGGAAAGCCCTGCAAATTAAGGGAATTCCTTGGGGATCCCCAGGTCAACTGAACTAGTGTCCCCATTGGAAGATTTGCCCTCTATTTCTGGGGACAACCCAAAATGTGGAATATTCTTTTACTTTTAATGATAATGGTAAACATGACAAATCTCCCCAATGGGGGCACAAACAGAAATAAAAACGTGACAGGTGTTCTAATCCCTCTCCACTCTATTCAAAACTTAATTTTAAAAAAATTGCCTTTAGTTATACTTTAAGTCTACGGGGTTGCAGAAGAAGTTATATTGATTATCTGACTCCCTGTTCCAGACCTTTCCTTAAAGCTACAGTCTGCGGGCAATCCCTCAGCATCATGTACAGTGTAGGGCTATTAACTCTGTAATGTATCTGGTGGAGGCAGTACAGTGAGTGTTTTCATCCTAGGACAGGAAATGTGTTACTGGGATAATCACTAGGTCAGGACAAAGGGAAAAAAAAAAAAAAAAAAAAAACCACACACACATCTAGTGCACCTACCACATCTAACGACTGGTAAGCAGCAATATATAACATTTTTGTTCTTTGGTTTAGATACACTTCAGAGACATCTAAGTAATTCAAGAATCCAAGATTTCCCACCCAACCACACTACTTTTCCAATTAGTACAGAGAAGCCCAACAAAAAGTTATATTTCTTTCCTCTCAACCCCTACGCATTGAGAAACAATTGCGTAAGAGTCCAAAGGATGAGTAATTAAAACAGAAAAAATGGCCACATCACTAAGTTGCCAAAGTCTATCTGGTTTCTTTTTATTGTTGTACTATAGCCCCAAGAAACAAGTATTACAGATCCAAATCAAGCTTTTCTGACTTTATCAGCTGAACTAAGGACTGAGCCAGCTGTACCAGTCTTACAAGATACCAGCAACTCTCCCAGTATACCCACAAATACTTAAGTTGTAGTACAATTTCATGCAGCACAAGCATTGCCCGCATGCTATCACCTACATCATGTTGATCTGAATTGATAAAGAGCAATTCCATACAAGTAAACGTAATCAGCGAAAAGGCAATGCAAGAAAAAGGTTTGCTATATCCCTATTCAGGTTAAACCCTTCCTGTCCAGTCTCTTATAAATGTTTTCCTAAAAAGATGTCCCATGCCAAGGATGTCAATATATGTGTTCCACTTTTGAGAACCAGCAGCTGACAATACATGGTTGCTGGTTCTTGCCTGGCTCCCTTTGATGATTAGGACCCAAAGTAGCTATGAAATGCTGACAGACATCTCCAATGAGAAAAATATAAACCAACAGCCAACTTCAGACTACTGTGTTCATCAGCAGTGCCATGTATTTAATAGTTCAACTTTCAGCTACAGTTGTACTATTAAAAACAATAATAAATACATTTAAAAACAGAGAAATGATTTAGGGCCTGTTCACACCATAGAAATGCAGTCCAGATGCCTTTCTGCATGCATGTTTTTGGCACGTTTTTTGACCCGTTCCAGTGCATTTTTTGGTGCCGAAATCGATACTGAAAATTCAGAATGGATGTGGCCGAAAACCGAACCGAAAGCAAAATGTGTGCATATATGTGGGTGGGGAGGCTCCAAGTTTTTTTGTATTTTTTTTCTACTTTCATGTATATATTTTTTTTAACTTCTGATTTTATTGCGATCACATAGGGGACAATAGTCCCCTCTGTGATAGCATGAGTGACAGGCCATCTTTGTAGGGGGGAGGGGGGGGGGGGGGGCAGTGTGTGCAAGAAGGGGGTTGGAGAGGAGCAGTGTATACAGTGAGGCAGCAGTGTATACAGAGAGGCTCCCTCAATGGCTATCACTATATGTCAGTGTCGGTTTTTAAATGCAATTGCTGACTTATTTTTTCTTCACCATAGCTCATAGAATGAATTAAACTTTGTTTCTTTTAGCTCGGGAAAGAAAATAAAAAGAAACTGTTTCTTTTAGCTCAGGGAAAGTGACAGCTGATTCTCTGAGCTATAGTGAAGAAAAAAAAAATCTGGAAATTTAAAAACTGACATATAGTGACAGCCAGTCACTGTATACACTGCTCCTCTCCTGCCTTTCTCCACTGCTCCCGCCCCCCTCACATCTGCAGTACATACAGTCCCCTGTATCGGCAAAATGCTGATACAGCTATTTTCGGCCGATATGTTTTGGTGGCCGAAATTTCAGTGCATCCCTACTTTTTTCCCCTATGTTTTTCTTCAATTTAGAAAGGGACATGTTCCAGTGTGTTTTACCGCATTCCAGTACAGTTCTGTGCAGGAAAAATGCAGCCTGTTCTACTTATTTTTCCGCAACCGGAACACACTGGAACTGAAAGCACAGATGTGAACTATGACATTGGCAACCATATAACCTACTTTCTATGCATTTTGGATGCAGAAAAAATGCACACTGAAACGCATGTAGTGTGAACTAACCCTTAGGGTTGGTTCACACCAGATACAGTCTAGTACGTTTTTTTCTGCATCAAAAATGGATT
Organism: Staurois parvus; assembly: GCF_062004578.1. NCBI lineage: Eukaryota > Metazoa > Chordata > Amphibia > Anura > Ranidae > Staurois > Staurois parvus. The sequence goes on from NW_028318492.1 coordinate 2,363,653, forward strand.
CAGATTGTTTTCCATGTATTCCATTGGTCCTAGTTGACACCAGTGAAGTCAGTTCCAGTTAGTATCTGGTGAAGGACAAAAAAACAAAACAAAAATTAGAACAATGCATTTTTTTCTGCACATAACTGTATTGGAACGTAGCAAAACTCATAAAAAAATACACCGAAATGGAGTGTGTAAGCAAAAATGCATCTCCCCTTGTGAAAATTATTATTATACAGGATTTATATAGCGCCAACAGTTTGTACAGCATCTAACAATTTGAAATGCTAGGCGTTGGCTTGTCATGATGACCCAATGGATTGAATGATTTCAGTCTGGGACCTGGAACAAATATGCTGATCAGCTTTTCTGACGTCACTGACTTTTTAAAGCGGATGTCCAGCTTTTAGTAAAGTTTAAATAGTTTGTTTTGATCAAGTTGGACAAACTATTACCTTCGCTAACAGATGCAGCAGCTGTAAGCACTGGATAAACTGTATGGAGCTTCAGCTAATTAGTGTACAGCCCTGTATTCCAATCAGGGGCGGACTGACCATTTGGAAACTCAGCACTGCCCGAGGGCCCGGGGTCAGTAGGGGGCCCCATGAGATGCCCCTGGTACCTTTTTCATAGGCTTTTTTGAGTTTGGGCAAGGACACAGGGGCCCCATGATCCCCTATTGCCCGGGGGCCCCATGAGTTGTCAGTCCGCCCCAGGTTACAATAGTGGGTTGGGAAGTTCCCATCCCACAACCAAAACGAGTTGAGCCGAGCTGCACTCAGCCTTTCACAGGGAGCTTCGTGTTCTATGAATGAATACAAAGCATCCTCTGACGTGCTGAGGTGGAGATTGTGATGTCATCTGCCTGCCTCTCTGCCTCAGCCAATCTGAGGAAGCATTGTACTCGTTTACAGAAAACAAAGCTCCCTGTGAAAAGTAGGGATACACCGAAATTCCAGTGGCCGAAACGTTTTGACCAAAAGCACCCCTTTCAGCTGTCAGCCAAAATGGAAAAAAAGCACCGATACAAGTGCCGATAAAACCCCGCCCCTCAAAGCTGCCTGCCCTTCACCGCTGCCCACCCGCCGCTTGGTAGCTCAGTCTTAACTGAGAAACCATCGATCCCGGGGCTGGGCATAGGGATGAGTAAATGAAAGATGGTCGCCACACATTTCTATGCCCTTGGAGGACCGGATTGAAGTCACTCCCAGTTCCAGCCATTTTTTTTTTTTTTAAAGCACTAAATCAATACTTTTTTTTAATCTAATGCTTTGCATTGCAGAGGAGAGATGTGAGGTCTTATTGACCCCATATCTCTCCATAAAGAGGACCTGTCACTAATTATTTCTATCACAAGGGATGCATGCATTTCTTGTGATAAGAATAAAAAGGGATTACAATTCTTTTAAACTAAACAGTGCAAACCCCCCCCCCCCCAAAAAAAACCCATTAAATACATTGGGGTATATATTTTTTTTCTTAATCAAAGTGTATTTTTTTTCAAAAATATATATATATTCATGTTTAAAAACTGTGCATTTCGGTTTCGGTGTTCAGCCAAGCGCATTTTGAATTCGTTTTAGGTTTCAGCACCAGAATTTTAATTTCGGTGCACCACTAATAAGAAGGCTGACTGTAGCTCAGCCCAACTTAATTTTATTCTAGGTGTGGGACGGGAAGTTCCCATCCTGTTGCCAGATGAAGCTACACACAGTTTATACAACACTCCCAGCTGCTGCATTAGTGAAGGTAATAGTTGTTTTGGACCAGCTTGTTCTAAACAAACAATTTAAACTTTACACATCAAATGTAACCCCTTCACGCCTAAGGGTAAAACAAATATTAATGCCTAAGCACAATTCTGCAACTTTGACATGTGTTAGTAAAACTGTACATATCATCACAACTACTTTGTACATCCAGGTGAATTAAACCGCGTTTTTTTTCAAGACAAATTGGGCTTTCATTTGGTGGTAAATGGTAATAGAGATCTCCTGTTTCTTTTTTATCATCAAAAGGAAAACTGGCCCAAAATAGTAAAAAAAAAAAAAATAAAATGTTTAAAATTTAGCTGGGTGTTTGTTACTACCATAACCTACCACTAAAGAACCCAAAATAAATTTTCCGGCTCTTGACGATTGCAGCGATACCGTATATGTGTATGTCATTTCTTGTTTGTACCCGTAGTACAACCCAAAATCAATAGTACGCATTTAGTTTTTTGTGGGGTTTTTTCCTCCAAAACACACCTGACACTGATATCAATTAAGAAAAAAAAAATCCTGACCTTTAACCCTGACCCAAATACTTACCCTGGCACTGAACTAGATCAAACCTTGATCTAGGTATTTTTTCTTTTTTAAATATTTTTTTCCCCCTTAACTTTTTTTCTCTACACCGGGAGTTGGAGAGATACAATGCATCTCTCTCCTCCATTCATAGAGAGAGAGAAAAAAAAAATAAACAAGGGGGGCGGGCTATACAGTGACTGATCACTGTGATAGCCAAATCAGAGGCTATCACAGCGATCATGTGACCCGGAATCGGGAGTCCCGGGTCCCCCTGTCACTCCCAGCGTGCTCCCAGTATGCAAATATGTGGCCCCATGGAAAAAAGCCCAGTTCTGTGAGGCCGCATGTTTGTGTGAAGTCCACACAAAGGGGGTTAAAGCAGAACACCAAGCAAATGAACCCCTCCCCGCCAAAAAAAAAAAATTTTTTTACATTAGGGCTCATTTACTTTTGGGGGGTAACTTTCTGACCAGTGGGATTGAAAAATGCCCCACAGAGTAAACAAATCCTCAAACTTATTGGTCTGGGAACATAAAATACTCAGCACCTCTGGTCAGTAGGAGAAGGAATAGTGCTCCATCGTTCGTATCTGTAGAAGGAATAGTACACCAACGTTGGTGTCAGTGGAACAGTGTCTCCAGCTTTTAGTGAAGTTTAAATAGTTTGTTTGAAGCAAACTGATTCAAATGAACTATTACCTTCACTAACAGATGCAGTGGCTGGGAGCTCTGTATAAAAGCCTATATAGTGCAGTGTTTTGACCATGGGATAGGAATTTCCCGTCCTACACCAGGAACAAAATTGAGCTGAGCTTTCTACTCTATGATTGGCTGATGCAGAGCTTGACATTAGCCACCTGCCTTTCAGCCTCAGCTAATCAGAGGACTCACTCATTGAATAAAAAAAAAAAAGCTACCAGCAACGCCCAGCCCGACTTGATTTTGTTCTGGGAGTGGGACCAGGAACTACTGGAACACAAATCGGTATACTGCATATAGCTAAAGCTACAGTTTATACAGCACTCCCAGTTAGTGAGGGTAATAGTTTGTCCAGCTTGGGATAAATTAACTATTTAAACGTCACTAAAAACTAGCGATCTACTCTAAGCTCACCACACACGTTACAATCTGATTGCACAACCGTCATTATGGAGATAGGTGAAACAAATTTTCACAGACTTGGCCAGTATGATTGAATCTGTGAATCAAAGATACAGTGTAACCAATCGATTCCGAGTAAAACCAACATAATTTGGATCATCATGGAGAGAAATTCCAATTGTGGGAAAGTAGATAATGTAGATTGTACAATCAGACTAATGTGTGATGGGCAGAAAACAGCATTCTACCCAAAATGAAAAATGTAATCAATTGCAGCTCACTAAGGCTATGTTCACACTAGCTTTGTCAGCAGGCATCAGACAAGCGTTTGGGAAGCGTTTTTAAACGCTTCTCAAACGCCTATAAAAATTCTGCACATGGCAGCACACAGTGCTGTTCACACTGAAACATTAGCATTGCGGCAAAACTGACGCCTAATGTGGAGTCAGGGGGAGTTGAAGCCTCCCATTTAAGTCTATGGTGCCACTGGCAGGCGTTTGCGAGGCGGTTGCGCAGCGTTAATACCATTTACTTCATTATAGGCATTTCTCTCAAACCGGCTCAAAACAGCGCATAGGGCATTTGGGGAGCATTAAAAACACTTCCCAAACGCCTGTCAAACACTATAGGGGCGTTTGGCAAGCGTTCGAAATAAAATCAAGTGTGAATGAGCCCTAATTCTTAGACGTGGTGGATGCATCAGCTTTTTTTTAAGGCTTTTTTCCTTTATTTTTATCTGGTGATATGGCCAATAATTAGTCTGTAATTATTCAGCTTCCATTAACAGCCCAACCTGTCCAGCCAAAGTAGCAGTTAGGGAGTTGAGGCAAACTGTTTAAAAAGGACAGAGGTGCTTACAAAGATCGGCTTTTACTCATTTCTGTAAAACCTTTATTCTAAAAAGAAAAACAGTTTGCTGAAACTGCTTATAAAATATTAGCTGGAGTTCAGCTTCAATTTAACAGATCCATTTAAATCTGGTATTGACACATTACCTCTTCCCTGACCCCCCCCCACCCGGACTGACAATGCTGCTGTCCAAACGCGTCTGCTGGCTCTTTAATTTAGGTGAATACGATTTGTTGTGTTAGTTTTATTTTTCTGCCTGCAGATATTCTCCTTCACATTATTGATCCTGCTACAAGTAAAACTGACCACGGTAAAAATGAAGGTGCTCCATGCTACTGTGGTCAGATTACATCTTATGTCATCCTGCTGAAGATGCAGGTGTGCTGTGCACAGCACCCCTTTATTTACTGTAGTCAGTAAACAACCACGCCCCTTGCCTTGAATGGCCAGGAAAAGGGGTAAACGATGTTTGCATTCTGTTGCCATGGAAACACTGATGCTTGGCGCCAATGATGTACAAGCCCCCCCACAATGGCTATGCCCACCTGCAGGTCAGTACATCCCTGCTGAAGCTGTAGAGATCACGTGACCTGCAGCCAAGAAAGGAAAAAAGGCTTTTTAAAAAATAAATAAAAAGTCATGACAGCCATTCATTTTTGTACCAAAAATGTTTTAGGACTACTACTGTTTACAATGACGTCAACTCGGATCCGGGTCACGTGATCCTTAGGCCATGTCTATACATTACACTGTACATGTTCATCAAGTGTATGTCACATTGAATGATCTTTTCGATCGTAGTTTTCTTCTGAGTGCTAAATCAATTGATATTCCAATCTCTCTGTGTATGGCCGCCATACGGTTTCCCAGCTAGTACAAAGTCCTTCCTGACTGTTGTGGTAGGTTCCCCTATGACAGATTTGGTAGATGTAAAGCTACAGTACAGAGATTGGAGGGTGTGAAGCTACAGAAAGTTGTCCAGACATCAGATGTCAGTGCCCTGTGTAGGAGCTCCATGCCAGAAGAATACAGGCGGTCTATTCATAGGAGGTGTACATGTGCGGAAATACTGGCCGTGCAGCGATCACAGAAGGCCGTCTATGAGCCATCCTGCGACACGCGCCACACCCCAGGCCGGCTCCGGTCAGCCCTCCCGTCCGCCACGTCCCGTCCTCCCCCATTACCTGCGCCAGCCGCTCTCTTTCTCCTGACAAAACACCCACCTCCAGCGGCGGCTCACACAGCCTGTCCGGCGGCTCCGAAGAAGACAATGACAGGGTGACACCTCCACAGCCCGTGCACCTCCGTCCGCTCTCTGTACCGCAGCGTCACCCTCCCCGTCCCAACCAATCAGGAGCCGGAAACACCCCTGGGCTGACGGAGCCTACACGTAACCTGGACGTGGCACCGGCGTAAAAGACGCCGCGCATGCTCAATAAGAGGAGTCTGGCTGCAGACTGGAGCTCCACTTTCGACAGGAAACGTGTGACCTCCACTCCAACTTTTTTTTTTTTAAATTAACTTTAATGTAACAAACAACCAATAGACAACTCGAGGTAGTGGAGGTCACGTTTCCTGTCCAGTGGGGCTCCAGTCTGCAGCCATTGGTTGTTTGTTACATTAAAGTGGAGTTCCACCCAAAAGTAGAAGGTCCACTTATCTGCCTCTTTCCTACCTCTGCTGCCACATTTGGCACCTTTTGGGGGAAAGGGGGTTTTGACAGGTACCCACTTCCGGATTAGTTCATGCAGTGAACTGAGCCAGAAATTTCGCCCCCTCTGCAGCCCTCTGGGACACTTTACAGGTCCCAGAGGACTGCAGCCCATTCACACTACTCCGATGAAAGCATTTTAAAAAAAAATCAATATTTTAACTATTTGCCAACCTTCCGCCCGCCAATGGCTCTGGGCACAGCGACGTACTCTTACATCACTATTTCTGTATGTGCATGCGTGCCTCACTGCCTCCTATGCTGGTCGAAGGAGAAAAGAGGGAACACCACGCTGAGCAAAAGCACTACATTTTACACATACACATTGAATTAGCACATTTAACCCTTTGATCCAGGGGCGGACTGACCATTTGGAAACTCGGGCACTGCCCGAGGGCCCGTGGTCAGTAGGGGGCCTCATGAGATGCCCCTGGTACCTTTTTCATAGGCTTTTTTGAGTTTGGGCAAGGACACAGGGGCCCCATGATCCCCTACTGCCCGGGAACCCCATGAGTTGTCAGTCGCCCCTGCTTTGATCTCCCCTATTAACCCTTTGATCGCCCCATCACCCAGCCAGTGTCATATAGAATTTTTCACTGATCACTGTGTTGCTGCCACTAGCGACATCAGATAGCGTCAGGGTCTGTAAATTCCCCTCCCAGACAGGGTCAGCTAGTGTTAGATTCCCCGTACACTATCACACTCACGCTATAAGTCGCTGATCACCGCCATTACTAATATAGTGTTTGTACGGATCAATATATTGATCATGAACAGAACTATGCTAGTGCCTCCTTAGTATAGTGTCCCCAAAAACGTAATGTTAGCAGGATCAGCCCCGTTCACTGCCAGCACTAGCGTTTAGCCCCTCCGCTGTTTTTCACAGAAAATTTGTATGTATTGATTGTGGACCAAAGTGATTTATACACACAACAATACATCGCCACCCAAATTCAGCCCATCAGACAATTCACATAGAAGCCTATCATGGTTTCTGAATGTAAAACTTTTTTGGCATAACCCTCAACATGGACATTACAAAAAAAAATGAATTGCGGTCATATTGCTCCACAGACTCGATTCATCATATGCCCGTGTTCTCTGCTGTTACATATATGCCCAACATGGACCGGCAATGTACTGGTACAACACTGGATTTTGAGTGGTTATACCGGGTTGACACCTGCAGCTACAGGCATCATCCTGGTATCACTTTTTCCAGCTGGCGTTCAGCTTTTATGTAATAGCAATCCTAGCCACTAATTAGCTGCTGGATCACTTTTACAAGCAGCAGGAACAGATGACCCCCTTCCACTGTTTTCTCAGGATCTCCCGCCCCCCCCCCCCCCCCCGGGGAATCCGAAAATGCAGCCAGTGGTTCCCTCAGCTGACCATAGAGCTGTTTGGATACTGGAATGGCTCCAATCATTCCAATCATCTCTGTAGCCTAAGAAACCGAAAGGTACGAGCATTTCATCATTTCAGTTTCGCCTGATATAAACAGCACCAATTTAAAATTGGGAAAGCATCTGGTCACACCGATCTTGGTAAGATCAGATGCTTTAAGGACAGAGGAGAGATCTAGAGTCTAATAGACCCCAGATTTCTCAGCAAAGAGTACGTGTTGATGCCTATTGGTATCACAAGGGGATATTTACAGTCCCTGTGTCAATAAAAGTGATACAAAAAATTTAAATTAAAAGGGACAGTGTAAAAATAAAAATGCAAAAGAAATAATTTAAAAAAAAATCCCTCCCTCCCGGCTCATGCGCAAAGGTGAACGCAAGCATTGGTCCAGTGTCAGCATGTAAACCAAGATTGCGCTATGTATGTGAGGTATCACCGCAAACATCAGATCGAGGGCAGTAATTCTAGCACTAGACCTCCTATGTAAATATAAAGTATTGCGTATGGATATGAAATATTTACGTAGTTCATCGCCATTAATTGAGCGTAGGCAATTTTAAAGCATGTCATGTTTGATATCTATTTACGCGGCACAACATCCTCTTTCATCCTTATTTTATCAAAGGGAAGAGCGCAGTTTGACCTGTCATTATGGGTCAAATTTGGAGGTGAGCGCAATAGTGTGTTGAAGGTGGAAGAGCGCTAAAGGGTGACACGGGAGCACCGTACACATTTATGCAGCAGTGTGATTACACTGGTTCACTTTAAGTACAGCGGATTTAAATGGATGGTCCACCACTATTAAGACTGTATTCAGTTGACACTTTTTGTTGGTGTATTTGTATCATGACATACAGGAAGTGTACCACACAGGTCGACATGATGTGATTTAAGGATTTAAAGGGACAGATCACTATTAAGGATTGTGCATTTTGTATTTGTGTGCACTATCTATTGTATATTTCTAGCACTCGTTTTGTGCAGTCGCTATGGGAGTTTATATGTACACATTGGAAGATATCATGAGTAATATATATTGATCCTCATGAGCACAGCAGTTTGACCACCAACATTTATACGTGCACGTATAAGATTGTAAGCACTATTTGGGGTGGGGAGGCTCCCCCCCCCCCCCAAAGCACCTTGTCCCCATGTTGATGGGGACAAGGGCCTCTTCCCCACAACCCTGGGCCATGGGGGTCTGCAAGTGGGGGGCTTATCAGAATCTGGCCCCCAGATCCTGCCCCCCCCCCATGTGAATGAGAATTGGGTACATGGTACCGCTACCCAGTCAAAGAAAAAAATGTAGTGTGAAAAAAGACAGGAGACAGTCTTTGACAAGTCCTTTATTAAAAGAAGGAAATAAAAGAATATCCCCTGATGTAGATCCAACATCAATCACGATGCCTGCCGCTGCTGCAGACCGGAAAAAAAAAAGGCTGCACTCCCGACGGTGGCTCCCAGCCCTCTGACTGCTCTGCTGGCTTGACAGTTCTTAAATATGTAATGGGTGGGGCCATCACATATGTGAGCCTGCCCTATGTGACATCATTGACCCAGCATGCCCCGGTCGATGATGTCACACGGGGGCGGGGTCACGTGGGTGAAAAATGCTTCAAAAACTCTTCAGTGTGAAAGCAGCCTAAGACAGATTTCCTAAACATAGAGGTGAGCAGCACTTGCACAATTAGCCCTCTGTAACCCGTGGTCAAGCTTGTTATACTGTTAGACTCAGATACATGTTAGAGATCACCACTTCCCCAAGTGTGCAGCATTTAGGAACAGGTACTGCAGAGCCTGCAACAGTCCCCAACAACACAGCAATCCGTCACCTCATTCCCAGTGATTTGTCCAACTGTTACTACTGGATACAGGAAACGCACTTTACTATAACAACATGCTTGGTATCCCTTCCGAGGTACCTCAAACATCTCACTCTCTCCCATGACTCTCGGATAAGTAGCTAGACACTCTGTGCTAGAAGAATGGTCCCAATATGTTGGAAGCTGATTGCTAGTGAAGGGGCCAGGTATACCTCCCCTTCACTACCAGAGCTGCATCACCCTTGCCTGTTACCAGTTCCCTGGTTGGTTGGCTGCCTTTAGCAACTGGTACAAATACGGTTGTTCTTGCAACAGCAATATAGCCCACACTAGACAGCATCCTACATGCTGGACTCTATGTACTGTATATTCTCTACGCTCAAGTTCCCTGATGTAAGCCCTGTTCTTTTGATACGCCATGTGTGTGTGCCTTTAACCACTTCTTGACCACGCTATAGCCAAAGGACGGCTAGAGTGCGGTCATCTAATTCTGGAAGGACCTCCCAGAACCGTGCCCCCTGGGGCATGCATCAGGCACGTTTTGTGACTGGTATTCTTTGGACACAGCCTATCACAGATCGAGGTAATGGGCCAATCACAGTGGCCCTTTATCATGTAATCAGCTATGTCCAATCACAGTTGATCACATGTAAACAGACTTGCCATTTATCGGCGGTCCTTTCCTCACACACTGTGTTTGTGTGAAGAAATTACAGCTGATGACCAACAAGGCTGTCAGCAAATTGTTAACACTGATAATCAGGGAACTGATCATCAGTGCCCTAATTATCAGCGCAGCCCCAACAATGCCAATCAGTGCAGCTTATGAGTGGCGGCTCAATAGTGCCTCCTCATCAATGCAGTTTATCAGTGCCCATCAGTGCAGCCTCATCAGTGCCCATCAATCCAGCCTCATCAGAGCCCACAAGTGCAGCCTCATCAGTGCCTATCAATGCAGCCTCATCAGTGCCCATCAGTGAAGAAAACATACTAATTTGCTAAATATTTAAAAGAAACTAAGAAAAACATTTTTTTTAAATGTTCAGTCTTTTTTCATTTGTTTAGCAAAAAATAAAAACCCAGTGGTGATTAAATACCACCAAAAAAGCTCTATCTCAAAAAAATTCTAAAAATTTCATATGGATACATTGTTACATGACTAAGTGTCGTTCAAAGTGCGAAAGCACTGAAAGCTGAAAATTGGCCTGGGAAGGAAGAGGGTGAAAGTGCCCGATATTGAACTGGTTAAGAGAAGTCAGATGAGGCCATTAAAGACACAACAAAAGTCTTTAGTAAAATAGTGCATAAAGGAACAGTTTTTCCAAGACAACTTCACATACATACCTGTTTCAATCTTTTTATTTAAGATTTTAAATAGTACAAAATAACAAAATCATGTACCAAATTGAACTGTCTACATAGTTGAAATGTGCACAATGGCGACAATAACAAAAAAAACAACACAAAAGAAGGTTCTAAAAGAGGAGGGGTTCAGCTGGGAACCCATTAAGAGTCCATATGTAATGTAGAAGGAACTGCATCAAAGTGATCAATTATAAAGAGTCCCATTGTAGGTGCATTCCCACTCTGAGAGACAGAATTAAAAAAAAATTCAGGAAATCACATTGTATGAATTTTAAAGAATTTATTTGTCTTGCACTGCTGAACATAAGTATTTGAACACCTGAGAAAATCAGTGTTAATATTTGGTACAGAAGCCTTTGTTTGCAATTACAGAGGTCAAACGTTTCCTGTAGTTCTTGACCAGGTTTGCACACACTGCAACAGGGATTTTGGCCCACTCCTCCACACAGATCTCCTCTAGATCTGTCAGGTTTCGGGGCTGTCGCTGAGCAACATGGAGTTTCAGCTCCCTCCAAAGATGTTCTATTGGATTTAGGTCTGGAGACTGGCTAGGCCACTCCAGAACCTTGATATGCTTCTTACGGAGCCACTCCTTGGTTATCCTGGCTGTGTGCTTCGGGTCGTTGTCAGGTTGGAAGACCCAGCCACGACCCATCTTCAATGCTCTGACTGAGGGAAGGATGTTGTTGCTCAAAATGTCACAATAAATGGCCCCATTCATCCTCTCCTTAATACAGTGCAGTCGTCCTGTCCCCTTCGCAGAAAAGCACCCCCAAAGTATGATGTTACCACCCCCATGCTTCACAGTAGGGATGGTGTTCTTGGGATGCAACTCATCCTTCTTTTTCTTCCAAACATGACGAGTGAAGTTTAGACCAAAAAGTTCTACTTTGGTCTCATCTGACCACATGACTTTCTCCCATGCCTCCTTTGGATCATCCAGATGGTCATTGGCAAACTTCAGACAGGCCTGGACATGTGATGACTTGAGCTGGGGAACCTTCCATGCAATACATGATTTGAAACCATGACGGCGTAGTGTTCTACCGACAGTGACCTTTGAAACTGTGGTCCCAGCTCTCTTCATGTCATTGACCAGCTCCTCCCTTGTAGTTCTGGGCTGATTCCTCACCTTTCTTATCATCAGTGATAACCCACGAGGTGAGATCTTGCATGGAGCCCCAGTCCGAGGGAGATTGACTGTCGTCTTTAGCCTCTTCCATTTCCTAACAATTGCTCCAACAGTTGATCTATTTTCACCAAGCTGCTTGGCAATTGCCTCGTAGCCCTTTTCAGCCTTGTGGAGGTCCACAATTTTGTCTCTGGTGTCTTTTGACAGCTCTTTGGTCTTGCCCATGGTAGTAGTTGGCGTCTGACTGACTGTGGGGTGGACAGGTGTCTTTAAAGAGCTCAGACAGGTGCTACTAAGTTAGATTAATGAGTGGAGTAGAGGTGGACTTTTTAAAGGCACAGTAACAGGTCTTTGAGAGCCAGAATTCTTGCAGTTTTTTAGGTGTTCAAATACTTATGTTCAGCAGTGCAAGACAAATAAATTCTTTAAAAATCATACAATGTGATTTCCTGAATTTTTTTTAAAATGTTGTCTCTCAGAGTGGGAATGCACCTACAATGTGAATTTCAGAGCCCTCCATCATTTCTAAGTGGGAGAACTTGCAAAATCACAGGGTGTTCAAATACTTCTGTTCCTCACTGTATAAGTGAGAATGTTCCAGAAGGAACATTACCACAAAGGGACCTTGATTTAGCTCAACATTTTATGCTCAGAAGGGAGGTCAAGCAAGACTACACCCACCCACCCTACCGATTGGGCAAACAAAAACCATTCTGATATATAGTTAACCATAGCCAGTGCAGGTTATGGTACTAAGCAGCAGTCCTGCATGCCTGTCAGGAGGTTCTCAAAAAATAGGAAGATTCAAGTGTATCAACCTCATAACGTTTTGAAGGATGTGTCGCATATAAAATCTAGTCTTAATCTTTAACCATATATAAAGGTCCAACAAGGGGACCAAAACTGCGCTTAAATAATTAGGGCAGTCAAAACAAGTGAGTAGAAAGAAAAGGAGAATAAGAGAAGGAAAGAGAAGAGTTTCACATGCATACCTATACAAACTTCCCTAAGCACCCATTAGGTAGTCATACCTGAGTGTAGCAGCAAAGTTCCTAAGTAGTCCATTAAAGGCAAGAGTCCATAATTAGCACTAATCCACAAAAAACAATAAACCCATAACTGGTAGCTATGTGTCCATGAAATTCTTGAGGTTCCCAACCCCATAGGTAGCCCCATAGGGCACAGACTGACACAGTTGCATCCTACATTTTGCCTCTGTTTCCCAACTCTCCTCCCTATTTATATGGTATGACCTGCAGGGGATGATGAATAGCTAAGAAAAAGTGGGAAAACCTAACCAGCGGTGTTAACACCTTCCCCCGAGATCCACCAACCTAGCAGGTCAACCAAGGATAAATGTTGCAGAAAGATACATTGCAACATTTGATTTGTACAAATAGCATAGTTGACTTGAGGAACCCAGAAAATGAGTCAGCACAACTGACTGAAAAATAACTCTTTGGATGCACCTGCTTACAGGCCCCCTAAAAAAGAAACCCACAGTGCTGCTTTGAAGATCCCACTAGCAATCTGCATTAGGAAAGTGACCTGATAAGTGGATCACTTGCAAACTGTTCTGGGAAAAGCAAGGTTCAGCAACCTCTAGGAATCTGTCCCATAGCAGGTGGCAAAACAGAGATGGGAGTGTCCCTAGAGCGGACACTGTGAGCTCTGTAGATGATAGCGCCCTTGCAACCAATGATGTATCTCGGGCTCAGTTAGCTGCCAGCTAGGAAATTTCCTGGCCAACAGGTGAATGTGAACAAGGGGTGGGGATGCTGGCTGATGTCATTGAACAAATATGGCCATTGCCATATTGCCTTTGTCATATTTGGGTAATAAAGACATCCAGCATCCCTGCCCTTTGTTTAAATTCACTCTTCAAGATTCCCCTATTGTCAGCTGAATAGGGCCAGGGATTCGTCACTGGTTGCCAGGTCACCGGCGTCTTAGCAACCAAGGAACCTGGTAATCAGGCAGTAAACAGGTATGGCGAGAAGAAGAGGGAGAAGGCCAAAAAATAGCCAGAGCCAAGGGGCAGGCAGGGGATTAAAGTGCACAGAAAGATGGGAAGGGAGGGTTGGGGGATCAGAGGACAGAGATCATGCACACAGTAAGGAGACATTCTACAAATGGCGCAAATCATAAATATTTGAATATGTCACGTGTCGGTAATGTGTACAAAACTATTGAAAAGCTTTTTTGAATTAGGGACAGAAGTGTTTAAATGGGCCATATTTCCAAAAAGTATTAGAAAATGCTTTAAACGCTTAGTTTACCTTTTAAGAAAAAATAATAAATGTAAACCTCAAAGTTTCCACTCGCCTGCTCGCATTTGATGAGTGGAAATAATGTGGGGGTGAGTCACTGGGCTTGACCCTGGGGATGGCTGGCTGCTTCTTTCATTCCAGAGAGGGTGCTTCGGATAGTGCTGGAATCTACCTCTATCTGCCAGGGGGGGCAGGGGGTTGAGCACTAGTCACGGTAAGATGTTAGGTATGGTAAGTTGTGATTGCGCATTGCACTGCCAGGACGGCCCATCTCTCCTGATAGAATGTGGAGCCTCAACCAGGAGAGAAGTGCCAAAGCCCCTCCCCCTATCTGCTTCCCTGCCAAGGAAAAAACACGGTTCCAGCTTTGCCTCCTGCTGACGTCACTCACATTCCAGTTGCTGTCAGTAAATACAGTTCCTTCCTGTCCCATAGTGGTGGCCGCGGTGGCTCCTCCTCCCCCCGGCCAGATCCCCTGGACCTGGTAGCGGAGTGCAGCTGGCCCAAATGAGCGGGCACTGAAACCAGCAGGATCAAGAGCATGATGAGGGTGGCAGCAGCGTGAATCTTCTGGGAATTCTACTACACTCACCCTCCACATCACTGTGCACTATACCCTGCTGTGTGCCCCGTGCCCTGCTGTGCGCCCTGTTGTGCCTTGTACCCTGTGGGCTCTGATATGCCCCCTGCATCCCGCTATGTGACCTGTACCCTACAGTGTACCCTGTACCATTATCAGTAAGGCTATGTCATTTCATGTTTAGGGGTGGAATCAGGGGCGGGGCAGACTAGGGGTTGGGTGGGGTAACTGGAGGCAAATAACTCTTAAGGCCTGGCTAGTAGCTCAGGACTTAAAATTTTGAGCCCTGATGAATGCACATATTTTTGCAGGGAATCACCTAAAATGAAAAATGAATATCTCCTAAATGTGCACTGTTTAGGGGATATTCTTTTTTTTACAGCAGGAGCATGCGCTCTGAAAGAACAGTATACATAGTTAGTCTGGCTGAAAAAGGACAAAAGCCCATCCATTTGAACCAAAGAGAAAAAGTTATAATCCTATACTCACAGTTGATCCAGAGGAAGGCAAAAACCCAGCAAAGCATGATCTAATTTGCTCCTGCAAGGGAAAAAATTCCTTCCTGATCCCCCAAGAGGCAATCGGATATTCCCTAGATCAACTTTACCTATAAATGTTAGTATCCAGTTATATTCTGTGTATCCAAGAAAGAATCCAGGCCATTTTTAAAGCAATCTATCGAGCTGGCCAGAACAACTCTTGAGGGAGTCCATTCCACATTTTTACAGCTTTCACTGTGAAGAAACCTTACGTGTTTGGAGAGTAAATTTCTTCTCCTCAAGATGTAAAAGAGTGCCCCCTCGTCCTCTGTGATGACCTCAGGGTGAATAGCTCTACACCGAGTTCATTATATGAACCACTGATGTATTTATACATGTTGCTCATACCCCCCCCCCCCTTAATTTCCTCTTCTCAAGAGAGAATAAATTCAGTTCCTCTAATCTTTCCTCATAGTTGAGCTCCTCCATGCCTCTCATCGGTTTGGTTGCCCTTCTCTGTATTTTCTCCTGTTCCCCAATGTTCTTTTTGTGAATTGGTGCCCAAAACTGAACTGCATATCCCAGATGAGGTCTTACTAATGATTTGTACAGGGGTAAAATGATATCTCTCTCTGGAGTCTATACCTCTTTTAATACAAGAGAGGATTTTGCTCACTTTAGAAACCGCAGCTTGGCATTGCATGCCATTATTAAGCTTGTGATCTACCAGAACTCCCAGATCCTTCTCCACCATTGATTCCACCAGTTGTACCCCCCCCAGTATGTCTGATGCATGCATATTCTTAGCCCCCAAGTGCATAACCTTACATTTATCTACATTAAACCTCATTTGCCACATAGTTGCCCAATTAAACATTGCATTAAAGTTAGCTTGTAAATTGAAGACATCCTGTAAGGACGTTATTCTACTGCACAGCTTGGTGTTATCTGCAAAGACTGAAATGGGATTTTTAATCCCAGACCCTATATTGTTTATAAATATATTAAAAAGTAAGGGTCCCAACACTGAACCTACACCACTGACGACCCCAGACCATTCAGAGTATGAATCATTAACCACTACTCTTTGAATACGATCTTTTAGCCAGTTTTCTATCATTTACATATAGATTTTTCCGGGCCCGTAGACTTTACCTTACACATTAGCCGTGTATGGGAAACTGTGTCAAACGCTTTTGCAAAATCCAAGTATACCACATCCACCACCACCCCTCTGTCCAAGGTTTTGCTCACTTCCTCATAAAAAGAAATCAGGTTTGTTTGACAACTTCTGTCTTTCATGAATCCATGCTATCTGTTGCTTAAAATATCTTTTTCCAGCAAGAACTCATCTATGTGGTCTTTTATTAAACTCTCCAGTATCTTCCCAACTATAGAAGTTAAACTAACAGATCTATAATTACTTGGTAAAGATTTTGACCCCTTTTTAAATATTGGCAACACATTGGCCTTACGCCAATCCAGTGGTACTATGCCAGTCATTAAAGAGTCCGTAAAAATTAGAAACAATGGCTTTGAAATGACAAACCTCAATTCTTTAAGGACCCGTGGGTGTATGCCATCCAGTCCAGGTGCTTTATTCACCTTTATTCAGTCTAAATATTTCTGATTCATATCAATTGTGAGCCAATGTGGGTCATCTGGAGCTGTGTCAATACCATGCCCATTATGGATAAGAGCTCACCCATGCTCCTTTGTATACACAGAGCTGAAGAAGATATTTAATATTTGCCTTCTCCTTGTCCCCAGTCACCCACTCTAGATTATTTTGTAAAGGGCCTACATGTTTGGCCCGGACTTTTTTACTATTAATATATTTGAAGAATTTTTTGGGGTTGGTCCTGCTATCTTTTGCAATCTGTCGTTCGTTTTCAATTTTCAGGCGAGTTTGCTGGCCAATCAAGCAGAGTAATCCCACGGTCATTGAACCAGGTTTTGGTGCTTTTGGCAGTGTGGGCAGGTGCCAAGTCCTGCTGGAAAATGAAGTCAGCATCCCCATAAAGCTCGTCTGCGGAAGGAAGCCTGAAGTGCTCCAAAATCTCCTGGTAGATGGCTGCATTGAACCTGGACTTAATGAAGCACAGTGGACCAACACCAGCAGATGACATGGCTCCCCAAATCAACACAGACTGTGGAAACTTCACACTGGACTTCAAGCATTGCGCAGTGTGTGCCTCTCCATTCTTCCTCCATACTCTGGGTCCTTGGTTTCCAAATGAGATGCAAAAGTTGCTCTCATCAGAAAAGAGGACTTTGGACCACTGAGCAACAGACCAAGTCTGTTTTTCTTTAGCCCAGGTAAGTCGCTGCTGACGTTGTTTGTTGTTCAGAGCGGCTTGACAAGAGGAATACAACATTTGAAGCCCATGTCCAGGATCCGTCTGTGTGTGGTGGCTCTTGATGCACTGACTCCAGCCTTAGTCCACTCCTTGTGAAAGTCCCCAACACTTTTGAATGGCCTTTTCCTGACAAACCTCTCCAGGCTGCGGTCATCCCTGCTGCTTGTGCACCTTTTTCTTCCACACTTTTCCCTTCCACATAACTTTCTATTAATATGCTTTGATACAGCACTTTGGGAACATCCAACTTCTTTTGCAATTACCTTTTGAGGATTTCCTTCCTTATGGAGGGTGTCAATGATGGTTTTCTGCACAACTGTCAGGTTAGCAGTCTTTCCGATGATTGTGATTCCTACTGAACCAGACTGAGAGACCCTTTAAATGCTCAGGAACCCTTTGCAGGTGTTATGGCTTAATTAGCTGATTAGAATGGGACACTTTGAACCGAGAATATTGCACCTTTTGACAATATTCTAATTTTCTGAGATTGTGGATTTGGGGTTTTCATGAGCTGTAAGCCATAATCATCACAATTATGACTGAATTACTGAAATAAATGAACTTTTGCACAATATTCTAACTTTTCGAGTTTCACCTGTATTTAGCAGTGTGCTCACATACACTCTTTTTGAAGAACTCCTATTTCTGTGTTGTGTTCATTGATGCCAATATTCCCTCCCAGTCTAAGTCTTGGAGAACAGCTCTCAGCCTTGGAAATCAGCTCTCTTAAAAGTTGAGCATTTTTATTTTCCCCATATGTGCTTGTTGTTTACAGCTAACAATAAATTAAATCAAATCATGTTATGGTTACTGCTACCCAGATGTTCTTTTATATGGACATTCGTAATAAGCTCAGCATGATTTGAGATCACCAGGTCCAGCAAAGCATCATTCCTAGTTGAGGCGTCTATGAACTGTACCATACAATTGTCCTGTAGTAGGTTTATAAATTTTTGCCCTTTAATTGTTCCTGCAGTGCCATTACTCCAGTCAATTTCTGGGTAGTTAAAATCCCCCATTATTATCATCATCCCAGCCCTTGCAGCCCTTTCGATCTGTGCAAGGAGCTGAGTCTCCACCTCCTCATTAACACTGGGAGGCCTATAACAAACTCCAATGATTACCTTTGTAGTATGCACCCCCATATCAGTTCCACCCATAATGCTTCAGCCTTATCACACTCTCCATCAACTAGGTCCTCTTTCACATGTTCTTAGATCACCTCTCATAAAGAGACAGACACAGCCACCTATCCTATTTACCCTGTCTCTCTGAAAGAGAACATAGCCAGGAATATTAATAGCCCAGTCATGTGAAGAATGAAGCCAAGATTCAGCCATACCAATTAAATCATAATCATGTACCATAGCTTCCAACTCACCTATTGTGCTTCGCAGACTTGCATTGGTGAACAAAAACTTGAATTCATTGACACCTTGTGAACACGTATTTTACAAATTTTTATTTTCATACAAAAAAAAACAATTCCACTGGTTGTTTGTAACATGGGAACCTTCTTATCATCTGCAATAGCCTTCCCCCCATCTTTCCCCATTCCACCCACCAATAAGGACTGATCCCTGTCTGATCTGTCTACCCCATTATAAACGAATTCTCCCACCCCCCCTTGATCCTAGTTTAAATACTCCTCCAGCCTTCCCATAAACCTCTCCCTCAGCACGGCAGACCCCCTTCCATTTAGGTGCAAACTATCTCTAGCATATAGGTTGCAACCCAATGAAAAGTCTGGCCAGTGCTCTAGAGACACAACATCCTTCCCTCTTACACCAGGTCTTTAGCCATGCATTTATTTCTTTAATCTTCTCCTGTCTTTCCTGAGTTGCGCATGGCACAGGTAATATTTCAGAGAATATCACCTTGGAGGTCCTTCCCTTCAACTTTCAGCCTAGTTCTTTATATTGATTCTTAAGGAGCCTCCACCTTCCATGTATTCTGCCATTGGTTCCAACATGGACCAAGAAAGCTGGGTCATGCCCAGCCCCTCCCAGTAATTTATCAGCCCGGTCCACCACATGCCGAACCCTGGCACCAGGGAGACAGCAAACCATTCGGTTGAGGCGATCCTGGCGACAAATTATTCTATCAGTCACTTCTTATTAAAGAATCCCCTACTACCACCAACTGTCTAGCTCTTCCTGCAATACCCTCACCATCCCTCCTAGATGGTCTGCCATTCTGTTAGGAATAGCAGTGACATCCAGGGCTGCCACCCCCACATATTCACCCAACTTGGCAAATCTATTCGGGTGCACAAACCCAGGGCAAGCCTTTTGTGTGAGCCCCTACCACTCCCTCTCGCTACAGTAACCAATCTTCCTACCTGATAATCCTGATTATCCCCTCCACATCAATCCCATTAGCTACCTGCTCAGAGAGCAGAAGACCCCTTTCAATGTTATCGGTTCTGCCCAGTGTTGCAACTTGCTCATCCAGATCTAAAAGCGAGCTTACAGAAGGGCAACCCGCTCACATCTGTTGTAGTGTTATCCATCCTGGAATTGTTGCTCCATTATTGCATACCCATGCCTTTTCTTCAGAGTACTGTGCCACGTCCTGAGACTCCCGTGTGCATGCGTGGGAGTGACATAATTACGGCTCAGCCAGTCAGACAGCCGGAGCTCACAAACCCATTGAAGATGGAAGCCCTGTTAGCAGTGACAGCGAGCCACTGGAGGGCTTCATTTTAAGGCAAGTCCTTCATAATGTGCTAATACGCGATGTATAGTAGCACACTATGCCATTACCTTGCAGGGGATTTATTTATTTAATCTGCAGTGTACTACCGCTTTAAACCCTGCAACCAGACAGGGTGCCCCCATTCAGTACTGACCACTGAATACGACAACGGGGATAATGTTTGCCTTTGCATAAGTACTGCAACAGTACCTTATGCCTTTGCAGCATAAGGGGAGTGGTAACACCAAGTTTCAGCCAAGAATAATTACCACCTATAAACACAAGTGTAAACAAGGCTGTGATAGACCCAACCGGGACAGGGGACTAATCTTCTACCTATTGATTATGGCCCATGGAGGAGACCAGGGATTTTTCTTCTATAGGTCAGAACATGGAAAAGAGCTCAGTTCAGCCTCTGAACACATGGAGAGAGGAGATCAGTCTGTGATGATGGATAATAACATGATGAATGCTGAGAGCGAGGCTTGGATTAATTCTCTGAATGAAGACAATACGGCTTCCCTACTGGAGTGGATAGAAAGGTGTAACATTAACCTTGTATAAGTTAATGGTCAGAGGAAATATGGGGCCCTCCTGCAGACTGGGTTGGAGAACCTCCTCCACTTGGGACAGAAATACAGTCAGGTCCATAAATATTGGGACATCGACACAATTCTAACATTTTTGGCTCTATACACCACCACAATGGATTTGAAATTTGAGGGTATTTACATCCAAATCAGGTGAACGGTGTAGGAACAGTTTGCATATGTGCCTCCCACTTGTTAAGGGACCAAAAGTAATGGGACAATTGGCTTCTCAGCT
Organism: Staurois parvus; assembly: GCF_062004578.1. Lineage (NCBI taxonomy): Eukaryota > Metazoa > Chordata > Amphibia > Anura > Ranidae > Staurois > Staurois parvus. Next base: position 2,384,524 of record NW_028318492.1, read on the forward strand.
GTTCCATGGCCAGGTGTGTGTTATTCCCTCATTATCCTAATTACAATTTGCAGATAAAAGGTCCAGAGTTCATTTCAAGTGTGCTATTTGTATTTGGAATCTGTTGCTGTCAACTCTCAAGATGAGATCAAAAGAGCTGTCACTATCAGTGAAGCAAAACAAAACAAACCCATCAGAGAGATAGCAAAAACATTAGGCGTGGCCAAAACAACTGTTGGAACAATCTTAAAAAGAAGGAACACACCGGTGAGCTCAGCAACACCAAAAGAGACCAAGATCAACTTGTACCAGAGTGATGGGAAGAGAAGAGTATGGGGAAGGAAAGGAACTGCTCATGATCCTAAGCATACCACCTCATCAGTGAAGCATGGTGGTGGTAGTGTCATGGCGTGGGCATGTATGGCTGCCAATGGAACTGGTTCTCTTGTATTTATTGATGATGTGACTGCTGACAAAAGCAGCAGGATGAATTCTGAAGTGTTTCGGGCATATTATCTGCTCATATTCAGCCAAATGCTTCAGAACTCATTGGACGCCGCTTCACATTGCAGATGGACAATGACCCAAAGCATACTGCAAAAGCAACCAAAGAGTTTTTTAAGGGAAAGAAGTGGAATGTTATGCAATGGACAAGTCAATCACCTGACCTGAATCCGATTGAGCATGCATTTCACTTACTGAAGACAAAACTGAAGGGAAAATGCCCCAAGAACAAGCAGGAACTGAAGACAGTTGCAGTAGAGGCCTGGCGGAGCATCACCAGGGATGAAACCCAGCGTCTGGTGATGTCTATGCGTTCCAGACTTCAGGCTGTAATTGACTGCAAAGGATTTGCAACCAAGTATTAAAAAGTGAAAGTTTGGGGGGGCGCTCGTGAGCAGCAGCCAGGATGGCTGCCTTCTAAATCTGTGCTTTGGCCGCCGGACACATCGGCCGATTTTCGCCCTTCAGGGGGGGTCCCCCTGTTTCCTCACTGGCCCCCTGTCTCCCTGGTGCCCTGATGGGCAAAAAAACGCCGGCCGCCCGTGCCTCCAGCTCCCGGGGGGCCGTTCAGAAGTTTGCAGCCTACCCGCCGGAGATCGCGGCTGAAGCCGGGGCCTCGATTTTGGGCCGGCCGCCGAACACTTCCAGGACCCCGGCCGCGGATTCGCGGCTCCCGCCGGAGACCTTAAATGGAGCCCCAGCCGCAATTTTGGGTCCCATGCCATCACCATCTGCAGGTGGGTCGGATCATGGCAGTGTGGAGGACCCGTCCCAGCAGTCTCCCATGCCATTGGAGCCATCCCAGCAGTCTCCCATGCCATCTCTGCGGGATGCTGAGCTCCTGCGCCGCTTCCAGTTTATGTTACAATCAGAATTGTCCTCCGCTACCTCCAAGCTGGCCGACCGTCTCTCACGGGAAATTCGGGAGTTGGGCAGTCGGACGAACGACCTTGAAGATAAAATGGATGCTGCGGCTACGGTCCTTGAAAATCACGAGCAGGATTTATGCCACCTCAAGAAAGAATTGGCGGACGCGCTGCTACGGCTTGAGGATTTTGAAAATCGTTCCCGCCGTGGCAATTTGCGGTTAAGGGGTATCCCGGAAACGGTTACGGATCTTACCTCCACTGCTACTGCTCTGTTCCAGGAGCTGATGTCCGCCATTCCCATTGACCGTCTTGAATTTGATCGTATACATCGTGCATTGGGCCCCAGAAGACCGGATGGGCCCCCGAGAGACATTATCATCAAGTTCACTTATTACCGCACTAAGGAAACCATCCTCTTGGCGGCCAGAAATAAACCTGATCTCAGCTTCCAGGGGCATCGCTATCAGCTCTTCGCGGACCTCTCCCAGACCACTCTTCAAAAGCGCCGCCAGTTGAAGCCCTTCACTTCGGTCCTGGTGAAACATAGTATTAAATACACCTGGGGCTTTCCGTTCCGCCTCACCTTCACCTACCAGGGCCGTAGTCACTCTGTGGCTACACCAGAGGAGGCTCACTCTCTCCTGGAATCCTTACACCTTCTTTCGCCGGAGGCTGCGGATCGGAGCCCAGTTCATTCATCTGGATCCCCGGCGAGGCCGCTTCCTCCGAGCCGCATCTGGGAGCGGTCGTCCAATAGGAAGAGGGCCCTGTCTCAGACCCCTTCGCGATCAAGTCCTTCCTGTTCTTCTCCGGGCTGAAGATGCGTCCTGGATTTTCCATGTATCATCTCACCGATGAACTCTCTGACGGGATCGTGAGTTTGGCCCTTGGGGCTCCCCCAGTTTGTTTGCGTTCCGGGTTGATACTGCTCCTCGGGCTCCGGGGTGGGAGGTTGACCCGGTGGGTCTGGTTGGGTGGAAGGGGATTGGCCCCTATGGTTCTCCAGGTTTATATGGGGAGGTTATCGCGGAGGTCCCTGCTCCTGGGACTTTTAGTTTTATTAAGTTTTACTACATTATATTATGTTTATTACCTTTTTGCCCTCTGAGGGCTTCTGTTTTGATGTTTCCATTTGCAGCCATGTGTCCGGCGGTAGAGTTACCCCTAACTGTATCCTTCATGTGTAGGATGCACGTCACCATTGGTGTGACACAATTGCACTGTTATGTATACTTTTTGTGTCTTTTTCCTTTTTTCTTTCTTTGTTCTTTTCTTTTTCTCTGTTTTTTTTTGTTTTTGTTTTCTGCAGGGTTCCGGGATGCCATGGTCCGATTGCCATTGGGAGTGGAGATTGCTGGCTGCTTTGGGCTTTTTTCTGCTGAGCGTGTTGCGTTGATACCGCCATGGCCTCGCCCCTTTTGAAAATACATTCACAAAATGTTCAAGGCTTCAATTCGCCTCAGAAACGGGCTAAAGTTTTTCATCACCTCAAATCGCAACAAATTGATGTGGTATGTCTACAGGAGACCAGGTTTTCTCAGTCCTCCGCTCCACGTTATCTTTCACATCACTATCCCATCTTTTACACGGTCTTGGCTCCTGAGAAGCGTCGGGGTGTTCTGATAGCTTTTAAACGCAATCTCCCCTTTGTCTGTTCTAGGCATATAGCGGACCCCACAGGCAGGTATTTGCTTCTGCAAGGCACCCTCTGGGACCAGGAGGTTACCTTTGTCTCTTACTACGCGCCTAACCGTTTCCAGCATAAATTTTTTTCGCATCTTTGCACCATTGTTTCTCGACACTCTAAGGGTCTTCTTCTTGTTATGGGGGATTCGAATGTTACCTTGAATTCCACATTGGATAGGCGCTACGCACGGGGAGCGACCCCCTCTCATGACTTGGTGCTAGAGGAACGTATGCGCTCTCTTTTACGGACGGCGGGGCTAGCGGACGTCTGGAGGGAACTTCATCCAACTGAACGCGACTTTACGTTCTATTCCAATCCTCATGACAGTTTTTGTAGAATTGATCATATTTTCATGCAGGTCCAGCAGCTCCCCTCGGTCCGGCGGATAACTATTCCCTCCTCACCCTGGTCAGATCATGATCCCTTGGTACTCCTCCTTGCCCTTTCTGGGTCAGAACGGCGCCCTTTTCATTGGCGCATCAATGACTCTTTGCTGACCACTCAGGCTACCTGCCAACAAATAGAATTCTTTTTACGAACATACTTTGCGGAAAATTCGGGATCGGTCTCTTCAGCAGTGCCCCTTTGGGAAGCGCATAAGGCCACGATGCGGGGTCATGTTATACAGCTGGCTGCGGTCCGGAAGCGGGAACGCCGACTCTTGGAGCTTCATTCTCTCCTGGCCTCTGCGGATGCGCGTTGGAAGTCATCTCCATCCGTGGCCCATAAACGCTCTCGGGACGCTCTGGCGACAGAATTGGACCTCCTCGCCTCTTCGGAGGCGGAACGGGCCCTGCGTTGGACCAGACATAAATTTTACTCCTGCGCTAATAAGCCCGGTCCCATGCTAGCCAGGAAACTCAATTCTGTGGGGAAACCTCATAAACCGATTCGACTTCGACTTTCCACAGGTGGCTGTACTTCTAATCCCCAGCAGATTGTTTCCCGATTTTCGGACTTCCTTCCGCGCCTCTATGCTGCCCCAGATCCTTTCCCTGTGGCCCAGGCAGAGGCATTCTTTCAAGACCTCCATCTTCCTGGATTAACCGAGGCAGCACAGGCGGCCCTCAACGCTGGTGTCACCGTACCGGAAGTGCTCCAAGCGATCAAATCTTTACGGTCCACCGCGGCCCCAGGTCCCGACGGCTTCTCCGGTCTCTATTATAAAAAATTCCCAGCCCTATTGGCGCCCTTTTTAGCGGCCTATTTCAATGAGTTACGACAGGGCTCTTTGCCCTCTCCGGACGCACTTAGGGCACATATCTCTATGATTCCTAAGACGACCGATGATGTCCAGGAACCGCAAGCCTTCCGGCCCATTTCTCTTCTTAATGAAGACCTGAAGATATTGGGCAAGATCCTTAGTTTTCGCATCAATAAATATTTGTGTAGCCTGGTCCACCGGGACCAAGTAGGTTTCGTCCCTGGGAGGCAGGCGGGTGATAATGTCCGTAAGGTGGTCCATCTTATACATTTTCTGCAACAACGGAAAATCCCAGGATTCCTACTGTCCTTGGACATATATAAAGCTTTTGATTCTCTATCTTGGGAATATCTGTGGTTTGTGCTGTCTCGTTGGGGTTTCGGGGATTCTATTCTCTCTTGGATTCAGGCCTTGTATTCCTTTCCTTCGGCCTCCGTTAAATACGCTGGGTATTTCTCGGATCCCTTTCCTGTTGGGCGAGGGACGAGGCAGGGTTGCCCGCTGTCCCCAGCGCTCTTTGTCCTGGCGCTCGAGCCACTGGCTTTAGCGCTCCGGACCGATTGCAATATATCGGGGGTTCCATACGCGGGACAGGAGTTTAAGCTGAGCCTCTTTGCGGACGATGCCCTCTTGACCCTTACTAATCCTCTGATGACGCTTCCTAACTTGCAACGAGTTCTTGAGCGCTTCTCCTTGATTTCGGGTCTATGTATCAACTTGGACAAAACCGTCGCTCTCAATATTACTTTGGCTTCAGATTTGGTTTCGCGCCTACAATCCCACTTCCCTTACCGGTGGGCTTCCTCTTTTCTGGAATACTTGGGCATTCGCTTGACCCCCACCTATGACTCCCTTTTTGCTGCAAATTATTATCCTTTGCTTAGCTCTTTATCTTCTCTTATGCATTCCTGGCAATTTCCGCACCTGTCTTGGATAGGACGGGTTCATTCAGTGAAAATGACCATCTTGCCGAAATTGTTATATTATTTTCGCACCCTCCCGGTGCGGGTTCCCCCTCACTTTCTTCGGTTGCTTCAGGCGAAGTTTATGCATTTTATCTGGGCCGATAAACACCCCAGAGTCTCTAGAAATACGCTCTTTGCTCATAGACTCCAGGGTGGTCTTGGGGTACCCAATGTAGCTAAGTATTATCAGGCGAGCCAGATTGCCCCGCTGTCTATGTTGCACGCTTCCTCCGATGTTCCTCTCTGGGTCCTGCTGGAACTACCTAATTGTGCCCCTATTGCACTGTCGACACTCCTATGGCTTCCCCCTGCCCTGCGCCCTATGGCGCTGAGTCCAATGTTGCTCCATGGCCTACAAGTCTGGGACTCGGTACGTTACTCCAGTGGCCTGATGTCACCCTTTTTGCCCTTGCTTCCAATCGTTAACAACCCTCTTTTCCCACCGGGTCTAGTTTGCCCGAGGGCATTTTCTTGGTGGGTGGCTCATGGTTTCTCACACTTTTTGATTTTTCGGTCCTTTCCCGCCTGGAATGTCCTTCGGGAGTCTCGGGATGTTCCCCCAGCGGAATTTTTTCGGTACCTTCAATTGCGGCACTGGATACTTTCGCTGAGAGCCACTTCTGCTTTCCCATATCAGAAATCTGCCTTTGAACGGCTTTGCCAGCAGCACCCGGGCGCCCCGAGCCTTATCTCCCTTCTTTACGCAGCTTTGAACAGACGCTCGTCTCACACTTCTCTTTCATATGTTGTTCAGTGGGAACGCGACCTGGGAGTGGCTGTGGATCCGGAGGACTAGAGTAGGGCCTGGTCACTCATAGCTAAATGTTCATTTAATACGACCACGCTGGAAGCAGCCTACAAGGTATTGTTCCGTTGGTACTGGGTTCCGGCTCGTCTGGCCCAGGCTAACCCTGCCTGTAGTGATTGATGTTTTCGGGGTTGTGGCCATCGTGGCGATGTACTGCATATCTGGTGGTCATGCCCGAGGTTGGTTCGTTTTTGGTCTCGTGTGTTTGGCCTCCTTTTCACTTTGTTCCATCTCTCCATACGCCGGGATGCTCGGTATGCTTTGCTTCATTGCCCCATACCGGGCCTCTTGGCTCGTCAGCAGTGGTTGGCTTCCTATTTGTTTTTATCGGCTACTAGGACAATTGCTCAGGCCTGGAAGAGTCCGTTTGTACATTTCCAGGGGGTGCGGGATCGTATGACTACTACGATGCTCAACGAACAGATGTCGAGTATATGCAACGACTCTCAACATAAATTTTTGAAAGTATGGGAGCCGTGGTTGCAATACGCCTTTCCCACGCTCCCCCCGGCCAGTGTGGGGAGGTAATGGAGTTTGGTATTGGCGCTCGTGGACCCCTGCTCTTTGTTTTTTTTGGTTTTTTGTTTTTTTTCCCTTTCTTCTCTGCTCTTCTTCTCTCCTTTTCTGTTTGTTTTGATGTGACAGTGGACAGCTGTCTTTAGTTGCGATAGTCAGAGTCTTACTGATGTTATTGTAACCTATGTGCCATTGATAGCCCCTGCGCGGGCATACGTTTTGCCTTATTGGAATTAGAGCGTTGTCTGCTCTATTATGCCTTTTTTATTGGTGCAATTGATAGCCCCTGCGTGGGTGTGTTTTGTTGCCTCTGTTTTATACTGTTTAAAATTAATAAAAACCATTGAAATACAAAAAGTGAAAGTTTGATTTATGATTATTATTCTGTCCCATTACTTTTGGTCCCTTAACAAGTGGGAGGCACATATGCAAACTGTTGTAATTTCTACACCGTTCACCTGATTTGGATGTAAATACCCTCAAATTAAAGCTGACAGTCTGCAGTTAAAGCACATCTTGTTTGTTTCATTTCAAATCCATTGTGGTGGTGTATAGAGCCAAAAATGTTAGAATTGTGTCGATGTCCCAATATTTATGGACCTGACTGTATTTATCAACCACCTCTCTCAAGAAATCTATGAAGATAAATGAATTCCACTTTCTCAGACTGTTGGAATATTGTATGCATTTTGTCTTATGGTGGACAGACTATACAAGTGAAAACAAACATCTGAAAACCAGCATGTGTAAAGTACTGTGTGTATTCAGGGTTGGAGGTGCCGGATTGTCAGAGGTGGGCTCCCTGGCTTGTCTAGGTGCTTGGCTGTTGATTAACTTACTCTTAATTAGATCAGGATTAGCTGTACTGTTTACCATTTGCACTGTTTAGGATAATGTGATCAAACTCTTACCTAATCAGTGTGGTATGTTTACCCAAATGTGTAACTTGTTTTTATGTTCATGTGAGGACTTCCCCTATTTAAGAAGTGTATAAAAACCTGTATTTCTGTTCAATAAAATGGTTCCAGTTTTGCACCTAAGCTATTGTCACCTATTCTTGGGAGCGATGCCGAGCTATGATACCTTGGTCCTGTGTCTCAATGGTGAGGAAGATGTTCTCTGACAGAATCGCCTTAAAGTGGTTGTAAAAGCTGAAGGTTTTTTACCTTCTGTGTTCAGCAGTGCCACCGGCCCCCTCAATACTTATCTGATACTCATCACGATCCAGTGATGTGAATGGCTTCCTCGGCTGTCCTAGGTCTCTACCTCCTCATTGGCTGAGACAGCAAGTGTAGCAAACTAGCTCATCAGAGTTGGATGCGGAGTTTCCCTTTTTCTTTTCTTTTTATTGGGAGTATTCCTCAGCCCTCCATTCCCTACCCCCTCCCTTCCTGAGAGGCAAACATTATATCCTGACAGATGGGGGGGTCAACCCAAGTTAAGGCATCCTCAGTCCGGTGCCAGGCAGTCTGCGAAAGTGTAACCTTCCGCACCTAAAGCACTGACCTGAGAAACTTGTGTAGGCTCACCCATCATAAAACAGATAAGGCAGCTTCTCCCTGGACTTGAAAGAAGTTGAAACCTCACAGATCCTAACAGTTAAAGATGACAGATGTTGGTTCTAATTCAGAGTTCTCCCGACCCCTCCCAAAACAGCGTAATGGCCAGTATTCAGAGCCACCCCCCCTTGCAGAGGGATTTTTAAAAAAGAGACAGGCTGGCAGGCCTGGTAGAAGAAACACACATCTCCTAAGCTTAACATCGAATGAGGAGATCAAAGAACCTTCCTGCTCTGCACTTGGATCTACAAACCAAGGCATGCTGGCAAGTAACCTAACCCTTTAACTCCTTCCTATTATCTCTTTGCTGTATCTTTATATACATATATATATATTTTTGTGATATCTCTTTGTAAATATTTTATTGCACCTGTTTGACTCTTTTAGTAATAAATCTTTCTTTCTGAAAGTGTTAAACTGTTTTTAAGCGCTTACTTGCAATTCACGAATTCCTGCCTTTTGAAGAGACGCTACTGTGTTTGTTTAATTCTCTGCCCAATTGGCCTGCGGGGTCCGCATTGGACAGGCGACTTTTCAATCATTATAGTGTATATTTGATAATGAGAGTTTCCTTCTTCTCTGACAAAAAAGACAGTGGTGGCAGTAGAGGGTTAGTTGCGTAATTAACCCGACCCAGTAACAAGCGCATTCAGGCTGCAGGCACCGATTGTAGCCCATTACCTGGACAATCTCTGTGCAGGGTGCAGCTGGGTGTGGCCTTGTTACGCGCGTCACACCGCAGTTTTAGATCGGCCGGTCCTTCGGTCACGAGTTTGGTGAGAAGGTCTGGGGTTTGACGCTGCGGGCGTGATGTATTAGTTAGTTGCGGTCGTGCGATTGTCGCATGTTGGTGGCGGCGACCGTGCGATCATGACAGTAAGCAGGAGCCATTGGCTCCTGCTGATGTCAATCACAACCAGTCAGCCAATGAGGAGAGAGAGGGGGTAAGCCATGGCTCTGTGTGTGAAAGAATGGACACACAGAGCAGCAGGTGCCCCAATAGCAAGCTGTTTGCTGTGGGGGGCACAAGACAGACAGGAGGAGACAGGAGAGCCTGCGGGGAATCCGAGAAGAGGAGGATCCAGGCTGCTCTGTGCAAAACCACCGCACACACATGTAAGTAAAGACATATTTGTTATTTAAAAATAAAAAAAATGTACCTTCAGAAAAGCTATAATGAGGGACAAGATAGGAGAACAATTATACATAATACTGCAGCCAATGCCAGCACCCTAAGACCTCAGGACAGACCAGATGCAAGCACCCTAACAACACAGGTGGGTCCTGATACCAGCACCCTCAGACCCCAGGTGGGACCAAATGCCAGCACAATCAGACGCCAGGAGGATACCAATGCAAAAACCCACAGACACCAGGAGTGTCCCGCTGCCAGCACCCTTAGACCCTATGAGAGTCCCGGAGCCAACACCCTCAGACAGACCCCAGGAGGGTCCAGGAGCCAACACCCTAAGACCCAAGGAGGGTTCTGAGGCAAACACCCTCAGACCCCAGGAGGGTCCTGATATAAGCACCATCAGACCCTAGGTGGGTCTCGATGCAAATTTTACATTGAAGAAAATGTGCCTTTATTTTTAAAAAGTTTAGTTATCCTTTAAGCCTGTGTGGTGACAACACCCATAGGCTTGTACGATCTATCCATTGTCGGCACTCCTTTTTCTCCCTCCAGCCTGTGCTGATTGATATAGGGGAGGTAACCATGTGTCCGGACTACAGCAGCCTAAAAGTAGGCTATTACGTACAGTTGCAAGAAAAAGTATGTGAACCCCTTGGGATTACGTGGAGTTTTGCATGAATTGGGCATAAAATGTGCTCTGAGCGTCATCTAAGTCACAACAATAGAAGAACACAGTCTGCTGAACATAATACTACACAAACATTAGATGTTGCCATGGTTTAATTGCACATAACATGTAAACATTCACAGTGCAGGGAGGAAAAAGTATGTGAACCTTTGGACTTAATAACTGGTTGACCCTCCTTTGGCAGCAATAACCTCAACCAAACGTTTCCTGTAGTTGCAGATCAGACCTGCACAACGATCTGGAGTCATTTTGGACCACTCCTCTTCACAAAACTGTTTCAGTGTAGCAATATTCTTGGGATGTCTGGTGTGAATCGCTCTCTTAAGGTCATGCCACAGCATTTCAATCGGGTTGAGGTCAGGACTCTGACTGGGCCACTCCAGAAGGCGTATTCTGTGCTGTTGCAGCCATTGTTTTGTTGAATTACTTGTATGCTTTGGGTCATTGTCCTGTTGCATCGCCCATCCTCTGCGGAGCTTCAGTTGGCGGACAGATGGTCGTACGTTTTCCTGCAAAATGTCTTGATAAACTCTGGAATTCATTTTCCCATCAATGACAACAATCCATCCAGGCCCTGAGGCAGCAAAGCAGCCCCAAACCATGATGCTTCCTCCGCCATGTTTCACAGTGGGGATGAGGTTTTGATGTTGGTGTGCTGTGCCTTTTTTTCTCCACACATAGTGTTGTGTGTTCTTCCCAAACAACTCAGTCTTGGTGTCATCTGTCCACAGTATATTTTGCCAGTAGTGCTGTGGAACATCCAGGTGCTCTTTTGCAAACTTCAAACGTGCTGCAATCTTCTTTTTGGACAGCAATGGCTTCCTCCGTGGTGTCCTCCCATGTACTCCATTCTTGTTTAATGTTTTCCTTATTGTAGATGTGTCAACAAAAATGTTAGCATGTGCCAGAGATTTCTGTAGGTCTTTAGCTGACACTCTGGGATTCTTCTTTACCTCATGCAGCATTCTGCGCTGTGCTCTTGCAGTCATTTTTACAGGACGACCATGCCTAGGGAGAGTAGCAACAGTGCTAAACTTTCTCCATTTGTAGACAGTCTGTCTTACCGTGGACACAGGAACATCAAGGCTTTTGGAGATACTTTTGTAACCCTTTCCAGCTTCATGCAAGTCAGCAATTCTTGATCGTAGGTCTTCTGAGAGCTCTTTTCTGCGAGGCATGGTTCACATCAGACAGTGCTTCTTGAAACCAGTAAACCCAAAACAGGTGTCAGCAACACATCCAATATCATCACACTGATTGGAGTCAAGGTTGGCTCACTCCTGGCTCCAATTAGCTCTGGGAGAAGTCATTAAGCTAGGGCCTCACATACTTTTTCCTCCCTGCACTATGAATGTTTACATGTTATGTGCAATTAAACCATGGCAACATCTAATGTGTGTGTAGTATTATGTTCAGCAGACTGTGTTCTTCTATTGTTGTGACTTAGATGACGTTCAGAGCACATTTTATGCTCAATTCATGCAAAACTCCACGTAATCCCAAGGGGTTCACATACTTTTTCTTGCAACTGTATATGCAACACTCTTTCACAGGTTAGTTAGTGTAGGCATGGGACAGCTGCAGCATTACACCAAGGCTGCAGCATAGAGATGAGCATGTATGTGTTTTTGTTTTTTTTCATACCTCTCCTTTAGGGTCCAGTCACACTAGGAACTACATGAGAATAGCATAGGAATGTTCTGCATTCGCCCAATATCAGCACTTCTGTGCAGTGCAATGTCAGCCAATTCATTTTCAATGGGCTGAAATCGCATCAAACTGCACCAAAAGAAGTGCATGTACTACTTTTTGAAATGCACTGCAACCGGATCATATGGTAGTGTTCTATACACTGCGTGCCCTAAAAACACTGAGGGACCAAAAAATTGGATCGACCACTATTTTATTTTCTATGGTTCCTGCTTTCAGACAATGTACAGCGTTTGGGAGTTTTCTGTAATCTGCAGGCCTGAAATTATTTTTTAAACGTGTGTAAAATAATGCAAAAAAATGTCTCTGGCAGCAAAAGGGTTAAAGTGGTAATAAAGTCAGTTTATTCACTTGTACCTATAGGTAAGCCTATTATAAGTCTTACCTGAAGGTACTGTAAATATCTCCTAAACGTGCACCATTTAGATGTTTACTTGTAAAGGAACACCGGTGCATGCCTTCAGAGCTGTGTGCTGCAAAACATGACTCCCACGCATGCGCGGGAACAACGTCATCGTGGCTCGGCCATTCAAGCCACCAAAGCCCGCAAACCTGGAAGAAGGACCAGATGAAGATGGAAACACTGTCAGTGGTGACAGCATGTCACTGGAGGGCTTCATTATGCCAATGTCTTGCAGGTTTTTTTTTTTTGGGGGGGGTTAAAGGTCGCAGTTTACTACCACTTTAAATGATCAGATATCTGCTTTCACACTGATCTGTTTTTCTTCCGCTTTTGCATTAAAAAAAAGCAGAAGAAAAAAAAGTGACCATATATTCCTATGCAACTCTTCACAAAGATCTGTTCCGGTGCATTTTTTGAAATCCTGCTTGCTGCAGTTTTGGTGCAGGTCTTGTACGGTAAAAAATGTACTAAAATGCACCTCCCCATTGAAATCAATAGAAAATCAATAGAAAACACAGCAAAAACACATCAAAAATGCACCCACTTGGCGTTTTTGGTGCAAACCTCCAAGGTTAATGCCATAACATACTAGTATGCATTTCATACCAGTAAAATATAACAGACTTGCCTTACAAACCGAGTCACAAACAGACTCACCACTGCAGGGACATCTATCTTTGCCTAGTCTTCCTTCTGGATTTGCACTTTCCATCTGTCTGAATGTCCTGGCTGCTATGATGTCACTCATGCGCATGGAAGTCACAATTGCAGCATGGTGCAATGTATTCAGGGCATACTTGGTGTGCCCTGAATGCAGAATGCACCATGCATGAGCAGTGATGTCATTGACTAGAGCTGAATTATCAGCCAAATTATTCACAGTACCTACAGGTAAACCTTATTAGAAGCTTACATTTAGGTACAATGAAAAATCTGAGTATACTAACACTTTAAAATTCAGCTTTTTTTCTTCGAAGCACTATAAATAGCTCTTACATCTTCTTTAAAATTCCATTGAACCTTCTTTAGGCTAGGTTCACACCTATGCAGCTTGTTTGATCCGTTTCTGCAGTGCTTTTTGCGGTGCGTTTTTTTTTCAACTTGTTGCTGGGCAGAATAAAATGCAAAATGCATCAAAAAAGCACTACATGCTTTTTTGCAGTGTCTCCATTGAAGTCTATAGAACCAAAAACGCAACGTTTTGCGTTTAAAAAAATTCCTGAACCTTTCCAAAAGACGCACCGGGTGAAAACGTGGAGATGTGAACCTTTCCCATAGGAAATAATGTTATATGGACTGCTGTGCGTTTCTGCAAAACACAGTGGAAAACTCAGGTGTGAACCTTCTTTACACACAGGAGTATTTGGAATAGTTAAATAGATTGGGTGTCAGCATTCAGGCCTTCTGTTTTATGTGGCCCCAGGGTGTGCTGGAAATTCAGGACCAATCAGTAAAGCACTATGTAAACTGTTGGCGCTAAACACATCCTGTATAATAATAATAATAATAATAATATTAATCCCTGACTTCTGGCTTGGTGCTGAACTTCCCTCCTCTGGAATTAAACCCATCTCCACCAATCATCATCCTATGTAGGGAACCTCACATTTCCACTAAGCTCCAAGTGGTGGAGGTGGGACTTAGTGTTCTGATAGGCGTAGCAAAGCAGCAAGTCAGACAGAAGTCAAAGCCAGGGCCGTGGATAAGGGGGCCTTCTGTACGGGGCCCAAGCAGCTGGGTGAATTGGATGTGGGCAGAGAGGGTGATCAGTGTGGCGGGAGGGCAATTACTGGAACCGATCCCCTGTGTGTTTCTCTGCGCAGCAGCTAATATCTGGCTTCCAGCTGCTGCAAAGTGAGCCATACAGGGGATCAGTTCCAGTAACACCCCCCACCACCCTCTCTGTGCACCATACGTTCCCCCCTGCTGTCCAGGCCCCCGTGTGCCCCCACAGTGCTGCTGGCTTCCGTCCTTTCCTTTCCAACAGCAGCTGTAACCACACATTAGGATCCTTCAGGATGGAGAGTGGGGGAAGGATCCGGTAAATGTCACATATACCAGCTACTTTCTTTCTTGAATGAACGCAATGAGTGATCGGTACCAATCATTCACCGTGTTCATTCATAACTAAAGCATAGATAATTGTTTTTGGGGAGGTTTTTTGGAAGGGGGCCCTGACAGGTTGGCTGTATGGGGCCCTGTAGTTTCTAACTGCAGTTCTGGTAAAAGCCATATGCCTAGTGTGGTCCTGGGATTTCTCCTAGTGATCACCTTGTACTAGACACCACAATCTGCCTGCTGATCTGACAGATCCGGTCGATAGTTGAATTGTTAATTATTAAACAGATCGGTGCAGCCTGTGTGTGTGATAGAATGCCATGCCCCAGCCCTGGACAGAAATAAAGTGACAGCACAGTCACCTGTCTTTTCAATGCTTTTCTAACGCTGCCGACAGACCAGCCAATTGGCAGATCGATCCTGTGGAAGATCTGTATATACATATTACATTCTGTCCCGATTGATGACTGCACATGACAGCTCCAACCAACCGGGAACATCCATTCTGGAACATCGATCCCTCTAATTACAACCGCCTTCACTGAATAGCGGCCTGGATCCGAGCCTCCTGACAGCCCGGCCCGAATCTCCAGCTCTCATTCTCTGCAAGGAGAACCAATCAGGGTCGATCTGTCCCAGTGATTCTCTTTTCCCACCTCGGCTCCGCAATCTCCTCCCTCATACACCCAGAGGCTAGTTTAACACCGCCCATAAATCCCTGGCTCCACATGCCATTGCAGGCTTCAGAGTCCATTGGTCAGACGGCCTGACACTCCGCAATGCCAGAAACCTGCTGCTCCCAATAGCTCTGGCACCCGACTGTAGCGCTCTGAATAGCATTTACTGGTTGCTAGGGACGCAACCCACGCCTCGCCCCCTACTGAGAGCACCTCCTGGCTCGCGCCGTAGAGGTCTGGTTGCAAACTGGAGCTCCACTTTCGACAGGAAACATGTGACCTCCTCGAGTTGGGTCTATTAGTTGTAGGATACATTAAAGTTCATGTGAAAAAACGTTAGAATGGAGGTCACTTGTTTCCTGTCAAGTGGAGCTCCAGGCTGCAGCCATTGGTTGTTTATAAAGTTAATTTTTTAAAAATAGTGAAGTGGAGGTCACATGTTTACTGTCGAAAGTGGAGCTCCAATCTTCAGCCAGGAAAACACTTCTGGGCTGACGGAACCTACTCGTAACCTAGACGTGGCACCGGTGTAAGAGACGCTGCGCATGCTCATTACGAGATCATAAGGCGCCTGGGTTGATGTGATTTTTTTGTGTGCACAACTTTATTTACACCTAAAAATATGGCAACATTTGAAAGCAGCGGTGTAATTTCCGGTAGTGTTGCAGTTGTACTTTTTTATTAATACCTAAAAATCCAACAAGGCCTATACACAAATGATGCTGTACTTGCAGCCAATCGATGCTATTCTTTCTCAGACTGCGTAGGTTAGCGAGGCAGTGGAATGAGAGGTGAATGCTGATTGGCGCTGTGTGTTCCGATCTACCGTTGGCTGTGGAGTGAATGGCGGGCGGGGTCATATGTAGCATGGAAGGATTTCCCTTTGCAGTTTCCGGCTCAGTGTCTGCACTCAGGTGCGCTGTGGAGGTATGATGTGAGTTTTGTTGTGTTCAGTGGCATTTTGCAGGAGGAGGTGTGTTACCTTTATATGGTGCTGGGTCGTAGGACTTTTTCTATAACCTGAGATCAGGGCCAAACAGTAAACCAGCAGCCTCCTGGTAGCTATAGACACTTGAAATGCATATATAGGACCCATTTTAATTGGCAGCATTTGTATTTCTGTTCGTGCGTTCCTTGGATTCATACAGCTCTGCTACACAGATGTCACCTCTATAGTTTACAGTGTATCTAACCTAATGAATACTTTTTTTTTTCATTATGTGATGCAAGTTGAAACCTGGAAGCAATTGTATAATAGATCAGTTAAATTATCTTTAAATACCTTTTTGAAATCACAAGATCCTACTGGGCACTGGGCTCTCAGGTGTGTGGAAATTTAAAAAA
Source organism: Staurois parvus (assembly GCF_062004578.1). NCBI lineage: Eukaryota > Metazoa > Chordata > Amphibia > Anura > Ranidae > Staurois > Staurois parvus. Next base: position 2,400,630 of record NW_028318492.1, read on the forward strand.
GAAAAACTGCTTGTCTAGGGACTCAAAGTGGAGTTCCACTCACGCTGTTAAAAAATAAGTCAGCAGCTACAAAAACTGTAGCTGTTGAATTTTAAAAAAACAGCCACTTACCTGTCTGGTGGCGTGTCCCCCGCAGCCCGTTTCACCAGCTGTATTCCAGGAGGCCGGCATCTTCAGTGTGGGCACCCAGCTGTGACAGCTTGTGGCTTCACAGCTGGGTACCCACTATGCATGCGGGAGTAGCGCTGCGCTTCATGAATGGCCCCGTAGTTTTCTGGGACCTGTCACGTGTCCCACAAGACTACAGGGAGGGAGGACACCTTCGGATCGCCTAGGCGATCGGACCAGAAGTGGGAGCAGGTACCTGTCAAATTCGGGTACCCGCTCCCCCCAACCAAAAGGTGCCAATCCTTAATGGGGAGCAGTCCTTAAAGCGGAACTTCCCCTTTTGGGTGGAGCTCCACTTTAAGTGGGGTCCCAATCTTCTGATTAAAAAAAAAAAATAATAATTTTACCAAAACTATTTAAAGCGGCTCTCCACCCAAAAGGGGAAGTTCCATTTTAAGCCTTTTTCCCCCGCTCCTCATTAAGGATTGGCACTTTGGGGGAGTAGGTACACCAATTTGACAGGTACCCGCTCCCACTTCCGCTGTGATCGCCTAGGCGATCAGAAGCAGATGTTGTCCTCCACCCTGTAGTCTTCTGGGACATGTGACAGGTTTCTGAAGACAACAGGCCATGCGCAGTGGGCACTCAGCTGTGAATCCGCAAGCTGTCACAGCTGGGTGCCCACACTGAAGATGCCGGGGAGAGAAGACGGACGGTGAAACCAGCCATGGTGAGGACACTGCTGGACCGAGGGACAGGTAAGTGACTGTATTTTAAAAGTCAGCAACTACAGTTTTTGTAGTTTCTGACTTTTTATTTTTTTTCAGGTGGAACTCCGCTTTAAAGTGATACTAAAGTCTTGTGTTTATTTTTAAATAACAAACATAATGTCATTTTTACCTGCTATGTGCAATGGTTTTGCACAGAGAGGCCTGGATCTTCCTCTTCTCGGGTCCCCTCCTAGAACTCCTGGCCCTTCCTTTCTGTCAGGTGCTCCCACAGTAAGCAGCTTGATATGGGGGAACCTGAGCAGGCACACTTCTGAGCCTTGGCTCTGTGTGTCCATTCACACACAGAGCTGTGCTTTGGCTCGCCCCCGCCCTCTCCTGATTGGCTCACTGGCTGTGATTGACAGCAGCGGTAACCATTGGCATCAGCCAATCAGGAGTGAGAGTCCCTGGAGAACCAAGGTTTTCGTGGACATTGCTTTATCGGGATGGGGTTCAGGGAAGTGTTAGTGGGAGCTGCTGAACACAGAAGGTTTTTTGCCTTCATGTATATATTGCATGAAGGTAAAAAGACCTTGAGCCTTTACAACAACTTTAAATTTTAGGTGCTTTTAGGAATATCTGGGGCTTTTAAAAATGAAAGGGGCTGTATGGCAACTTAAACTATTAATATTTTTAACATTAGGCTGTTTATGTCCTCCTCACCTCCCTGCCTGTCTTCAGCACTGCACCTGGGGATTAGCAGGGAGAGGAGAGACCTTGCAGTGTGATGAGCATCGATTGGGTGTTCATCAGCAAAGGGGAGCGTCAGGATCTCTTAACACCGAAATAAAAAAAAAAAAAAAAAAAAAAATCGTGGCACCTATGTGATCTTGTAAAGGTTAATGTACTAAAATAAAGCTACAAGTTCTGCCTAAAAGGCACTTGTGGCAGCTGCCCCTATTAGGTGAATACACTCTGTAAATACCAAAACCATAAATGTGTTGGAAGCCTATGATTAACCATTTCACTGCTAACCGATCCTTAATGGAAATGCATATTTCCACCAGGGATCTGCTAGCAATGAAATGATTATTCATACATTTCCAACACAGATCTGAAAAGGCTAACCTCTTCACGCTGACGGTATACAAATATGCGGCCTCTCGGCAGCTGGGCCAAGTGGCCGCATATTTGTGTGCCATTTGTAAACAAACGTGCTAAGAGCGCGCACCCTGCAAGCTCCCAGGATGTGTGTTGGTGTCCCAAGGAAAGCTCCCAATCTCTCCTTGCGGTCAGGACTTTTCCGATCATGTGACTGCCGTGACCGCCAATCACGGTGGTCACATGACCCTAAACCCTGCCCCTCCTCCCGGCGTCAGAAACCCCTTAAAGGGCCGAGAGGTGCAGGTGTGAAGGGGTTAATCATGCACTTCCAACTGGAATCTCATCTGCCAGCAATGAAAGGGTTAATAATGTCCTGTCACTAACTTCTAGCAATGAAAGTATTACCATGTGCTTCCTGATCACTATCTCTCCATCGCTGTAGAGCACACATACCAATCCTGAAGTCTTCTCTCACAGCACACCTGTGGCAAAGAGTGACCACTTCCGAGGCCGGCCATACCCGCGCAAGTCTCGCCCAATCACTGCAAGCCTCAGGGTCGGGGATGAGTAGGACACTGGGGGAGGAGGTACCAATCTCTCCCTGGCATGCTCTGCAGCAGGTTCTGCCATTGCCTTCTCTATTAGCTGGCAGAAGCGCCAGCTAGTCGATGGGAACAGCCTGCAGGAGGGCGGCTCTAAACCTTAAAAGAGGAGGGCTAAATCTTAAAAGAAACTTCTTGCCTGGCACTCAGAACTGCATGTCTCGGGCGTCTGGCGATAGGAAATCGACATCCCTGTGTGAATATGTCGTAATTTTTAATGTGCATGACACAACACTATAAGAGAAGTTCTCGTATAGTGCTTTTATTGAACCTTTTATATACAGTACTGTGCGGCACTGTTTACGTGTATTTTTCTTTTACTTGGCTATATATGAACCCAGACAATCCATCACTTAGGAACATAATTCATTCATAATTTCACAATGTAGCAAATACCAACAGACCAACCCAGAAATTTCCAGACATTTTTTTATAGAGATTTAGTTTATGTATGTTTTGTGCTGATGTACAGTCAGGTCCATGAATATTGGGACATCGACACAATTCTAACATTTTTGGCTCTATACACCACCACAATGGATTTGAAATGAAACGAACAAGATGTGCTTTAACTGCAGACTGTCAGCTTTAATTTGAGGGTATTTTCATCCAAATCAGGTGAACGGTGTAGAAATTACAACAGTTTGCATATGTGCCTCCCACTTGTTAAGGGACCAAAAGTAATGGGACAATTGGCTTCTCAGCTGTTCCATGGCCAGGTGTGTGTTATTCCCTCATTATCCCAATTACAATGAGCAGATAAAAGGTCCAGAGTTCATTTCAAATGTGCTATTTGCATTTGGAATCTGTTGCTGTCAACTCTCAAGATGAGATCCAAAGAGCTGTCACTATCAGTGAAGCAAGCCATCATTGGGCTGAAAAAACAAAACAAACCCATCAGAGAGAGAGCAAAAACATTAGGCGTGGCCAAAACAACTTTTTGGAACATCCTTAAAAAGAAGGAACGCATCGGTGAGCTCAGCAACACCAAAAGACCCGGAAGACCACGGAAAACAACTGTGGTGGATAACCGAAGAATTCTTTCCCTGGTGAAGAAAACACCCTTCACAACAGTTGGCAAGATAAAGAACACTCTCCAGGAGGTAGGTGTATGTGTTTCAAAGTAAACAATCAAGAGAAGACTTCACCAGAGTGAATACAGAGGGTTCACCACAAGATGTAAACCATTGGTGAGCCTCAAAAACAGGAAGGTCAGATTAGAGTTTGCCAAACGACATCTAAAAAAGCCTTCACAGTTCTGGAACAACATCCTATGGACAGATGAGACCAAGATCAACTTGTACCAGAGTGATGGGAAGAGAAGAGTATGGAGAAGGAAAGGAACTGCTCATGATCCTAAGCATACCATCTCATCAGTGAAGCATGGTGGTGGTAGTGTTATGGCGTGGGCATGTATGGCTGCCAATGGAACTGGTTCTCTTGTATTTATTGATGATGTGACTGCTGACAAAAGCAGCAGGATGAATTCTGAAGTGTTTCGGGCAATATTATCTGCTCATATTCAGCCAAATGCTTCACAACTCATTGGACGCCGCTTCACAGTGCAGATGGACAATGACCCAAAGCATACTGCAAAAGCAACCAAAGAGTTTTTTAAGGGAAAGAAGTGGAATGTTATGCAATGGCCAAGTCAATCACCTGACCTGAATCCGATTGAGCATGCATTTCACTTACTGAAGACAAAACTGAAGGGAAAATGCCCCAAGAACAAGCAGGAACTGAAGATAGTTGCAGTAGAGGCCTGGCAGAGCATCACCAGGGATGAAACCCAGCGTCTGGTGATGTCTATGCGTTCCACACTTCAGGCTGTAATTGACTGCAAAGGATTTGCAACCAAGTATTAAAATGTGAAAGTTTGATTTATGATTATTATTCTGTCCCATTACTTTTGGTCCCTTAACAAGTGGGAGGCACATATGCAAACTGTTGTAATTCCTACACCGTTCACCTGATTTGGATGTAAATACCCTCAAATTAAAGCTGACAGTCTGCAGTTAAAGCACATCTTGTTCGTTTCATTTCAAATCTATTGTGGTGGTGTATAGAGCCAAAAATGTTAGAATTGTGTTGATGTCCCAATATTTATGGACTTGACTGTATGTGCTTATGACAGCCACCTTTGGGGTTTTAGAAACAGATGTCTAATTGTTAAACACGACCATGAGCTTTCAACAATTAAATGCAGTCTGTACATTTATGTATAATTACCTGTATTAACCCCCTCAAACAAAATGTGGAGAAAATCCTACTTGCTTTCCATCTTTTCTTCTCCAGCCTGATAGGGATTTGTGGGTTTTACTAATGTACAGTGAGTGCATCTGGGGAAGGGGCATATCAGCTACTGGTTCGCCTGTTCCACCCTTTTCTCTGATCAAACTGTGATAGGTTTAGCTGGATTTGCCACCAGGCAATCCAGATTCACCTTCTAAGACGCAGGTGGCTAGGTCACAGGGGTTGATTTACTAAAACTGGAGAGTGCACAATCTGGTGTGGCCGAGCATGGTATCCAATCAGCTTCTAGCTTCAGCTTGTTCAGTTAGGCTTTTACCATAAAACCTGGAAGCTGATTGGTTCCTATGCAGAGCTGCACCACATTTTGCACTCTCCGGTTTTAGTAAATCTATCTAACAGTGTCTTTGATTGCTGGGACGCAGACGGTTAGGTTGCACAGTATCTCTGGTTGCTAGCAAGTAGAAGGTTAGGTTGCTCATCATCTTTGGCTGCTAGGGCACAGGCAGCCTGGCTGCACAGTATATTTGGTTGCTAGCACACAGGTGTCTAGGTCACACAGTTATGGTGCAAGCAGCCAGGCCACCATCACCATGGAAACTCATGACACTGTACCCACTTCCTAGCAACTGCTGTGTGGCTCCGGCATCCATATCCTAGCAACCAAGGACACTGCAGCCCATATCCCTGCTTTTTAACAACCAATAAAGAAAAAAAAAAGAGGGGTGGAATGAGGAACTGACAAGACCCCCTCCCCATAAATTCCTAGTGATGACACGTCTCAGGGAAGCGCTGGGTTCCCAAGACAAGCACTCTCAATCACAGCTGATTAAACATTTGCCTCCTTGCCAGAAGCCTGGTTTGGTGGGTGTGGGTGAGCTGTCAACCACTCTATCTCAGCAGTAACTTAGATAGGAAAAAGGGCTAAATGCATGTGGTTGTTAGAGGTACAGGAGAAACAATGTTTTGGCAAACCGCGATATAGGGTAACACGTGTGTGTGTGTATATATAGATAGAGAGAAATATATATTGATGTATGTGTATATAGATATAAAATGTCAGGTTTCTGTGATGTAAAAAAAAGAGACAAAGATAAATAATTTCAGAGCTTTTTCCACCTTTTAATGTGACCTATAAACTGTACAACTCAATTGAAAAACAAACATAAATCTTTTAGGGGGGGGGGAGTAAACCATAAACTAAAATAATGTGGTTGCATAAGTGTGCACACCCTCTTATAACTGGAGTTGAAGCTGTGTTCCGAATTAACCACATGCCGCCCAGCCGCTGTAGAAATACAGCGGCAGGGCGGCACGGCTGGGCAAAAGCACGTTTTAAAAGGCGCTTTTGCAAAACAGGTAGGGGACACGCACGAGGCGCGCCACCGCCGATCCCGGCTGCAGGTGTCAGTCATTACCGGCTGTGTCCCGACGATTAGCGGCAATCACTGACAGAGAGCAGGGCTGCAGTAGCTCTGCTTTCTGTCAGTTCCCTGATAGCTCCTGACATGCTGATCGGGAGAGAAGAGCTTATCTCTCCCGATCAGCGTGTCCCTATGCAGTACACACCCCTGCCCTCTAGTAAAACACTCCCCTCACACAGTTAACCCTTTCAGTGAATAAAAAAGTTAACCCCTTCCTCCCCAGTGCCATTAGTACAGTGTCAGTGTTTTGTTTTTGTTTTTTGCACTGATCACTGTATTGGTGTCATTGGGGATGTCGGTGACCACAAGTCAGTTCCCCCCCAGTGTCAGAATGTCCGCCGCAGTCCCGCTATAAGTCACTGATCGCCGCCATAAGTCGCTGATCGCCGCCATTATTAGTATAAAAAAAAATAAAAATCCGAGTATCTTTCCCGCCATTTGTAAACGCTATAACTTTCACGTAAACCAATTAATTAACGTCGCAGAATGCATTTTGGCCGAAATTTATGACGAAATTTGATTTTTACATTTTTTTTTACTAGACATGTTTTATAGCAAAAAGTCCAAAAAATTGTTCTCTTTTCTCAATTGTCAGCCTTTTTTTTTTTTTTTTTTTTTTTTTTAATAGCGCCAAAAATAAAAAACGCACAGGCGATCAAATACCACCGAAAAAAAGCTCTATTTGTGTGAAAAAGGACATAAATTTTATTTATGTACCGTATTGCATGACCGCGCAATTTTCCGTTAAACTAGCGCAGCGCTGTATTGCAAAAAATTGCGTAAATTGCAGTATCTATACCATAGTTGTAGACGCTATAACTTTCACACAAACCAATCAATATACACTTATTGGGATTTTTTTTTTTTACCAAAGACATGTAGCAGAATACATTTTGGTCTAAATTTATAACCAACTTTGAGTTTACTATATATTTTTTATAGCTGAAAGTAAAAAATATTGTTTTTCTTCAAAATTTTTGGGATTTTTTTGTTTATAGCGTGAAAAATAAAAAGCGCACAGGTGATCAAATACCACCAAAAGAAAGCTCTATCTGTGTGAAAAAAGGACATAAATTTCGTTTGGGTGTAGCATTGCATGACCGCGCAATTATCAGTTGAATTAGTGCAGCGCTGAGTAGCAAAAAGAGGCCTGGTCATTAAGGGGGGTAAATCCTCAGGAGGGCAAGTGGTTCAGCAATCACATTCAAACTCATGTTTAAATAGGAGTCAGTACACACCTGCCATCATTTTAAAGTCACTCTGATTAACCCAAAATAAAGTTCAGCTGTTCTAGTAGGTCTTTCCTGACATTTTCTTAGTTGCATCCTACAGCAAAAACCATGGTCCGCAGAGAGCTTCCAAAGCATTAGAGGAATCTCACTGTTAAAAGGTATCTGTCAGGGAAAGGGTGCAAAAGATTTTCCAAGGCATTAGCTATAACATAGAACACAGTGAAGACAGTCATCATCAAGTGGAGAAAATATGACGCAACAGTGACATTACCAAGAACTGGACGTCCCTACAAAATTGATGAAAAGACGAGAAGAAAACTGGTCTGGGAGGCTTCCAAGAGGCCTACAGCAACATTAAAGGAGCTGCAGGAATATCTGTCAAGTACTGGCTGTGTGGTACATGTGACAATCTCCCGTATTCTTCATATGTCTGGACTATGGGGTAGAGTGGCAAGACGGAAGCCTTTTCTTACGAAGAAAAACATCCAAGCCTGGATAAATTTTGCAAAAACACATCTGCAGTCTCCCAAAAGCATATGGGAAAATGTGTTGTGGTCTGATGAAACCAAGGTTGAACTTTTTGGCCATAATTCCAAAAGATATGTTTGGCAGAAAAACAACACTGCACAACGCCAAAAGAACACCATACCCACAGTGAAGCATGGTGGAGGCAGTGTGACGGGCGCGGCGTCAGACCCCTGACCTTCTCACCAACTCATGACCAAAGGACTAGCCAATCTAACACTGCAATGTCACGTGCGTAACAATACCACGCCCAGCTGCACCCCGATGTTCCAGCTAATTGGACCACAATCGATGTACCTGCAGCCTGGGAGCGTTTGTTACTAGGTCAGGTTAATTACGCAATTAACCCTTCACACTGCCACCTCCTTTTTGTATAGAGAAAGCGTAAACTCAGCAATACACTAGGGTGATTGGTTAATCGTCGTTATGCCGCTGTCTCCGCGGATTATGCCGCTGTCTCCGCGGACAGGTTATACAGAGGGTTAAACACTCATAGTAGCGCTCTTCAGCGGCAGGGATTTGTAAGTCACATTCGAAAGCTATAGAAACAGTTCAACACTTTCAAAAAGTAAGATTTATTACTAATAGGTCAAAAGGGTGCAGTAGAAATCTTTACAGAAAAAAGATGCACGCACGCACACACCCCCCCCCCCCCAAAATAAGTTTAGGTAAGTAAGTACTTGCCCAATAGATGCCTGTGGTTAAGCAGTTTCAAGTCCGATGAGCTAAAAAGGGATTTCTGGTCTCGCACTCAGTTATGTTGTTACAGCGCGATTCTCCTTTGCTCTCGGTCTGCTAGATGTTATAATGCAGAAGGTCCTCACTTCTCTGACTACACACAAAACATAACAGCCTCTTTTCTATTCAGAATCAATGGGGTGTCTCTTACAATAGAACAGATTTGATTTGGAATCAAAAGGTGCTTCAACAAAGTATTAGTTTAAGGGTGTGCAACCATATTATTTTAGTTTTTATTTTTACTTCCACCTAAAAGATTTCAGTTTGTTGTTCAACTGAGTTGTACATTTTATAGGTTACATTAAAGGTGGCAAAAGTTCTGAAATAATTCACTTTTGTCTCATATATTTTTTTTTTTTTTTTTTACATCACAGAAACCTGACATTTTAACAGAGTTGTGTAGACTTTTTATACACACACACAAACACGTGATGAATTTTCTCTGTGTGCTACAGTGGCGCAGGACCGATTTTTCTCCCCAGACGTCTTCCAGGACAGCCCTTGAGAGAAAGAGAGATCTTCTACTATCGGGACGGGAAATGCCTTTGTTCCGGCCCGTGATCATTTTTTAGTGTTTCATCCATCCGCAGGTGACATGTTGCCAGCGGAACTGTCTTTTGTGGGGAGAGTCCTTTTCTTAAAGTCATTATGCATCGAGGTAAAAAAAACTTTTGCCTTTACAACCAGTTTGAGGATCGTGCTGCTGGTGGTTACCCCCTTTCTGTTTACTTCACGGCCTCCGGAATCGCTCCCTTGTACTGGTAGAAGGTGACCTGCTACCTCCTTGTGTCTTCCGTGCCCGGTGATGGTCTTGACCAGTGGCACCCTTATCGTGTGTGGGTTTTTTTTTTTGGGGGGGGGGTTCTTCTTTCTATGCTGGATTGGGTCCGGTTTGACCAGAAGACTCCAGACTTAATTTCCGGTGGAGAAGAGGTCATCATTGGGGGCCCTACGCTTCAGTTCAGGCCTTTGTTGGCACAGCTAGGAAGGGCCTTGCTGGTGTCATTTCCAAGTGCTACAGTACAGACGAGCCCAGAATAGAAAGGACTGCACTTGGAGCATGGAGGCTTCCTCCCAGGGACAGGCTCCAGATGAGGCAGGCACCAGCAACACGCAGGTATGCTCTGCAGTCACTGTTTGCTTTTCCCAGTGTATAACAGCCAGCCTAACCCCCCCCCCCCCACACACACACACACACACCAAGGGGTCCCAGGTGAATGAACACCAACCGCCACCTCCACCCATAATAGACAGCTGAGCAATCTCAGGTGTATCCTAAATCTAGAAAACTTTAACTTGAATCTTTCACATTTAATCATCTTTCTAGGATACACTGTTTATTCCCAGGATCAAAAGATCTTTCTCCAACAGGAGAAAATGCAGAACATGAATATGCAGCTGTCACACATCTTCAGTAGTCTTGATCAGTCAGTCTCAATGAAGGACATCATGACTGCCTTAGGGCTCATGACCTCCACCATCCCTGCAGTTGAATGGACGTGTTTCCATCAGAGGCCATTCTGGGGATTCATTCTTTAGGGCATGAATTAAAGGTTAATAGTGAGCCATATCCTTTTCCCAACATGACTCAAAAGAGCCCTGTGGCGGTGGAAAAATCCAGATGAATCTCAACCAGGGGATGTCTTTGGTTGGTGTCCTTGAAGCTGACCACAGATGCAAGGGTCACCACCTGCAAGTCTTGTCCAACAACATCAGTACTGTGGCCTATCCAAACAAACTGGGGACACAAGGAGTGTCCCCAATTTTAATTGCAATATATAGTCCACTATTCATCTGAAAACAACTTGGCAGACTTTGAGGCAGTGAGAAGTCTCTCAAGATGAATGGTCTTTCCACCCAGATGTTTTTCCAAGAATACGTTTCTTTGGGGGTTCCAAAAATAGACTTTTTTGTTTCTCATGAAAATGCAAAGGTACCCCTCTATTTTTCTCATAAACAAAGAGATCCATCATTGGCAGTGGATGCTTTTCCAAATCCCTGGCAGTTCGGTCTATGCTACACCTCTTTCGGTCCATTTGTTTCCTTGTATATTACAAAAATTCCTATTGGGGGAACACAACTGTAATCTTGATCATCCCATACTGGCCAGATTCAGCAGGGGTTTCCCTGCTTTTCTCTCTAGCCATGGCTCCTCCATATGTGCTGCATCCTCGATTACAGACCCTGAAACTAATTGTTTGGTTACCGAGGAAGAGATCTTTAAGTCAAAGGGTTTATTGGAAAGAGCAGTGCATACTCTACAACAGAGTTGCAAGTCAGTCACAAGAGTCGTATATCAGAAGAGAGGGATAAAGTTTAACTCCTAATTATTTGTAAATAAGATCTGCAGATACAACATCCATTTTACAAGCATCAGGTTTTTTTCTGCCAAAATGCTGCTGCCTAGAGGAGCAGCATTTTTAAAATGTCCTGTGTGCATGAGGCCTTAAAGTTTTACATAGCTATACCCTCACAAAGGGCAGCATGAATTGGTCTATCGGGGTTTAATTTTTTTTTTTTACTAAAGTTCCACTTTAAAACACTGTTTTTACGTGCTATCACATCAGCCCGTATGATTAGTGAGAGCCTTTCCTAATGATCTTAGCGGATCGAGGCATACTTAAAACTGATCCAGGCTTTCTTCCGAAGGTCTCATCGTTATTTCACAGGTCGCAAGATATTGAGCTCCCATCATAACAGGCCCTGAAAAAGAAGGGAAGCTTAGTCTACTGGATGTGCGAAGATATTTGATGTCCTGTCTCCTGGTTACTAAGGACTTTCATGTTTCTGACACTTTGTGCTATATTCGGGCACACCTAAGGGCAAGCAGGCCTCCAGACCTACCTTATCCTACAAGATCATAGGAGTTCTTCCCCCACAATTTCTGAATTCTTATTCAACCAGGGCCTTGTCTACATCCTGGGCAGAAAAGACTGGTGACACTACGTAGCTAATTTTTAAGGCGGCAACATGGTCCAACTTCTCCACTTTTTTATACGTCATTATCGGCGTGATCTCCTTTCTAGGCAGGATCAGGCTTTCGGTAGGAAGATCCTCCAAGCGGTGGTCCCTCCCTAGGTGGAGAGTACTTGTTCTCTCAAGGGCTGACCTTGAAGACTTCTGGGAAAACTGAGTTAGGCTTACTGGTAACTCTCTCCATTAATCTACCAGGACAGCACAATCCTGCCCTTCTTCTTTTGGTTATGTATTATGGTTGATATCTGATATTTTGTTTGTCTTTTCATGTCATTCACAAATAGCATTCACTGTGCCTGACTAGCTGCTATTGTCTGCATTTGATTACCCAATATAATGACCCTCTGCTTGTTTTCTGACCACGTTCCTGCCTGCCACTTGGAATAACCCCTTGCCTGTTTAGTGACCACATCTGGACTGACTCTCTGCCTGAACTGACCCCTTGTCTGCCTACTGACCATGTCTACTGCCAGCAACCTGTACCTATTTTCTGCACATTCCTCTGAACAAATTAACCCCCATGTAGGCCTCTTATCGGCCTGGCTAGCACCCTGCTCAATACACAGTATGTTACAAGGAAGAACTGCTCACATTGCCCTTGGCTTCATTCACATCGCTGATTGTTGTTGCACTCAGCTGCCAGATACAGGGAGTTTATGGTCCCTTTGAAAGGGATGACAAGGACCAGGGATAGACTGGGTCTGCAGTCATCAGAGGTTTGAATGGTGTGATCTATTGTACATGGAGCTTGGGTGCTAATCTGCATGGGTTGCATTGCCCACATAACACCATTATTCATAGTGCTGCACCACCATCCTTTCACCCTTCCAAATCACAGTACTTCCCTTCTAACCACCTGTAGATGTAAGCCTGGAACCATGCCGAGGGGAGGCCAGTGAGTCTTATTGCTCCACAATGCATCCCACCCACTTCAACTCCCCAGGTCACAGTGCATTCCACCAACCTTCCCCACGTCAACAGGTTGCAGTGCCTTTACCAATAAACAATTGTTTTCTCTGTAATAGGGATTCCCCCAGCCCCCCTTTACCCAAGTCCAATCTCAATCCAGCACTGCACCTGAGAGCAGCGACTCTCTCCTCACAGGACAGAGAGGCAGTTATGGGAACCATTGGCTCCTGCTGCTCGAGCCCGCATGAGTGCCCCCACAGGAAGTGACTTCCTATGGGGGCACTCACTGAAGAAGAGGAGCCAGGAACACCAGAGGGAGACTTCAGAAGAGGAGGTTGAGGGCTGATCTGTGCAAAACTATCGAACAAAGGAGGTAAGTATAACATGTTTGCCATTTATAAAAAAACAAAGCGTTAGAATCTTTTTAAAAAGTCTTGACCATTTTCTTCTCCAGTATTTCTCAGACTTTTTCAGTCAAGGCACCCTTTAAAAGTATGCACAATCTCAGGGCATACTAGTCCAAAAGAAAAAAAATGTGATCTTCTGGTTTAGTGGGCAGTAGCTTGTGACTCATGGTAGTGTGTGACGCAGAGGTCGGGGGCCGGTAGTGTGTGACGCAGAGGTCGGGGGCCGGTAGTGTGTGACGCAGAGGTCGGGGGCCGGTAGTGTGTGACGCAGAGGTCGGGGGCCGGTAGTGTGTGACGCAGAGGTCGGGGGCCGGTAGTGTGTGACGCAGAGGTCGGGGGCCGGTAGTGTGTGACGCAGAGGTCGGGGGCCGGTAGTGACTATTTTCAGAAATACTGTTCCATAAAAGAGATTGTAGTTAACATGATATCTGTTGCCAATTAGCAAACCTGAGAATTTTAACTCCATTACAGATATTGGGGTTGATTTACTAAAACTGAAGAGTGCAAAATCTGGTGCTTCCAGGTTTTTCTGTCAAAGCTTCATTGAACAAGCTGAAATTATTAGCTGATTGGCTACCAATGCACAGCTGCTCCAGATTTTGCACTCTTCATTTTTAGTAAATCAACCCCATTGTCTTGTACCTGTAAGTTTAGAGCAGCTCATATGCAGCTTTTTGGGCCTCATTCACACCCATGTCATTTTTTTTTTTTCCACATAGGGTAGCCTATTCACTTAATTCGAAGCACTTGAACCTTTTTGGACAGTAAGCTTTACGTGTTTTTTACTGCACATTTCTCACATGATCAAATGCATGTCTGCTAGCCACATTTTGGGTGCCATTAAGAATTTAATGGTACTAAAAGCACAATGTGTGTTTGAAGCTTGTCTTTCATGCAATCTGGGAATGCATGCAGAAAACGCAGGTTTCTGTGCTCCTTTCCAGAATACACAGGTGTGATTTGGGGCTTTAGCCAGCCTTCTCCCTCCATTTCTTTTCCCCACATATCTACACACGTCCCTGGTCCTGACCGAGAAAGGCGGGGGTGGGGGGGGGGGGGGCAACAAAGGAGGCTGTATGCCCAATCTGCCCTTGGCAGCCAATGATATCCATTTTTAGGGCACTGGTGGCCAGCCCTGCAGTGCATGGAATACTGTATAAGTAGTGGCATGTGGCACTTTGGGAAACAAAATGCTTGATCCACCTGCCTCCCTTTTTAAAAGTTGGCGCAACATTTCAGGATTTTGCATTGGCAACCCCCTTTGAGAGAGGCTGTGCTACTATATCCAAAACTAAACAAAGAAAACAAAGATTGACTTTACATTCGCTTTTAGTGTGCTCGATAATCTATTTCTGCTTTGTTCATATTATACCACTAGATGGTGCAGGAGAATAAAGAAGAATTGAAGAGTGCAGTGATACACACCCATTGTAATCCATCTGAAATGTAAACGACCACTATCATATTATTTTAAGAAGAAAATTACATTAAAATTACAAGGAAATATATTGCAGTCTAAATATTTTTTTTTTTTTTTTATTGCTGTGACATACCCATTCAGCTGGCTCATAAAACAAAAGTCATATTCTGGGAACAAATAATTTACTCTTTAACATGCAACTGTCAAGGTCTGCAAAGTAGTTAAAATTGAAATCTGATATCTGTGAATGGAAAATTCTATACTTGACTGAATGCTCTAAGGCTGTCATCCTCACCTTTTTCTTACTACTTAAAGCAGACCTTTACTCCCTTTTTCTTCTTAAAAGAACATTGCTTCTTTCCTTGACTAACTATGCTGATGTAGAGACATGTGATGATAGAGTGCCATAGGTTTAGAGCTTCCTAAAGCAGTTGAACATCCATCCAAGGATATTTGTATTCATCTTCAGGTATCAATGTAATATGTGTACAAAAATAACAAGTTTACGTTTACCGATCTGAAAGAATGAAGTCCTCATGCACATTACATGTGTTGGGCTGTATCAGTCAATTCATTGGAAAGCCATGATTTGTATTTTGACAGTTCTCACCAGTGCACTGCAATCGTGCACTCTGCAATAAATTGAGAAAGGCAGTGTTTGATCGCAGCAGGTTGAGACATGCTGCAGCATATCGCAATGCACTGCAGTGCGAATTGTGTTAAAAGACAATGGGGTCTTTGTATAAAACATTTGTTGGATGAATGTCACACACATTCGTTCAGGCTGGATGGATTTTTCCCATAGTTTCTGTAATATAATAATTTTTATGATTGTCAGCTCCATTTAGTGGCTAAAATGCAGTGTAGTTTTTTAAAATACATTAAAGCGGAGTTCCACTCAAAAGCAGAAGCTCTGCTTATTTGCCTCCCCCCCCCCCCCCCTCCACTACCATATTTGGCACCTTTTTGGGGGGGTTGGGTGCGGGTACTTGGTTTTGACATGGCGAACTGAGCCGGAAGTTTGGCCCCCTCCTCTCTCCTCTAGTCTCCTTGGAACTTTCACAGGTCCCAGGAGACTGCCGGACCAATTAGGCGCAGCGCGACTCGTGCATGCGCAGTGGGCACCAAGCTGTGAAGCCGCAAGATGTCAGCCTGGTGCCCACAATTGAGATGCCGATGTCATGGAGGGGAGAAGAAACCGCGCAGATGAGAACATCGCTGGACCTTGGGACAGGTAAGTGTGTGTTTATTTAAAGTTGGTAGCTACAGTTTTTGTAGCTGCTGACTTTTAGTAAACGTCTGGAACTGCGCTTTTAAAGGATAAGTTCACCTATTGGACAAAAAATAATAAATGCAGGTAAAAATATGTGCAGTTTATTATTTTTGTCCAAAGAAGCCTGGAAAGCATTGCACCAGCAATCAGTAGAGATTCTGAAAGGAAGCTTGAACTACCACGGCGCTTCACAGCCATGGTAGTTCATTGAGAACTGCAAGCCGACAGCCGCTGAGGCTGTTGGGACTTGTAGGCACTCATTCACAGAATTCTGTATATATGTGACGTGGCCTTGTGGGTGGAGCCGCACGTGGCCATGCTGTTTTCCAATCTGACAGTATAGGGAAATTTCTCCCCGTATTATCTATCTGTCAGAGGGAGTGGGTATTGCAGGCACTGCTGCGGCTATGGGAACAGGTTACATGTTCCACCCTAAAAACGGGTGGAATATGTAACATGTTCCAAAGGTTAACATCTCCTTTAAAGCGGAACTTCACTCAAAAAGGGAAGTTTCACTCTTCTTCCTCCCCCCCCATTTCTCTTTTTAAATTTTGGCACATAATTTTTTTTGGGTGGCGCAGGTACCTGTTTTGACAGGTACCTACTCCCACAGTTCTTTCTCCCCTCCCACCCACAGCCTTCTGGGACACATCGAAGATCTCAGAAGACTGCAGGACCATTCAGATGTGCAGTGCGCAGCTGGCTGTGAAGCTGCTAGTGTTCGCAACTGGTTGCCCACAGTTAACCAGCCAGGTGAGGACAGCGCTGAATCCTGGGAAGTACAGTTTTTGTAGCTGCTGACTTTTAATTTTTCACAGAACCTCTTTAACCACTTGCCAACCACTCTATAGCCAAATGACCGCTACAGCGCGGTTGTCAAGTTATGGGAGGGCGTCTGACGTCGCATTGGAGCGTTTTTACAGCTAAAAAACTCCTCTAGTAACCCACTAGTTATGGTTTCCCCCCCCCCCACCATCCAAAAAATGCCCCTGCCAAAAAACGTCGATTACAGTCTATATGCATGGTCACATAGGATAACATGCTGGGGGGTTTACTGACTGTAGAAAAAAACCTCAACAGCCAAAAACGTCCATTGTGAATGAGGACTTACATTCCCCAATCCATGTCCTTACCATACTTAATACTATGTAGCTGTTTTCATTGGGTACATATGTTGCTACAAAGAAAACTATTGGACCTACTCACAATTGGGACAGATTGAATGGAGGCATTGCCATTTTTTCACATGTTCACAGAACAAATGATGCAGCGCAACAGTTGAGGAACATTACCCCTACAGTTTCAGCCAAGTAAGCACCTATGCAGTGAAAGCACTAGCTGCTGGAGCCTGAAAGCTGCACAATAAGTACCCAGTGACTGCATGCAGGTACAGTAGGTAATAAGTGCTTGCCCACATGTCCCTAGTCTTTAAATCGGACCTTTAAGGTTCAATACTGCACACATGCTGATGTGTTGTGGTTTTGAAAGGGCTGCCAACGCACCACCAGGAACAGTTTAACACACCTTCACCTTCTGCCCCAGCATTTACATCTCTGCAATGTGTGTGCTAAAATGAAGGTCCATTGGAGTTACACAATTGTGATTCATGCTATACCATGCCTAGATTATTGAAGGTCCCTCCTTGTTGGCCTACCTCTACACAGGCTCCCCTTCAGTCGTGAATGCATCTGCCAGACTCCTCAACCTAACCCAACCACTCACTGTCTGCCAACCCTCTTTCCCAATCCTTCTACTGGCTTCCACTCATCCAACCTATACAATTCAAAGTACTAACCACAACATTCAAAAACCCATCCAAAACTCTGCCCCAAGCTACATCACTAACCCCATCTGAAAACATCACGCAAACTGCCTTCTTTTCTTCTACCAGGATCTCCTGCTCTCTAGCCCCCCTTCCATGCTCGTCTCCAAGGTTTCCCCAGAGCCCCCTTTTTCCTTTGGCACTCCCTACCCCAATCCATCCATCCTTCTCTGTTCACCTTCAGGCGGTCCTTAATCTCCTCTTTTTAGAGGAACCTATCCCACCTCTACCTAACATCTGGAATTTTACTTTCTTGATCCGCTCACTTGCCTATACCAGGGGTAGGCAACCTGCGGCTCTCCAGCTGTTGCAGGACTACAAGTTCCATCATGCATCTGAAAGTCATGGCTATAACTTTCAGTTTTGTAATGTTGCAATGCCTCATGGGAAATGTAGTTCCACAACAGCTAGAGAGCCGCAGGTTGCCTACCCCTGCCCTATACTCTTAGATTGTAAGCTCTCACAAGCAGGGTTCTCTGAACCCTCCTGTGTTGAATTGAAACTATATTTTCTCCTTTAATTTTGCAAAGCACTGTGCAAATTGATGGTGCTATATAAATCCGGTATGTATGTTTATGTGATGCAGTCCTCTTTAGTAAACGTAAAGCAAAACATAGCAGTCAAATGCATTTAAAAACAACCAAGAAATGTGTTCCTAACTTATCGCTTTCAGACTGGGGGAAAAATACAGCTGGCGTGGGCTAATGTTAGCATCAGATTTAATTAAATCCGTGACTGCACGTTTACAAATGTGGATTCACACCATATCCCACACTGTGAAGATATTTAAATGAACGGTTTTAACATGTGTTTTAAATGGATTCTGTATGGACTGTTCTTCCAGAGAAATCTTATATCAAGAAATGTATTTGAAAGATGTGAACTTTGCGCCAACAGTTTTGGTTCTAATAACACCTGAAAGAATACAATGTTAAACAAAAAAAGTTTCATTTCATCTTGAAACTTTTGTTTCCTTAAGACTCGGTTTACACTACTGGGACCTGAAAGTCATGCAACTTGAGTACGACTTTGATGCATGACCTTCATGCCAATCTGACTTTGCCTGGGTAATCTTCTAATGTCCTATCCAAATCACATCAATATTGATGAGCATATGTCATGGTGGCAACTTTCATTAAAGTCTGTGGGCTCAAGTCTGATAGAAGTCACCTTGAAGTAGTACAGGAACCCTTTCTAAAGTCGGATCAACTTCCGTAGTGCTAATTAAGACAGCTGTCATTGACTAACATGGGATTTCACAAGTCATGAGAATTGGGGTCTTATAAGTCAAATCCCAAGTCATGGCAGTGTGAACCAAGCCTAAGCAGTACAAACACATTACATTCTTCTGTCCAGTTCCTTACAGTAAACTAAATGGCAGTATTAAAGAACATTTGAACATATCTGTGGTTTGGGTGGCTTTAAAGACCTCATAATTAGGTGTGGTTTATGCTATTCCCACTGAAACTAATAGGATGTGCTCTGCAAAACAGCAATTTGTTGCTAAAGTAACTGCAGAAAAACCATGGAGAAAAAATACCTAAAATCTTGGGGTTTTCATAAAAAAGGTATGCTTTTTGGAAAAAAAAAATAAAAAATACACAGTGGCAGCCAATCAGAAGCAAGAGGTGTGTTACATTACTTTGACTAATTTATAATCAGACCTGTGTAATAAGTAATTTCCATAGTCCACAAACAGTGGTTCAGGATCAACAAGAGCTTGTTTGTCTGGTGCTCCTTTGGGACTTACAGTTCCTTTTAATAAGACACCTTTTTAATATATACATTTCAGGGACAAAAACTATTTTGGTTCCTATTTGAAGATTCATAAAATGTTGCTTGATCTGACAGATATCTAGTATTGGGTATACTGTTACCAATGGCTCTCTTTAGGTTTGACATTCTTTTGCATTCACCCTTCTATGTACTTTTTTTTTCTTTTTTAAACAGTTGCAAAGTTTTTTTTTGGTTTTTTTTTTGGGTTTTTTTTTGTTTTGTTTTTTTAAGTATTTCTGCTCTCGGATTCTCTCAATGACAAGGTTTTTTTCCTTCAGATCTTGATGGGTTTTTTTTGTTTGTTTTTGTTTTTTTTTTTGTATTAAACGGGCCACTGGGTTAGGCTTTTTTTTTTTTTTTTTTTTTTTTTTTTTAAATCACATTTTTCTTGTAGGCCGGTAAGTTACAGTATACCGTTCAGTAAGCTCTTATCTTGGATGTGTGGCTTGTGCAGTAATGTTACAGGACACGCTAATATGACAAAACAAACACCAAGCTGCACATGGCCTTGATCTTGGCATACAAAAGCAGCCATCTCTCCTGGGATGAGTAATAATGTATAATGAGTTCAGTGTCTGCCCTATTCAGAGCTGGGCACAATTGCAGTATTGAGTTGCATTGTACTCAAGACAAGTTGTTTTGCATTTGCTAGTCAACCCACTTTAAATCACTCCACTATAGTCTGTTCAATACATCAGCTTACGTTTTTTGATTGTGTTTTACAGTTGGAGGCTTTTAACGGAAGGAAAATGTATATACACTCTCAGAATGTCTGATTAAGATGTTAGTATGCACACATGTAAATTTAGTTTATTTTAAACGAAAGCAAGTTAAATGTTGTCATAGTAACCTTCTTGCTAATCTGTTTATTAATAGTTGTTCTATGAGAATACATACATTGAAAACTTGCACAGCATACATTCTGATTGGATAACTGTATAAAAAGGAGTGTCTCAGATGTGTATGTAGGTATAAAATAAGAGTTCTACTTGGTGTTTAGTAACGATTGTGACTAGACAGAAGTGTCAGCAGACATTTTGCCTCTATAGTCATTTCATCTTCCCCTGCCTACAGATTGGACAGTGAAGGAGCAGCATGTTGATGAGGTAATTTGTGTGCTGTCATCTCCTCCAAGTTTATTGGGTCTCGTGAACATGGGCATCAGACTCAGAAGCAAGTCAAATTCTGTATGTCCTGAGTTGTTGTCCATTTGATTTGTATTTGCTTTGTTTTTACTTCTATTGATTTGCCTATTTTCAGTAATGGCTTAGATGGTAACAAAAAGCCTATGAACATGAGCCCTTAGGCTGACAAAAGAGCTAAAGTGAGCTTTAAAGTTGAGTGTGCTGACTCTCCTTCCATTCTGGGTATAGTACTGCTGTACAGAGTCTTTAATCAACTCAGATTCAGGTACATATGTTTGTTGTAAGACAAGTTATTTTTAATGAATATTTAATTAGATTTTAATGTTTGCCTGGAATTAGACATTCGTTTGATTCCCTAATATGTTGAGCTTATCCCTTGCATTTTTTCCATTGTTCCCCATCTTGACCATATAATACCATCTGGAAGAAGGTGGTTGTATTGCCGCGTGACCCTACTGTCATAACATAAACATACCAGAATCCCAAGGATTCTGTGTTGCAGTCTGCCTAGGTAGCTTTTCAAAGCTTCAGCTATAGTTCTAGCCAACACCTGTTCATATTTCTTTTTGATGCTAAGAGCTACGAAGACATCAGGTTTTACTTTGGAATTGTCTGAAAATAATTTTTGAGAATCTTTGTCACCTTGTTTACTTAAAGACGAACTACTTTTAGATTACGTTACACTCATAGGGTGTAACTTGGTTGCAAGCAGATCTCTGTGAATGAACTAGTCCTGTCTGCCCCAGCACTCCTAGTTCATTGACACTTTTTACAGTTCTCTAAAAGTCTGTGCCTCCGTAAAGACATGAGCTGATGGAAGAGTTTGTAGGAGCCTGATCGTGGGTCAGTGCTTTGCAAGCTCATTTGTAAAAAAAAATGATTAAACAAAAAAATACACTCTTTTGCGGCAAATATTGGTGTAATTATTTATTTGTTTGTAAAAGGTGAATTTAGTTTGTAATATATTATTTATTTATTTTTCTAGGTTTCTGAAAATGCATTCAGATCACTCACCGCAGCTGGTAAGTACTCCTTTTTCATATCCAATTATCATAAATATTTTTGGATGCATTGAAATATGCTTGGTATACATATTTACATATTTTTTGCTCTATGTGATGTACAGTTTTTTTTTTTTTTGGTTTTTTTTTCTGGTTTTGTAGGAGTAGCTTCAGTCTTGTACTCATGTATAGGTTAAAGTGAAACTGTCACCATGGCAATTCCTAAAGATGTTGTGTAATGACCTTCACAGCTTGGTAACCCATGTGTTTACATTGACCTCCATGCGCATTTCCAGACTTGCATCCTGAATTGCATGAATTGAATATTGCATGTATGATTTAATGGTATACGTTGGGCTCCTGTTCATCTCATTGTCAGTCTGCCCAAACCAGCATTAGGTACTAAGCAGCAGGGGCAGTGAGTCCACGAAAGGGTAAAGGTAAAATAGAAAACTTGTTGCTGAATTCCTTAAGAGACGTATGATGTGTCAACCTTCTCTGTATAGTATAAATGACACATCCTCAAACAAATTGACACATAGGCAAGAACAGCATGATAGATTCACCAGGGGCCCAGGTACCATCAGAGGAGTTTGTACTTGGCCTCTATGGCCACCACCTGAGCTAAGCTTTTTACCATGGTGGCCCAAATGCAGAAAAAGTCCCAGCAGCATTTTTGAAATTGCAGCCTGCAGGGAACCGCAAATGCATTACGGTTTTCAGTGCTGGAGCAATTTTCAGTGCATGCGGCCTACCATTAGGATTAATGGCACCCGCACACATCCAGCTCAATCCTCTTTTTTTTTTTTTTTTTTTTTTTTTTTTTTTTTTTTTTTTTTTTTGTACTGGTGGTTGTAGCTGCCGGAACAGTTGAGGACTTGCAGCAGGAACCACCCGAACAGATCGGAAACTAGGCTAATGACTTGGAGTCCTTTGTATCCAGTGCTCCAAAATACCAGGCTCCTTCATCTTTACCCAAGTCGGAGCCTGATATGCCTGGCCTAGAAGGCATCAAAGTAAATGAAGAGGACCCAGAGGCAGTGCTAGAGGAGGCTGTGAAAGATTTATTTATTTTTTTACATCCAGACTTCTATACAACGGAAATTGCGGCTTCATGTAATATACTTGCTGATGTGGATATGCTCACAATACCTTGGCATTGTCACAGTTTATTATCCTTCATTCATCTCACTGTACCCTTTTGTGTACAAAGAGACCAGCAAAATGTAAAAAAAAAAAATCACTAACAAATAGCATGGTCAATCCTATGATTTTGTCAGTCAAGGAAAGATTTTCATTCCTGCAAAAATCATTGCCTAATTCTGGAGAGTGAAAAAAAGAGTTAATTAATAAGTGGTCTGTTGATCCTGCCACCCTATCTTAAACAAACACATCTGCAGGCCCAGTTCTGCAACCAACAATCACTGTAATTTCTGTCAAACAGCTAATTGGACTAGACTAACCAAAAAACAAACATGCCAGAACTGTGTGTTAACTGATCAAATACAGCCTTTACCTTCTGCTCTGCTCATTTGTGTAGATGCCTTAGAACAAGGAATGAAACAAATTTCCACAATGGCTCTAATCCCAATTCACATGCACAGAATTTTGTAGCTCAAAGGCTGGACGGCTGAAGTTGCCTGTAAGACCCCTCACATGTAGGCCCTTTTGAAGAAGGGCATCTTTTTGAGGAGGCACCTGACAAAATTATGTCACTGGGGGAGGTTCTATTTCCACAGTGGAAGATTCCACCCCCCCCCCCCTTCCTCGTGAGCCTCTGTCTCTTCAAAACACAGAGCACCTAATCACTCTACCCAGGTTTCAACTTCAAAACCTAATTATATGGTAGGTACTTTAAGATGCAAACAAGGTGCAAGTCAGGCTGTAAGCAGTTGAAATTATATAAAAGGAGCCACACAGAGATGTATAAAGAAGCCTGATTTTCAGATCCATGTGACTGCAAGAATTTAAACTAGAACAGATAATCAATATACATAATACTGATTCTGAATTACATCAGTCTTAAAATATGACCGTTACCTAAGTTTATTGGCAAAAAAGTCTATACATAATGTACCAAATTTGTTTTCAAGTAGTAAGGAACAGTGAGGAAAACCACCTAAAGGTTATGCAAGTTAAAAAAAACAAAAAAAAACACAAAGGGTAACAAAAGCACATCTAATATATTAGTGGAAAGATAGGGGAAAAAAAAGGGGGGATGGGTGGTGTATTATGAGTAGAACCCCTCTGGGCACATGGGATAAGGAGATGGGAGGCTCAATATGTAGCTACTAATGGGGATTTGCCCTCATCTGTATGAAAGACCAGTTTCCAGTAAAACCACCTTTTGCAATAAATGTTGTGTTTCTTTTGGAAAGATAAGACCAAATCTTCCATCCTCCTTAGTTCCTCTACTTTTGAGATCCACAATGATAGTGAAGGGGGAAACTGGTCTTTCCATTGTAGTGGATTGCACGATTTTGCAGCATTAGGGAGGTGAAGAAGGATTGACTTGCTGTAGGTTTTCACTGGTATCTGGGAGTCATGTAGGAAAAAGGAGTCTTCCTGTAGATCAAAGTCTGTAGATTTTTATGGTGTCCTTCTAACTTCCTTCCAAAAATTGTTTACGTTTGGGCAAGACCAGACAATATGTAGGATATTTCCCTGTTCCTCCTGGCATCTCCAGGATTCTGATACTAAAGGGAAAAAATTATGTAGATTTGAAGGTGTTCTATACCATCTGGAAAGGATTTTGAAATTGGTTTCCTGCAATCATGTGCATATGGGCGATTTGGAAAAATTAACAATCCTCTTAGTTTGTTCCACATTGAAGGATCTTTGTAGATTCATCACCCATTTCTGAAGATAAGGTAGTTTGTAAGCACATGGGGGAAATTAAAAGATTAAAATGTTACTAAACCCAGGGCCCTGCATTCACTATATCTGGTCTCCCACAGTACACACAACATGGAAATGCAATTATTTTAGTAAATCTAAACTGCTAAATACTTTTTCGCATCAGCAGTTAGAGCAGTCTTGTGACTTCTATCAGTGTCCAGCAGAGCACATGTTAAGGCTTGTAGGAGGAGTTTTAATTTTGCTTTGGGAGGATGCAGAACCCCTGACCTCTGGACAGTGCTGATTGGCCCTCTGCTGATCACATGCACTCTCCCAAGAAAGAAGAAAAAAAAAAAAAAACCCCTAGAAATACTGAGCATGTGCAAAGTGACTCCACATGATGTGTCTCAGGAGATAAACCGGTGACACTGGAAGAAGGGGAGGGTCAGAGAAGTCAGGATCAAAAAGTGTTTTTACAAAATGTAGAGGATTACCCTTAGGTTCCACAGTGAGTATAACAAGCATACTTTACTGCATATACAGACTGATTTTACTGTTGTGGGTTTAGTAACACTTTGTCAGGAATAGGATGTGTCTGACTCCTTTTTAATAAAAAAAAAAAGAAAAAAAAAAAAGCTTTTTAAGTGGAGTCAGAGGCCATTGAAAAGAACAAGGGGGAGGCAGAGATCCCAGAAATATTCATCCTATTTTGGACCTAAAATCCCTTAACAAATAACATGAAAAAAAAAAAAAATTGCATGAAATCTGCAAGGTTATTGCCTCTCTGAAAAAATAATCTTTTATCCGTCCATCCAAGATGCCTATCTGCATAGTCTTATTTATTTACCTTGACAGTGTTTTTTGCACTTTACAATGGACGGCATTCATTTCCAGTTTGTTGCACTGCCTTTTGGCTTATCCTCTGCTCCCAGAGTATTTACAAAGGTTCTAGCACCTCTTCTTGTCCTTTTTGGTACTCTGGGCACCCAAGTCACAGGTTACATGGATGACCACCTTCTGAAGGATGTATGCCCCATCCAGCTATCTGCAAACATCCACAGGACAATTTACATGCTCCAGGCAGTTGGGTGCTCTGCTTCCAGTGATCTGCTCTCCAGCTCTCTGTTCTTCTGTAATTTTTGGGTCTGGTCCTGGACACATGGCAAGGAATGGTTTTCCTTCCAGGGAAGAAAATGCTCACACTCAAGAATTGAGGTCAAAGAGACATCCCACAATGAGATTCTCCGTTGGTGTTCTAGGCCGACACAGCATCCTGTCAACCTGAAACAAGTATGGTTTTTGTTTTTTTTTGTTTTTTTTCTCTCAATCTACCCATGCTCCTGTTCAGCCAAGCAAGCAAATTTGGATTTCAAGCCCAACCTTAACAATAGAGAAGTCTTTCCTTCCTTCTCACTGGTGATAACAACAGATATCCGTCTTTCAGGCTGTGGAGGGGTGTTCAACTTCCTCCTCCTCCAGGGAACATGTCATTGGTGGAAGGTGGAAGATCCTCTCATCCCATCAAAAACCTGAAGCTCAGAGCAATTAGGGTGGCTGTGCAACACTGGATTCCAATTCTGCAAGGACACCCAACTGTGGCCTACATAAACCACCAAAGAGGCACCAGGAGTCACACAGCCTGAAAGGAAGCAAGGCAGGTGATCTCATGGACAGAGACTTGCTCTCCAGTGATCTCTGTGGTCCACATCCCAGTAGTGGACATCTAGAAAGTGGATTACCTTAGCTGCCACTGCCCAGATCAAAGGAATGGGCCCTTCAGCCCAACATATTCAACCTGATGTGTCAGAGGTGAGGGACCCTAGACGTGAATATCTTGGCTTCCAGGTTCAACAAAAAACTACCTCTGTTTGTGACCAGGACTAAGGACCTCTGTCTGGTATTGGATGCCTTGATTATCCCCTGGTCTCGGGTCAGGCTAATCTATGCCTTCCCTCTCAGTGCAAATTCTACTTTGTCTACACAACAAAATAGAGCATGAGAAGAGGATGGTGATTCTCTTTGCACAAAAACTGGCCCCGAAGAACCTGTTACACAGACCTACTCGGACTAATAAGGCATGACTCCTGACCCCTTCCCAACAGGTCAGACCTTGCTCAGGGCCTTCTGTTCCATCCTGCTTCTCGGTCACTAGTTTTAAAGCATGGCTGTTGATGCCCCAGGCCTTAAGAGGCAAAGGGGTCTGAGTCATCATTCCTACCTTGCTAAAAGCAAGAAAGGCAACTTCCAGAAAAATCTGCTATCCTACCTGGAAATCCTTCCTTTCTTTGTGTGAAAACAGATCTTTCAATCCCAAAGATTACTCTGTGCCCTGCATTCTGGCCTTCCTACAATCAAGACTTGACCAGAACTTGGCCTTAGGCAATCTGGACAGGTTTCAGTCAGTTATATATTAAAAGGTTCTGGCTCTGTTCTCCCTTTTCAAAACCTGAAGGTATAAACCTATAACTCCGTGTCTATGAATACTAAGCCTGTGTCCTATACTGTACTCCAAGATATGGAATTTACAAGTCAAAATAACTCTTTTTCACAACTGATCTGTCAGGGCCTCATGAACTTAAATGGGAACATAGGTAAATAATTTGGAGTAGCTGGCCTGGTAAAGGGTCTCATACAAAGATGTGAGGTGAATAGCTGGTAGAACAGAAGGAACCCAGGTAAATAAAAACGGACTATGCAAGTATTCACAGGGGCAGTGGAAGAGAACCACCAAAAAACATAGACTTAGTTTTGTTAAAATGCAGCCCCAAAAGGCTGCCAAATTCAATGAGCAATGGCATCAAGTTCAGAAAGGAAATCGATGGGTTGGAAAAAGTCGGGAGCACATAATCTATTAACATGCATATTTTGTGGTGGTATCCAACCGCCTACACCCCAGTAATGTTCCATGTAGCCTAATAGCTTAAACCAGAGTAAATGGCAATGGCAACAGAGAGAAGCTCCCTCTCATGCTCCGTGATATTGGGATTTCATCCGAGTGGTAGTCACCATATCTATGAGATGCTTTTAAAGATGAATAAAGGGCCATAATCCAATTCCAAAACAAAGCACCGAACCCCCAGTGTTTCAGCACGAAGTGTAGGTAATCTCCGCTGAGGAAGTTGAACATATTTCAAATCTACAGCGAGAGGAACATTCAGGGACATTTTCTTTGGACAGCAATGTGAATCAGAATTAAGATTCTATGAACTTCGTCCCCTGCCTGGTACAACTTTTAAAATGTAAATTATTATTATTTTTTTTTTTTTTATGTGACAATGTCATTAACCAGAACAGTGGCCGCAACATTTGGCTAACAAGTCAAATCAAGAAAGACAATATACAGTATGTTAGAATAGTCTGGGAGAGCTCTAACAGTGCTGGGTCTAATGGTGTATATTAAGACACAGTTGAATGGATGACGGTCGATCTAGTAGCTAGCAAGCAAAGGGAAGAGGGGGCTTAATTTTTAAATAAGTCCAATACAATATAAGAGGGGTGTGGAATGTCCACTGGAGTATCATTGGTTAGGAGTCCAAGTAGATACCACTGAGTATATTGAAAGCATTGCAATATAGATTGAGTTTCTACTGGCAAGGTTTGAATGAAAGATTCCCAAATGTTGAAGAAATTTTGAATCCGTAATAAATGCTAATATGGTTAAAATTTGTTGTCGAAGTGGCTTCAGTCCTAGAATGGTTAATTTCCATAAAATTACCAGCATCCTAATTAAAATGTAAGTGTGTGTTTCCTTGTGTCTTGTAAAATATATCCAATGGGTGGGGAGCACAGCTGTAAGCATTTAGTGTAAACCAAAGTAAAGCCTTTACGGTCCTATAGTCGTACAATTCAGTGCAGCTGGAAGCAAAGTATTTACTTTCTTTATTCGTCAGCAGTATTTGTCGCTGAATTCTCAACTAATGTCTATGGATTGGACAGCAGAATGAGTTTTAATTTACCAAATGACTATCTACTGTTTATACTTTTCAGAATTCTAGCACACAAGATTAACAAGTTTGGCATCTAATGTGGTTTCCTGGTGGAAGCATTTAGGCAGGCCATACATGGGTCAAATTCAGAATGCTTTTTCTGTCAAAAATTTTAATGTTGTATTTCGATTATTAGTGGGGCCACAGCAATTTGCAATGTTCTTACGGCCATTAAATTGGAGTGATCGTGCATGTTGGGAATGTTTGAAAAACGAACAAATTTCTTATCAATGATGGGAGAATAGTGGGAGAAATATAATTTAAAAAGAAATGAGCATGAGCTGTGACCTGGAAAGAGAAGAAGATTCCCAGCCACAAAAATTCTTTTCTGTATAAACATGAGGTGAAATTGAAGGCTTGGTTGGTCGAATTTCAAAATCAATGGTGGCACCATTGGATTACAAAATGCACGTATTTTTCAATTTGCAATCGATAAATTGTTTGGAATTCGACCCATGTATGGCCTGCTTTAGTTTATAAATAAATCTTTGCAATAGTCTGTAATATTTTGGGAAACATATATTTAGTGTTACCCAATCCTGTAATGTTAAAGTAGATGTACAGTCACAGAAATCTCATGCAATGTTTACTGTCATTTCAAAACTCATCTTCAATATATTTAAGCCTCCAGAATTTATTAAGGCTAGGTTCACACCTATGTAGTTTTGTGTTTGATCTGTTTTTGCAGAACTTTTCGTATTGAGTTTTTGCACATGCGTGTTTGACACGTTTTGCCATGTTTTTTATGCTTTTTTTTTTTTTTTCCCTTGTTGCTAGGCAGATTAAAACGCAGCAAAAATGCACTATATGCTTTTCTGCAGCATCTCCATTGAAGTCTATAGAACCACAAACTTAACTTTTTGCGTTTTTTAAAAAAAGTCCCTGACCTATTCCAAAAAACGCACCGGGTGAAAACGCGGAGATGTGAACGTGTCCCATAAGAAATCATGTTAAATGGACTGTAGTGCATTTCTGCAAAATGCTGCGGAAAGCGCTTAGGTGTGAACCTAGGGTAATGTAACTCCTGATGATTCTCCAATAAAGATCGTTGTTCAGACACACTGCTAGTCTCCTGCATTTGTCACCTTCTCACACAGGCTTCCAATATAGACAAGCTGACATTTCAACACACATAACTAGACCGGATCTCCTGTTGTCACCATCGGGAAACCTGTTCTAAGAAATGCAGGCATCATTGGTGTTGCATGCATGTAGATGGGAAGTGCTAATTGACAGCATTGAGATGCTGCAAAGGATGAAAAAAATTGATAATATTTTGTTTAAAGAAAAAAAAAAAAAAGTAATTTATGATACACAGTTAAAGTTTACATCTACTCAGTGTTTTCCCAAGCTTAACCACTTCCTGTCCAGCCCGTGTATATAAACAGCCGGAAGGGAGCATTGCAGGAGCGGGAACACTGATCGCTGTATGGGACCTCTGTATGAGGTCCCGATCATGTGATCACTGATTGGCCAATCAGCAATCACATGAATAGTAGTAAGCAAGATGTACCATGTGACAAGCTGTGACCAATCACAGATCACACAGTATTTCTCAGTGGCTGCAAGAATGCAGCCAGAGAGAAGGAGAAATTATTGCTTTTACGCCTTTATGGATGTAAAAGCAATCGGTGTAAAAAAAAAAAAAAAAAAAAAATCACCCCCCCACAAGTAGTACAGTGTAACTATGGTGACACTGTACTGCTACGGTGACAGTATGTTGAAAAAAAAACATAAAAAATATCAAAATTTAATATAAAAATGTCAAAATAATTTTTGAAAAATTATCATTTGGTTATAAACTAATTTTGGGTTATTTTTTTTTTTTACTAAAAAAATAGCTGAATACATGTTTGCCAAAATTTAAGAAGAAAAATTATTTATTTGCAAAATTTCATAAGAAAAACACTTTTTGTTTTTCCAAAATGTTTGGACTTTTTCATTTTATATAGGATAAAAATCCCAGTGCTGAATAAATACCACCAACATAAAGTTTTATCTGTTTCAAAAAATGCTAAAAAATTCATATGGGTACAACGTGCAATTGTCATTCAAAGTGTGATAGCACTGAAAGCTGAGAATTGGCCTGGACAGGAAGGGGGTAAAAGTGCCTGGACTAGTGAAGGGAGGAACAAAGAGTCAAGAAGGGGGTGAGAGGTGAAGGGGGACAGGGCAATGAAGGGGATGGAGAGGGGGGGTAAAAAGGGTGTGAAGAGCGTGATGAGGAGGGGGACATGTGAATCTAGGGGCATGGGGGGTTGAAAATGATACATGGGGAATATTTGCTCCTAGAAGATCACAGCTGACAGCGATATGTCACATGCTCAGTTCAGATTGATAGATGAGAGCAATTTCCAGGTTCTCAACCTCCCCTTCTTCCACCAGATTCCGTTCCCATGATGACTCTTACAGTATATAGACCCCTGCACACAATGCCCTCTACTCCAATGCTATTACCTTACCAGCTTACATAATGAGAATCGGTGATTCCTACATACAGTTGTGCTCAAGAGTTTGCATAACCTGGCAGAAATCATAAAATGTTGGCATTGATGTTGAAAATATGACTTATATGCCACAAAGCTGTCTTCTATTTAAGAATAGTGATCACATGAAGCCATTTATCATAATTAAGAAGCAGCTAAAACAACAATTATGTGATAACAGTAATCGCCCAAATGGCACTGATCAAAAATTTACATACCTGGGAATGTTTGGCCTTGGTACAGACACACAAGGTGACACACACAGGTGAAAATGGCAATTAAAGATTAATTTCCCACATCTGTGTCTTTTTACGTTGCAATTAATGTCTGTGTATAAATAGTCAATAGTTAGCTCTCACTGGATGAACTGAGCAGGCTACTGAGCCATGGGGAACAGAAAAGAACTGTTAAAAGACCTGTGTAACAAGGTAATAGAACTTTAAAAGATGGAAAAGGATATTAAAAGATAGCCAAATCTTTGAACATGCCATTCAGTACTGTTCAATCACTTAAGAAGTAGAAAATTGGGGAATCTCTTGTTACCAAGGCAAGGTCAGGTAAATCAAGAAAGAGTGCAGCAACATCTGCCAGAATAATCAGGATACAAAGAAAAAACCCCAGGTAACCTCAGGAGAAATACAGCCATCTCTAGTATAAGATGGTGTGGTTGGTTCAAGGAGCACAATACAGCGATACTCGAATAAAATGAGCTGCATGGTTGAGTTGCCAGAAAGAAGCATTTACTGCGCTAATGCTACAAAAAAGCCTGGTGACACCTTGACATGCCTTACAGCTTTTCGCACACTGTAATCTGGAGTGACGAGACCAAAACAGAGCTTTATGGTCACAACCAAAAGCACTATGTTTTGCAGAGGGGTCAGCAATAGCGTCAAGAAAACAATCCCCACTGTGAAGCATGGTGGTGGCTCACTTATGTTTTGGGGGGGTGTGAGCATAAAGGCATGGGGATTCTTGTGAAAATTGATGGCAAGATAAATGCAACATATCATCAGAAAATGTTGGCAGACGATTTGCATTCTTCTGCACGAAAGCTGCGCATGGGACACTCTTGGACTTTCCAGCACGACAATGACCCTAAGCACAAGTCCAAGTTGACCCTCGAGTGGTTACAGCAGAAAAAGATGAAGGTTCTGGAGTGACCATCAGTCTCCTGACCTTAGTATCATTAAGCCACTCTGGGGAGATCCCAATTGTGCGATTCATGCAAGAAGACCAAAGATTTTACACGACCTGGAGGCATTTTGCCAAGACATATGGACAGCTATACCACCTGCAAGAATTGGGGACTTCGTAGGCCACTATTACAAAAGACTGCACACAGTCATTGATGCTAAAGGGGGAAATACACAATATTAAGAACTAAGGGTATGCAGACTTTTGAACAGGGGTCATTTCATCTGTTTACTTGTTGCCATGTTTTGTTTTATGATTGTGTTATTCTGTTATGGCCAACAGTTGAATATGAATCCCATAAGAAATAAAATAAATGTGTTTTGACTGCTTACCCATGTTTTCTTTAACCAGTTCCCTCCCGGCCTACAGACAAATGTGGGCTCGGCGTAGTTCTGGGTGGATGTCATATGAAATCCTCCTTGGAACACTCCTCGCGCACACTGCGGTGCAATCTGTCAGCTGCTCTGTCCACTGGACACAGTGGATGAAGGATCAGCGTACCACCCGCTGCTGGTACCATGTGATCGCTGTGAGCTATCAAGGCAGATCACATGACAATTGTACTGTACAAAATGGATGGTGTTCATTAATGCCATCAATTGTTTACTATTGTGTTGATCTCTGACTACACGTCTGTACTACGCGATTAGCTGTGACACCCCCCCTTCCCCCCGGCCTTGACCAGGTTTGGTTCGCTTGCTGGACCTCCCAGGGTCTTACACAAATACAACACTTTTTGATGACCCGATTTGTTTGTGAGTTCCATGATGCTTCCCAATCGGTTTTTTCCATTTTCTTCACTCCAACACTGAATATCTTCTCTCAGGGGTACCTCTTCCTAACCGTTCCCGGAAAACTACTTTTTGAGCACATTTGTCACACTCCCAGAGTCTTATCTCCTTTCTTTATGCATCTTTCAATAGTCGGTCACCTCCCTCCTCCCTATCCTATGTGGCCCAGTGGGAACGGAACTTAGAATCTGAGATTGATCTGTTTGACTGGAGCAAGGTTTGGCGTTCTGTTGCTAAATGGTTATGAACACTGCCACCTTAGAAGTGTTGATGTGGTGGTACTGGGTCCCAGTCCATATAGCCCATGCCAATCCAAATTCTAGTGACCGCTTTTTCCGCAAGTGTGGCCATTGTGGGGATGTTTTGCGTACCTGGTGGACACGTCCACGACTGGTAGGCTTTTGGTCTTGTGTTCAATCTGCTGTATTCCCTTTTCCCTTGGAATATCTGAAAGGAGGCTAAATTTGCCCTGTTGCACTGCCCCATCACGTACTTATTTGCTCGTCAACAAAACCTGGCATCCTATCTGTTCATAGCAGCCAAGGGAACTATTACCCAGGCCTGGTTGAAACATGCAGTCCCTTTTCAGAGAGTGAAAGTCCATCTGACGGTTATGATGCTTAAAAAGCAAATGGCTCTTATTCTTAATGATTTGGACGCCAATTTCTTAAAAATTTTGGAACCATGATTGGGCATATGCCTTCCCTGATCTCCTCCTCTTGAAAAGCGTGGATCGACTCCTAACTGGTGTCTCTGACCATCCCTAACTCCTCCTCTTCCCCCCTTTTTCTTTTCCTGTCTCTGCCTTGTTCTCTTTTTTTTTCCCTCCCTTTGTTCTTCTTTCAAGGAGTCTCTGTTCCCTCCTCAGATTTTCTTATGCCCAGAATTATTTACAATGGGGTTTGCTAGCTCATATGTCCTGGCTGCCTTTGCTAACCATGGGGTCTTCCCCAACACCTATGTATGTTTTTTTTTATATATTGGTTTAATGCGATTGTTTGCTTAGGATGGCCCCCCTCCTCCTTTGCTTATCCTGTGTATGTTTCTTCTACTTGATGGTGCCAGTCATAGCCTGCGTGGGTGGGCTAGGTGCTTTTTTTTTTTTTTTTGTTTTATTGTATTTCAGTGCTACAATTGAATAAAAATGATTGAATAAGAATCCATTTTATTCAGTAAAATGATACATACAACAGTGAAATTCACTGGCATAAGCAATCATAGTGTTTTTTTATAGTAATAAAGAAAATTAAAAATCCTGATCACTTCCCCAGAGTAGTGCAGTGTTACTATAACACTGTATTGCTCTGGTCACAGAATTTAAAAGCAAGAGATTTTTATATATATATATATATATATATATATATATATATATATATATATATATATATATATATATATATATATTCTATTTTACACAGTATAAACTGCTAAATATCTTTTCGCATCAGCAGTTAGAGCAATCTTGTGATTTCTATCAGTGTCCAGCAGAGCACATGTTAAAGTTTGTAGGAAGATTTTTGATTTGGCTTTGGGAGGATGCAGAACCCCCTGACCTTTTTCTGGACAGTGCTGATTGGCCCTGTGCTGATCACATGCACTCTTCCAAGAAAAAAGGTGGTCGCTTGAAAAAGGGGAGGAACAGAGAAGAAAGGATCAAACGTCTTTTTTACACAATGCAGAGGATTAACCCCTTAGGTTCTACAGTGAGTATAACAAGCATGTTTTACTGCATATACAGACTGATTTTACTGTTGTGGGTTTAGTAGCACTCCAAAAATTGTGACAAAAAATTACAATTTCAGAAAACTCGTCGTGCCCCTTACTAAATACATCAGACAGTCTACTTTCCAAAAAGGATTCAATTGGGGATTTGCACTGTTCTGATTTCCGGCCTCAGGAAATTAGATATCAAATTTCAGAGATAGATAGATCTCTCTATCTCATAGTTTGTGGACTCCTGCAGACTAAATAATGCTAATTTGTGTAATTTTCACCAAAGAAATGTAGCAGTATGCATTTTGGTCTAAATTTATGAAGATTATTTGCAAATTTTTATAACAGAAATGAAGAAAAATATGTTTGTGGGGGGAGGGGGGGGTTAAATAATTTAGCAAAAAATAGAAAACCCAGTGGTGCTTAAATACCACCGAAAGAAAGCTCTATTTGTGTGAAATAAATTGACAAACATTTTAATATGGGTAATGTGTTGAATGACTGCGCAATTGTTATTCAAAGTGCAACAGCACTGAAAGTTGGTCTGGACAGGAAGGGGGTGAAAGTGCCCAGTATTGAAGTAGTTAAAATGATACATGCTGTACAGCATATTACCAACTCTTCAAGGGTATGTAAACTTTTGAGCCCAACTGTACCTAGCAAGGTTAGAGAAGCCAGGCACTCACTGGACACACAGCAGGAGTAGCACTGAGAGCATGTTCTGCTACCCACCCACTGCTGCTCACTACACCCTCATTGGCCTCTAAAGCCTCCACACTAGATGGCGATTGGTGGCCCCAAACACATCTACATGTATCAATGCTGTGATTTCTGGGATACAGCTCAGGTCTCAGATATGGTGGGACAATTGGCTAAAGACTGTGACTGACTATCCCGTTAAATCTAGGAAAGTTTGCATGTGGCATTTCCATGCTGTTTCAAACACCTGTGGGAACCCAGAAACAATGTTACCACCTGCCGTTAGTTCATGTAAAGCTGACCAAGAAACAAATGGGTCTATGCTTTTAGCTATACTTGTAGCTGATCAGATCAGCCCTCCCCCTTATGGGGTTAAACCATCCTCAAACATTTTAAATAGGTTTTGAGATATTTCACAGCAGATTACTGAGAACGTTTATGGATGCAATTAACTATATATCATGCAATGCTCATTTTTCCGTTTTAAAATGCACTAGTGTTCCAAATTTGAAATAAAGAAGGGATGGATCAGACAGTTGTGGAATGGATCCAGATCTCTAGTAGTTGATTACTTGCACCTGTTTATGAATTGACCAAGATCCAAGGTTTGGCTAGCCAGCTGCTTTTAGCTGCTAGGTCTGACTTGCCTATTAGAAGCCTGTCTCTTGCAACACTGGCCCTGTAATGTGAAGGGGCCAGCGCTTCATTGGTAGTTTTTTTTTTTTTTTTTTTTCACTTTATAGAGGCACAATGCCATCATCCCTTTAAAAATATATGTACCCTGTTAAAAAATAAGTCAGCAGCTACAAAAACTGTCACTTACCTGTCCCACGGTGTGTCCCCCGCAGCTCGTTTCACTGGCCGTCCTGTATTCCAGGAGGCCAGCATCTTCAGTGTGGGCACCCGGCTATGATAGCTTGGGTACCAACTGCTTTATAAGAAAAATTAATAATAGCGCCTATGGTCAAAATTATACAACTTACTAATAGTGTACCAGCTGCAAAAAATCACCATATATAAAGTGTACCAATAAATAAATAATTTGCGCTAGTAAATGTGTATAAAAAGAAATCATCAAATCATAAGTCCAGAAAAAAATATATATATGCCAATACCACAAAAAAAATATAAAAACTTTTAAGTGCAAAAAACTTTTGTGCAAAAAAAGTGTCTAAATATGAGAAATTTCACCAAAAAACCTTGATAATATAATGGCAGATCATCCATAAATATATCTTCAGAAACGGAAACTCTGCAACACACCGATCCTCATCGATCGAAATAACAGGATGAAAAACTTTGTAGTTAATCGAAAATCCACTTCTCCAATAGAAAAAGGACCACCTTCAAACGTATCCATGGGGGGAAATGCCAAGCACTCGAGAGAAACAGACTTCATGGTGCAATATTATAAAAACCAATTCCTTTATTAGGTACTCATTGCACTTACTCAAGAGGTGTCCCAGCCGACACCAGCATCAACCGCATAACAGCAATCACATAAACGAGCCTGGCTACTCAGCACATGCGCAGTAGCTGGCAGCCAAAAACGTAATGACGTCACATCAATCAAGCTCCGCCCTACGCGTTTCGTCATCGACGTCCTCACGGAGCGTCCGTGAGGACGTCGATGACGAAACGCGTAGGGCGGAGCTTGATTGATGTGACGTCATTACGTTTTTGGCTGCCAGCTACTGCGCATGTGCTGAGTAGCCAGGCTCGTTTATGTGATTGCTGTTATGCTGTTGATGCTGGTGTCGGCTGGGACACCTCTTGAGTAAGTGCAATGAGTACCTAATAAAGGAATTGGTTTTTATAATATTGCACCATGAAGTCTGTTTCTCTCGAGTGCTTGGCATTTCCCCCCATGGATACGTTTGAAGGTGGTCCTTTTTCTATTGGAGAAGTGGATTTTCGATTAACTACAAAGTTTTTCATCCTGTTATTTCGATCGATGAGGATCGGTGTGTTGCAGAGTTTCCGTTTCTGAAGATATATTTATGGATGATCTGCCATTATATTATCAAGGTTTTTTGGTGAAATTTCTCATATTTAGACACTTTTTTTGCACAAAAGTTTTTTGCACTTAAAAGTTTTTATATTTTTTTTGTGGTATTGGCATATATATATTTTTTTCTGGACTTATGATTTGATGATTTCTTTTTATACACATTTACTAGCGCAAATTATTTATTTATTGGTACACCAACTGCTTTATGAATGGTCTTGCAGTCTTCTGGGATCTGTCACGTGTCCCAAAAGACTACAGGGAGGGAGGGAGGGAGGAAGGACACCTTCAGCTTCTGATCGCCTAGGCAATCGCACTGGAAGTGGGAACGGGCACCTGTCAAATTTGAGTACCCGCTCCCCTCACCCCCCAAAGGTGCCAAACCTTAATGGAGAGTGGGGGAGCAGTCCTTAAAGCAGAACTTCCCCTTTTGGGTGGAGCTCTGCTTTAATCTGTTTAAAGCCATATTGCCCAACCTGTGGCCTGAGAGCTACATACAATTCTCTGGTACATATTGTTCCACTCTCCAGCCCCAGAAGCTAATAGTGAGAGCATTCATTTGTAAAGGAACTGTAATGGCAGTGATCTCAAGCAGTCTTGTGTAACATGCCCCAGTCTCTTGCAGTATATTTCCAGTCTCCAAAAACACCCTTGTCAGGCTCTGACCATTGTCAGAAGTCTCTGAGAATCTCCAGTAGCATTATAAATACTAAATATTATGTGAGGCCCCCTGGGAATGTCCGGGGCTGGGTTTGAGATACCTATATTCTGTAAGTTGACCAACACTAAAGTTTTTAAGAGCACGATCCTAATTCTACAACCACTAGTTTACTTGAAATTACATAAGACAACTGTAAGTGAAGTTGTTCTTTATTAAAGGCCCCCCCACCCACCTGACTGCAACCCTTTTGGAATTATTCTTACCTTCATCCCCAATCTAGTGATTTTTACTCCAACATGGTCTTAATTGGCTCATCCTCTTACTGCACACAACAGCCTCATTGAATCCTATGGATGATCTTAGGGACTGCATACAGCTGCCCATAGGAATGAATTGGGCTATGGCTTGCATGCGCAGTATGCGTAGGAGCTGGCAGAGACCATGTCAGAGGAAATCTTACAGATAAGTTGGGCTTTAACTAAAAAAAAAAAAAAAAAATGAAAAACTATTTTTAAAACTTGTAAATGTTATTATTGACCTCAGCGAATAAAAATATCACTACAAAAACAGTCTTCCCTATAACTGGATGCTTGAAAGTTTAGCTCCCCGTACTTGAAACAGCAACCACACTGATAAAATAAAGAAGAATTATTTTGTTTTTGCAGTAACTAGGCTTTATTTAGATGAGGGGGTCTAAAAAATATTTATGCTTACGACCCTTTCACACAAGCATTCAATCTATGTCTGTCTGTACGTTTCTCACATGGAGCCGGACTGAACCACAATGTATGTCTTTGAACAGGCGGGTGCAAATGAACATCCGTTTGTCCATAGAAAAATACGGAAAAGGTTTGCGGACATAAACTGATGTGAATGGGTGTCATCTGTTTTACATCTGTTCCATTTACGGCCATTCTTAGGCAAAAAACATTTTTTTCTTCATTTCAATTTAAAAAAGAAAAAAAAAGACATGAAAAACGGATCTGAGCTGAAGATGAATGTATAAACTGATTTAAATAAAGCATGAAAACGGATTTCTTTTTACTTTTTTTGCATTTTTTTTTTCAGTTTTCATGACTGGAATAATGACACTCATGTGAAAGGACCCTTCTATTTTGTGCCAAATAGCACCTTTTTTATGCAATCATTGCTTAGTAAACTGTAACATAGACTCATTGGTTCAATGATATCAGAAGCAATAAAGCCTTGCTTCCCCTTGTTTTAAATATTCTGGTTGATATTGCGGTTTTTAAAAGATGCTATATCAATAGTTTGATGATACCTATACTAAAGACAGGAGGTGAAACTTTACTGCTCATTTGTTTTTCTGGACCATGTGCTACAGGAAATATACTGCATTTTCCCATGGAGGGCTTATGTTTTCCCATACCCCTGTGTGAACAGCCACTACTTTTATAGTTAAGTGAGCCTGTTCCTTTAAAACATTTACGGCTCATAGCAATATTTTAATCCTAGACTTTATATACATTGAATACATAACATACAGTATTGTATCCCAGTTTTGGAAGACTTCCAGAATTCTAGCAAATGGTTTAATTGTGTGAAAATAGATATTTCATTTAAGCATGTTTTACATTGCTGGACAGCTGCACAAGCAGATGTGTTTTTTAGGTTTCCATAGTGGTCTCAAGTGATCTTCAGGATGTTTGCTTTGGCTCTTGAATTTGCTTGGATGTATGGGAAGTTAAAATTATATTTTGCTATATGTGAAAATGATGTGCGTGGGCTTCTTCCTTCCCTGATTGTCTCACAGAATAAAGTAAGATGACATTTGATCATGGAAAGGAAAATCCATCTTGCTTATTAATAAAATAAAACATGCTTTTTAAAATAATTTTACTTAAATTGTAGTATTCAATGGATAAAGACAAGTAGTGCTTAAAGGACAGCTTTGCCTGGAACTGAAAGCTCAACTTTGGTTGTAACCAATACAAATGATATTTTTGCTTCCGACACTCCAGCAATGCGCTTTCCCTACATGGCTTATGCTCCGGACAATAATTGGGAAGCTTGGCTTCAAGAGTGACAGTTTTTGTTATGGCCTTCCCGCTGCAAGGAATTGTCATTAAAGATAAAACCTAATGGGTGCTTCAGTCCACCAATGCCTATTCAAATTTTGAAATCACAGTTCTGGGTTAAGTTTTTTAAAAGAAACTATAAATCCTCCCTTACCCTGGGGCTGCCCTGCTTTGCAAGGGTTACATATTTTGTTTATGCCTAGCATACCTGTAACAGGAATTTTTGCTTAACTTATCTCCATTCCCCTCTTCTCCCTGACGTTCAGGTTGTGGTGGGTACCTTGGTGTCCTCACACACAATGCAGGACCATTGGCTCTGCATTGTACTTGATAATGCCTTCTGGAGTGCGTTAGAGAAGAGGCTGCAGGGGCCAGTAGCATAGCATGAGAGAGCCTGTAGAAGCAAGGGATTAGGTAAAAAGCCTTTTTGCTTTTTTTTATTAATTGGTACCATAGGTGAAAATGAACATTTTAGCCCTTGCCCTGAGGAGGGAAAGGGGGGTGGACAGGTGTGTCATCACTATTTTTCTTTTTCCTGGAGTTTAGCTTTAAAGTGGGCTTGTGCTCAAAATGTTAATCTGAACTATTGTAATAATAATGCCTCAAACAATAAATTCATTGGAAATCCGTGAGAAACGTTTCTCTTCTAAATAATTGGGGCTCAAGGCACCCTTCATTAGTCAATCTAATGGCCAATGTTGGGGCATTGATTATGTGGATAACTATATTGTTCAGGCTCTCCTCAAAGTGCTCATTACAGTCCCATTTGAAAGAACTGCAAAGGTTAACATGCATAATCGCTAAGCATTCAATCCTATAGTAACTAAAATCTAATGCAGTTGTGTAGCTGCATATGTTTGTTGTTTGTGAGGTTTTTTTTTTTTTTTTTTTTTTACCTAAGGCTTCATGTGCACTAGCCTACAGTTGGCCGTGGGAAAACGCAAGATGTGGCAATGCAGTTTTGCTGCCTTTTGCGTCTTCCCACGGACGGCATTCTAAACGTTCATATCCTTATTGCTAGTGTACATGAAGCCTAATAGTTGGAATATTTACTTTAAACAGTTCCTTAGTTTGTTTTGTGGTCACGGCTGATACTCATGTTAGATTGGGCCCAAGTTCATAAAATACTGTGTGACTTATGTTGGAAGACACAATTAAAGTGCTACTAAACCCAGGACCTTGCATTCACTATATCTGGGCTCCCACAGTGCACAGAACATGGAAATGCAATTTATTTTATTTTTTATTTTATTTATTTTCGTAAATATAAACTGCTAAATACCTTTTCTCATCAGTAGCATATAGCAGTCGTGTGACTTCTATCATTGTCTAGCCAAGCACTGGTTCTCTTCTGATTGTCCCATGAGGCTGCATGATCCCTGACGATCTGTTTGTGATCCCTGACGATCAGTGCCGATTGGCCCTTTGCTAATCCCCCCCCCCCCCCCCAAAAACACCCCCCCAACAAACCTCTGGCAATATACATCAAACTGAGCATGTGCAGAGTGCCTCCTAGGGTTCTGTACTTTCAGCAGATGGCTTAGGGACTGTGGAAGAAGGGGAGGATCAGAAGAAACAGGATCACACAGCCTTTTTACACAATGCGGAGGATTAACCCCTTAGGTTCCACAGTGAGTATAACAAGCCTACTTTACTGCATCTACAGACTGATTTTACTGTTGTGGGTTTAGAACCACTTTGTCTGTGTTCTTCTCTTTATAAGGATTCATTTTATACAGATTTGGTGTATCCAAGACAATCTATGATGGTGGCACCTTTATCCAAGGCCAAAGGTTGAAGGAGAAGCCACTTGATGATAACTTTCTTGAAATACAAAACAATTTTATATGTACATTGCAGTGTATAAGTATGTGTAAATTTCTCCTGCTTTTTATTTGTGTCTCCCCAGGCAAGCATATACCATCAAGAAACAGAGCCATGGTATGCAGGCCGAGTGTATTCTAGGTATTGGAAGCATTACAGTCAGGCAATGCAGTGGCTGTACAGGCATAAGAGAGCATACAGAATGGCTGTGGCATCTCTCTATTATCCTCCCTGGTACCTGGCTGAAACCTTTCAAGCTGGTCGCTATGCTGATTGGGAAGGGGAATCCTCTCGCCCAAGCATCTACACAGGTTCTCAAAAACAATCACACCGACCACGTCCATGTTTAAAGGTATCTTCTTCAAAGGACAAGGAGTCTGATATGGAGCAGGAAGTTGCTGCATCGGATTCTGAAGAGGGTGGAATAGAATGTGATATGAGTAACATGGAGATCACAGAAGAGCTGCGCCAATATTTTGCACAAACAGAGAAACACCGGGAGGAACTAAGTGAGTAAAACTATTTTTATACAGTATATCTGTTATTAAATGTTCATATATAGTAAAAAAAACAATGGGAATAG
This sequence comes from Staurois parvus, assembly GCF_062004578.1. Classification (NCBI taxonomy): domain Eukaryota; kingdom Metazoa; phylum Chordata; class Amphibia; order Anura; family Ranidae; genus Staurois; species Staurois parvus. The sequence goes on from NW_028318492.1 coordinate 2,442,874, forward strand.
ATTTTCCATATTCATTGTGCTCACATTTGGAGATTATCAGATATGCTCTTTTGGCTGTTCACCTGAGCCACTCCTGAAATCTGATCCACGGTTTATAAAAAAAATAAATAAATGTGTGGTCCCCCCCACAAAAAAAAAAAATGCACACCTGGCTTATAGACCAGTATGCCTGTGGCTTCAGTGATATGGGCCTGGGCCATTGCACAAGCACCAGACAGGTATCTGAAAGCATAAGTATAGTCAATTTTTTTTTTTTTGTTAGTAGTAGTAGGGAATACTGCTGTTTTGTGTCCCATTAGATAATTTCCTTTTAGTTTTTGTACCAAAGACACAACAGGAAGCGAGAAGAAATCTCTCAAGTGAAAGGAAACCCCTTCTTGGAAAGTTGTTGCTGAATTGAGTGTCCCTATTGAAAGATTTGGATTGGAAGACTGCTCCTTTTCTGGTGACAACCATAAAATTTTGGATTCTCATCACAGCATGACAGTGGTCACCAGAACAAATCTAGAGAATGAAACTCTCCTCGGAGAAGGTGGGGGGGGACAGTAATACAACCCGAGAGACCCTAAGGCTGGCCATATATTATACAATTTTCCTCTAGATTGACCAAAACTATATACTGTAATATGGGGTCAAGCCTAAACACTTCCAATTTGTATGAAATCAGACAGGCCCTTGCACTACATTATTGCAGGTAACTCTAAAGGAAATTGGATAAGAAAATTGTATAATGTATGGCAAGCTTAAGCCTTCCCTACTGTATCCAAAAAAAAAAAGAAAAAAAAAAAGAAAACCAGCTAAATAAAATCATAAATAATTTGCGCTAGTAAATATATATAAATATATGTAAAGAAATCATCAAATCATAAGTCCAGAAAAATATATATATACCAATACCACAGAAAAATATAAAAAACTTTTTAGGTGCAAAAAAACTTTTGTGCAAAAGGAGTGTCTCAATATAAAAAAAGTGTCTCAATATAAAAAAAAATTTCACCAAAAAACCTTGATAATATAATGGCAGATCATCCATAAAAATATCTTCAGAAACGGAAGCTCTCCAACACACCGATCCTCATCGATCGAAATAACAGGACGAAAAACTTTGTAGTTAATCGAAAATCCACTTCTCCAATAGAAAAAGGACCACCTTCAAATGTATCCATGGGGGGAAATGCCAAGCACTCGAGAGAAACAGAAAGACTTCATGGTGCAATATTATAAAAACCAATTCCTTTATTAGATACTCATTGCACTTACTCAAGAGGTGTCCCAGCCGACACCAGCATCAACAGCAATCACATAAACGAGCCTGACTACTCAGCACATGTGCAATAGCTGGCAGTCAAAAACGTAATGACATCACATCAATCAAGCTCCGCCCTACGCGTTTCGTCATCGACGTCCATCGATGACGAAACGCGTAGGGCGGAGCTTGATTGATGTGATGTCATTACGTTTTTGACTGCCAGCTATTGCACATGTGCTGAGTAGTCAGGCTCGTTTATGTGATTGCTGTTGATGCTGGTGTCGGCTGGGACACCTCTTGAGTAAGTGCAATGAGTATCTAATAAAGGAATTGGTTTTTATAATATTGCACCATGAAGTCTTTCTGTTTCTCTCGAGTGCTTGGCATTTCCCCCCATGGATACGTTTGAAGGTGGTCCTTTTTCTATTGGAGAAGTGGATTTTCGATTAACTACAAAGTTTTTCGTCCTGTTATTTCGATCGATGAGGATCGGTGTGTTGGAGAGCTTCCGTTTCTGAAGATATTTTTATGGATGATCTGCCATTATATTATCAAGGTTTTTTGGTGAAATTTTTTTTTTTATATTGAGACACTTTTTTTATATTGAGACACTCCTTTTGCACAAAAGTTTTTTTGCACCTAAAAAGTTTTTTATATTTTTCTGTGGTATTGGTATATATATATTTTTCTGGACTTATGATTTGATGATTTCTTTACATATATTTATATATATTTACTAGCGCAAATTATTTATTAATTGGTACACTTTATATATGGTGGTTTTTTTGCAGCTGGTACACTATTAGTAAGTTATACAATTTTGACCATAGGCGCTATTATTAATTTTTCTTAAATAAAATCATAGTAGCTGATGGTCCACTTGCATTGGTTGGCTCTTAAATAATATCAAATAATAATCTGTCAACAATGAATTAAAATTTATTAAACAAGACGTGTAAATGAGAGCGCAACTCTAATTTTTGTATATATTGCAGCTTTTTACTGTGTTGCTGCACAAAGCAATGTTAAATATATCAATTTATATCAGGATCTGTTTTGTGAGCAGCTGTCCAGGTCGAATTCTGCCTGTACAGTAAATAAATATATAGGGAAATAGCAGATATAACTGCATGTAGGAGTCATAAGGAGTGATATATGTCAACACATCCTGATTTAGGTTTTTTTTTTCCCTATAGTTATGTTCCCGTTCCATTTTCACACATATATATATTTCCATCTGGTTCATCTGAATATAACATATTCTTCAATATTAGCTCAGTTATTCTTCTGTCATTTATTTCAGATTCAAGTTGCAGTATAGATTGACACAATCATGTAAAATACCTTGCAGCACCCAAAAAGAGATTTCCTAAAGTATGCCCTGTTTACATAATGCAGACAGAAAGCAGCATAGTTTGTTCTTGATAGAGCTTGTGCTTTATGGCATGCCAGTTACTTTGCCTAAGACATGATCATGCTCAGCTTCGGTAAAAACATTGCAATCCCACACTTCAAAGTTTCCATAACAACAGAACAGAGTGCTTAGAAAGGCTCCATTGACAGGACTCAATAGGGCCTCTTTAAGTAGGAGAGAGCTGGAAGCTCCAAAGGAACAAAAGGGAGAAGAACACAGTCCAAAATAGATTCACAGCTTTCTAAATGTATACCCTTCATTTCTTCCATTTTTTTTTTTATACTTAAAGTAGAACATATTTTTTAAAATGCGAATTAAAGTGTAACTCCACTTTTGATTAGAAAATTACATTCTGTTTCAGTGATCTGTTCACATTGCACAAGGGTTTCAGCTTCTTACTATTTTCCAGTTCTGAATGAATAACCTTTTCACCATGTTCTTCCCAGACTCCTGGGGGGGCTGTAATCGTTATAACCAACCAGTGAATGCTCAATATTCTGAGTACATGCGTTCCTTTAGAAGTAGTGATTTTCTGTGAGGTAGCTTACAAAAAATAGCTTTCCTATTGCAGTAGATGCCTAAAAGTTTACTTCGATTTTAGTGCAGACATTTTATAAAACCTGTGAGCTAATCGCACTGTCAGAAAAGGGCATATCTAAGGATGTACAATAACAGTTTACAGAATGTTTCCAGGATATGTTCACCTTTTCAAGAAAAAAAAATGTATTTATTTTTTCTTAAAAAGGTGAACATATCCTTTAAAAGGGAGCCTAAAGGATAGCTTCACTTTCATAAAAAATAAAAAAAAATTAAATTCATGTCTTTTTGCAGGTAAAAAAGGTGCATTTGTTTTTGTTTTTTGTTTTTTTGGGGTTTTTTTCTCTCTTGGGCACCTTGGGAGCCCTCACTGTACAGCATAGGACCCGGGATCAGCAGATCGAGGGAGCAATGTCAGGCTCTTGCAGAATGTCAGTACATTGTCTGTCTTCCCATACCTCTGATATGGGCAGGCAGTTACTGAAGTCCAGGAAGCTCAGTGGACCACAAAAGCGCTCACCAGCACCCTCGCAATTCTTTGAGAACTACAAGCCATCAGCCGCGATGCCTGACGGTACTTGTAGGCATTCATTCACACAACTCTGTGAATGAATGACACGACTGTGTGGGCAGAACCCCGCAGGGCCGTGCTGTTTTCAAATTTGTGACAGCAGGTGCAGGGAGGAGGTCCCCCGTCTGCTGTCAAATGCTCAAACATTCCCTGTAAGGCCAGTTGTTCAGATGGTTAAATATAAAACATAACTGAGCACATTTATTACAGGTATTTGTGGCACTGACAATTTACGCATCACTTTTACATATATACTGTACATTCACATATGTCCCTGCCCTCAAGGAATGTACAATCTAAGGTTTCAAACTCCTATACATACTAGGGCCAATTTGGACAGGAGCCAATTGGCCTACCAGCATGTCTTTAGAGTGTAGGAGGAAACCCACGCAGGCACAGAGAGAACAAACTCCCTTATTACAGGTGTAATAACTTTGTGATGATATTACTGTATGTATAATCACTAGTGGCATATATTAAGGCGTAAATTGGCATAGTCTTTAGTTTTAACTCCCATTTTAACATCAGGGAGCTGAGATTTCCTTTTTTCCTGGATCAAACCAAACCGGACTTGATGTACTGTATAGTCACATACAAGCAAAGGATCCCATCTCTTTGCATATGGTTTTATGATGCTATTTAAATACAAATCCTTTTAGGCCCTTTTCATACAGGGCGGATTTTGTTCCAATCAGCTCACGGATCCCCTGCTGATCAGCCCACGGATCCCCTGCTGATCAGCCCACGGATCCCCTGCTGATCAGCCCACGGATCCCCTGCTGATCAGCCCACGGATCCCCTGCTGATCAGCCCACGGATCCCCTGCTGATCAGCCCACGGATCCCCTGCTGATCAGCCCACGGATCCCCTGCTGATCAGCCCACGGATCCCCTGCTGATCAGCCCACGGATCCCCTGCTGATCAGCCCACGGATCCCCTGCTGATCAGCCCACGGATCCCCTGCTGATCAGCCCACGGATCCCCTGCTGATCAGCCCACGGATCCCCTGCTGATCAGCCCACGGATCCCCTGCTGATCAGCCCACGGATCCCCTGCTGATCAGCCCACGGATCCCCTGCTGATCAGCCCACGGATCCCCTGCTGATCAGCCCACGGATCCTCTGCTGATCAGCCCACGGATCCCCTGCTGATCAGCTCACGGATCCCCTGCTGATCAGCTCACGGATCCCCTGCTGATCAGCTCACGGATCCCCTGCTGATCAGCTCACGGATCCCCTGCTGATCAGCTCACGGATCCCCTGCTGATCAGCTCACAGAATATCTGCTGATCAGAGTAGAGCAGGTGGATGACACATCCTTGTCTGCTCAGTTTATACAGAGTGGACAGTTTATGCAGAGTGGATACAGAGTTGCTCTATGGGTGGCCATGAGTAAACGGACCCCACTGTCCATTTTACTCTTGACTGCCCTCCAATCCGAACTGTCTAAAATGAATAGGAGAGATCCCTGTTTGGTTTTTTAAGCGGACTGGATCAAACCCAGAGATAGGTGAAAGTAAACACACAGGTCCGTTTTACACCTGCCTTAGTGGAGTTCCTCTTTAAATATTTGGAAAGATACCTATCATATTTTCCTAGACCAGGACAAATCTTGATTCATGTTGATTGAATTGTTCACTTAACTACTATTACTGCTTAGTTCATGGCTTCCATACATGAGCATATCTATGTATCGCTTTTCTTCTTTCTTCTCAGCCTTGTTAAAACAAATCTAATTCCAATCAATAAAATCTCATAGATGCATCATTATAATATCATTAACCACTTGCCCTCAAGAGGATTTACACCCCTTCCTGACCAGGCCATTTTTTTGTGTTACGGAGCTGTTACTTTAACTGACGATTGCGCGGTCATGCAACGCTGCACCCAAATGAAATTTATGTCCTTTTTTTCCCACTAATAGAGATTTCTTTTGGTGGTATTTGATCGCCTGTGTGTTTTTTTTTTTTTTTTTTTTGTTTTTTTTTTTGCGCTATTAAAAAAAAGAAAAGACTGACAATTGTGAGAAAAAAAACTATATTTTTGACTTTTTGCTATTAAACATGTCCAGTAAAAAATTTAAAAAAAATCAAATTTAGGCCAAAATGTATTCGGCTACATGTCTTTGCTAAAAAAAAAAAAAATCCCAATATGTGTAAGTTAATTGGTTTACGTGAAAGTTATAGCGTTTACAAATGGCGGTATAGATACTGGGATTTGTTTCATTATTTTTACTAGTAATGGCGGCGATCAGTGACTTATAGCGGGACTGTGGCAGGCATTCTGACACTGGGGGGAACTGACTTGGTGTCATTGACATCCCCAGTGACACCAATATAGTGATCAGTGCTAATGGCACTGGGCAGGAAGAGGTTAACATGTGGGGAGATCAAAGGGTTAACTGTTTGCTGTTTTACTGTAGGCTGTGTTAGTGCTTTCCACTGTAAACATACTGCTTTGCTCTGTGTGAAAGGGCCCATACTTTCTTGAATTCTGTGGCATGTACCATATTTACTATGCCCTGTGAGCAGGCAATGCTGTGTCACACATTTCACAGAACCTGCCTTCTGAAATACAGAGGTGCTGAGAGTTTCAGGAGGTGGAGTCAGTACAGGAATTGCTGCTTGCAGGCAGCCAGGCACCATGGGATATTTATAGCCCTTAGAAATTGAAAGTATACTAAATTGTCAAAATACCTATTGTTTATGTTGCTATTACACTGCTAGTTTTCTAAAATGATTATTCATGCTATGACTATAACCTGCTTTAACATTAACCCCACCACATCAATAAAATTATTTCAAACTTTACATCCCTTTTTTTTTTTTTTTCTTTTTTCCTTACAAGGGTTTTCTGGCTAGTCCAGTGACATCACACACCATTCGTCTCATTATTGCACTGAACATCACTCACACAATGATGTGTAGGCACCACTTATTACATAAGTACTCTGAGGTCAGTGTGATGAAATTCCTCCAAGCGACAAGTCCATGACAGCAATGGGCTCATGGAAAGTGGACAGGTTCAATTCCCGGGATACTGGCTCTGTCTAGTGGCAGAAGTGATTTTAATGCGAGGGACATCTTTTATTGAAGGTGAGTATTGCCGCAGGTGTGCCATTTTTTTATTTGTAATTTTGCTGGACAATTAATTGTATTTAGAATTAAATTATTTAATGTTATTCTGTTAGGCTTTACATTTGCTTTAAGAACACAACAAACCGTTCTAAAGTGGTTTCAGCGGCATCAGACAGAACTCCCTGTTGTTCAGAATGATCACTTAATTTGTTCTGTAACCCTTCCGTCTTATATGTTCACTGTACAGTATTGTACACAAATGTATTCTGTAAGAAAAAAATTACAAGGTATAACAAATTACAGGAAAGAAACGGCAACCTTATGCAGGCCATAGACGGGTTGCAAGAATGCAAGCTGAGCCATTGTGTTCTCCTGGTGGGGGAAGCCGCCCCCGCTGGCAGAACACAGCGCTTATTGCTAGCGGCTAGAACAGCCACTTGTGATAAATGAATGCAAAATCTGGCAGGCTGGTTGTACTTGGGTTGGTCAGTTGATCAACTTGGGTACATTCAGCCTGCCCATACATACAGCCTTAGAGCTCATTCAAACCTGTGATTAGGGACATACAGTGGATTCCTGCAAATGGAATCACAGATGGGTGCGGACAGTTGTGGTCCGGAGCCTGTACAAAGCCATGACCGGCTGACAGGTGCCATGGCTATTCGCATGTATCCACACTGGGAGCTGTTACCTCCAGTTAGGGACAGGTGAATGGCCCTGGATGCAATCTGTGTCTGGCCTTAATCACAGGTGTGAATGAGCTCTTAGTTTAGAAGTGCTTGTTGAAGGTCATATTAGGTCATTCTGTACATTTCTCGATATCACTAATCATTATTTGACTCCCTGAATTGTTTAAATGCCTGGACTTCTGTTTGTGTGCCATACTGCTGTGTTTGTGAAATGTAAATTGATGATGATTATTAGTGGTTGCCTTTTGGACAATATTTTCTTGTTTTCTTAAACCTGTGTGTAAGAGAGGACACAGAAGTCCATTCCCATAGCCTCTGTGCTGGAGTTGTGTATACTGTGACCACATTTCTATCAGTTTTATTTTTCTTCCTAAGGAGAAGGATGGTGTTCTGTTTCATATACAGCAGGCATACTTAGATGTTTCATAATGTGATTGCCACCTACTCACTGCTATTTATTGTTTCAGCTTTGTCTTATTTGCTCTTACATGGCCTTTTGCTAACTGTTTGTCTTCCTGAAGCTTTTCTTTCATACAGGATTGATTTTATTCAAGCGTCTTCAAGAACTATATGATATAGTGATGTACTTGTCAAAAAAGTCTATTTTAATGGGGGGCTCCTTTTTATATACAGTATCATCTTTTAAAAGAAAATGTCACAGGTGAACTTATGATTTTCAAAAGGCTTTTATTTAAATAGACTTTTATTTAAATAATGTTGTACACTTTTTTTATATATGTGTTGAAATATCTAAAGGCAGTTGAAGGGGCTATAAAAGTTGCTGAGAGGCACTGCTTTTGGGCTTCACAGGTTCAGCTCTTTACTATTACTGACATCTTTGCCCTTTGTTAGTGTATTTCACGGATGAGAACACATTTATTTTGGAACTAGCGACAGTGGTGCTGTTCCCAACTTCCTGCTCCGGCATGGGCAAAGCACACGTTTGCTTTAAACATGAGTTTTGCAACCAGTGCTGTCATGTAACAAATGTTTTTGCACACTTGACTTTTTTTTTTTTTTTAAATACTGCTTTCTGTAAAATACAGATATATACACACATACCATATCTGCAGTACTTATGAAGCACAGAAAAAATTTGGTTGTCAGGCTTTGGCTCATAGCTTGGCAGAGCAGCTTCATTTTTTCCACTTGACGCTCTCTTTTTTTTTTTTTTTTTTTTTTTTTTTCCAACCTGGCACTCGCAATGCAAAAGATTTTGCACATTCCCATATCCCACCTCCCACTTCCCCCTCATCACCCTTTTGTATGCTTAAGCCGTGCATCTGCTGCCATTAACCAGGGAAATTGTGACTCAAGACAGGACTCGTAAAAAGCAGGGGCTTTACACCCATAAATTTTGAATTCTGAGTGGACAGCTTTTCTACATTAGAGTACAGTGCATGTGGTGGCTCTGGGACTAGATCAGCCATCCGTCTTACAAGCTGATTTAAAAAAAAAAAATCTTGTCCACAACTTATTTTATCATACCGCTTTTTAGTGACTACAGTTATTACTAAAGAAATTAATTAAAATATGCCTGTTGTGGTTTTTGAAGGCCTCACTGCTGCTGGTTAATCAGGTTTAAAATGATGGTACAGCACTTTATGACCTCCTAGTGGACCTTCTAATCTAATCTCCATACCAGTGGGACGACGCTAAGGAACATAATGAAAAATCTACAAAACTACATCTATCACACACAGATAATTTTCCAGAATAAATCAAAAACCTAGGCTAAATAAATATGATTGCTTTACCCCAAATAGACTGTTTACTTTACAAAGGAAGTTGCACTTTGCAAGGAAAGCTCTGCTGACTTCCGTCTTCCAATCATGTACAAACAAAAATTGTCTTTTATGTTTGGGTATTCTTTGCAAATTGAAATTTCACTGCATTCATTAAGCTGTGGGGAAAATCTCTTTTTGTAAAGTGCAACTTCCTTGCAAAATGATGTAAAGTATAAACTAATTATGTACTGTATGTGTCATAAGTGGTCTACATACATTTTAAAATGGGTATCAGCCTTGGCACATTGTTTGTTTTCTTCATCTGCTCTACATCAGATAGTTTTGGATCTTCATTAAAATAATTGTGTTCTCTAAAATCCCCAAGCAATCGGTCAGTGACAGTTGTAAAATCGATTTTGGATGTTCTTCGGTCATCTGAATTCTTGTAATGTTCATTATCTGCACATTTAACTGCTTTTGTTTTTTTTTTAATAAATGTGTCATGTCATTTCAGAGCGGCAACAGCAACTGGAGGAGGAAATGCAAGAACAGTATGTAGATGCAGGTCATGACTTTCATGTCCCCACAAAACGATCCACGCAACCTCCTTCCGAGAGGCCCGGGGAAAGGCGTAGAATAGAGATGAAGAAACTTTATGGAGAGGATGCAGCTAAAATCCAAGGAATGGAAACTGCCATACAGCTTAATTTTGACAGACACTGCGATAAGAAACAGCCCAAGTACTGGCCAATCATTCCATTAAAATTATAATCCAATAGTCCAAATCTGAACACTTTTATTTGATGTTGTCAGACACTGCAGCTGTATCAACATGTGAATTTAACTAAGTGACTTTTATGTTTTGCATTGGTTACCTCTTCATTACTATAGCAATAGCAGAATGCACTTATGGACTGTATAGTTTCAACAGATATACAAGGCATAATGTTGTTTTGTTCTGTTTTTTTTTTTGTTTATATTAATCTTGTCTGTTCAGAAATTTATATTTGAATCTAGGTTATGTTATAGATTTTTTCCTATGGTGTAATAACAAATAGACCCTAATAAAGTATCTCTAGAAGAGCTAAAGGGGATTTCCACTTTAGAATAAAGTTAAAAAACCGTTAAACCTAGTTGTGGCGATGTGGTGGAGATTTTTCAAGAGATGGCTCCCTGTTGTTGAAGTATGGCAAAACACTGGGTAAGAGGTTAGGGGGTCACAAATTAATGGTCGGGGGTCTGAAACAAAAATGGTTTTTTTTTTTATTATTTTTGGAATGTTTCAAACCCTTGACAAATCAGAGGCTACAAAATGAGAGGATGCTCTGCTAACCAAATGAAGTATTCAAAGATATATGAATTTCCTATGGCTGTGAGAAAATCTCAAACTCTGATAGCAACTAGTCAGATGTTCTATTTCTTTCCTAGTTTACACAAAAAAAAAAAAAAACAGATGCACCTTCTGTTTTTTTGTTAAGATTTGTTAGCCAGCAAATGTATCACATTTATTAATTGGAGAACAAAATGCAGTGCCTCCTTTTTTGTATCTACATCTGTCTTTTTGCTGCCATGAAGTTATAGAAATGTTTGGGTTTTTTTTATCGCGTTGTGTCTGATTTTCTAGAAAGGGGAGCACAATTCACAGGAGAGTAACTAAGCCTTGACTTATTTTTTTTAAATCTTACCAGCTAGACGTAAACTGCTCCAAGTGCTTGCTCAACACCCCTGATTTTTTGTTTGCGCCCCTGAAACCCTAGATTAAAGTACCCACTAACCAATAGTAAGGTACAAGGATTAGAAAGGGCATGGTCAATGCCAGCTTCTGGGAAGATGGTTAGTACTTACACTATGGATTTCATTGATGTAGCGGATCAGGTGCAGTGATTGGCCACATTTTGGGAGCATGCTGTTCATAGTAGTCAAGAAAATATTTCCACATTGGCTTGCTTTATATATTTTAAAGCTTAGGTTTGTAACATGTTACAAATAGACCAGCCCCAGCTTTCTGTTAATTCCCTACTGTGACAGCTAGTGGGGAATCTTCTGCCCCCAATAGCTGTCACAATTTTTAAAAAATGTGACTGTGGAGCTCCGCCCATCTGGCAGCGTCACTCATTCACAGTATTCTGTGAATGGGAAAACTACAAATCCCAACATCTCTTGCAGCTGTCGGCTTGTAGTTATCAATGAACTACCACAGCGCTGTTGAGCACTGTGGTAGTTCATCGATTCTTCCTGTCATGCATCTGCTTTGCCCATACAAGGTACAAGCAGACAGATACACTGACAGGTCTGCAGCAGTCCTGCATGCACCAGCGATCTGCTGGTTGCTGGTGCGATGCTTTCCAGCCTCTCAAAACAAAAAATAGTACATGCACATTTTTATACCTGCAAAAAAATTTGCATTTTTATTATTTTTTGGTAAAAGGTGAACTTATCCTTTAAAGACTAAGTTTGATCTCTCCATTATAGATGAACACTGGTTGGTTACAACATCTGCAGACAATTGATAATTGTCCCTTATGTCATTTGACAGACATATTTCCACCCCTGCGCATAGGATCTCCCAAAATTTCAGGTCAGTGAGACAGTTTAGTTATTTTGCTGAATCCTTAATTCTGTATATAGTATAGTCATAGTATGGCCCTCTATCATTATAAGAACCTATCTAATATATATATATATATATATATATATATATATATATCCAAACTGATAGTCTGACTTTAGGCGTGATGATTCTGTGAAACTGGTTTGGGCATATTGGGCTTACTACAGCTTCCCATTTAACCATATAGTAATTCTTCTAATATGTAAGGATACACAGAGTAAAGGTGAGAGCTGTCTTTAAACCTAGGCCCATTAATCTAAGCTAGTCTACATCATTGCACACACTAATCATCAAAATATCATATTCAGATGGTAGAAAAAGAACAGTATTTAAAAATGAACATGTTAGGTTCATCACATGTAAATTCATCTTGGCATATTCATATTGATAGATTTTTTTTTCTGTGTGTGATTTTGTAGAATTCACTGCAAAACGATATGTTTATCCTGTTTGCATCTTCTCCTGTGAGATAATATGTCATTTGGAATCTGAACATCCTAATATGATGGGAGCTTTGTCTGTGAAATACATGTTATATGGATTAACAGTGATGCTTTTTATGTATCGCACTGTGCCTTTGGCCATATATGTATATACATGGGATTCACTTGGGCAATAAAAAAGTTAACACATTTTCACCTATGCACTGCACTAACTGCTGATGAGAAAAGGTATTTAGGAGTTTATATTTACTAAAATAATTGCATTTCCTTGTTCTGTGGGAGACCAGATATAATGAATGCAGAGTGATGGGTTTAGTAACACTAACCATTCCATACCAGGCACTTTTACCCCCTTCCTGACCAGGCCATTTTTCAGGTCTCAGTGCTCTCACACTTTGACAATTGTGCGGTCATGAAACATTGTACCCAAAGTAAAATTTTATCATTTTCTTCACACAACTAGAGCTTTCTTTTGGTGGTATTTAATCACCACATAAAAATTAACATAAAAAGACAGAAAATTTTGAAAAAAAAACCCAAGTTTTTCTTTTGTTTCTGTTATAAAAGTTTGCAAATAAATAATTGTTCTTCATAAATTTAGGCCGATATGTCTTTGGTGAAAATATCCTAAATTAGGATGCATTTTTTAGTCTGTAGGAAAGTTATAGTTAAACTATGGTATAGATGTGAAAATTGATCAGTCCTGAAGTACTGACGCCCAATCTAATTTCTTGAGGTCCAAGAATGTCAGAACAGTACAGATATCCCCCAAATTACCCCTTTTTGCAAAGTAGACAGTCTGTTGTACTTCATAGAAGGCATGGTGAGTTTTTTGAAGTTGTATTTTTTTTGTCAGAATTTTTTGGAAAATGAAAATATTTAAAAAAACAATTTTTCACTTTTATATACTGTCACAAGTGCAGTACAGCGTCATCATATAACTGGCATGGCGGTGATCAGGGACACTGACTGGTGACAGTATGAAAAAAATTAAATTTTTTTTAAATTTTATATATTTTTAATTTTTTATTACTTTTTTTAAGTTTTTTTTTTTCATATTTCACTATGACCAAAGTAGTACAATGTTACCATAGTAGTATTGTACTACTTTGGGGACGTGATCAGTATTTTTTTTTTTTTTTTACACAATTTGCTTATAGCAAAGAATTACTTTGCTATAAGCAAGCATTTACCTGAATGACATCGATTCATTCAGGGTTTTTTTTTTTGTTTGTTTTTTTGTGCTTAGCTGTGATCTGGCCACGGCTAATCACATGACACAGCTGGGCTGTGATTGGCCCAGCTTGTGCATGTGATTGCTGTGACCATTCACAGCTAGGCACACTAGTATACAATGGATGGCATAAATGAAGCCATCCATTGTATACAACTGTCATGTGACCTGCTGTGATTGGTCACAGCAGGTCACATGGTACCAGCAACGGGGCCGGTACTCAGATCTGTCATCGGCCGTGTCTGAGGTACACAGCCGGTGACAGATCGCGCAGCTGCGCTGATCTGCAGGCGCGCAAACTGCGTATGCCTGGGAGCACGCCCTACGGCGTCCACCCGGAATGCTGAGGAATTTTGCCAGCCACCATCTGGCCATAGGCTGGGCGGGTAAAGGTTAAAAGTGCATCTCCTGCAATCTAATATAGGACAGCATAGTGGCTAAATGGTTAGCCCTTCTGTCTGGCAGTTCTAGGGTTGTTGGTTTGAAGCCCAAACATGGCACCACTTGCCTGGAGTTGGCATGTTCTCCCTGTGCCTGCTTGGGTTTCCTTTGGCTACACTGGTTTTCTCCCAAACTCCAAAGATGCTGGTAGGTTAATTGGATCCTGTCTAAATGTAAGTTTAGGGACCTTAGATTATACACTCCTTGAGGGTTGGGGACTGATGTGAATGTACAATATATATGTAAAGCGCTGCATAAATTGACGGCTCTATGTAAGTACCTGTACTAAATAAATAATGGAAAACAATTACTGGGTAAACTGCCAATGCAATTAAAGAAACATTGGGGTTTTGTCAGGAAATCCTAAATGTAACTTTTACTTTGTTTTATATAAGTTACCCAAGGTTGATTTGCAGACAGATTGAGCAGGGCTTTTATAATGTCTCTTGGCAGGACAATTGGTCCTTTCCATTTTTTTTTTTTCTTCTTGGCAAATGTCTTTCCTCAGCCTTTATTTCTCTGCTGTGACTGGAAGCCTGCAGGTGGTGGAGCAAGAACTTGGATTATTTGTGAATGAACAGAGGTGGAGTTTTAGAGTTGATATGTAATGGCCTGCTAAGTATGGTTGCTTGCAACAAGAGGATTTACACAGATGTGCGACTTGGAGTGATCAGACAGTACTGGGAAGGAAAGCTTGAAGGTTGTGGCCAGATAGGTGCTGTATCACATGTGTGAGTTGCTAAATGTAAAGCCTTGAATTGTGTGTTTCTGCTGCTGAACTTGTAACAGATGTAAACAGCAACATTGTAACAATGAGTATATATCAGCTGTTTCTGCTCTGATCCCCCTTGATACAAACATTGGGTCACAGGGGACCACAGCAACTACTGCTAGCTTTTAGGAGTCCTTATCGCAGACATTTCCCAACCTGCTCCCTGTACAATGCATACCAATCCTTCTGAAACAGAAAATAAGGGTTAATCATGCGTGTGCACAAAGTTACAAATTAGAGCCAACCTCCAGCTTTACCTTCACAGTGTAAAATAGAAGCTGCACCAAGTCAAGAATAAAATTGCTCTTTCTTCCCAGCTTTTTTGTCCCTGGCCAGCTCATTTCATTCATTGAATTTCAGTTCTTTCAATCATGGGGGCTCAGCATTGCGTGTTAACTAAGGGGGCTGTTTGCAGTCCTTCAGACTGGTACCCAACCATGAGGGCTGAGGGTACTTGCGAGAAGTACTGAGTATCGTGCTGTGATGATTTCGAGAAGCTATGTACAGCACCCTGCTGGCCCCTCCCCCATGCCCTGATCTGCCGTCATTGTCTATGGAAGCACAGAGCTTCATCACTGAATCTAAAATAAAGTATAATGAAAGGTTTTATTAAGTGTTCTTGCATGGCAAGACCACTTCCTGTTATCTCACATATATATTCTTATTATTATAGCCAAATTTACCACCCTACCTCCTCCCACAGTTTTTACACTACATAGACAGTAATATACCGAAACGTGCGGATTGTTCCCGATTGGTGTGCTTTTACTTTGTGGTACGTTTTGCCGAATGGTTCACGAAATATCAGCGTTTTTGTGGTGAAATTGGTCCCATAGGAATGAATGATGGAATGTTCACAACTAGAGTGGGAGCTAAAAAAAATCAGGACATGATTTCTAAACTGCCATCACTCCCTCATTTTCAAGCCCACCTACACAAATCTTATATCAGAATGTTCAGCTATCCCTGCTGCCACTAAAAATGTTCACGGCTAAGTCATGGTCCTGGTAGTTTTCACAATATGACCATTTGTTTGCAACTCACTCTGCCCATTGACATTCATTGAAACTCCACTCTAGCCACCTCAAATTTGAAGGGCAATTTCTAAACTGCAACTGTGCCTTCATTTTTAATATTTCAGAGACATACTATGCATCAAAATGTAGGTCTGGGTCTTGTGATTCTCACAATATAAAGCTCTTTGGTGTAAAATTTATAATTTTAGAACTACAACCATTTGAAGATGGCAACTGCCAGTGAAGTGATCAAGTTGGAGCAGTTTGTTTTTAACCGCTCTTCTCTGCCCTTGCTGTAGAGTGAATTGCCAAAGGAACCCAGGTGTGTGAACAGGCAGCAGAGTGACAAGCCACTCCACCCAGTTACTCCGCCCACTCCAGTTGTAGACTACTGGTGGAGGCAAGAACACTTCACACAATTTCCCCAGAAATTGTAGCTTTTCTAGTTTAAATTTGTCATTAGCATAGTGGTGAGGGAGGAACCAGGGAAAGCAAAACAAGCAAATAGATTTCAGCTTTAATATCACGTTGGGTTTCAGAATTGGTAGATGTCATACTTCTGTTATTCTGGGTGGAATATCTATACTTTTAATGCCTGCATGACCACCCTTTGCTATGGAGAAAGAGACCACATATTAACTTGGCCAACAATTGTGTTTGTCACAACACAATCAATACTAAAAATGAATGTGGTACTACAGGGTCTAATTCTGTAACTACCATTAAATTGGCCCATCAATCAGTCACAGCCCTAGAGGTGTTACGCGACTTGAACAAAATACTTTCTATATCTCATAGTTGAAGGAAATCTATATATGTTTTTTTTGCTTTTATAAAAAGAATGGATGAAATCTGTGTGTTGCTTTGTTTGAATGTCAAAACCACATGCTTGGATCCTCAGGAAACGTAGTTTTTGTAGATAAGTGTAACATCAAAATAGGGGGAGCAAATACAGTATATAGTAACAATGTTGAGTATGTACAGTTTAGTCAAATATTTTCATGCTTTTTTTGCATGTTGATTGCTAAATTTAATTTGATTTTTAATTTTTGTACACTGATTTACTACCCAAAAATTAGTGTAATGCAAACTGCACCATCTGTCCTCGTTATTTTGTTTCATGTTAATTGATCCTTAACCCTGCTTGCAGTATGATCATATGACTTGCATACAAATCTAAATTGGGTGCAGTTCCCTCTGGGAATCCTCTACCATTCACAGCGATAAAAGGAGGACACTGGGTGAACCGCTTAGTTTATCTTCAGAAATGAGAAATCCTTCAAGTTGGAGCAATTGTATGGAAACCTGGAAGCTAAAATTTTTTTAGAGGAAGACCATTAATGACATGCTTCATATGTCTCTCAAGACAGTTTTACTTCAATCCCAGCATACACACATTCACTTCTCAATAGTAAGCAACTTTTTCAATAGTTAACATTTGCTATAATAGGTCTTTAGAGTGTTGTACTGTGTTAGCCAGTGGTGTATTTTGGTTTTGTGCTGCCCTAGGCAATACTAAAATTAGGGACCCCCCCCCACATCTAAATGTTTCCCAACCCTTCCTGTTTAAGATCCACCTTTCATCTGTAAACTCCAAGCCCTTTCTCTTTAGGCTCCACATCTTCCTATTAGAGCTCCACCCACTGACAACGATGGGGTGCTATTTCTTCCATTGACACCAATGATGGGGCACTATTCCTCCCACTGACACCAATAATGGGGCACTATTCCTCCCACTGACACCAATGATGGGGCGCTATTCCTCCCAATGACACCAATGATGGGGCACTATTCCTCCCACGGAAAACAATGATGGGGTGCTATTTCTCCCATTGACACCAATGATGGGGCACTATTCCTCCCACTGACACCAATGATGGAGCACTATTCCTCCCACTGACAACAACGGTGGGGCACTATTCCTTCCACTGACACCAATGATTGGGCAATATTTCTCCCACACTGACACCAATTATGGTGAACTATTCCTCCCACTGACACCAACGATGGTGCCCCATCATTAGTGACAGTGTGGGAGGAATAGTGCCCCATCATTAGTGTCAGCGGGAGGAATAGTGCCCCATCATTGGTGTCAGTAGGAGGAATAGTGCCCCATCATTAGTGACAGCGTGGGAGGAATAGTGCCCCATCATTAGTGTCAGGGTGGAAGGAATAGTGCCCCATCATTGGTGTCAGTAGGAGGAATGGTGCCCCATCATTAGTGTCAGTGCGAGGAAAAGTGCACTATTCCTTCCACCCTGACACTAATGATGGGGCACTATTCCTCTCAACTGACACCAATGATGGGGCACTATTCCTTCCACCCTGACACTAATGATGGGGCACTATTCCTCCTACTGACACCAATGATGCTTACATTATTATTATTATACAGGATTTATGTAGCGCCAACAGTTTGTGCAGCACTTTACAATATAAAGGAGACAGTACAATTACAATACATTTCAGTACAGAAGGAATAGGAGGGCGCTGCTCGTGAAGCTTACAATCTTACATTGCTGACTCCTGCTCCAGCCTGGGCTCTCCCCCATTAACAGCCAACATACCTGGCTACAGCAGCACTGCCTGCTCTGCCCAGATCCCGGCAACACTTACCTATCAGCTGCCTTCCTTCTCTGGCCATTCTCCTCCTCTTCACCGGCTCCGGCTGGTCCCTCACTCGATCTTCGCACTGCCGCTTGGCTTCTCTCCAAGCTCCGCCTCCTTGCCGGTGATTGGCTGCTGTGTGCCTTTCCTGAGCTACAGATCTGGCGGCCAATGAGGAAGCGGAGCTTGCAATGGGAGGGACAGCCTGCCGTAGTCTGCCCAGTGATCGCAGAGGGTGTGGCCAGATGAGAGGGGCGGCATGTCATCCCACCCTCTGCACGCCTCCTCCAGCAGCACCTCGTGGACCGGATCAAAGTGGGACAGAGTCATGGACACAGATAAGCCACAGAAGCACCTGTCCCTTTCCCACGGAAGTGTTTTTTCCGTGGGAAAGGGGGGGAGGGTAGCTCCACCTCCTGAAAAGTGCCGCCCTAGGCAAATGCCTTGTTTGCCTCGCAGAAAATACGCCCCTGGTGTTAACCATCAATTACTGCAGAAATTTCAGATTTTACATGATAACCATTATTGACTAACTTAATTTATTAAAGGATAAGTTCACCTCTACAAAAAAAAAATAATAATGCACATTGTTTTGTAAAAAAAGATGTGCAATTATTTATTTTTTTTTATCAGGTGCCTGTAAAGATACCTGAATGACAGCTGTGTGGGCGGAGCACCATACGACCACGCTCTTTTCAAATAGTGACAACAGGTATGGGGAGAAGATACTGAATCTGCTGTCACAGGGAGATTGGGGAGTGGCTGCAAAAGCTGGCACATATTACAAGTTCAACCGTAAAAACAGGTGTAACTTCTTTAACCACTTGCCTACCGGGCACTTTTAGCCCCTTCCTGCCCAGGCCAATTTTCAGCTTTCAGTGCTATTGCACATTGAATAATTGCGTGGTCATGCAACACTGTACCCATATGACATTTTGTTTCACACAAATAGAGCATTCTTTTGATGGTATTTAATCATCACTGGGTGTTTTTGCTAAACAAAGGAAAAAAGACAAAAAGTTTTGAAAAAAAAAATGTTTTTCTTAGTTTCTATTATAAAATTTTGCAAACAGGTAATTTTTCTCCTCTCCCTTACTGATGTGCATTGATTAGATTACTGATGGGTACTAATGAGGTGGTACTGATAGGCGGCACTGGTGGGATTTGATGAGGAGGCACTGATGAGAATGCACTGATATATGGCACTGATAGGCAGCACTGAAGAGCATTGCTAGGTGGAACTGACTGGTTGCACTGATGGACACTGATTGCAATTGATAGTCAGCACTGATATTCAGGGCACTGATACTCTGTGCAGATGCCTCCTTTCACACTTGCCGGTTATTGGCAGTACTTTTCTCACACTGTGACAGCGTGAGGAAAGTACTGTGGATAATTGGCAAGTGTGTTTACATCATGATCAGCTGTGATTAGACACAGCTTATCACCTGGTAAAAGGCCGCTGTGATTGGCCCTTTACCATGACATGTGATCAGCTGTGTTAAAAGGACATAGCGATCACAGAAGCATGGGGAACAACGGAACAACGTCATATGACTCCCAGAACTGGACGACAGCTCTGTAGCTGTCATTTGGCTATAGCGTGATCAGCAAGTGGTTAAAGGCAGAAGTTTTCATCATTTAAATCATCAAGCCCGATGAAGAATTCTTGCACTTTTTAATAACTTGGAGGATATGTTCACCTTTTTGCAGGTAAAAAAAGTGCATTTATTATTTTTGTCTACAGGAGCCTGTAAACCATTGCGCCAGCGATCAGTAGATCACTGGTGCCATGCAGGTCTGTCAGTATATCTGCCTGCCCATACAGGATGTACAAGCAAGTAGATATACTGACAGGTAGAATGAATGAAGTACCATGGCGCTTCATTGAGGACTACAAGCTGACAGCTGCTAAGGCTGTCGAGACTTGTAGTCTCTCATTCACAGATGACTGTGAATGAGTGACACGGCTGTGTGGGCAGAGTTCCATGTGCCCACATTTGTTTAAAAATTTGACAGCTAGCGAGGGGGGAGAAGAACCCTTACCGGCTGTCATAGCTGGGATCGGGGGGGAGCAGGTGCCAGTCTGATCGTAACATGTTATACCCTAAATGTGCATGTAACATGTTATGAAAGGTGAACTTATCCCATAAGTTGGCCAATAAACGTTATTACTTAAACTCCAAACTTTATAGTTTAATGGGTCTGCAAATCATCTCTCATATATTCAGCTGGGTGTGTCCATTACGTCTGCTGTGTCCAGTGATTGTGAAAGCATATGTCTTTAGTCAAAGTCCTTGATTATCCAGTTTTCTAGTACCCTTCACCGGTTAGTTACCTGCTGTGCTTTAGTATTATACATAAAATGCTCTGGCACATGATCAACACCTGGTTTTGAGCAGATCTGATTTGGAGTTTAAACATTGTTAAAGTTGTCGTCCTCAAAGTTAGGTAAATTCCCTTTATATAGTTGGCATTGGAACAGGTGTCCCCAGCTGTTCCCTGATCCAGTGACAAATCTTTAGATAGCTCTCACTCTTTCAATGGTCACAACACATAGAAAGGATTAATCTCCCGCAGGGAGACACAGATCACAATAAAAACCTCATAGCGGTTCTAGCTCTTCCACACCCGAAACAATCTTCGAAAATTCAGTCATTGAAAACTTTCAAATGCAAAAAAAATAACATTTACGGCATAGCTGAGAAATGCATTGATTGGTAATACCAGATCACACAAGAAATGTACATGTTAGTGTTATGCTTAAAACATGTTTTGTGAATATTAACATAGATGAAACAGCCAGTTGCTGGTGTGAGATAATATGACATGGTATCACTTCACTGTCACCATTCAGGGCCCATTCACACGTGATTTTTGTAGGCACATTGCATATGGCGCTGAACTGGCTCATTACGTTTCTATGGAGCAGAACTCCCGCTAGAATATTTTTTTTTACCTACTGCATGGATCAGCTGCTTGTTTTTTCTAGGGGTGAGGACTAAACTCATGCTCACCTGACCTGATCCTACGGAAAAACACACTCCTACATGGTCCAGTGGTGCCAGTTGCTCTACCTGTCCCTGTCTTTGAAGACTCATCATGAGTATACTGTGTACAGCATGCAGGCGGTGTCAGCATCCCTCTTGTTTTTACACCAGGGCTTGTGTGGTGTTGGTGTCAATGGACTGCAATCACCCTTTATTTCTTACTTTGACCTCTGTTTTGGTTAATGGTCCCCCCCCTTCTTGATCGCCTTGATAATGTCCCTTGGAAAGGGCAGAGTTCATACACTCATATGAACCACTTGTATTCTCCCACCTGTGAGGATATCAAGCAGTGCCTCCTTTCTGCCCCTCCAGTCCTCACCACCATCAGGTTCTTTTTTTTTTTTTTCATTGGGGATACAGCACTCTTCAGAATTTCACTCCAACACTCCAATGAGGATTGTTCCATAGCTTGACCACACCTCCATCTCTGAAGATTTTTGGTCTGGTCTGACACCCTCTCCAGGTTTCAAAAGTACTCAATAGGGTATATGGATGTGGCACATACTGAGGCCTTGTTTTCCTCTCAATGTCTGGTGTAGCTGCAGGCAAATCTGTAGTTCAATCTTTTGCTTCTTAGGGCACTATTAGTTCTATACCAGACTGTGGCTGTGAGAATCATCTCTGTGCATTCTGTTACCCTCCCCCTGCAGGCCCCTTGGTACCCACAACTTTGGTTTTTCCTAGGTCATCTGTGGCACCTAGTGCAAACTACCCTACGGTACTAGCCTTCTCTTCTTTTATGGAGGGATATATGGTGCCTCTTGTGCACCTGGTGCAACAGCATTTTTGTGGAGTACATGTCTGCCCTTCACCCTCTTCCCTTGTTGAGTCTGGATGGGACAGTTTGATGTGTATTGGTTTGGAAGCTGGAATCAGTGTGGAGCAGATCTTGGAGGCCAAACCCTATTCTCCCTTAATGAGTGTGATCCCTGACATAACCTTTACACTTTGGCCTCCTTGTCCAATCAAAAGTGGAGAGCAGCATCAATTTTTGAGGAAGAGTAGTATAGTGTCATTGTGGTGACTCTGAACTACTCTGATAAAAGTATCTAAAAAAAATAGTAATGAAAAAAAAAGTTTACAAAATTGAAGAAAACATTTATTTTTATTTATTTTTTAACATATTGACACCAGTCCCAGTGTCCCTGATCACCGCCACACCAGTCATATGATGATGCTGTATTACATTGGTGACAATTCTACTTTCCAAAAATAGGTAATTTGGGGGTTCAACTTTCCAAAAATAGGTCATTTGGGGGGTATTTGTACTGTCCTGGCATTTTAAGGGCCTCAAAAATTGAGATCAGCCATCAGAAATGATCAGTTTTCAAATACAATATATATACCATAGTTTGTAGACGCTATAACTTTCACACAAACCAATTAACATACACTTTTGGGGATTTTTTTTATCAAAGATATGCAGCAGAATACATTTTGGCCTAAATGTATGAAGAAATTAGATTTTAAATTTTTATTGGATATGATTTATAATCGAAAGTGGATAATATCCTTTGTTTTTCAAAATGTTTGGTCTATTTTGTTTACCGTATATAATAAAAAATGAAAAGCCCAGTGGTGATCAAATACCACAAAAATAAATCTCTATTTGTGTGAAAAAATAGAAAAAAAAAAGATATAAATGTAATTTGCTTACAGTGTTTCATGCCTGCACAATTGCCATTTAAAGCAGTGATGAATAGCAAAAACTGGTCTGGTCATGAAGGGGGTAAAACCTTCCGGAGGTCAAGTGACTAATGCATTCTATGCTCCCCTATACCTATGTGAACCCAGGGGTGTATTTACCACAAGGCATTTGCCTAGGGCGGCATTTTTCAGGGGGGCAGCAGCATTTTTCAGGGGGGGCAGCACTGTCCTCCGAAAGAAGGTAAGGAAGAAGAGACACGCAGCACGGGGACCAGGTGGGATCTGAGAGAGGCTGCAGGCTGCTTGATGGTGTATGCAGAGCCAGACTCTTGTTCCCGGCGATGTCCGGAGCTGTGAAGGTGAGTGTGCAGTGGAGGCAGTGGTAGTGGAAGGCACTCTCAGGTAGGGGTGGGGGGTGCTAGGGTGTTGTTGGTCAATGGGGGGAGCCAATTTTTGTGTTGTCTAGGGCAGCACGAATCCTAAATACACCACTGTCTGAACCCGATCCTGACCCAGCAGAGTTTCTCTTGGCTCTTTCTCTCCTCACTGGACAGAGAGGCAGCACCTGGAGCTATTGGCTTCTGCTGCTGTCAATCACAGCCAGTGAGGAGAGAGTTTGGGGGCAGGGCTGAGCTGAGCTTTGTGTGTCAATGAACACACAGACCCGGATCAGCAGCAAATACATACAAGTGCCCCCAAAGCCTGCAGCTTGTTCTGGGGCATTCAGCAGAAGCCAGGAGTGTCAGCGGGACAACTGAGAAGAGGAGGATCGGGGCTGCGCTGTGCAAAACCATTACACAGAGCAGGCAAGTATGACAGGTTTATTTTAAAGAAGAAAAAATATCTTTAGAATCACGTTAAGCTTGTAGATTTCATGATTTGTGAGGATGCTTGGTGGAGCTATGAAGTAAAATCTGCAAAGTCTTGCTAAGAAGCAAAGTCAGATGTGTAATCCATGAAAAATTGGCCATGCCTTGTACAGTGTGCGAAACTTGCCAAAGTCATTAGTAGGAAAACAGGACTGTATTGTTTCATGGAATGTGTAAAGGATTATGTTTACACCAGGTTACTACAGATAACTTTCTGGCCAAAATATCTATGCTCACCACTTGTGGCAGGGGTTCTTGTGTCTGGGGAGTCTCCACATTACCTTTCCCTGTACTGTATATCCTTCTTTATGTTTATAAATCATTTGTGACTTTAAGTGTTTAGGATAAGGGTAACAGCAATAAATACTATTATTATTATATGAGTTTAGAATTTTAAGATATTGTAGGAATAAAATAATATATTGCCCTGAAGGTGCTATGAAATATATGGAGGCTGGTTTTCAGATCCAAGTAGTGGTAAAAAAATGATACTAAACTCTAGTTTGAAAAAAAATTATTTTCAAGTATGTATTCTTAAAGTATAACTAAAGGCAAAACGTTTTATTTTTTTAATGATGGATAGAGTGGAGAAGGATTACAACACCTCTGTCTGTGCCCCATTAGGGAGATTTACCCCCTCTAATTGTCCTGTTTACCATTAAAAAGTGAAAGTAAAAGAAAATCCCAAATTTTGGGTTGTCCCCAGAAACGTTATAGAGGGGAAATCTTCCAATGGGGACACTTGTTCTGGTGACCTGGGGGGGGGCAAGGAAATACCTTAATTTGCAGGGATTTCCTTGAACTTCATGTTTGGGCTATGGGGCAGGAAGTGAAGGGAAATCTCAGCAATGCGGCACAGATGGTGAAAAAAAATCTGAGGAGTTGTCACCCTCCTTTATTCTATCCAAAATGAAAAAAATGTTTTGCCTATAGTTCTACTTTAACTCAGCAAAGTACTTTCTACTGCTCTCAGCCTCCCCCAAATCTCCAAATTCTTTTCTTTTGCTACTGTGATCTGACTTCCTGATAGAGGGTGACTACATTCCTTCTCCATCATCCCACTGTATGTAACAACATAGCCACCCTCCGTTTGCTCACTCTTGAGATGGATTGAGGACTATGAACTGAGATTTGTGGTGTGCAGTAGAGCAGTGCACATGACCGCCACTAACCCGCACTGCTCATTCAAAACAAACAGAGGTGAGGGGGAAAAGAAGTCTGGAAGCTTGCAGAGGATATTACAAGAAGGCAGAAAAATACAGCAAGAAACAATTTAATGAAAACTAGATTGCAGGACCATTAAAGCGGAAATTCACCCAAAAGGGGAAGTTCTGGTTGTTTGCCTCCTCCCTCCACTGCCACATTTGGCACTTTTTGAGGGGGAATCAGGTACCTGGTTTTGACAGGTACTCGCTCCCACTTCTGGTCAGATGTGCTGCAGTGATTTGAGCTGGAAGTTCGCCCCCTCCTTCCCAGGTTCCAGAAGACTGCAGGATCATTCACAAAGTGCAGCACGCTTTGCGCATTCACAGGAGGAAACCTTTCTGGTTCCGCTTACTGAACATGCTGAAACCTGCACCTGAAGCCAATTGAAGAATCAGCTTGGTTGAGGACATCGCTGGATCCCTGGACAGGTGAGTGTCCTTATATTAAAAGTCATTAGCTACCGTATTTGCTGCTGACTTTTAATTTTTTGGGGGGAGCCTGTAGCTCTGCTTTAACCAATTCAAGTCCGGACACTTTCACCCCCTTCCTGTCCAGGCCAATTTTCAGCTTTCAGTGCTATCATACTTTGAATGACAATTGCACGGTCATGCAACACTGTATATATAAATTTTTTAGCATTTTTTGAGACAGATAAAACTTTATTTTGGTGGTATTTATGCACCACTGGGATTTTTATTTGTTTGCTATATAAATTAAAAAGTCCAAACATTTTGAAAAAAAAGTGTTTTTCTTATAAAACGTTGCTAATAAATAATGTTTCTTCATAAATCTTGGCCAAAATGTATTCAGCTATCTTTTTAGTTAAAAAAAAATAGCCCAAATTAGTTTATAACCAAAAATTATAATTTTTCAAAAATTATTTTAAAATTTTTATTTTATTTTTTGATATTATTATTTATGGATTTTTTGGGTTTTTTTTTTAAAGATACCATCACCCGAGCAGTACAGTCTTTTTTTACACTGATTGCTTTTACACCCATAAAGGTTGTAAAAGCAATCATTTCTCCTTCTTTCTGGCTGCATTCTTGCAGCCATTGAAAAATACTGTGAGAGCTGTGCACACAGGCAGTGAATGCGGGGGCCATTTATAAACAGCCACCCGCTTCGGCACTGCTCCCGTCCTGCCGTTTATGTACATGGGCCGGACGGGAAGTGGTTAAGTAGTGGTGTTCTGTGAATGGTGACAGTGCTGAGCAAGCGACCCCTTGTGGTCAGTGTGCAGAGGAGCAGTCGCAGGAACCGAAAGATCACAGCTATCACTGTAGTACTGCTGACAGCCAACAGTGGTGCCTCAGGTATGAGATACACATACTTATATTGTGCCAAGGTGGACCAGTGTAAGTATGCAATGAAAACATATGTTACCTCAACATTTCATATTCCTGATATGAGTTTGAGGTACCATGTGCTTGTATTAAAAACTATCCTGTTCTCTACAAACTACTTTCTTTGTGTGTGATCCTGCCAGTCCTCGTTATTTATTATTTCAGACTGACCACGCTATGTGTGGAAGCACATCCATTCCAGTTTTCTGTATTCTACTTGAAAGCACAGCCTCCTTGTACTCCAGTGATCAGAATACTGCTGACATGCCTCTCTGCCTAGCTCTACACTGGGAAGGTCATTGTACTGCTGTTTCTTTGCCTCCTGCTGAAACACACAGCTCTTCACTAGGGAGATCAGTGTACTGCAGTTTCTCTACCTTCTGCTGACACACCTCCCTGCCCAGCTCTTCACTGGGGAGATGGGTTTAGTGTTGTATCTCTGCCTACTGTGCTGACATGACTGACCCCCCCCCCCCCCCAGCCCTTCACTGTGTATTTCTGTGGCTGTGCTTTGTTCAAACTGTTGCTGCTACATTCCTCCGTCATCTTGTTTTGCAAGATAAGGGTTCACCTATACTTTAAGATCATATATGGACACTTCTCCCCAGCCCCTATTTTCAATTATTTGACCTCAGTTACAACTACTAAAGGGCTTATTTCTAGCTGCTATACCATGCTTCTGACAGACTATTTAGAAAAATACCCAAATAGGGCTAGTGGGCAGTATGAGCGAGATGTGGGGGCTTTGGAGGAAGACCAGTGGGAAGCTGCACTGCAGTCTATCCATCTTAGCTCGCAGACAGTTTCTCACCGTATATCAAAATTATACATTGTACTTAGGGCTCATTATACACCAGCTAAAATGTGTACGATGGGGCTCCGCCAGGACCCTCTTTGTGGCAGATGTAAGCAGGACTATGCTATGGCAGTGTCAGGGCTCCCGGTATGACCAGAGATGTGTGAACTGAGACAGGGAAACGTAGGCTCAAGTATGGTGTAACGATATAATTTATTAAAGGCTATACACAAATATAAAACACACAATATACACAAAACCAAACCTCCAACTGATAATGGAATGTACACAGACATGTGCAGTCAGGGCTGGTGAGGTGGAGTGGTCAGGCAGGCTGGGTCAGGACCATCAGGCAGACAAGACACAAAGGATCAGGCAGAGCGTAGTCAGACGGGCCGGGTCAGGAACAATCAGGCAGACAAGGTACCAAAGGAGCAGGCTGGAGAGTGGTCAGGAATAGCCAGGGTCGGTGCAGGCAGAGTTCTATCAAAGTCAGGAGTCAGGCAGAGGGATCAGGAAGGAAGGCAGACGACAGAATCAGGCACAGGGGCTCATGGGCACAATACACCAAGGCACTGACTGCAGGCCTGGCCATTGCTTAAATACACCTCCTGCAATCAGCCTCAGGTGATGGCTTGATTGCAGGAGTGAGATTCTGGCAGCTTAGAGCACCCGCTGGTCAGCCTTGGTACTGCAGCCCACAAGGCAGGTGAGTCCCACCACCAATGGCGAGTCCATTCCTGACAGGCACTGCCCGAAACATCATCGATATTGGGAGGAAGTGGTCAACACTCTTAATTTAGTGTTTCAAACTAACCTAATTCCAGACCCTAAACAATGCCTTTTGGGTATTTTAGATAATGTTACCCAAGAGACATTTCTACTAGAAGCCCTCTCCAAGGCCCTGTTCCAGGTACGCAAGGCCATTCTTGTACATTGGAAATCGGAAACTCCCCCTACTATGGAGGATTGGAAACAGAATATGGGAACCATCTTATGATACAATCATTTAATTTACCAACATCGTGGGTGCCCAGGTAAATTTGAGAAACTTTGGGAAGCATGGTTGGCCACTCCGGGTCTAGCCCCATTTGATCTGATAATGCATAGGCTTTTGTAATTATCCTTTCATGGTGTACTCTGCCTGCTGCTTTTTTACAACCTGCCCAGGTTCACCTGGATTATCAAGTAGGGAGATCTATATGCTCTATTTTCCACTGGTCCACTGCTGGAGAGGAACCTCTGCTGCCCTGTGTGGGGTTCCGCATATGACTTTACTGCATAATAACACCACAATTTTGTTGTATTTATTTGTTCATTGGACAACTGGTAACACTGGAAATTTTCCTTTCTTACTTTTGTTCTTTATGTGAATGGATGATTATTTATTATTGTTTTATATATGGTACTATATTCTGTTCTTTGTGTGCCTTAAACATTAATAAATAATATTTCTGATTAAAAAAAATCATATATGGAGTTCAGCTTTAAAGATGATGGGGTTTCCATTTCAGTCAGGATTTATGTTATTGTATATACCAACCTTTTTCAACCTTTTCAACACAGAGGAACCCTTGAAATAATTTTCCAATCTCAGAGAACCCCTTCTGAAAATGACTATATCTACAGCTCATCATAAATTAGTGTTATTGTTCAGTGGGGAGAATGCTCCATGTGGTCATTGGGAAAAATTACCCCCTTATAGATAGCCAAAAATATCAATGGTGTCAGTGGGAACTTATCTGAACCACAGCACTTTCTCATCGCTCAAGGACCCCCTAGCAACCTCTGGAGAAATCCTAGGGTTGCATGGAACCCTGGTTGAGAAACCTTGGTATATACTGTATATGTATATCTAAGGATGACGGTAATTATTATTATTATTATTATTACTACGAGTTTATATAGCGCCAAAGGGTTTGCTCAGCGCTGTACAATAGGGGGGGACAATACATGGCACAGTACAACAAAGACAGACAGCGTACGAGGGGTAAGAGGGCCCTACTCTTACGAGCTAATTGGCCTGATTAGCATGATTGATGCTTTCAATATACAAATCACATCATCAATGATCTGGTGCTTTTGGATCTCCCCTCAGGTCAATAAGAAGCTTCTTCAACAAGCAAATAGGAAACTTTATATGCAAGTGGGTCCGAAATGTCGATGTTGGCTGTGTATCACTACTGCTGTCAGAGTTGCAATGACTTGTTCTATCCCACACAAATATCTCAGCACCTTTCATTCTTCAAAAGATATCTAACCATCCATGGGCAGCTTAACACAGCTAACGAATTTAAAATATGTATTAAGTTTCACAATACTTAACAATAGTCGCTTTTACCTGGAGTACCAGCTTCTTTTCAATTTAGCTAGCAGTTAATCCAAGATTATCACATCTAGTGTCCTGTGGATCAAGCTGAAGAGCCTAATGAGATTCATGGCCTCCTATGCAGGATTAACTGTTACATGACAGAAAACATGAGGAAATGCTAGGTTTACTTTTCCCATTGGAAATGTATGTACTTTTATAATACATATTGCTGGTTATGTTCATACAAAAGAAATGTAAAACATTATTACCAATCACATAAACAGGGTATACACATATTAAAGAGATCCTATCAACTGTTTAAAAGCTCATAATAATCCAGCATTTTAAATGTTTACTTGCAGCATTTTTCCTTTCCATAAACATTTTTTTATTCACTTGCAATGTGTCTTTCAGTTTGTTAGAAAATTTGACTTGTTCAGGAAGTGTCAATTCACTAGCACAGCCTCCTCCTTCCTTGCACATCCTAGCCCTCTTCTCTTCCTGCTGGAAGAATCTAATTACCCTCTGTGCTGGCCTAGCTCCTTCACCCCTCTCTTCTCCTCTCTACATAAACTTTCATAAAGGTGCTGCAGGGGGAGCTGAAGGGGAATACTTGAATAACTGCTCTGGGTCTGCTGAGGTTGCTGACATCACATCCAAAATGGTTGCACACAGCAGCAGTATCAGGGATTTTGGATATCTGCACAAGGGGGCTTTTACACATAAATCACATATATAAATGTAGCACTACTCCCATAGGAGCCACAGGAGTACTGTCCAGGTCTTCCCCACAAGCTTTGCCTTGCAGCCAGGAACACGGGCTCATTCACATGTTTCTTCAATGACCAGTCTAGGGGTGTTGTTTTTTTTTGAGAACTTGGATAGGGTTGAGGGAATAAAGATAGATACTCCAAAAACAAGAACTAAGTACAACTTGAGGGCTTAGGTATTCTTCAGAACAAGCTATGTTAAAGTCTGTGCTTGTAGCAAACAGTTGACTTCAGCTTTAAGGTTGTTGTAGTAGTAGTTAACTGTAAGGACTCATGTACACAGGGCGTTTGAAAAACTCTTCTGACCGCTGGAAGCTGACTGCTAGAAAACGTAGGTTAAAAATGTCAGTTTAGCCGCGTTTACCTACCGCATTTATGTAAGGGGCGGGGTCATCACGTATATGTGACCCCTACCCCGTGTGACTTCATTGACCCAGCATGCCCCAGTTGATGATGTCAAATGGGGCGGGGTTACATGGGTGATGTCACTGGGTGACCCTGCCCCTTACATATGTAAGAACTGTCAAGCTAGCGGAGAGGCAGACAGCTGGGAGCCAGCATCGGGAGTGGAGCCTTTTTTTTTGGGGGGGCGGCAGTGGTGGGCATTGTGATTGACATCGTATCTACTTCGGGGGACATTCTTTTATTTTCCTTCTTTTAATAAAGGACTAGTCAAAGACTGTCTCGTCTTTTTTCACACTACACTTTTTTTTTGTGAATGGGTAGCGGTACCATGTACCACATACTCATTCACATGGAGGGGCGGGATCTGGGGCTTCCAGATTCCGATAAGCCCCCCGCCCACAGACCCCCACAACCACAGCCCAGGGTTTTGGGAGAGAGGTTCTTGTCCCCATCAACACCCCCAAAGCACCCCCCCATGTTGAGGGCATGTGGCCAGGTATGGTTCAGGAGGGGGGGAGCTAGCCCCCCCGTTTCTGGACCTGCCGGGCTGCATGCTCGGATAAGGGTCTGGTATGGATTTTGAGGGGGACCCCCACTCCATTTTTTTTTTATTTTGGCAGAGGGCTTGGTATGGATGGAAGGGGAGACCCCAAGCCATTTTTAAATTATTTTTTAATTGCCGGCAATTCTTTCTTTTACATTCAGCTGTCAATGGGAACCCCGCTGACAGCTGAAACATTAATGCATGCTTTTCACTACTAAAATACCGCAAGACTTGATAAAATAACTCATGCAGTATTTTAGTAGCCTTTTTTAGTAGATTCAAATGGTTTTTTTTTTTAATGCTATGCAGTATCCTACCGCATACTCAGCTTAGTGAATTGTGCCCTGGATATGGACCAGCCAAAAAACATGTCTAAATGCAAACGCGCATAAATGAGTTTACATGAGTTTACAAGCGTTTGGAGTTTGAAATGCCAGTAAACTCTACTCCTGAATGCGATTTTTGTGCTTTCAAGAAAATGCCTGTAAACTACTGTAGAAGGCTATGTGTACATGGACACATAGGAAAACATTAGGGGGAGTTCAGGGGCTGCTGGAAAAAAACGCTCAACTGCTCCTAAACGTCAGTTTAGCAGCTGCAGTGTCGTTGAGCCCTAAATCTCTTTCCTAGAGCCACAAGAGTAGAGTCAATTTAAGTAGAAGATTAGATGGACAAAGCTCTTCAGGTCACAAGCTGGAGTCCTCTTTAACTAGACCCACAGCTGACTCTAGCACCAGAGGGGTGGCAAAAGCACGAAGGTCACCAAGATCTCTTAAAAGAGTCTGTACTCACACAAGGGTCAAGGACAGCTGGTTAACTCCTTCCAACTTCCAAGTAACACCTTACTCTGGTGATGCCAGACCAGATCTTCAGCAGACAGCCCCCCTCAGTCAGCTCTCTTTTGTCCCATTTCCAAAAATGTTGGCAACAGGTGAATATAAAAATTTTCTTTATTGCATAAAGGAGTGAAAAAAAAAATATTTCATAGCAAACTAACACTAACTAGCATTAGCTTGCCATGGAATATTTTTGCTCCTTTATGCAATAAAGAAGATTTTTGTATTCACCTGTTGCCAACATTTTTGGAGTGGGATTTGTACATATAAGCAGATGGAGACTGCTAGTTGGACATGGTGAGCTTATATGCTTCAATCCTAATTCATTTGACAGGTAGTAGCAACCCACTCATGTTTGGATTTACAACTTTGTTCCAGGGTCCCAGCATCCAGGACCTCAGTTCGCCCACCCAAG
This sequence comes from Staurois parvus, assembly GCF_062004578.1. Lineage (NCBI taxonomy): Eukaryota > Metazoa > Chordata > Amphibia > Anura > Ranidae > Staurois > Staurois parvus. The sequence goes on from NW_028318492.1 coordinate 2,475,456, forward strand.
GCCTCACGACAGCAAGCAAAACAGCATTGTTTGGAAGGGCAGCGTGCCCCCTCCAGGCTGGACTAATCCTCTCCAGGAAAAGGCCCCGAACTCAGTGTGCTCACTGAATATATACTGTCTGCCAGCATACAATCAGAGCCTGCTTCTCTGGGATAGGCCAGGGCTGTATCAATATTCATTCTGCCATCTGCATAGCTTCATACCTATCATCCAGAAACTTCTCAAGCTCTCTGAATGCAGAGGGAGCTATCAGACTAGCAGCGACTGAACACACTGGGCAAAGAGGACTGTCAGAAACTGCAGACCTAGTAGAGGAAATAAGAGCAGACATGCTACACTGTTGGCTGGGGATATGCTGCAGAAGACAATACGAAACTGGCAACATTACATAGGCTAGTAGTGATCAATGCTATTACTCTAATCAATGTTCCCAGGACAGACAGGCCCAAGACATCATATTCCAAAGGACCACACGTTGGGCACCAGGGCTCTAAAGGATGCCATAGCGCAGTGATGGTGAACCTTTTTGAGACTGAGTGCCCAAAGTGGAACTCCACTTTAATGAATGCATTTGTTTAGTTGGATTCATTATGAATAGCTATGAATGCTATCAGCAGAATGTAAAGAAAAGAAGTGCTGGCATTACAAAATTAAAAAAAAAACAATTATGGGGTTCCAGCAAAATCCATACGAGGCCCTTTGGGAACACCACATCAAAATGTTTTACAAAAATGTCGAGGGGTCCCATCAAAAATTTATATCAGACCCTTAGGTCTGATGTGGATTTTAAGGGGAATTCCATGCCAAAATTTAATAAAAAAAGCATGGTTTCCCCCCCCCCCCCCCCGAATCCATACCAAACCCTTATTCAAGCATACAGCCCGGAAAAGTATGAAGGGGGAAAAAGAGCAAGTACCCCCCTCCTGAACCATACCTGGCCACATGCCCTCAACAAGGGGGGTGCTTTAGGAGAGAGGGCTCCCCCTTAAAGCACCTTGTTCCAACCGCTCTTTAACAACCAGCTATTCTGAATGAAATAAAATGAATGATGACGATACAAAACAAATTCCAAAAACAAATTAGTTCAATATAGTGAATTTTATAGAAACAACATTTTTCACTTAACAAATGTATATGAAATTAAATGAAACAAAAATTAGCAGCATGCACGTTTACTCCTGGCCAAATAGAACTTTAAAAAAATGTGTTTTGCATTGGTACATGTTCCTCAGGACAGTGCCTTACCCCATGCTATATTTTGACAACCCTTTGGCTATTAGTCCAGAAAATGGGAATTTGTAACTTGACAGATTCAGCTCCCATTGCTTTCAATGGGGTTCCGGTTCGACATCCGAACTTCTTCAAAGTTCACTGAACTCTGCTAGAATTCAGGGCAGTTTGGTTCATATCTACTGTGATGAGGATAGTGAGGACCAGGGGCGGATTGACCATTTGGAAACTCGGGCACTGCCCGAGGGCCCGGGGTCAGTAGGGGGCCCCATGAGATACCCCTGGTACCTTTTTCATAGGCTTTTTTGAGTTTGGGCATGGACACAGGGGCCCCATGATCCCCTATTGCCCGGGGGCCCCATGAGTTATCAGTCTGCCCCTGATGAGGACAAGTGAGTGTTGCTGGAGTGCAGATCTCATTGGTGACGTGGATATTGGGGCACAAGCTATGTGTGCTACAGTGCAAATCTCACTAGTGATGTGGACACTGGGGAGAAGTGTGTGTTGTTGAAGTTAAGTTCTCATTGGTAATGTGGACACTGGGGAGAAGTGTGTGTTGTTGAAGTTAAGTTCTCATTGGTGATGTGGACACTGGGGAGAAGTGTGTGTTGTTGAAGTTAAGTTCTCACTGATGATGTGAATTCTGGGGAGAAGTGTGTGTTGCTGGAGTTCAGATGACACTGGAAATGAGGATACTGGGGAAATGTATGTGGTACTGGAGTGCAGATCTCACTGGTGAAGTGGATACTGGCGACAAGTGTGTGTTATGAAGTGCAGATCTCACTGGTGAAGTGGATACTGGCGACAAGTATGTGTTACTGAAGTGCAGATCTCACTGGTGATGAGGATACTGGTGAGAAGTGTGTTACTGAAGTGTAGATCTCACTGGTAATGAGGTTACTGGGGAGAGGTGTGTGTTGCTGGAGTACAAATCTCACTGGTGATGTGGATTTTGGGGAGAAGTGTGTTTTGCTGGAGTGCAGATCTCACTGATGATGTGGATTCTGGGGAGAAGTGTGTTTTGCTGGAGTGCAGATCTCACTGCTGATGTGGATTTTGGGGAGAAGTGTGTTTTGCTGGAGTGCAGATCTCACTGGTGATGTGGATTCTGGGGAGAAGTGTGTTACTGAAGTGTAGATCTCACTGGTAATGAGGTTACTGGGGAGAGGTGTGTGTTGCTGGAGTGCAGATCTCACTGGTGATGTGGATTTTGGGGAGAAGTGTGTTTTGCTGGAGTGCAGATCTCACTGATGATGTGGATTCTGGGGAGAGGTGTGTGTTGCTGGAGTGCATATCTCATTGGTGATGTTGACACTGGGGAGAAGTGTGTGTTGTTGAAGTGAAGATCTCACTGCTGATGAGGATACTGTGGAGAAGTGTGTAATGCTGGAGTGCAGATCACACTGGTAATGAGGATACTGGGGAAAAGCATATAGCGCTGGAGTGCAGATCTCACTGGTGATATCAATAATGGTGAAAAGTGTGTGTTAGTGAAGTGTAGATCACACTGGTAATGAGGATAATGGGGAAAAGTATGTGGAACTGGAGTGCAGATCTCACTGGTGAAATGAATACTGGCAAGAAGTGTGTGTTACTGAAGTGCAGATCTCACTGCTGATGAGGATACTGTGGAGAAGTGTGTTGCTGGAGTGCAGATCTTACTGGTAATGAGGATACTGGAGAAAAGTATGTGGTGCTGGAGTGGTGTGGATACTTGAGAGAAGTGTATGTTGCTGGTGTGCAAATCACACTGATGATGTGGATACTAGAACTGTGTGTTAGTGGAGTGTAGATCTCACTGGTGATGTGGACAGTGGGGAGAAGGCTTTGATGCTAAAATGCAGATCTCACTGGTGATGAGGATACCAGGGAGAAGTATGTGATGCTGGAGTGTAGATCTCACTGGTGATGTGGACACTGGGGAGACGTATGTGGTACTAGAGTGCTGATCTCACTGGTGCTGTGGATAATGGGGTGTGAGATGTGTGTGCTAGGTTGTAGATTTCACTAGCAGAGCATGTTCGATTCACTATTGGATGCAATGACAGGGAAACTTGAATGGCTTATGTGAATGGACTGTCTAATATATCAAAAGGTACCAAAACAGTGGATGTAGCATTTGTGTGCTCTTTCTTTATGTTGCTGCATCTTAGGATCACAGCATCACCTTGTTTTTGTTATTTAGCATGTGAATGATCTCCCAAGAAGGGTATGTCTGAAGGGATCACAGTGACAGTTCTTGCAATAAGGAAATGGCAGTGCCCACAAAGTAGGGAGCTCCCAGAAAGAGGGTGTGATCTACATGAGACTGCCTTGAAGGAGGATGTGATATATGTGGGCAGGGCTGCTGTTAGAAACCACAGGGCCCAATACAGCCAACCTGACAGCCCCCTTCCCCATATAAACACAGTTTACTAGTCTTCCCTTATGAATGAACACAGTAAGTGAATGGTACCAATCACTCATTGTGTTCATTTGGGAAAGGAAGGGGCTAGTAAAAGTGACATATTTACCTGGCCCTTTCCCCCACTCTCCATTCTGAAGGATCCCATTGTGTGCTGGCAGCTGCCTGTGGGAAGGAAAGGAGGGAAGCTGTTAGGACTGCAAGGGTGGGGGCACACAGGGGGGGGGGCCTGGGCAGCAGGGGGAAACATATGGTGCACAGGGAGGGATATGGGTGTGGTGGGTGGGCAATTACTGAAACTGATCCACAATATGGCTTCCTGTGCAGCTGCTGAAAATGAGAAACCAGCTTTCAGCTGCTGCAGAGAGAACCATACAGGGGACTGGTTTCAGTAATTGCCTTCCTGCTATGCCAATCACCCTCCCTACCCACATCCGATTCACCCAGCTGCCTGGGCCCCCCTGCTGGTGTGGGCCCCATACAGGAGGACCGGTGGTATCCTAGGGTTGCCACCTCATCCCTTTAAAACTGATCACATATTATTTACACAGGTTCTGTGGTTGACTAAGGTGCTAATTAACCACTTGCCTACCAGGCACTTTTACCCCCTTCCTGCCCAGGCCAATTTTCAGCTTCCAGCGCTCTCACACTTTGAATGACGATTGTGCAGTCATGCAACACTGTGCTCATATGACATTTTTATCATTTTTTTCACACAAATAGAGCTTTCTTTTGGTGGTATTTATTCGTCACTGGGTGTTTTATTTTTTGCGCTATAAACAAAAAATTAGAAAAAAATGAGGAAAAAAAAGTTTTTCGTTGTTTCTTTTATAAAATTTTGCAAACAGGTAACTTTTCACCTTCACTGATATGCGATGATGAGGCTCCACTGATACGCAGCACTAATGGGCACTGATGAGGTGGCATGGATAGGCAACACTGGTGGGCACTGATAGGCTGCACTGATGAGGTGGCACTGATGAGGCAGCACTGGTGGGCATTGATGATGAGGCACTGATGATGCTGCACTGGTATGCGGCAATGATGGGCACTGATAGGCAGCACTGATGGGCACTGATAGACAGCACTGATGGGTGGCACTGACGGCATTGACTGGTGGCACTGCTGGGCACTGATAGGTGCAACTGCTAGGGGGAATGATAGGTGCAACTGCTTGGAAGCACTGGTAGATGGCACTGCTGGGCGGCACTGCTCATCAGTGCCCTGATGATCAGTGTCGATGTGCTCTGTGACGGTTGCTGGTTATCAGCAGTATTTTCCTCGCGCCGTGACAGTGTGAGGAAAGTGCAGCCAATAATCGGCAACTGTATTTACTCCATGATCTGCCGTGTTTAGGGGCGGACTGACAACTCATGGGGCCCCCGTGCAATAGGGGATCATGGGGCCCCTGTGTCCTTGCTGAAACTCAAAAAAGCCTATGAAAAAGGTACCAGGGGCATCTCATGGGGCCCCCTACTCACCCCGGCCCTTGGGCAGTGCCCAAGTTTCCAAATGGTAAGTCCGCCCCTAGCCGTGTCATTGGACACAGCTGATCACGTGGTAAAAGGCTGCTGTGATTGGCCTTTTAGCTCATCACGTGATCAGCCGTGTCCATAGAACACAGCGATCACAAACAGCACTGGGTGCATGCTGCTGGGGGTGCACGGAAGGGCGTGTTCTGGGAGGATGTCATATGACGCTCTCCCAGAACTGGACAACCATGCTGTAGCCGCCATTCCGATATGGCGCGGTTGGCAAGTGGTTAAACTCACTTAGTGCCTTATCTGGATTATATTAGCCTCAGAACCAGGGGCGGACTGACCATTTGGAAACTCGGGCGCTGCCCAAGGGCCGGGGTTAGTAGGGGGCCCCGTGAGATGTTCCTGGTACCTTTTTCATAGGCTTTTTTGAGCGTGGGCAAGGACACAGGGGCCCCATGATCCCCTATTGCACGGGGGCCCCATGAGTTGTCAGTCCGCCCCTGCTCAGAACCTGTGTAATTAATATGTGTTCAGTTTTAAAGTGTTGAGGTGGCAACCCTATGGTAACGGCGCTATGTGTGGACTGGGGGATGGGGCAAGTGTCTGGATGACGGGGGTGAAGGCAAGTATGCAATACAGGTCCATTGAGGTGGCATTCATGAAGAACACCAATATGTGGGACAGGGACAGGAAGTGATGTAAAACATCTGTATATTGTAAAACGCTGAACTGTGCAAACTGTTGGCACTATATAAATCCTGTATAATAATAATAATGTCTCCAAAGCTGACACAGGCAAAAACTCATTTTTCTTCGCATGGGGAAGGGTTACAAATTCTGAAATGTTTTTACTACTGTTATGTAATTTACGATGTTATGAATCACTTTGTTTTGTAAATGCAATGTTATGTTGTAATCTGGACAGCCTACAAATCCAGGGGTCCTGTGCTCCATACTCCACAGTGGATATATGGCTTTGAATAGGGGCGGACTGACAACTCATGGGGCCCCCGGGCAAAAGGGGATCATGGGGCCCCTGTGTCCTTGCCCAAACTCAAAAAAGCCTATGAAAAGGTACCAGGGGCATCTCATGGGGCCACCTACTGACTCGGGGCCCTCGGGCTGCACCCGAGTTTCCAAATGGTCAGTCCGCCCCCGGCTTTGAATGAATGACCAGTCTAGGGATACATTTAAACTATTTCTCCATCCATTCCAATCACAGTAATGCCGTTATGTTATGGAGGTTCATGTACAGCATCGTGAGGAAAAAAGTTCAACTCTCCCTCAGACTAGGAATTGCAGCCCTCACCAGGCCCCGCCCCCCCAGAGCTGGGCTCATGACGTCACCGGCCTCCTCCTCCTCCTGTCCAGTGTACTGCAGAGCTTGTCAGGCTGTCCGGGCTACTCCAGCGAGCTGTGCTCCAAACACTCCATCCCGCCGGGGCTGCCAGGACACAAAGCAGAGCAGGGGGAAGAGGACACCGAGCGGCAGAGAGGAGATCATGGGTAAGTGACACTCTCCTCCCCCCTCCATCTGCAGAGTCTGCTATGCTGCCTGCACCGGGACTAAAGGGCTCCCAAACTTAGCAAACTTTGTTCTGCTGGTTAGGGATGCTGTGGGTTCTGGTGCAGTATACAATCTAGCGGATGGTCAACAATAGATTTGGTACCTGCAGCTACACACAGCTGTGATTGCTTAGTCTGTTGGATGAGAACAATCAGCCCTGCAGGAGCTGTCACTTGGGGTGTGCTCTCTGCTGGGATCCCCATCTCTAGTGGCAGCTGATGACATTTGTAGCTGTCCTCTGGGAACAATCAGACACCCATCTAGAGGTGCAGATTTCTTCCAGCTGAGTATCCTTCCAATGTTCCTCCTGTTATCTCCCCCCAATATGTCATCAAATCCATGCCGCTGCCCAGCACAAGACATTTCCCAGGATTCTAGTCCATTCTGGATGTCCTCAGTCATTTAAAGCTGTATAGGAATGTCTGTACACAGCAGCTTTCGGACCTGTCCCTAATGTTCATCAGGTCCTGATGTAACCCCTTTTGGTTTTGTATGGCAGAAACAATTGCAATCCTTTGACTGTGCAACATTATTTATAGATCGGTGCTACGTCATTCAATAAAATAATCGGGAGGCAACAACAAGTTAGAGTTTTCTAACTGCAACTGCGTAGGAATGTGATTGACAGTTGTGTATTTAAAATGTTTCTATGGTTAAATGTTAACCTGTCAGTTAGCAGGTGTTTGATCAGGTGACCCATCATCCTAAGAATGTCACAAAAACTTACATTTATTGCAGGATATTCATATGTCTTTACATGGTACTCCATCTGGCTGATCAGGTGACCTATCATCCTAAGAATGTCACAAAAACTTACATTTATTGCAGGATATTCATTAGTCTTTACATGGTGCTCCATCTGGCTGATCAGGTGACTTATCATCCTAAGAATGTCACAAAAACTTACATTTATTGCAGGATATTCATATGTCTTTACATAGTGCTCCATCTGGCTTGCTAATGTATGAGAAGTGAAGCAGGGAAAGCCTGGTACCCCCAGCAGCCAATCGCATCATAGCTTTCTTTCTCCAACATGCGTTCAAAGGAAATAGTATACAAATTCTTCCCATTGGATTGCTCATTTAGGTTTTCCTAGTGCTGGCTAGAAGTTTAGGTGTACTATGGTTGGTATGAGGCAGGCAGCACAGGACCAGTTGGGACAGGAGCCAATTAATTTATCAGTACATGTCTTTGGAGTGTGAGGAAACCGGAGTACCTGGAGGAAACTCTCACAAGCACAGAAAGATACAAGCTAACCACTTAGCCATTGTGCTGCCCCAAGCAACCATGGTGAACCCAAAACTAAAGCACTGGGAAAACCTGCTGAGCAATCCATGGGTAGCTAAAAGAAGGCTTCTTGCTACTTTTCAAAGTATGTTTGTAAGTTTTTGTTTTTTATTTTTTTCCATAAGGTAAATCACTAAGTTTATGCTCAACCCTCTCCACTTACATGGCATTACCAATGCCTTTCCAACCTAGGGTCCTCATTTTAAAGTCCTGCTTAGGGCAACACCTGCATAGAGTTTGCATGTTCTCCGTGTACTTCTGTGGGTTTCCACCATGTAACTTTTTTATCAATCGACTTCAGTACAGCCAGCCTGTAGGTAGGTCACCAGGTCTCTACTCAACCCTCTCCATTTACTTGGGCTTGGGAACAAAATATATTAATATATGTGCTTGATGGTTAACACTGATGCCTTGCCTCACTAGGTTCCTTGCTTTGAATCTTGGCCAGGGCAACACCTAAACAGTTTGCATGCTCTCCCTGTGCTTGGGTTTGTTCCAGGTAATTTTCTCCCACACTCCAAAGATATGTGGTAGGTTAACTCCTGTCTAAAATGGCCCACGTATATGAATAAATATCACATTCTGTGTGTTGATTCAAAGCCCATGTAAATGGAGTGAGATGGTTGAGTTAAGACGTGATGACCTACCTCGTTAAAAAAAAAAAAAATTACTAACGTGCTTTAAGAGAGAGCTAATTTCTTGTAGCTACCCATTGGATTCCTCAGTAGGCTATAAATGTGATAACACAAAAGTGAACAACACTGGTGTAAGGGTCACCTTGATGACCTAAATTGGTGATAAACACACAAAATATCCAATAAATAAACTCGTGTTAAAGTGTCCTTATTCGAACTCAAAAAAACTATAAACCAAACACTTATAAGTCCATAAATCACAAATATTGGTGTTCTCAAAACCATGCAATATGTGATAAGTGATAGCTTCGTGCAAGTGCCAGCACACTATAAATCCACTCCAGCTGCAGTGCCTCCTCACCTCCTATACTTGACCCCAAAGGGCCAAACAAGCATTCAGGATCACTCTGGATCCTTTACATCACCAGCTGATCACTCTCCAGAAAGCCAAGGATTATAAACGATCTCCTGTTCCTCCTCCAATACTTCCTCCTCTGCCCTTAATCAGGTGCTCTGTGGGGTGTATTACTCACAATACCAGTGAGTAATCAAAAAGATCCTCCATAGTGTAGTATTTAATGCAGTCTTTTTATTAAAAATGAAAGAAGTACACTCACTTGAACATGCTGTCCCTTCCTCCTGCTGTGTGTGGGTATGCTGCATCCATGTGGTATTTCCTGGGTGTACTAGGTGTGCTAAGATGGCGTCCTCCACTGGAAGTGCATCACTTGCACCGGAAGCTGCGCGTCGGTGTACCTACGCGTTACGTCACGTGGTCTCGTGACTTCCTCGGGGTATGCGAGTGACGCACTTCCGGTGGAGGACTCCATCTTAGCACACCTAGTACACCCAGGAAATGCCACATGGATGCAGCATACCCTCACACAGCAGGAGGAAGGGACTGCATGTTCACTTCTTTCATTTTTAATAAAAAGACTGCATTAAATACTACACTATGGAGGATCATTTTTATTACTCACTGGTATTGTAAGTAATACACCCCACAGAGCACCTGATAAAAGGCAGAGGAGGAAGTATTGGAGGAGGAACAGAAGATCGTTTATAATCCTTGGCTTTCTGGAGAGTGATGTAAATGATCCAGAGTGATCCTGAATGCTTGTTTGGCCCTTTGGGGTCAAGTATAGGAAGTGAGGAGGCACTGCAGCTGGAGTGGATGTATAGTGTGCTGGCACTTGCATGAAGCTATCACTTATCACATATTGCATGGTTTTGAAAACACCATTATTGTGATTTATAGACTTATAAGTGTTTGGTTTATAGTTTGAGTTCAAATAAGGACACTTTAACACAAGTTTATTTATTGGATATTTTGTGTGTTTATCACCAATTTAGGTCACCAAGGTGACCCTTACACCAGTGTTATAGCACTTTAATATATTATATTATTATATATTTTGTTTAGTTATTTGTATTAGCGCTGCACCATTTACTATATTGCTTAGTGGTTAACATGTTGCATGTTCCCTACATTCTGCATGCTGGTCCCAAATCCAGGTAAGTGGAGATGGTTGATAAAAGAACCCACCTCCTAAAAGAACAAAATCTGCAAAGGGCTGAGAAGGTTCTATCAGACATGGTGCTTAGCCTGCAGGCCCATAAGGTCAGATACGAGCAAACCATTATCACGCAAATGGTTGTTTCCTGTGGACTCCAACCCCTGCCTTTCCTTTTTGTTTTTTTTAAAGCGAACTATGGAATCTAGTTGCTATAGGTAATCCCTCCATTTTTCTTCAGGGCTTTTACAGAAACCTCCTACAACCATAACGAAAACGTTCCATGCTGTCTTTACTTTTGAGAAAAATTTTAAATTTTGTTTTCACATTTGTTTTAGTGAGGTGTCCTATAAACATTTTGCTTGTACAATCTTTCCAGCAAAGCACATTTCCATAGGGATGAATAGTAACATGTGTACAACACATCTAAAATGCACAACACTGATATTGCATTGGGTGGAAAAACACAGATGTAAACATTGCCTTAAAGATGGGTTAGGAATGGTGCTTCTTTCACGGTACATATGCAACTGTGTTTGATTTCTTAAGCACAGATGCAGTGGCATTGGTTTAATGTACTACAGCTGGAAAGAGACATTGGGGTTTCATTTTTCCCACATATTGTAAAATAATTGGAGATAATGATTTCAGTATTTGCATTTTCTGGATTTAAATGGTACTGACATTCTGAAGCACTTTAAGGTATGTTTTTTTTTTTTTACATCAGTTCCAGGACAAGTTTACAATCTGGTACAGCTAGAATACACATGTGTGCTCTGTTTTGTTTTTTTTGCCACAGTATTTGGAATGTGTATTTGATAACTAAAATACGGGTTGATTTACTAAAATTGGAGAGTGCAAAATCTGGTGCAGCTGTGCATGGTAGCCAATCAGCTTCTATCTTCAGCTTGTTCAGTTAAGCTTTGATAATAAAACCTGGAAGCTAATTGGTTTCTATGCAGAGCTGCACGAGATTTTGCACTCTAGTTTTAGCAAATCAACTCCCTGTATGTCAGGATACTTAAAGCGAATTAGAGTGTTGAAATCATCCTTTAAAAGTTTCCCTTTGTTTTATTTTGTTTAAATGTTTAAACCACACTTTCTTTCCTTTTATGGGACATGTTTTGTAGATTATTTTGCATTATAGGGAGGTCAATACATGATCATCTGCGTACAATAAATCGCTAAACAGTTTTCCATCTGTTGCACTGTCTAACAATTGGTTTTGTCATTAGGAACACAGCAGAGTCTTAAAGTGACTTTACACTAAAATTTCCATTTAGAGGCTTGCTTAATGCCTTAGCCCTCATCCCCAAAAAAATGCAAAAAAAAAAAAAAAATTAAAAGAAAAAATACTTGTCATACACCCAGACTTCTGCCTAGGCATGCAAGACATTACATCTCATCCAATGGGATCCTGGAAAAGCTGAGGATTCCAAATCCTGTAGGAGTGCTGGAGCGTCTTCTTCTAGAAGGTTTACCATGGCCTGAACAACCTCACCAGAGGTTTGGATGTACGGTGTTTTTTTCCTCCAAATGTTTGTTTGTTTTTGTTTTCTTTGGTTTGGGAGCTACAGTAGACATTAATCTAACATTGTTTTTTTTTTTTTCTTGCAAAGTTTGCTTTAATTTTTGGAAATAAAAAATATTTAATTTCCCATTTTGGTGTTTCTCAGTGATGCAAAAGAAGTCTGGTCATCTGTAATGACCAACTGGCTTAAGTCCACGTGCGGCTTTGCGATTACCGGTATATCATCTTTGTGCTCTCCCGTTAACACAGAATTTAGCTTTTTTTCTTTCCACGCACCAATCAGTTGTTTCCACTCAGAAAAATAGACCCATTAAACAACATCCATAGTTAATTTGTAAATTTACTTTAAAAAAAACACACAAAAAACGCAACTTTCACTGTTGCTGGGAACACAGGGCTTGGAGCTGTGCGCCTAACTGTTCACTTAGCCTGAGTTGGTGACTGTACACCTCAATTCTCTTTCAACTGTCTAGTACTACCTCAAATGGTCTAATTTATGCAAGTGTGACAAAGATCGTAGAGAGGCTGACCTGGGTTCTTGTCACTATTAGAGCCCTTTACTCTAGTCTACTTTCCAGTGTGCGAAAAAGGTTTTACTGCTTATTGTGCCACAATCCAGTTATTTAGAACCTGGTTATAAGTTAAGCTGTTAACATTTTAATCACTAGGCTGAATTCTGGGCAGGTAGAACTTGGCTTTAGAGAAATATGGTAATTGCCTTTGCTTATCTCCATATGGGAATACTAGTTTGCTTGTCATGCTAACCCCTCTGACTTCAGTATGAAATTACTGAACTGTAACAAGTATGTGGAAGTTCCAACTTTCTGCATGCTTGTTCTAGGTCTGTTGTACCTGGTCATTAACTGAAGGTATTGAAGCCAGAAAGATCAGATCAGCTAACATTATCTAGAGATCAGCAATTGCAGCATCTGTTTTGGGTATTGAGACAAAATGACAAATTCAATTTTTTTTAACCGAATTCCCTCTAGTATTAGTCCCTTTTGGTTTGGTCATTTGTATATCCTTTGATCCTGGCTGAAGCCCCAAGATACTTGAACATTTTCATTGGCTCTAAGATTTCACCTCCGAGTCATATGGAATGTCTTCTATCATTGTAGCCATTATCTTAGTCTAGGTTTTTATCACTATGCTCTCCTTCCCTTATGTCAAGGGTTTGTTATGGTATAAATGTTGTGAGATGGAGATGTTCTGCCAAGGCCAATTACAAAGTGTAAATGGCCTTGTTCTGGTCTCACAGCTTTGAATGGTGTTGCCCTTCTGCAGTTTGGACAATGGTGGTGAGTGATTCCCTGTCTTTCTTTAGCCACAGCGAAGAATTCCAATGACTGGGTGGTTGATGTCCCCACGGAGTACCTAGATGTCCTATGGAGGCACTAGATTTCCACTGAGACTCCTTAAATCACTTTCTGGTTCTTTCCTTTAGTACACGATTGAAGGTCTTTTCCACACAAGGAAAGAAGTTTGGGCCTTGCTATAGAACTCCATGGTGTTCTGAGATTCCTAGTTGATAATGAGCTCCTAAGTACCTCGACCAGGGAGAACCTGTACTGGTCATCTCCTAGTTGTAGTTCCTTCTCCCTTCCTATCCTTCCCAAGATTTGTGTGCACATTTGCTGAAACACTTCTTCCCTTTTATGGTTGAACGAGATGGACTTGTGTTTTTTTTGTTTTTTTTTCAGCCAAACTAGCTATGTAACTATATGCAACTTCTAAGATTCCAGTATCACCAAAGTGCAGTTTCTCATACCACTGACTTTTTTTTATAGCTGTCCAGGTTATATCTATCTAGAAACTATTAGTAACATTTTGATTTTATTTGCCAGCATGTGTGCTTTTACCATTTGACTTATATCAGCACAAAATGTGCTAATTTAGAAGTAGGAAAGAGCAGATATGACTGCCAACATTTTGATCTACATTTTAGTGTAGATCATGTCCAATCGCTAGCAATCCCATGTCCAATCACTAGCAAGCTCATGCAGGCTCCACCTCCATAACATCTCCAAAATACGTACGTTCCTAACCCCAGACACTACTAAACAACTCGTTCACTCCCTCATTATCTCACGACTCGACTACTGCAACTCCCTCCTCACCGGCCTACCTCATCACAGACTATCCCTGCTTCAGTCAATCCTGAACTCAGCGGCCAGACTCATCCACCTTACCAACCGCTCCTCTTCTGCCACTCCCCTCTGTCATTCCCCCCACTGGCTCCCGATTGCCCAACGCATCAAATTCAAACTACTAACACATACAAAGCCATTCATAACGCTGCCCCAAACTACCTCACCGACCTGATACCCAAATACCACCCAACCCGTATTCTTTGCTCCTCACAAGACCTCCTACTTTCTAGCTCCCTGGTCTCCACCTCCCACGCCCGAGTGCAGGACTTCTCCAGGACTTCCCCCATCCTCTGGAACTCACTACCCCAATCCATCAGACTGTCACCTACCCTCCTCACCTTTAGGAGCACCCTGAAAACCCATCTCTTCAGGGAAGCCTACCCCACTCTCACCTAACAGCCGATCTCCTCCACTCCTCCTACCACTCCATCCCCCACAGCCACTTCTTCCTGTACCACTATCCCCTCCCTCCTAGATTGTAAACTCGAAAGAGCAGGGCCCTCGAACCCCTTGTGTATTGTTTTGTTACTGTATTGTCTCATGTACTGTCCCCCACTATATTGTACAGCGCTGAGCAAACCTTTTGGCGCTATATAAATACTGTATAATAATAGTGCAATAAAGAATTATACAGTTTGTAACCATACATGAGAGAGAGATCAGCCTGAGGTAAATATCAAAGCATTACTATCTTAAAGTAATTGTGTGTGTGTGTGTATATCCTCTAAACAAGGTTAGTTATATATGCTAAGTACACACAGAGCCTCTGATTCCTACTGACAATTTTTTTTTACTGAGGCTTGATGCAAGTCTGCAGGTCAAGTCCATCTGAGTACAGTAGATGTTCTGCAGTCTCTAATGACATGAAACGCCCACATTGTTCTAAGATTAAGCCCAGTGTGGGTGAAATATGGCAGGGGGGGCATGGCCGATGGACAGGGATATGATTCTAAGCCCATGTTTCATTTACTTTACACCAGAGTTGAATACAGTATTTTATCTTTGAGCAAGTTGTGCCAGCACCCAAATACAGAGCACAAACCCAGGAAGGCTGATACTGCGGGCTTAGAGTGATGCCAGTCTATGGTACCAACATTGCTCTTGTTAGCCCGCAATTATTTGGGTGTCATTCTGAGCTGAGGAGGTTTAGAGCATGTAGGATTTTGTTAAATCGTATCAGTGCAGTGTTTTAGGATGTTTGCGATGTTGTACTCTTTGCTTTTCCTATATACAGGTTGGACACTATAATTACAAATCATCCCTAAGCAGAATCAACCTTCTTGCCCTAAACTGGGCCTGTGCAGATGAGTCTGTGGACACAGAATGTGAGCCATGCTGTTTATCAGAATGATTTTTATAATGCTATAAAGGAAGCTCGGATATGCCTCTTGGTGTGCAGATTAGTTTTTAATAAAGGTACAGTTACCCCTTAAGTTTATGCTGTTCAAGCACGATATTCTCAATGCATAGTAAGCTAGGCACTAATGTGCTTCTAATTATATCTGTGTTTCTTCTGACCCGCTGGCTTATTGTGCTCGTTACCATTTGGTGACAGCATGTGGAAAACAACTTTACACTGATGCATTCTTTCCATTTTTTTTTTTTTTTTTTTTTGCCATAACAAATTCATACATATTTGCAAACGCTACAGTTTCTTTTAACTCATAAATCAAAGTGCAGAGCTAAAACAATCATAGAAGTGTCTGTTTATGTGACCCAATATAATATGTAACTCTGATATAATGAATACAATTGTAATGAATGATAAAAGTTCATAAAGTGACAAAATATATGATAAAAGTTCATAAGGTGACAATCTGTGCTTTAAAGTACCAACTGCAATAATACTTCAGTGCTTGTAGGTGTAGTAAAATTACGCACTCACCAGATGCGCAATGGAAATGCGCATATAAATATATAATCAGAGGTCCTCTTAAGGAAAGCAAGGTAAGCCGGGTAACGGATTATCCTCCCTCTAGGTGGTGAGCAGCACAGCAAATACTCCTGGGTTATACTGCAATCCAATCAGCCAGAGGTCCTCTTTGATGGATGGGTGTTGCAGCCTTAGTTTACAGGAACTCCCTTCTCTGGATACTGGGATTGATCATAATCTTTGATGGGCTCTGGAAATCAATCGCTCCACAGGAGCCACACAAAAAGTGCCCATAGTGTAGTATGATTAAAGGTATTTTTTTTTCCGAAGAATTTCCGTTTAAAGTAATTAAAAGCGATGCATCGGTATACAGGATAAATAATAGGACTAACCGCCCAAGAACTAAGATGGCCGCTGGACCTTCACGAGGCTCTGGCGGCGTGACATCCAATATTCTTATTGTGTGTACAAGGCTTTACTAGGCTAACTAGGAGCTAGTCTGATGCTGTAAATTTACAGCCTACATGTCTGTAGTAATATAGTGGGCAAGGAAAGCTCTCCGATTATATAAAATAAAACAACTTGTTGGATTTAAAATTAAGGACAAGCTGGAGGGTCCTGACCGATATGACTACAATATGCTCTTGCTTCGTACAGTATGCGCTACAATTGGCTGTAGTGGAGAACTGTTACACAGGGGTTCCCTTATGACTTTCCTGATCTTACCACAATTGGTTTTTGTGTTTCTGGAATTGAAATTTTAATTTGAGGCTATAATTCAGATATGAAAAAGCTGTCAACACAATATATGCAGGAGTGTGCAGGTGAAGCAACAAGATCAGTTACTGCAGCTGCTGTGTTGGGTTTGCTGTCTGGTGGTCCCCAGCAGCAGTCAGCTTCTTTCTAGTGAGGAAACCCCCTTACTTATAGTATAGCCTTTATCCTGCTAGATGACCAAGACCTAGGAAGTTGCTCCTTAGCAAATATTTTAAATATCTCTTGGCCTTCATCCCGAAGAAGAAAAAAAAATATATAAAAAATATATATACTTTTATTTTACATATGTGGCTTCCAAAAAAAAGACCTCTTTTTGGAATATCAGACTTGAAAGCCAGAGTTCAGATTTTGAGGCTTAATTTTGAAATATGAAGTACAAAAATAAACATTTGTGCTTCAAACCTTGTGCAGTGATTTCTGACTTAATGTATAACTAATGACAAAACTTCTTTTGGATAGAGTGGTGGGGGTTAGAACCACCGTCATATTTTATTTATTTATTTTTTTATGCTGTCTGTGTCCTTGTTAAGGAGATTCACTCCTAGTTAAATTGTCCTGATCACCAGTGTCGCCAAGAATGAAAACAAAGGAAAACAGATCATTTTGAGTTGATCTCAAACAACAATAGAGAGGTAATCTTTCGATGGGAACACTTGTTACCATGACAGCTGCCTGATGGTATATCCCTCACATTGGGAAATATATACTCACTTCCTGTTGAACCTATAGAACAGGATTTGAGGGGAAATTTCCCCAATGAAACATAGGTATGGAAAAACAGGTGTTACCCGATTTTTGTTCACAATGGAATTTTTTTTTGCTTTAACTAATAAAAGCAGTCAAATGGCTCAGAATTAACTTATTTTATGATGAAAGTGTAGGTTTAATGACTTCGGGCCAATTCTGACACTTCTAACACATGTAAAAATTGAAACACTTTTTTTTTTTTTGCTAGAAAATTAACTTGCACTTTAATTTTATTGCACGCAAACACAATATAATACCCATTTTTTTGGTAAAATACAAAAGATGTTACTCCAAGTAAATTGATACCTAACATGTCATGCTTTAAAATAGCATATGTCCGTGCAATGGCAACAAACTACGGTACTTAAAATTCTCTATAGGCGACAGTTTGAAAATGTTTACAGGTTACCAGTTTAGAGATACACAGGAGGTCCGATGGTAGAATTATTGCTTTTTTCCTTTGACCACCGTTTATATATGCGTGCGGGATTTGCGTATGCAGTCACATTTGCGCATAAGCAGAGAGAGATGGGGGGTTCTTTAAATTTGTTTATTTTATGCAATGTAATAAATATATATATATATATATACAGTATATATATATATATATATATATATATATATATATATATATATATATATATATATATATAAATTTTTTAATTTTTTTATTATCTTTATTGCTATCACAAGGAATGAACACCATCCCTTGTGACAGCATGGGCCGTGACAGGTCCTTTTTTATAGAGAGATCTGGGGTCTATTAGACCCCAGGTCTCTCCTCCTGGCCTCCAATGCTGCTGCTCAGACACAGATCGGTCTGATGGGCTGCTTTCATGGCCGTTAACAGGGAGACTGAACCAGAAGTGACAAAATACTTCTTGCTCCTGGTATCCGGGGTCACAGAGAGGAAGAAACAATGTCAGTTCCTCTCTGTGCAGCTGTCACTGAAAATTCTGATACCAGGATGGTTCCTGTAGCTGCCGGCATCATCCCAGTATAACCACTGCCAACAGAGGATGTTGGCAAGTGGTTAAGAAAACTGATTATAAAGTTAATTCACTTATCCTTTTACACTGCCTAAAATATATCAATACATGCAACTTATGTTTTTAGTTTTTATTTTCTTTCATTTCTTTTCTTGATTTTTTTTTTTTTTTTTTTTGTAAGAAATCTTGACCCATTGGCAACCTTCTGTGTACTTCATGCTTTATGGTTTCTTAGGAAATGTGCCCAACACTAGCCACAAATCTGCTTTTCAGTTTTCCTCTCGCTGTGTAAATAGTGAAAAGTATTATTTTTTGCTGAACAGTGCATAGTCCCTTCCTCTAAGTATTTTGTAGCTATTAAATTGAAACTCATACTAGAGCAGTTTACTTATGTTTAATAAATCTCATTCTCCTCTTTTTGTTCTTGCCATTGAATGTAATGTTTTAAATTTTCATCATTCCTTTTCCTTTTTTTTTTTTTCCTTGGAAAGTTACACTAGTGACTGTTGACTAGAGAATCAAGCACTACTGACTATAACCGGGTGATCAAAAAACATAGCATTCTTTGCGGAGCTCTTTACTAGTTGTAGACATACAACGCACACACACCAGCTCTGTACTGGTTGTAGACCTACACCTAAAGGTTGACCAGTTAAGTGAAGCATTATTTTTTTCCAGGCTACAGAGATCCTTTTATTTCAGCAAGGTTTGTGCCACATTACCCAAGCCAGTAGTAAAGGTTCTAGCAAAATGTGGCTTTGTCAGTATATAGAAGGTTGAATTCTATAATTGTATGTATGTATGTATGTGGGCTTCCATTCTTGGTGTCCTATGGAAAATGCTAACTGGTTAGCTGACTACCATGTTGATTTTCCAACTACAATGCTCTGAGTTGCTAAGCCAACAACAGGATTTTGTAAGACAGTAGAACTTATTGGCATACTTATTTTGGGTCAGTGACTCATTGAAACCAAAGGATCAACAAGACTGGCAGCTAGAATTTACAAGAGGAGGTCAACAAAGGTTGGTGACCATATTTCTTTCATTAAAGGTTTCTTGTAAAGGAACTACGGAAGAATTACAGGTGCAATGCAAACGTCTATTCAGTTTTTCATGTACTGAATAAATACTGTCCACTTCTCTGCCTTTTTCAACCACCAGCTTACTGTCACTATCCATGCCCTACTTCATTTCTGTCTGCTAGGTGTCAAAGATGTGCCAGAGATGACTGATGGCTCCTTTTGCACCAAAAGCATTTCTATGGATTTTGTAAAAAAAAAAATGCATGAATGTTAGAAAGTAGGCGCTCCAAATTAGCACTTCAGGGGGTGGTAGTTGGGAAGAGTCCTGCAATTTGGTGGGTTAATGTGGATTTTTCTATTGAAGTTGATTGAATAGGGGTCCTTTTAAAAACATAGCCTGAATGCATGGCAGCATGTAAAAATACCTACATTTTCAAGCCAGTCTGGTGTGAAGTCCAGAGGCTTTGACAAAATATTAAATGAGGGAGGTGTAGATTTAGGTATAAGGCTTTAATCTGGAGTTGATACTGGTGGCTGGTAAAATACTAGACTATCCTACACATTTCTGCATTCTAACTTATCTGGTACCACTGGGACTGTTTAATCTGATTGTCTGTCTGGCTAAAGAGTTTGTATGAATGGAGCTTTTGGCTTTTGTTCACAACATCATGTAACTCTCACACAATGGCCAGTCATGTGATGCTATTATGTTGAATGGAGTAGTTCACATGAGAAACTGACAGTTTGACAGTCGTATTCTTCTACTGTCTTCTACTGTCACATCATTGGAGAATTGGGGAAGTATAGTGGGTTAAAGCAACGATTTTGATGAAGAAGCTAAACCTTCATAATGCTATTCTGTAGTTAGAGTAACTTCAGCTCTCTAAGCTCCAGTTTATAAACCACTGCCTTTGTAAATACTTTGACCTTCTAAAGCCTAAGAATTTATGAATTTAAATTGGAATACTTATACCATCTTTTAGTTCTTCCTTTTATATAATAATGTTATGACACGTTCAGCTGACCGTCTGCATAAAAGAGCATCCTGATCCTTTCTACGAGAGGCACTGGTTTAGATTATAGTCATAATGAGGCACACAAACATCTTGTGAAGCATTCCAAGAAGCCTTTCACATGGATGTGATACACTTTTTTTTTTTTTTTTTTTTTTTTTCTTTTCTTTATGGACAGGAAATTCTTAATTCTTAGGCAGTCCTCAAACACAAGGGCTTGTACTTTTGAATTCCTTTGGAATATTTTTGGTTTTGCTGTGTTTTTATTGTTGTGTTTTTTTTTTGTTTTTTTTTTTTACATGGTGGGATAAAGGGGGTGATGGAATTGGCTTATAGTAGTATCTACCATGAAAATTTAAGAGACTGAAGAGTAAATGACTTTAACTGCCAGGTGGTTGCTTAACACACAGCAGGCAGTCTTTTGTTAAACAGACTTGTCTGGGGGGCTGATGGAGCTATTAACTTTTCCCATGCAGTTTGCTATTCATGCCTTCTGTAGGCTTCTCTACTCAGTATTGTGAGCTCTTTGGATTTCATGAATATCCGTAGACTTAGATGTCAGGACATAGGTAGCCAGTATGCTTAGAAAGTTACTCTGGTGCATACCTTTTTTTTATAATCTAATTTTGTTGCATTTATTGAAGGCACAGCAGCTAAATTTGAAGCTTCACTGACTGACACTAATAGATAGCCCTATAGTTTTCTATAGCTGAGATAGCCATGTTTATGGTCCACTTACAAAGTGTTCACGACAGAGTGGAAGTACAGTCCAGATGCTCAAATATGGCTATCCTGATATTGTATGCATATCAGGTCATCTGTGCCCAACATAATTTGTGGACCCAGATCTGTTATGGTTACCGATGCACTTTTCATTCCTAATATACAGTTTTCAGAATATGTAGTTTTGCTATGAGGTGTTATCTACTGACCTTCATCTTTTAGTTCTATAAAAAAATGAATATGGACTAAATTTGCCATTGTACTGTTATGTTTACATATGTATTCTTAACTCAAAGCACCTTCTATTGCTGTCAGCTGCCTCCAAAGAAGCTTCTGTGATCTGATTTCTTGTTAGAGGGTGGCTGCATTTGTTCTCCATGGTCCCGATAGATGTAGGAATGTAGCCACCCTCTCGTCCTAGACTAGGGACTAGAGACTATTGTTTTTAGTGTACATAGATCAGTGCTCACGATTGCAATGAACGTGCACTGCTTGTTGCAAACAAGTGGGAAAAGGAGAGGTTCGGGAGCTCACAATGTTACAAGCAGAGAAGAAAACGCAGTAAGAAATGATTACATAAAAAATAGATTACAGGGCTATTAAGTAATGGATGTGTGTGGATTATTTTTGGAGAAAAAAGATATTGTTTAAAGGGTTTTTAAAATGTACTCTTGACCTTCAAATCTTAGACAAGCATATAACTGCCAGTGTTAAGTATATGTCCAATTAAACTATTGGAGATTTTTGTTGTTGGGATAACTGCATATCTCTTGATGTGATCTTTTGTACTCGTGTGGCAAGTCATTAAATATTATATCCTCCTAAATAAAGGTATCCTGCATGCTTAACAGTTGCTCAGTTTAAAAGCCAGGAGCTCTCTGTATGTACAAGGGAGATGGAAAAATTAATAGAAAGCTCACTGTTAAATGAGAAATGTGGTAATGGGGAAAAAAAAAATCTATACCCACCTATATGGTTTCAGCATTGCTGTGATGCTGCAGCTGTCCCCTGCTATCTCTAAGCCTGAGAACTGAGCAATCACATGACCACTGGTCACTCAGTTCTCTTTCATCACTAACAGAGCAGAGACTGTCAATCACTTCTCTCTGCTTTGCCTCTCCAGCACTCACTGGAGTGCCAGACTGTGGAAAGCCTGGAGTGGCTCTGTGACATCTGCCAACAAGACTTTAGCCTGCTGTCAGCTGATTCTGGGTTACAGGAGATCAGAAGCAAGTGCACTCCTATGACCCAGAAGAGAAGTGTGGCCAAAAAAGCTTTGGCCACACATCACTTTTAAGCTATAGCTTTGAAATAAATGCATAGAATAGTTTGTTGTATTTTTGCTTGTTGTTTATTAAACCACAAAAATTTGTATTCCACATTTTTATATACTTGGACCACTTAAAGAGAAATTCACTAAGGCAGCCGATGGATGCATAATTTTTTTTCATTCAACTAGCAGGCTGAGCGAAAAGAAAAAAATACTTGATTCCCCAATCCACACACTCGGTGTGGATGGAAGAAACCTCCCTACTGAGCTATTGTATTATGACAGTGGAAATACTTCCCCCGCCATCAGAATACACTGATTAGCTTTTCGAGCAAGGAAAATCAAACAGGGCAGTTGTACAGATGTTGATAAGTAGATTGACTTCTTCACAACCTTCCTGCTCATACATGGATCCAAATTTGGCCGGATTTCAATCCATGTATGGCCAGCCTAATGCTGCAAAATGCTCTGTGATCTCACATTAGTGCATCAATCCCAAGAATTTCTGTAGTTCCAGACCAGGGCGAGGTAAAATATTCCAAATCTTTCCATGTCTCTGTATTGAAAACTCTAGTTTATTCTTGCACAGTAAAAGAATGCAAACTGTATATTCAAATGCTGGCAGGCTCTGGATGGGCCTGGTTCCTACTGTGGGGGATAGGAGGGTTCTGGAGTGGGGTAGGAGATTCTTCAACAGACTTGGTGTGGGTTGTAGGCGATGAGGTTTCTTAAGGAAGCCAAGGCACTATGGAGGGCTGGAGTTTCTGCAGCCGGCTGTAGGGCACTATGGAGGCTGAGGGCTCTCAAGGGGCCTAGGGGTACTGGGCACCACTATAGGAGGTTGGAGTGCATAATGGGAGCTGGGAAGCATTGTGGGAGGATGAGATCTGCAGTTGGATGGAAGCCTGAGAGAAGGGAAGCCATGGCCTCTCAGTGGGCCTCAATCTGTTGGTTGTTTATGATGGGCACATTACAGGTGTGTGGGTCTGCTAAAGGGAGATGGTGCAGATGCTAGATCATGTTAGATGTTTCACCCTAAAAACCGGTGAAACCTGTAACATGTTCCAAAGGGGAACTTATCCTTTAAGTAGGGGGGGCACCTGGGAGATGATTTAGGCCTGCAGGACCCTGGAATTTTAGTCAGATCCTGTGACACTGCCAGGATGGTTGATGGGTATGAATATGCACAGTGGATATAGATGGCCATCAATATTTTAATGGTAGCATAGTACTAGGATTGTCTCCAACCAAACCCAAGCTCAGGGTCTATCGTGTTATTCTTAATGAATTATTGCCAAAGTGTATGGGCACCGTGATGTCTAGCTACGCAGGATTTCATTCCTCTTTAGGTTAAAGTTTAGTATAACATTTGAGACTTAAAAAAGTAAGATTGGTAGTATGCTTTAAAGCCATGTTTTTCAAGTAATGGGTTGCAACCAGGGGTGGACAGAGCCGCGGGGTAAGTTACCCCCAGGTCACTGCCCCAATAAAATGTCCAGTGCCCTGACAACATAGCTTAATAAAAACCGCTGGCCACACTTATATAAATGTTAAGACGGCAAGGACTGCAATTATGGCCAGCTGGTCCCATTAACCATTTGTCAACCACAGATTGCCGAATGACGGCTTCACCGTGGCCGGGCAGTTCTGGGAGGGCGTCGCATGCTGTCCTCCCATAACGTGCCCTTCCGTGCGTCCCTGGGGGTACGCACCTGACGATCTCTGTGATCGCTGTGTCCGCACCCCGGCAATCTCCGTCATCGCTGTGTCCTATGGACACAGCTGATCATGTGATGGGGTAAAAGGCCAATCACAGCGGCTTTTTACCATGTGATCAGCCATGTCCAGTGACACAGCATATCACCGGTAAATGCAGTTGCCGGTTATCGGCTGCACTTACCTCACACTGTCACAGCGTGAGGAAAGTACTGCCGATAACCGACAATTGTCAGAGGACTAATCGGCACTGATGATCAGTGCCGCCTGTGCTTCTCATCAGTGCCGCCTCTCAGTTCCCATCATTGTTGCCTATGAGTGCGAGTACATACCACCAAAAGAAAGCTCTATTTGTGTGAAAAAAATTTATAAAAATTTCATGTGTACAGTGTTGCATGACCGCGCAATTGTCATTCAAAGTGCGACACCCCTGAAAGCTGAAAATTGGCCTGGGCACGAAGGGGGTATAAGTGCCCAGTAGGCAAGTGGTTAATGTGGTGCGCACAGTGCACTTAACAAAGCGGTCCCACAACTCCCAGGTTCATTCCTCCCTCTGTGGCAGCACTCGGAGGAAATTGCTGCAGGCAGCCCGACGTGCAGGAGGAAAGAAAAAGCACCACTGTATGCCAGGGAATGACTCCGCTAGGTACTTTTCCTGGGTTGTGGATGGGGAATGGAGAGCGCATTTTGAAAGAAAACAGGAAAGTGATGGTGGGAACTAAAAGTGTGCATGAAAGGGGAGGGCATGAAAAAGGGGTCAAATTGGGTATTAATGGAGAGTGTGAAAGGGGGATAAGGGAAGAGCATAAAAGGGGAAAGGAAGGGAGGCATAAAAGAGGTGGGCTAAAGCAGGGTATGGAAGGGGGGGGGATTAAAGGAGTGCATGAAATGGGGGGGGGGGGGGGGTGAAAACCCTTACAAATCTTGCACAAACTATACTGTTTATTTATTTAAAAAGCCACTGAAGACATTAATACTCTTAACTTAGTATGCCTTTGAGAGAGTGAGAGGCATTGCTCAGCGTAATGGACTATTAGTGTGAGGTAGAGGGGACATTGATTAAAGTTAGGAGGTATTGGTGGATTTTTATTTTCTGTATTCTTAAAATAATGATTTATTTTAAAAGCCTAAAAAGGTGTTATATGTACATTGTAGAATACTGCACAAGTTGGTTTGTGGGATAAATTATAATGTTTTGGAAATGAACCACCTCAGTATCGGGCGCTTTCACCCCCTTCCTGCCCAGGCTAGTTTTCAGAGCTCACACTTTGAATGACAATTGCGCAGTCATGCAACACTGTACCCATATGAAATTTATATCATTTTTTTCACACAAATAGAGCTTTCTTTTGGTGGCATTTAATCACCACTGGGTTTTTTTTTATTTTTTGCACTATAAATGAAAAAATAGTGAAAAGTTTGCAAAAAAATGTTCTTGCTTTCTGTTTATAACATTTTGCAAATAAGTAACTTTACTTCAAATTTTGACCATAATTTATACTGCTATATTACTTTGGTAAAAATAACCCATACCAGGGTATATTATTTGGTCTGTGTGAAATTTTAGTGTGCGTAAAAAAAAAAAAAAAAAAAAAAAAAGTAAAATAGATACCAAACATGTCACACTTTAAAATTGCGCACGCTTATGGAATGGTACTACAGTACTTCAAAATCTCCATAGGCAACGCTTTTATAAGCCTAGTTTAACCGGCGCCTCCCGGTTCTTTAAGGGTTTCAGAAGCCAGGAGGTAGGGTTTTAAGGTCATGTGATTCGCCGTCAAAAGAGGAGATCGGGACCTTTCCGTGAGTACCAGACGTGTGCTGGGAGCACGCAGTGTGTGCGCTCTCAGCACATATGTTTTTGTTAATTGCACGCCAATGTGCGGCCACTCGGCGTCAAGGCCCAGACGCCAGGAGGCCGCACATTTGAGTGCGGCCGGCGTGAACAGGTTAAGTTACAGAGGAGGTCTGGTGCTAGAATTATTGCTCTCGCTCTGACTTTTGCAGCAATACCTCATGTGTGGTGTGATCGGTGTTTATGTATGCATATGAGACCAATGCATGCGCTTGCCTTTGTATGTGAGCAAAGGGGGATGGGGGTGGTTTATTTTTTGTATTTGTTTTGTGCACTGTACACTGACAGATGTTGACATGTGGACAGGGACAAATGGTGCTTGGTGCACTGGTGTAGGATGGCTGCAGATTTGTGTAACTGATCAATAAAATCATCAGTATGGGGACGTCCACTCAGAATGGGGTAGCTCCCACCTGACTGTTTATGTACATTGGTCAGGTGGGAGGTGGTTACATTATTTTTGGATCACAACTTAATGACCAAGGACAAATGAGGGTCATGAGGTTCCACTGGTTGAGAACCACTGCTTTAAAGTATCCAATTTGATACTCAGAAGTCCTATGAAAATGTGTAAAATTAGCTCCAAGAAACTAATGTATAGGCTTTTAGTTCTGTAAAATGAACTGGTTGGTTGGTTTATGTGTGACATGTTTTGATAATGTAGCATTTTTTTTCCTTCATAGACCTCTTTTGTGCTCTGTTCAAAATATGCTATACGTAGTTGGCTGTGTCATAAACAAGTATCTTGTTTTTATTTTGTAAGAGAATAAAGGGAGCATTGAGTTCCAATGACCAGTGACCCTTCCATTTACCATTGTCTATGGTTTTCATATGTTGTAAGGGATTATTCAAGCTGTCTTAAAGAGAATATTGTTAAACCAGCATTTCTCTAGCAGATCTTACGGTATACTTTTTTTTTTTTTTTTTTAGGAAGAGCAGGTTGGGGTGAGTAGTGGACCATTACAGCTGTTCAACACAGATTATATCCAGTACAAATGTGTGCTCCTTCCTACCATAAGGCTTTCAGTATTTCAGTAATATCTGTTAAAAATGGACTTGTATAAAGTTAGCAAAATGCTTACTTTCTTAGAATTACAGACACTAAAAATGAATGTGAACCACATTGCCATACTGCAATCTTAAGTATAAGTTTACCTTTTTGGAACATATTACATGTTCCCCCTGTTTTTATGGGGGGAACATTTAATATGTTCCCACTGCTGGAGCCACTGCCCACTCCACTGGACAATGTGACAGCTAGCAGGGGTTCTTCTCCTCTGGCTAGCTGTCACTATTTAAAATATTTAAAAAAATACTGCTGTGTGGGGTTCTGCCCACCTGGCCACATCATTCATTCACAGAATTTTGTGAAAGAAAAATTACAAGTACCAACAGCCTTTGCAGCTGTCGGCTTGTAGTTCTCAATGAACTACCTCAGTGTTGTAGAGCGCTGTGCTAGTTCATTCTGTCTTCCTGTCTGTGTGTATATCTGCCTGCTTGTACGAGGACACAGATATACAGACAGGTCATGGCACCCACGGTCTACTGATTGCGGGTGCAATCCTTTCTAGGCTCCTAGTAAGTAAATAAATGCAAAAAGATGTGTATTTATTTTTTAACAAAGGTGAATCCTTTAAAGCCTAACTCCATGGTAAATGTCCCTTTTTTTTTTTTTTTTTTTTTTTTTTTTTTTTTTTTTTTTTTTTGATTCATTTGGACCAAGCTGACCCAAACAATCTATTTACTGCATTAACAGATGTTCACACTTGACTGTTTTTCCAACTCTTTTTCAACTCTATAGCATTTGACAAGCGTTGGTCCGGTGTTTGCGGAGCGTTTTTAACGCTCCGCAAACGCCGCATGCACGGTTTAGCAACGGTTGCTAAGCGTTTGCCAAGCGTTAAAAACACCCCACAAACGCCTATAATGAAGTTTGAATGGTGTAAACGTTCCACAACCGCACCGCGAACGCCGGGCATTTGCGGAGCAGCACCATAGACTTGAATAGGAGGCTTCAACTCGTTCTGACTCGACCAGAGGTGCCCGTTTTGCCGCGACGCTACCGCTTCTGTTTGAACAGCACCATGTGCTGCAATGTGCGGAATTTTCCCAGGCGTTTGGGAAACTGTAAAAACTCTTCCCAAACGCCTGTCTGCCGTTTGCTAACAAGGCTAGTGTGAACGTAGCCTAACAAGGCATGCTGTATTAAAGTTGGTATCAAACCCAAGAGAAAAAACATTATTATAATGCGGCTTACCAGTTCTTGTGATGGCTGTATTCAATTTTTCTTTTTTAGGCTTTTTTATTTTCATGTCTTAATCCAGGCAGTAAGCCTCTTGCGTTTTTCATCAGAACATGCTCTCTTGCAAAAAGTAGCAGTTAAGCCAGCCATAGATGGATTAAATCTCAGCTGGTTCAGCAGGGACTAGTCGAGATTCGATCCATCTGTGAACAGGCCGGTTATGTTAAAGTATATTCATCAATCGACTTTAGTACAACCAGCCTGTCAGATTTTTTTGCATGCGATCACAGACGGTGGCTATAGCTACCAACAGTAATCATTGTGTTCTGTTAACAAAAAAAGGCTCCCTGTTGGAAGAACACCATAGCATTACAGGGAGATTCCTCCATCAACACTGACTGATTCATAATCTGTGGCTTGCCTTAGTGTGTTAACACAAGCCATTTACCACTGACCATACTTACAATGATCAGCTTTTATTTATTCATGTAAAATCTTTATCCCAAAAAGGAAAAAACAACTTTCAGTTGTAATTGCAGTGTGAGCTGGAGTTTGGCTTCAGTTTTTAGTGTATCTAAATCTGCTAGTACATCTAACACTCCCCCCCCCAGACTGATAATACACAGGAGGTGTGTTACTGGACAGTTGAAAACAGGGGAAAAAAACTAAGAAAATAAAATTGATGCAGCCACCATAATTTATTGGCAATTCAATATTACTGTAATATATAACATTTTTGGTTTTGGGTTTAATACTGCTTTAACAGTGTGTAGCCTCGGTTACATACAGTAAACAGGGCTGCGTTCCACAAGTGGGGCAGACTTCCTGAATCACTCCTGGAACAAAGTAAAGCTGGCCTGGGCTCTACTCAGCCATTCACAGAAAGCTTTGTATACAAATGATGAATATAAATCTTTCCTTGATTTGCTCATGTGAAGAGGCAGGCAGATGACATGATCTCTACTGCAGCCAATCAGAGGAAGCTTTTGTATT
Source organism: Staurois parvus (assembly GCF_062004578.1). NCBI lineage: Eukaryota > Metazoa > Chordata > Amphibia > Anura > Ranidae > Staurois > Staurois parvus. The sequence continues at coordinate 2,504,475 of NW_028318492.1, forward strand.
CCTTTTGTGAAATACAAATCTTCCCATGAATGGCTGAGGAGCGTTCAGCCCAATTCTATTTTGTTCCGGCTGGGTATGGGACAGGAAATATATGTCCCTTGCCTGGAACACTGCTGTATTCTGTATCCAACTGAAGATACATACAGTTAATACAGCACCCCCAGCAAGTGTACGTGTTAGTGCAGAAAATAGTCATTTGGGCCACTTTGGCCCGAAACATGCGGTTTAAAGAATATGTAAACCCTCATCTTGTAAAACCACCCATTAAGTTTAACATGGAAATGAAAGGCTAAACATGTATGTATGTATGTATTTTCACATATATAAAAAAAATTATAAATACTTTTTCCCCCCCCCCCTTTTTTATAAGCAATCACATAATCTCTGTTCTTGGCTGCAAAAGGGAGGAAAAACAGCAGTACACCGAGCTTCCCAGTAAATTGCTCTGTAGGGGGGATGTCAGCACAAGCCTGATCATTGGATTAGCTCTTAGCACAGTCAGAACCCTGACCACACTGTGCTCTCATAACATAGTGTGGTCAGTTTTTAATAGGAAAGCAGAGGGACTGGCAGGAACACCAGGGATTTCACACAAAGGAAGCAATACAAAGAGAACAGAATACTTTCTCATACATCACGGGACACAGAGCAACCTTATTAATCTTTACCTAATGTGTCATAGCTACCTGTAGGTGAATGGACATTGGCAAAAAGACAGGAAGCCCTCCCCTATATAATCCTAGCTAAAATTGCTAAAATGCTCAGATGAGTGGTATCCGGTCCCCACCATAATGGAAGATGTCGACATGCAGGGATTGCTTGTAACGCAACCATTCGGTGCTGGACCTTGTATATACTGATCTCGGTGTGGTAGTAACGAACCAAGGTGTTTCCGGTAGGGAGCTATACATGTCCAGGGTAGATGAATTTCAGGAAAGGGGGTTGAATCCCTGAGTGACATTGCCCAGATGCTTTTTCATACAAGTACATGTTACAACAAGCATATATCAGGAATATGAAATGTTGGGATTACAAATTCCGTAACCATTTCCCGCCGACCTGGCGCATATATGTGGCCTCTGGACGAGTGGGCTTTAATGCCTGAGCGGACTCGTATATGCGGCCCTAGGTAAACACTTTATGTATTGAATGGGTGCCAGAAATCTCCTGATGCATACTTGTGATAGGGAGCTTTCCGGTCAAGTCACTGCCTATCACATCGGTCACTTAATCGGAATGCCTGCCTTCGCCACCCAACATTTAGATCCACATACAAGGCTGGGAGGTAGTGGTGGCAAGGGGTTGAATGTGGAGTTAGGCTTTAATAATACGGGTGATGCTCCCTACCCACATAATCTGTGAACTGTCTGGACCTGTGTGTAACTAGTTTATCAGCCCACAGAGGTATACTTGGTGAAAAAGAAACCTGTGATCATGACCATTTCTGTCATTCTTTTATCGTAGTAATGATTTATAAGCAACAAAAGTAAATAGGAATTAGAAAAATAAATTTTGCAGAAAAATTGTCCCTGCCTGAATGTAACTGCCGCCATGATTAACTGACTTTGCAGATAATGGGAACGTAATACCAGCATGTCCTCATTAATATTTTTTTTTTCTCTTTAAGAGATGATTATAGATTGGCTCACAGTTGTCAGTCTCAGAGTGTGTGGGTGTTTGCTGTCAGCTGCTTGTAACAAGCTGAAAATATTCTTGTTTCTATGACAAATTAGAAAACCAGGCTATGCAGAATAAAACGCAGGGTAATTTTATTTATTGTGGGGCAGTTGATAGTTTGACAAAGGACAATCAAAGGCTACAAAGAATCACATTTAAGACCCACACCGTGAAAAAAATGGTAATTCTGAAACAGCAGCGTGTATGGTTTAAACGTCACCTTCCTTTGCATTCATATCAACAAATGTCTCCATAGCAATTCTCAATGAGCGAGCAAGAAAAGGAGAAAAAAACATTTGGAGCTAATTACGGTTGACATTATCTGTTTATTTTAGAACATAGCTAGCAGATGTCATTCTGTGCACTGTGGTATGTGCCTATGGTGAAGTATACTATTTTCCTAGGGTATAATATCAATCACATAGCCAAAAGTATACAATAACTCTTATATTTTAGCAGCATGTGCTCCTCTAACTCCCCTGAGGGCTGAATTGATGACAGTTGATTAAATTTGATTTAGTTTTCTGTGAATGTACACCGAGTAGAAAAACGTACACCTAAGAAAAAAAAGACTAATCTGCTAAGAAAAGCCCCTTGGAGTGTAAAGGCAGAACATGCTGTGTATATATAGGCTACTATAGAAAGGTTAAAACTAACCATATGAGATTTAGAGAAAACAGGACTACACATGGTGAACAGTGGCGTGTGGACTGAGACATTTTATATGGCGTGTGGACTGAGACATTTTATAAATGTATATATTGCACAACCATTTCTGGTGCCAGTTAGGCTACATTCACACTTGTGTATCGGCCCAACAGCGTGTATATGCAGGAACCCCAGTGGGGAACCCAGGCGATTAGCTACGGGAGGCAGCCCCATTGTAAGCAACGGGAGGCAGCCCCATTGTAAGCAACGGGAGGCAGCCCCATTGTAAGCAACGGGAGGCAACCCCATTGTAAGCAACGGGAGGCAACCCCATTGTAAGCAACGGGAGGCAACCCCATTGAAAGCAACGGGAGGCAGCCCCACTGAAAGCAACGGGAAGCTGACCGCTCCCGCAGCTAGTTGTGGCCGCTCACATGTAATTGCTATCACCAGCGAGTGATCAGGCTTGGACGCAGCTGTTGGGCTAATTTGCAGATGTTAATGCGGCCTTAGCATAAAATGTGACCATATCTGGTCCATAGAAATTACATATAAGTTGTTGGGTAGAATTGCTGCAATGGGGAGGAAGACAACGATCTAATACTGCAAGCTAAACTCATTGGGTGGAACAGTTTACTAAGGAACAGGGTAATTAATAGTGAATTGTTTTCTAGGGCCTGTTAACACAAAGTGCAGTTGAGTGCGCTGGGCAGTCTTGTCTACTCCCATCTGAGCACAAGACAAGGCAAAATGCCTTGTTTCCTATCAGGCCAGTTCAAAACACCATGTTGCAGTAGTGCACCCTGAAAAACAAATGGAAAGCCTTCCTTTTTTCAGCTCAGCACAGTGAAACATAAGATACCACATCATACTGTGCTGTGGCCAATGGAACTTTGTAACATTTTAGTAGGTTCACTGCAACGCATCTGCACTGCTGTCCTCCTACAGAGCACAAGCGACTGCGTTCTAGTGCAGCTGCTGGTGTAAATGAGTCCATATTTTAGCTATCTTTAAGGGCAGGTTCACACTATGCGCGGATTTAAATCGCAAAGGAATATGCATTCGTTTTTATAAAGCCGTGCATGCACTACATTTGGTGTGGTGCACTGCGATTTTAGCTCGGTAATAATATATAGACTGAAATCGCACCGCACAGAACTGTATGAGAATTACATAGGAACACACAACACGTTCCTGTGCGATTCATGTTCGGGCATGGTGTGAACTGGCCCTTAAGCATGCTGCAAGTACAGAAAAAAACCTGTTAAATGTCAGAATTAGAGCGTGCTCTCATCTGCTCCGCTAAGCAGGTGGTGTGAGGCCCTGCCTGCTTCATTTCTGATGGATTACAAAGGACACAGCCCTCTCTTCTGACAATGATATTTAAAAGTATTGAAGTAAACAAGTGCACTTGCATATCTGAAGGCACCTTTTTCTTTCTATCCTGCCACATTTCCTTTGAATATGTTGTGGCTCTGCTGTGCTGCCATTTTGAGGTATAATGCCAACATTGACTGGTTTCTTCCTCCTCCTCTGTTGGCTACCAATGTTTGCGTTCCATCCTGAATCTGTCATATGATGCATGTGCAAAATTAGGCATGCTGATCTGTAGTAGAAGGAACCCTTAAGAAGTAGATCTTATTGGTAGGCACTGGTGGGCAAACTTCCCAGGGTTCATCTGTGAGGCCCCAATGACTACACCAATGCCTGTACTGCACGTTGATGCAAATTTTATTGAAAGGGAAAAAAAGGTCACTTTAAAGTCGAGTTAACCCTCCTATTCTTTACAGCCAAGGAACCTGCCTTTTTGATCTGCAGTTGCCATGGTGCTGCACATGTGATCAGTTATGATACCAGCCTTTTCATCACTTGACAGTTCTGTTGAGGGCACAAGCAACTGTGACAGGTATCATTCACGGCATGCTTTGGATGGAACGGTTTTGGGAAACTTACATCGATGGGTTTAGTTATGCTTTAACTGCACAAATCAAATTAACTGGTTTATGCAAAATGACTAAAAATACCATTCATCGAAAAATATGTACAGATTTGAAGTGTTAGAGTTGAAAATCTTAAATTGAAGGTTACGTATTCTAGCACGCATCTGACTTTTTTTTTTTTTTTCTCCTCTATGTAATTCTACAGAAAAAGATTATCTGTCATTTTGTTGCCATGACAGCTTATATAAAACAATAGGCTGTAGTGAAAAGTGGCGTAGATGTGAGACCTCTCTATTTTCATACAGATATAGGTAATTTTATTATCTAACGTATAGTAACAGCTCAATGTTCAAATGATGAATATAAAGATTTTTTGTTTGGGGTACTTTTATCTTTTTAAACTTAGCAGAATAGAGGTATTTCATACCCCATCAACCTCTATAAATTCTTAGATTTTGATTTAGTTAAAGAATGAGACAATCCAGGAGTTCACAAAAGCACTGTATCGTATGCTATTTTAAAATGAATTCCACTATTGTAAACTCTTAATGATTGCTATTGGCCTGCAGTGTGAGTGTGGGAAAGAAATTGTACTGGTTAGAAGCAAGGTGCTGCCTGACTGTTCTCTCACAAATGATCTCTTTAATCTGGTCCTGGAGAGAGATGGGCCTTTCACAAGTACTGCCCAAGTGCAGCACATTGAAGGGGTGAAAGGAAACCTGGAATGACAGCAGTATGTAGTCTGACATTACTAATCCAGATGGAAAATGCAAAAGGCTGTCGTGCTGACCCAGTGATTTTATTTGGACATTTTGGGTGTTCTGATTTTGTATGTAAGCCAAAATATTTTACGGGCCGGTACAAGCCTCATCGCACACATTATCCTGCATTTCGGCGTTGTGGTACATTGCAGTGCATAACTGTATGTTATGCGATACACTGGTGTGACTACTTTCCTGTTAGGTTTTTTTTTCCTTTTGCTGTCTGTGTTTCTCTCACTTCATGAACATAAAATAAATCTGGAAAGTGAGAGAATATTACTCCCAAGCAAGGTATTTCTCCACTATTCCTCTTCCTGAGAACACTGAAATGTTGGGCTTTCCATCCCTTTCAATAGAGAGGTGAATCACCTTAGTGGGGACCCAGAAAAGAATAAAAACAAAAGTAAAAAAATAATTTAATTTAACTTAATTTTGACCACTTATGGAGTCAGTGGCCTAAAGAATTGAAGTATCAAACTGCTGGGCAACCAGAAATCTCAGAGAAATACCACCACTGCTGACCACTTTCTAAGGATAGGTTCACTTTTAAGGCCTTAATCACATAAGTATCAAAAGGGGGTATTTAATAATTTTACCATAACTTGGGAGTGAAAGAATCTGTGGAGCTGCATGGTTCAATACACACTTCATTAAAGTGTTGCTAAAACCCACAACAGTAAAATCAGTCTGTATATACAGTAAGGCATGCTTGTTATACTCACTGTGAAACCTAAGGGGGTAATCCTCCGCATTATGTAAAAGGATGTTTGAGCCTCTCTTCTCTAAACCTACCCCAATCCATCTGCTGATGGAATAGAGCCTTGGGGGCAAGCTGCACAGTTTGGTGTGTATTGCTAGAGCATTGCTTTTTTGTTTTGTTTTTTGGAGTGGGCATATGATCAGCACAAGGCCAATCGGCACTGTCCAGTCAGGGGTCCTGCAGCCTCAGAGGAGAGAATGAAAACTCCTCCTACAAACTTCTTTAACCAGTCCTCTGCTGGTCACAATACTGCTCTAACTGCTGATTAGAAAAGGTATTTATCAGTTTATATTTACTAAAATAATTGCATATCCATGTTCTGTGTACTGTGGGAGACCAGGTATAGTGAATGCAGGGTTTCACTCATCCGCATCTATACAAACCCTTTTTTTTTTTTTTTTTTTCTTCCTGCAGTCTTTTAACCAGGCCATCGACATCACAGGTTAATCTCATCCTTCCATATTGGTGGTGAGGGTGAGCTTACCTTCTGAAATGAGCAATGCTCACATAATGGTATGTCAGTGCTACTTAGGCTGGCCATAGATGGCTTACATTTCTGCCCAGTTACCTTTAAATTCAAGCCAAAGGTGCCCCTCCAAGTACCACCTGGCTTTAACAAGTTGATTGAGTTGGGTGGAAATGTATTAGCTGAACAGTGACTGTATCCTATTAGGTGTAGTCAATGTTTGGGTATTCAGACAATTGTAGATGTTCAGGGCCAGCAGTGTAAATTCCTATATCCATGTTGTTAGCATGGATGGGGAAATCTGGAGAAAATTGGGACATCTTTGGCTACCTTAATCCTGTAGTACTGTGATCCCAAACTGCATGAAGGTGCAGCCCATGGGGTATGTCAGCTACAGGCTGAGTTCACAGGAATTTGTCAGTCAGCTGAAGGGGGAAAGCACTGCTTGGATGTAAAAGGATGCCGGGGACCATGCTGAAGTATGGAGAAGGTAAGTAGAGCTTGGCCACAAACATTCACTGGCCCCTTTTTATTAGTTACACCTTGTTAGTGCCACGAATATAACCCCCACACCATTACACCACCATCACCAGTCTGAACCATTGATACAAGGTGGGTTAGATCCATGCTTTCATGTATACGCCAAATTCTGACCCTACCATCTGAATGCCGTAGATGAAATTGAGACTTATCAGACCAGACAATGTTTATCCAATCTTCTGTTGACTAATTTTGGTGAGCCTGTGTGAATTGTAGCCTCCATTTCCCATTCTTAGCTGACAGGAGTGGCACGCGGTGTGGTCTTCTGTTGCTGTAGTCCATCTGCCCCAAGGTTCGACTTGTGCATTCTGAGATGGTATTCTGCATACCTTGGTTGTAACGAGTGGTTATTTGAGTTAATGTTGCCTTTATATCATCTTGAACCAGTCTGCCCATTCTCCTCTGACATCAACAAGTAATTTTTGTCCACACAACTGCTGCTTACTGGATATTTCCTCTTTTTCAGGCCATTCTCTGTAAACTCTACAGATGGTTGTGCTTGAAAATTCCAGTTGATCAACAGTTTTTAAAATACTCAGACCAGCCCATCTGGCACCAACAACCATACCACGTTCAAAGTCACTTAAATTCCCTTTCTTCCCCATGCTTCTTATTCTTCAGCAAGTTGTTTTCACCACGTCTAGATACCTAAATGCATTGAGTTGCTGCCATGTAATTGGCTGATTAACAATTTGTGTTACAAAGCAATTTACCAGGTAACCCTAATAAAATGGTTTTTGAGTGTATGTGGGAGGGAAGGGTTGAATCCGCAAATAAGAAATACTGGAGTTCAGGAGCGTGTGGCTCCTGTCAGGTGTTGCTGGACCACTGATGGCCACTGCACCTCCACCATGAGAGGGAGAGAGCATATGATAGCTGGAGAAAATTCCATCTAAAATCCTGCAGGTGCTAAATAAACTGCAAACTGTTTTTTTTTTTTTTTTCATTTTGTAAATGAGATCAAAACTAATGCTACTTTCCACTGATTTAGTGCTGGTTGTGCTCATGTCAGGTAATATTGTAGTTCAATGCCTGAAAATATCACACTTTAAAGATGAAAAAAAGAGTGAGTTTGCAAATTCCAGCCTTGGGAGTTGCAGCATGAGTGCACTAGTTAGGACAAGTATGGTATCAAATCATTGGAACAGGATAATTCTTTTGTAGCCGAGCGTTTTAGATATTAACAATATGGAATATTGAATATTTCTACTACTTTTCATTTACACACATTATTATAATAATTTCATATAGTAACTCATTTAGTACCTTTGCATTGTCTAAAATTCATTTGCTTTAAAATACCTTTCTGAAAAAAAAATCTGCCTTATATTCCCCTTTTGCCATTCTCCTCAAATCAGTAAATACAATTACTGACTTTTGCAGCTAGTCTCTACCCCAGCCCTTCCACATTCAGTTATCCCTTACAGTGCCCTGGAAGACCCTAGAGTACAACTGTCTTTCTCCTAGCACCAGGCTGAATGAGGTCCTTCATGTCCTGTGTGGTCACCAGGACAGGAAGTAAGACTTTCTATGAGAGGCAGGGCAGGAAATATCTACACTGCTTTTTATTGACTGTTGGGTTTGAGAGCTTCCTGGCATGATAACTTGGGCAGATTCAGACTGCGTCCAAACATACCCGAGCTTGTCTGCTTGCCAGACATGGAACAACGTTTCCTCATTATTGTGCAATGTGTGAGGGCACATTGGGGCCCCCTCTCCTTGGGGTCTGTGTGCACCACACGTATTGCACCCATGGAGAATACGCCACTGATAACGCAGGATTACCAGATATTTATTTGCACCTATTGAACATGTATAACAAAATAATTGTAACTGTATAGTTAACAGTCCAAACGGGAGCAATAAAAGAAGTCCATTGTTGGGGTTTACCTATACCAGGGGTGGGCAACCTGCGGCTCTCCAGCTGTTGCAGAACTACAAGTACCATCATGCCTTTGCAAGTCATAGCTGTAACTGTCAGTTTTGCAATGTCTCATGGGACCTGTAGAGTCTTGCTTATAACTTCCGGTCTTTGCAATGTCTCATAGGAAATGTAGTTCCACAACAGCTGGAGAGCCACAGGTTGCCCACCCGAGACCTACACTTTAACCTCTTCCTGCTGCTTTTACACGTATATGCGGCAGCAGGATGGGTGGGCCTTAATGCGCAATCTTGGCACATGTGTTCATGGGGGTCTGAGACTCGGTGCTGAAAGCATGCTTACTAGGAGCTCTTAGCACTTTGATGGAGCTGTTACCAGCAGCTCTTTGTCTCAATTTGTGACTAGGAGCCAGCAGGATTGGCTCCCAGTCATGTGACTGCTGTGAGAGTCAGCCACAGTGATATCCTGATCAGGATGTTTCCTCTGCCTCCTGACATTAACTCCCACTTAAAGGGCAAATGGGGAAAACCAAGCCTGTGCTGTCAGTCTTTTGGCAGCCTTTTTCCACCTTTAAAAAAATTAAATAAATAAATAATAGTAATAATGCATATTTACTTTCAGGCCTGCAGAGTTTTGCAACTTTGATCAGTGCACTCCTGCGTAGACATCACCGCACTATGCTCTATTGAGATTTACAAGTCCATGGCAGGTAGGGTTTATAGTCTTTCCATTGTGAATGGTTGACTAGGCTGTGTGTGCAGTCACACACAGCCTTGCTAAAAGTGGTGCAAGGAGAAATACCTACCTTGTAATTCAAGTGGTGGTGGGGGTTTGGGAATGAGACCAGGTTTCATTTTGCACCCTAAATACAAGTGTTACATGAAACACAATAATCCATAATCTGCAAATTATTTAACAACTGGTTAAAATTGCGTTACATTTTTGGTAAACTCATTCAATGAATGCAAGCTGAGATAACATGCATTGCATTGATGCATTCACAATTTCTCAGTAACCATGAGAAAAAACATGAAATAAAAGAATTTGAGTAGTTCTCCAACAATGTGTGATTAACCTATTAACCTAAAATTGGTTCTGATATCGCTGTTTTACAAACCTGACAGTTGATTATTCTAAGAAGGAAACCTTCATTTGGTTTGCAAATATTAAAGATTCTAACTACCAGCAAGAATGAGTCGGATTCCTTACTTTTAAAGATCACCTGTCATTTTAGATCCATCATGGCAGTGCCTGTTAGCGGGCCTCCACCTGATTCCGCCACGTCCCTCACCTTGTTGTGTCACTGCTGCATCACCAACAGTCCCATTAAAGTGAGTGGGACTATCGGTGAGTCAACAGCGGGTCAGAGGAGAATCCGGCGCTGAACAGAGATGACAGTTGCTCTTTAAAAATTATGATTTAAATAAAGCGTTTTTACTAGTGATTTAAATCAAATTTCACCCTGGTGTCTTGTGTTTTTTTTTTTGTTTTTTTTCAAACTGATCCTTTGAGTTGAATCCAGGACTAACATATATTCCAGTTTGCTATCTGTGTCCTGGCGACTTAAAGGATAGGTCCACCTTTTTGGAACATTTTTAGGGTGGAACATGTAACCTGTTCCAGCAGCTGTGTCCTTTCCTCCTCTTTCCCTCCCCCGTGACAGTGGGCAGGGAATATTCTCTCTGTACCCACACGATTGTGTCATTCATTCACAGTTTCTGTGAATGAATGCCTACAAGTACTATCAGACATTGCTGCTGACGGCTTGTAGTTCTCAATGAATTGCAAGTGCTCTGGTGAGCGCTCTTATAGTCCAGTGAGTTTCCTGCTCTCAAGTAACTGACTGCAGGAGCCTATCCTTTCACTTTCCAGCTGCTGATCTCAGTGGCAATGCTCTGCAGGCTCCTTACAAAAAAATATCTTTAACTTGCCCAGCTAGGAAACAGAATCTGGAGTTGTCTTAGGGGGTGACATGGTCGTAAACCATGGTGCTCAACCTGTGTCCAACCAGCTGTTGCAGAACTACAAGCCCCATCATGCATCTGCCTTTAGTAGTCATGTTTGTAACTGTCAGCCTTGCAATGGCTCATGGGACTTGTAGTTTCTCAATACCTGGAGGGTCACAAGTTAAGCACCCATGGCATAAATGATCCGCCCTTGGAAAAGAATATCCAGGCTGATGGGATGGAGTTTTCTTCTGGCCATTACAGGAGTGCCTGAGATATTTGTCCTTCTGCTCCAGGACCCCCCCCCCCCCCCCTTCCTCAGAATGGTTGGTTAATTGAATCTGTGGTTGGAAACTATGGCAGGAAGGTTTTAGCTTCTGGTCTATGAAATCATGGGATGACTTGGCACATGAAATTCCAGGTAGCTGAAATGTCAGTTTCATAGTTGGCTTGTTCTTGAAAGGTGCAAATTTCAGAACATGTATGAATTCACTGAAGTAGTAGGACAACTGATCTGATGCACGCACTTGTTCCAGGTTGATGGCAAATGTAGTAATAAGGCAAGGGTGAGTAAGCCTGGAGGCCCACCCAGGAACCTTTAAACTTCAAAAACAAGTGATAAATGATAGTTTCTGTGATTCTGTCCTGTTAGGATCCCTTTAAGGAATATTTGATGAAACCATACTGTATATTATAGCAGAAAGTCATTCCTTCATAAGACTATGCACAGCGTTTGGCAAGAAAACGAGTTCCTTTTTTATGAGCTGTGATGCAGTTAGCTTATGGAGCTTATCTTCTGACAGGTAAAAGCTTCTTTGGACAGAGTGAAATGATAAAGTGACGATTCTTTGTGAACCTCTTTGGCACACTTGCAGTTATGTATGCAGGTCTAGAGGATAAATAAAATTCTGGAAATAGTAATGAGGTCTGTTGCTAAATTGGAGTGAGATTTTTTTTTTCTTTCCAAATTATTGATTAGCCTGTTTTCAAGATTAACATTTGCAAATTGTCAGCAATTAGTTGCAAATTGAGTATATTTAGTACATGGTAATAGTATGTGTTGACATCCAGCGAGTTCACCAGTTTATAGTTGGCTTGGTCAATAATTCCTATGCTAAGCCTTTCTCTGTGTTGCAAATGTATTATCCTAGTAAGCACTTATCTGTACTTAATGAGTTGTGACTTTCCCAAGCTAGCTTATAATCGCTTGTTCACTATGATGAAATCCTAGCGATTTTATTGTAAGGTCTTACTTCTGAATTCTGTTGATAGTCACGTAGAATAGAAGGACACACTTAAAAGTTTGAACTAGACAAAATTGCATGCATCCAAGCTACCTATTTACAGCCTCAGCTGTAAATCTGAATCTAGGCATCTTATAGCACTGGTATGCCTCTTCCCTTCTAAGTAATTTCGGAAGCACTTTTGCTAAACTGATTTTAATGCAATAGAGGTATTCCCCCACACTTCCACTTCAGGCTGTTTGTGGTCTGTCACATACAAAAAGTTTTATCTTGAAATGTGTGGTTTCTCATTGCCATCAGTCACATTTAAACCTTTTTAGTATCTTTTTAAAATTGATTGGTGATGCGTAAGTAGGGTTTAGAATGCTTGTCAGGTTTTCTTGCGTCCTGTGTCCCAAGTAGGGGGATATGCTCTTTTGGCCTGGTAGCAATGGCAAAATCCAAAAATGTTGAGTTGTCACTAGAACAGGAATGGAGGGGAAATCTTCCAAAGAAAACACAGGTTTTTTTTTTTTTTTTTTTTAAGTAGAACTACAGGCAAAACCTGTGTTGTTTTTTTTTTTTTTTTTTGTTTGTTTTTCTTTTGGATAGAGTAAGCAAGGGTTTATAATCCCTTTCAGTTTATTTTTTGCCATCTGTGTCCCATTGGGGAGGTTTACCTTCACTTCCTGTCTCATACCCAAAGCAGGGAGGAGAAGAGAATCCTCACACATTAAGGGAATTCCTTGGGGACCCTCTGGTCACCAGTGCTAGTGTCCCTACTATTACTTTTCTGGGGACAACCCACAATTTGGATTTTCTTTATGTTCACTTTTGATAATGCCAGCGATCATCCCGTTTATATGCAGCTTATGCCTGCGCCCATTCACATCCAGGATTTCGTGCACCTGGTTACCTATCACGCCCATCCAGTTCTCACACCTACGTAGTAATCACACTGCACGGTGCACACACTTGTTTCCAAGACTCCTGGGATTGATGATGCTGATATCCCTAGAGTCAACGGGACAATACATGTGATATCAATTGTCTAGGTGGCCGAAGGCAGAAGCCATGGGAAGATTTTAAAAAAAAAAAAAAAAATTTATACAGAGAAAAAAATAGACTCTCCAAACACAACATAACTTTGAAAAAGAGGTTAAAGATCCCCCTTAAGCTGAAGTTTAGTGAAGATATTTTTTAGCTCTAATGGTGAAGCATCACACTGCTAGCCTCTTGTATTGTTTTTACACTTTGCAATGTGTTCTGCGAATGGAGAAGTAGATAAATAGTAGGAACTCCCTCCTGCATTGCCAGAACACTTGTCATTCTTTGAAAATATTACAAGGAGAGTGAATGAAGAGGACAAATGTGAAGGGTGAGCAGATCCTTCACTGTTACAGCTGAGGCAGTTAAAGTGTTACTAAACCCACAAAAGTAAAATCAGTCTGTATATGCAGTAAAGCATGCTTGTTATACTCACTGTGGAACCTATGGGGTTAATCCTCTGTAGTGTGTAAAAAGGATGTTTGATCCGGTCTTCTCTGTTCTTCCCCTTCTACTGTCCCCAATCCATCTGCTGATAATACGGAGCCTTGGGGGAAAGCTATGCATGCTCAGTTTAGTGTGTATTGCTAGAGAGTTGTGTGTTTTTTTTCTTTTTTTTTTTTTTTCCTTGGGAGAGTACATGTGACCAGCACAGGGCCATTAACACTGTCCAGAGAGAGAATCAAGGGTCCTGCAGCCTCATAGGATGGTCGGGGGGAAAATAAAAACTCCTCTTACAAGCTTTACCAGTGCTCTGTTGGACACTGATAGAAGTCACAAGACCATTCTAACTGCTGATGAGAAAAGGCATTTAGCAGTTTACAGTTACTATTGCATTTCCATGTTGTGTACTGTAGGAGACCGGATATAGTAAATGCAGGATCCTGGGTTTAGTAACACATTAACCCATGCAGCACAGGAAATTCACCGCTGTAAGGAGGATCTGGCATCACTAAAGGAAGAATTTTTACAGTAACAGCAGCCAAAAGGATGTATAATGCACTTAATAGGTACATTAGGTCCCTGTTGCTGTATATCAAAAAATTTAACTTTTAGCTTTAATAGTTTACTTATTTGCTGTTGCGTGGAATTCCTGTATAAAGAACAACCCAGCTGAAGCTTAAATGTTTAAATATGAGTAGTCCCTGATGGGATAAATCCACCAGATGTCGTCTTTTATATTTTTGGTATATCATCAACATGCTTCCCACTGCAACCCTGTCTGTTTCCTACTACAACTGAATCTGACTTCTACTGTTGTGTTCTCCAGAATATTAAATAAACGGAAAACCAAATGAATCCCCTTGTTGCAACTACTGCAGATGGGAGGATCTGGGAACAAAAGTTAATCTTACTGCCAAGTCCTAGAGACCTAGATTCATGTCAGCCACATCTACCCAAAATGTAATTGCCAGTTTTGGGTCCATTTGATGCTTTCAATAAAATATTATTCTTGACTTTTATATTTTGGAAAAATAATTGTATAAATATTAAACTAAACCATGAAAAAATTGTCTTTGACAAGCAAAATAGAATGTAAATTACCATTACGGATATATACACACAATTACTTCTAATTAGGAAGCAATAAAATGTGTACATTTGCCTGTTTATGGGCTAGATAATTTCTTCTCTCCCCAGTGGTAATTGGGCAACTACCTGTATCAATACTTTGATTGTGTGATTATTATTAAAAATGAAGATTGCATTGATAACAATGTTTCTAATTATTTAAATGTCTGCCAGTGTAATTATTGATTTAAGTGCATTAACTCAAAGCATATTTGTTACAAATCAAATGACCCCTTCTTAAAGGGGATAGTAAGCCTGAAATGCAAACTTAAATTACTAATGCATTATTATTTTCAAAAGAGCTCTTAAAGGGAATCTCTATGGAAGCTGCTCTTCCCAAATTGTTTATAAAAGGTGCAGGAACCGGGTCGGTCAAATTAATCCAGGCTTCAGCTGAGCTTGTTGGCCTTGAATTGGTATTCAGGACTGGAGTTCAGCCTTGATTGGCTTCATGCAAATAATGGCTCTCCGCTCAAGTTGGTATTGATATGGTAAATATGAGCTATGTTATTTTAGTTTATCGGAATTAGTTGTATAATTTAAGTGCTGCATAGTTTTGTCAAATCCAACAGAAACATACATATCCATAGACTGGGTAACCCATTCAAAGGTCACAAGCCATCATAAAAAATACAACAGGTATAAACAATATAAAGGTCTGGGTGGGGAAAAAAAGGGAAACCAGGGGGTGAGTTATGAAAGACCCGGAGGAGTGATGGATGGCCCCATTGAGGGGGGTTTTAGTATATCCGCTTTGCGAGCAGGATGCAAGGAGGGCTGTTCCCTCTTCAGAGAAAGTAAACATATGCCAGTGAATCCAGTTTTTGAGTAGGCCTCATGTCTGTTTTTCACTGATATTAGGTCTTCCATCTTGTTAACTTCTTCTACTTTTGAAAGCCAAAGCGTGATAGGAGGGGGGATGTGGGTCTCTCCATCATAAGGCAATGCACAATTTGGCAGCATTAAACAAATGGCGTAAGATTGACTTGCTGTACGTTTTTTCAGGAATATCCGAGACGTGTAGAGCCAGGTTGTCGGGAAGGACATAATCAGTGAACGTCTAAGAGATACAGTGTACTTCTTTCCAATAGAGTTCCAATTTTGGCTGTGTCCAAAAGATGTGTAGTAAAGACCCACTTCCGTCCTGGCATCTCTAGCACTGGTCTGGGATTGCGGGAAGATATTTTTGAAGTACAGATGGTGTGCGGTACCATCTAGTAAGGATTTTGAAATTAGTTTCCTGAATCCATGTATAGATGGATGATTTTAGAGCAAAACGTATAATCAGTCTTTGTTGGGCTGAAGAGAATAATCTATTTAACCTCAACTCCCATTTCCGTAGGAAGTAGGGAGAGTAGCCATTTGGCGGAGTGATCAATTGGTAGCACATCTGAGAGAGCAAATGAGGCAGTGGAGTCGTTCAAAGTGAGTCAACTGACGTCAAACTGCCAGTGGGTGGGAGAGCAGTCAAGAAGTGTCGTAGCTGCAAGGCACTCCAAAATTCCAGGTGGTAGGTGAAGTGAGTGTTGAAATTGACTGTCAATAAGCAGATTCCACAGAGTGGGAGTGGCTTGAAAACAATGGGAGTCAGCGTGGGAAACGGTCCCCATTGCAGTCCAGGAGAGAAGCATGGGTTTCCCAAATTAGGGTAAAGAGGGGAGTAGGTAGATGATAGGGGAGTGGTAGAGTATATCCAAGAGCAGATGTTCAATGTGGGTCCCAAAGTTGGATGCATTTTAAGAGTGGTAGGGATAATCCTTAAAACATCAGGCTGCCTGGCGTAAGAGGACTTTGCTTTGGGATTGTTCAATCTGTCGCCACAGTTTGATGTCAGTATGTCTGCACCAATCTGTCTTCCCAAGTGCGCTGCCTGATAATATTTCTGTATATCAGGCACCGCAATAGCATCATGGCATTTAGGCAGAGTAAGTAAACGCCTTTTGTAGTCTGGGTCTCTTGTGGGCTCATATAAAGTCAATTAGTATGGTGTTTGCTTGCTTAAAGAATGCTGAGGTTATATGGATCGGCAAGGATTGAAAAAGATAGGAGGATTTGGGTAAAATGGACATTTTGATATTACACCTGCCGAACCAAGAGAAAAGGCCCTGATGCCAATTTTTTTCAGAGCAAAGCACGTACTTTGCTAAGCAGGGGGCACATAGTTAAGTGTATAAGTTTGGCTCAGTCGTGGGGGGATATAAGTGCCTAAATATTTAAGGGCTGAAATGGTCCATTTGAATTGTGAAGTTGGTTCTCCGGGTACCGATTTGGATAAGGTCATGGAAAGGCCCATCGCCTCTGTTTTGGATATAATTGTTTTCAGATTGGAAAGGAAGCTGTATATATCAAGTACTTTTTAAGGAGGTTTTTTTATAGGTACAACTGGATTACTGAGTGAGAAAAGCATGTCATCTGCATATGCAGTGACTGTGTTGAGAGTTTCCAGTTTGTATACCAGTAATGTCTGGGTTTTGTTTGATCCTACAGAGAAATTACTTTAGTGAAAGGGCAAAAAGCGGAGAGAAGGGACAACCCTGTTGGGTACCATTTGGAGATAGGAAAAGGTTTCGAGAGAAGACCGTTTGCTTTGCCATCGGGGTCGAGTATATGCTGGAGATCCATCTGATCATCTTGTGTCTGCATAGTTTATTTATTGTCTGCTACCTACATTTGAAGGCTATGGAGCCATTAAAATAATACTATATCCAGGGCCTTCTGAACGTGGGGCAGAAGGGGCAGCTGCCTGGGATCCAGTTATTTTGTGGTCCAAAGCAACTGAGCTGCCCCTTAACCCTGCGCTGCCCACAAATGGTTAAGTGGATTTGGCTATGATGCAGGAGATGAGGGTGGAATTGAATGTTGGGAGTGCTAGTGATTGGTTGGGTGCTATGTCTGCAGCCTGTGCGACGATTAGTCAGCTCTGTAAGGTAAATCTTGTCCAGGAAGAGTGCCTGTCAGTCCTGGACACAGTCACACCGGCTCCTCTCCCTCACCATGTCTGACAAGCTACAGACCATCGACCCACTGAATTTTTTTTGGTCGAGGGTTTGGCAGGGTATTCGTGTTGCCTAACATCCTCTGGACGCTATCGAGGTGAGACCATTGGGGATGGGGGTAATGCAGGAATCTGTATGGGGAAGGGTGTCCTGTGTAATGATGGGGGTAGTGTGGAAGAGGGGGTCCTATGTAAGGAGGGTATTATGGGGGGGGAAGTGGTTCTGTGTAAAGATGGGGGTAATATGGGGGGGAGGGGTTCTGTATAAAGATGAGGGTATTATGGGGGCAAGGTGTTTTGTGTAATGAAGAGGGGAAGGGGTTCTGTGAAATGATTGTATTTTTTTTAGATACGTGTGTGTGTTTGTTTTTTCGGATGGCTTGGATAGGGAAATTGCACTGGCGGGGGGGGGGTGTCTATACAATGTTTGCTCAGGGTCCAATTAATATTTTCTTCACCCACCACTTAAAAAATGTAAAATATGTAAAGATATTCGATATAATCTCAATGCTGTAATGTTTACATCCTGAGGACAGTGTACCTGTGTTCTGAAATACAGCACACCCTGGCCATAGTTATTCTCTATGGGCAAAGCTAATGCATATGTAGCATTATGTTCTGTTTATTTATTTTTTTTTGTTTTTATTAGCCTTTATGCTGCAGAGCAGGGGGTATGGGCAGAGTAGTGGGAAGGGGAGAGGAGTGGGTGTTGATAGGCCCACTTTAAGCTTGTGTGTCTAAAAGTTAATGCAGTTTTTTCTTCGAAAATACATAAGGATTTAGGCATTTTGTGGTTGAAGATGTTGATTTACTTATTAATTTGCCTACTCTCTTCAGTTTGGTACCTTTTACAGCCAGGTTGACCACTGTTTGCAATTCATGTGCATCCATCATGTGTATACAAGTCCAGAAAGTTTCAAATAGTTACTTTATGTGAACAAGGGAGTAGTATTGTTTCTTTGACATTGAAATGATAAATTTTATGCTATAATTACGCATGGATACTGAAAAGTGTGACTGTTCATTGAAATAAGTCATTATTTTGCCTAGAGACACCTATAACTACCGTGTGTGGGTTTTTTATTTATTTTTTTTATTTTTTATTTTTACCTGCCTCTGTTTTTTTATATGAATTTAGAAGAGTTGGCCATGGCACTGCTTCAAGTTCATATTCCCTGAGTGCAGGCTTCTCCAGGACTCACCTCGTCACAGTGCAGTTCAGGAAAAATATATAAGCTGAGCTACAAACAAATTCACCTTAGGGGGTTTATAGTAGCTCCAAGACACTAGAACACCCCCGCCTGGGCTTGTCCCTCTAACACATTTTATTTGTAATGTTGTTCTTCATAGAGTAAGTCTAACAGGCTCATCAGTGAAATAGATTAGACTGTGTTAGAGCTACAACAGACCCTTGCAGTGTTTTTGTTTTTGTTTTTTTGTTTTTTTTTCATACTTTCATTATTTTCTTAAACGTCTGTTATGATGACTTGAGTGCAGTGTAAAAAGCATTCCCTTCACTGTATGCAGAATCTGCTCCCTAGTCAGGTTGAGTAGCTGTGGAAAAATAGAACATTTTCATTTTAAAGGGCCCTTTTACATGGCGGACTCCGCCTGCTCAGCGGGGGATTGGTCCACTGATTCCCGCTAGGCAGGCAGATGACATATCCAAGTCCACTTCGCTTGTGCAAAGCAGACACTCGCATATTCTCTTTGGGGCAGTCGAATGTACATGGACTGCCTGTCCGTTTACATCCAAGCCTCTAGACTGATGTGGAATAGATCCCCCATCTGTCGGTTTTCAGCAAATTGGATGCAGGTGGGTGTAAATGGACATATGCCTATTTGTATCCGCCTCCCCATAGATAACAATGGGTGGTCCGATCGGGTCCACCTGAAAAACGAACAGGCGGACCTGATCAGTTCACCCGTGTGAAAGGGCCCTAACTCCTTCTTCTTTTTTTTTTTTTTTTTTTTTTGCCAGGTTTTTAGTACTAGACAACAGGTGTATGCGAGCGCACATATAAAAAGGTCAGCCGCTATACACCTAGGTAACCAAGTGAAACCTCAAATAAGCAATATAAACAAACGTGCAGCGCTAAAAATATTAAAATACAGTAAAAAGGTACAAGCAAATATATATCATGAATCATATGAGGCTAAGATCATATAAATGTTCATAAGTGACTTTGAGTGCTCGTAAAAATTCTGCGTTCTTCTTAACACGCTGCTTGTGCAGTCAGGTATAGAAGAAATGCGCACTCACTGGAACGCATAATAAAATGCGCGTTTTTTGTATAATAAATCCTGATGTCATCTGAGATAAGCCAGGAATAGGGTTGAATCCCTCTCAGGGTGTATGGATCCTAAGACTTTAAATGATGATCAGGAAGACACCAGAGGTCCCCTTAAGGGATGGATGGGTGCAGCTCAGTGTATACAGGAGGCTCCCTCTCTGGACACTGGATACCTAAGGGGCTAAACCTCTGCATTGTGTGAAAACACTGTTTTGAACATGACTTTTCTGATCCTCCCCTTTTTCCAGTGTCCCCCTCTTAGCTCCCTGATAAGACATATATCTGTTGCTAGAGAGGTTTTTTTTCCTTGGGAGAGTGCATAGATCAGCACTGTCCAGACAGAGGTCAGGGGTTTTGCACCGTCCTAGAGCAAAATTAAAAATCCACCTACAAGCTTTAACCAGTGCTCAGCTGGACACTGATAGAAGTCACAAGACTGCTGTAACTGCTGATGAGAAAAGGTATTTAGCAGTTTATATTTAATTGCATTTCCATGTTGTGTGTATTGTGGGAGTCCACAGTAAATGCAGGGTCCTGGGTTTAGTAACATTTTAAAGGTGCCATGGGAACAGGACATATAGAAAGCAATTGTTTTCCATGTGCCTTTTGTGGTTACTGGTGGTGTTAAGGTGCAGAAAGATGCCATGTACGGCACAGTGAACGAGGCCTTCGTTCACTTTCATGGCTTTGTTGGATAGGCAAGCATGGCTTTGTTGGATAGGCAAGCAAAATTTCAGCTTGTTGTGAGAGCAGTGTGAGATAAAGCACATCTGTCTGCACTGAAAATCACTAGAAAATTCCTATTAAAGCTCCAGCATAACGGAGCAGCTGGAAAGCAGAGCAGGCCAGTGTGTAAATAGAATGTGTAAATCTGATGGAATGTGCAATGTTCTTTCCATTGTCGGAAGATGACTAAGTTTCTTTAGAGAGAAAATAAAGAGCGTTCATGGACTAAAGCTAAAGTTAAGTGAATTTTTCTTAAAAGAAAATGACCAGGGGGAGTGGTACTTGCCATATAGTTTCCCATGTACTGTTGGTTGCTGTGTTTGCTTGAAATTCAAAGTCCTCTGCCCCCAGATACCCTCACAGTAGTGATCTGTGAGCTGCTGCACTTGACAGGTGCTGACTTCACCCACCCTTCCCACCGCCGTGCCCCATTTAAAGAAGCCATATTATCGTTTTTTACAATTAAAAGCATTCTGTAATTGGTAGAAGCGAACCTTTCATTCATCTGCATGTCCTCAATTCATAGAGTGCTTTTCATTGTGGGCACCATTAGTAGTGCTTCTATGAATGGAGCATGGGGACAGAAAGGATAGGCGTAATTGGCAAGTTCCTGTCATAGGTGCAGCTGCTCATATTAACTCCCACAGCATCAGAAGATCATTGCTGTGGGGGTATCTGGGGGCAGAGGACTTTGGCAGCCACCAGCACACAAACACTCTTCATTCATTGTAAGTACTGTCCCTGATGTGGAAAAAAAATACAATTTTCGCCAAACTTCAGCTTGAAACAAAATGTATTTAAAAGTAAAAATAAGCTGCTTTTTACCTTGTAAGATGATAGCAGTATCTTGATGCCTTGACTTTTTATTTCATCGAACTGTGATAATATTGACCACTAATCTAAAAACTGTGTCTGTATGGTTACATTTGTCTTCACTCCCAGATTTCAGCTCAATCTGAAAATCTTCTTCATTCAGTTTTTGCTGGGGAAATGCCTTTTCTTGGCCAAAAATACCTCTTTGGCGCCAATATATTTCACTTTCATAAGTCCAATATGATCTCCTGAAGTGTTTCAGTTACTTGCCAAGCTGGCAGCACAGGAGGAAAGGAAAGTGCAGGGGCGACTTTTATATGTAGGATATTGTTTTTAAACATTAGTATATGTAAGCTTGGATCATTCTGATGTAAATTCTAACTGAATCTCTATTAATTTGATAAAGCAAAAGATTTAAAAACATTGAAATTTACATTCGAGATTACATTAACATGTTAAATGTTATATTTTAGGAATTGGGGTCACATCTACTGGATTCATTCTTGAGCATAGCATTTTTAAGCTGTTTTTTTTTTTTTTTGCATGATTTTTGCACATTTTGCGCGTTTTCATACAGTGTTTTTGAGTTTTGGTGTTTTTATATTAACCAATAGAGAAAAATCTGTTGCATCATTTGTTGCTAGGTTTTTCAGCTTTTTTTAGCTTGTCCGTCAGCTTTTATTTTTTTATTTTATTATCTTTTTTTTGTTAGGGAAAGGGGTTATAGTTCAGGTTAGGATAAGGGTTAGGGGTTAATATTTTATTTGTCTTACTGTTTTTTATTTTTTTGTTAGGATGTTAAAAAATATAAAATAAATACACAAATAAAAATAATCATAAATGAATAATTTATAATTAACCCCTAACCTTAACTCCCTAAGCCTTAAAAAAAACTATTACATGCATTAATAATATATAATAAAAAAAAGTAACCCTAACATTCTACTAGTATTATTATTATTATTCATAATTTTCCGTTTAAGTTTGGGGGCTAATTGTTACATATTAATAATCTATTTTATTTATGTATGATTTGTATTTTATTTATTCATATATTAGCACCCATTTTTTTTTTTCCATTTGAGCAGAAAAACATGCAAAAATGCACAAATATGGGAAATAATGTGCAAATTGGCTTGGCAATAAAAATGACCATGACTGTTTATAGGTGTTAGAAACTGCAGAAATATATCTTCTCATAACATAACCAAACCTATAAAATTATTAGCAAATATTAGTGCCGTCATCATGACTCAAGCAATGTAAATATCAAAAAACAATTTTAGTCCAACATATAATTAGCTCCCTTTCCTTACTATAGTGTGGGGAATCTTGCCTTTTACACTTCTTAGAACCACAGGACTCCCAGAAGGGGCATGCAAAGGCTTTATTTTTACATGGTTTAAGGGATGGGTTCACCTTTGGTAACATGTTGCATGTTCCACCCATTTTTAGGGCAGAACATGCAAACCTGTTTCCCCTCCCTATGACAGCAGGCAGGGGATCTTCTTCCCGCACCCACTGTCACAATTTGAAAACAGTTTGGTTGTGTGGGGCTCCGCCAGCGCGGCCACATCATTCATTCAGTTTCCTATGAATGAACAACAAGTACCGTTTAGCCATTACAGCTGATGGCTTGTGGTTCTCAATGAACTTTGAGGGTGCTGGTGAGTGCGCTTATAGTCCACTTAGCTTCTTGTCATTCATTAACTGCCTGCTCGTATTGGAGGTAGGGGCAGACAGCTACACTGACAGTCTGCAGGAGACTGACATTGCACCCGCGATCTGCTGATTGTTGATGCAATGCTCTACAGGCTCCTAAGGAATTAGTAAAGGCACATTCTTTACCTGCAAAATAGTGCTTTTATTTTTGAAAGGTGATACTTATCCTTTAAGTACACAGGGAAGTATAAGAAAAAGGAGGGTGGTCGCAGTGATTATGTACTGGTGCTATATATGTTTTCTCCTTTTGGGATTTCTGTTAAAGAATGAAGGCTTGCTGCGTCTCATTATTTCCAGGACTTATTTACATATTTTAAGTGTAATATGGAAATAATTTGAAAAATCCAAGTATAGAAAATGCATGGTGCACTAACTTTGGCCTGGAGGTGGCGCAGTTTTACTTTTACACGTAACTGTCATATTGTCATGCCATCCTTCTGTGTCACAGGCGTGTGCTTCTATAGTGTACACATAAATCTGGAAATGAAAAGAACTTTGTACTATATTATATTGGAGTAATAATGAACAGATGTTTTACAGGTTTTGATCTTCTTGTTTTAATGGTTAAAGGAATTAATAAATTGTCAGAAAATAGGGCTTTTAATAGTCAAACCACAGCAAGGATTTTTTCCTTCTGTTGTAATTCCTTTATTAAATTGCTTGTTTCTCAGGGCCACAGCAGAGAATGGCTAATCTCTAATGCTTTTGAGTTACTAAATACATTATCCCTGCAGCATTGTGTACCACACCTGAGACTTGTGCTAAGAATAGCATGTAATCTGCTCCACCTAACGGATTACAACTGCAGATCCATCCTCATGTATTCATACCTGAAAAAGATTACAGGGGGAAGAAAGGGTGGCCATCACATTAGTACAGATGTACACAGTTTTTAATTCTGCTTTTAAAGCAGGACTCCGGGCAAAAATTATCTACATTTTCTACCTTCACTGAATATGTCATCCATCTTCTGGTTCACTCAGTAGTTGCTCTGAAATAGCCTGCTCATTGTTAAATCAAACTGTTAATTCTCTTTGGTTTCCTCTTTGTGAGACTGGTGGCTGCTGTGCCTCCTATTCCCCCAGCCACTGGTCTTCTTGGTACATCCCTTCTGTAGTAGTTTTTCCAGAAAGCAGTGATGTAATTCAGGCCAGGGGCGGACTGACCATTTGGAAACTCGGGCACTGCCCGAGGGCCCGGGGTCAGTAGGGGGCCCCATGAGATGCCCCTGGTACCTTTTTTCATAGGGTTTTTTGAGTTTGGGCAAGGGCACAGGGGCCCCATGATCCCCTATTGCCCAGGGGCCCCATGAGTTGTCAGTCCGCCCCTGATTCAGCCCCACATGAAGTGGCAGGCAGACTGAGGCTCTCACACATTCAACATGTAGTGGCCTAGGGTACCCACCCACATTCACTACCATTCCTTGTGGTTGATGGGAACTGTAGTTTCCTTTTACTGCAGAGAGAGAGAGAGGAGATGATATGATGTAGTCCCTGCTGTTGCACCTCCTACTTGGCAGAGCAGATGCTGTTATCTTTTGAATTAGATGACTTTCTGAAGATTCAATTAGACTTTCCTCCAAAATTGTAAGGATTCTCAAACTTTTATTAACAGTTTAGTGTTTTGTGTAGGGGGGTGTACTAACGGGTGATTTTTTTTTTTGCCTATACCAGAGTTCTTCTTTAACCACTTGCCTACTGGGCACTTATACCCCCTTCCTGCCCAGCCAATTTTCAGGTTTCAGCGCTCTCGCGCTTTAAATGACAATTGCGCGGTCATGCAACATTGTACCCATATAAAATTTTTATTATTTTTTTTCCCACACAAATAGAGCTTTCTTTTGGTGGTATGTACACGCCACTGGGCTTTTTATATTTTGCACTATAAACAAAAAAAGGTCAAAAATTTTGGAAAAAAAAAGTTTTTCTTTGTTTCTATTATAAAATTTTGCAAACGGGTAATTTTTTTCTCCACTGATGTGCGTTGATGAGGCTGCACTGATGGGTGGCACTAATGGGGGGGCATAGGTGGGTGGCGCTGCTGGGCACTGATCATCAGTGCCCTGATGATCAGTGCCGATCGGTCCTCTGACAATTGTCTGTTATCGGCAGTACTTTCCTCATGCTGTGACAGTGTGAGGAAAGTGCAGCCGATAACTCCATAGACATGCTGGCAGGTGAATTGGATCCTGTCTAAATTGGCCCTAGTATGTGTATGTATGAATGTAAGTTAGGGACCTTTAGATTGTATGCCCCTTGAGGGTTAGGGACTGATGTGAATGTACAATATATGTATGTAATGCGCTGCGTAAATTGACGGCGCTATATAAGTACCTGAAGTAAATAAATAACCAGCAGCTGCATTTACTGGTGATCTGCTGTGTCATTGGACATGGCTGATCACATGGTAAAAAGCTGCTGTGATTGGCCTTGTACCACATCACGTGATCAGTTGTTTCCGTAGGACTCAGCGATCATGGAGATCGCCGGGTGCATGCCCCCGGGGGCGTGGAGGAGGGCGTGTTCTGGGAGGGCGTCATATCCTCCCAGAACTGGCCGGCCACAGTGAAGCTGTCATTTTGGCTATCTGCGGTCGCCAAGTGGTTAATTTTTATGTGTTTTCTAAATGTATAAAATGTACATTGTTCTGAAAAAGTGATGGGAAATCTCTCCAGTGGGCCGAACTGTACTGTCTGTGTCTATAAACACAGGCAACGCAGCTCGGGATCAAGCTCGCAGGTGTGCCACCATAGGAAGTGTCTTCCTATGGTGGCACACAGAGAAGGGAAGGAGCCAGGAGTGTCGGAAGTGGGGACCCAAGAAGAAGAGGATCAGGGCTGCTTTGGGCAAAACCATAACCATTGCAGAGAGCGGTAAGTATAATGTATTGTTTTTATTATTATTTTTATTTTATTTTTTAATTACCCTTTTCACTCACTTTAACAGTGAATAATTTCCCTGGAGCTGTTTTGTGCATGGTGATACGCAATTTGTGTGCCAGTGTCATTGTTTTCATACATACAGAACCTCATTTTTTAAACTTTTATGTTTTACTTAAATGTATTGCTATTGCAAGGGGCTGATAAACCACCTATGAGATGGCATAGTGCCGCTGACAGGTCAGGGGTGTAACAGGGAGTGAAAATGTAGACCAACTCCTGCCTGCTATAGCAGCCTGGAGTCTTTTACCATGCCAGTGCTGCCACTGGCATAATAATGGAGTTGGCCACTGCAAAAGGGGCAGCTGGCCACATTATCTATGTGGGGCAAAGTGCAATTGTCTTTGTAAAGGGCCTACAAGTACCTCTACCCCCTGAACTCTTGAAACACATGCTAACACTTCCTTACTTCTTTTACCTAGTGCCTGGTGTATTCAGACATGGGAGACCTTGTTCACCTGTGGTGGGGCTTAGAGCTAGCAGCCGATTGGTAGGTCCAAGCACCATGACATGACTGAGGTAGTAATGTCACTGCTCCGCTAAGGCTGTTCACACAGCAGTGCGATTTTTGACACATTTTGCCGTGTGATCATGTAATGCAACTTTGGTTGCATTTGGATGTGGTTTGCACATTCAGTGTGGCCAAATCTCAACAAAGTAGCACAGGACCCTTTCCCAAATTGTATAGCAGCTGTGCTGCATTGATGTGAACATGCACCATTGAAAGCAATGTCGTTTCCATTGTCATGCGATTTCAGTGCGACCCAAGTTGCATCTGAAATTATATCTGTGTACCAGGTCTTCGTGTCCATTGCCAGCCAACACTAAGACATTTTAGTATTGGCTGCAACAGAGGAAGAAAGTACTGGACAAGTGATTATTAGGTATTCAGGGAATGGGGGGAGGTGTATAAAATACACTCTTTAAACATCTGCCCACTAAATTTATCTGTAAAACAAAAATGTATGAATAAGTATATAGGGGTTTATGTGCATGCATATTTTAATATAGGTGGAAATGATTATAATTTGAGTCACGTCAGTTTCGATATACAAACGGGCCATCGTTGCAGAACACAGTGCTAATTCTTTTTCTTCAAGTTACTCCCAACGTAGTTGGGATATTTTGAACATTGAAGGAATATTATAGCCACTTCCCATCTTTCACATGAATGTTACATTGTTAGTGGTTGCATGTGGCACACTATAATGTTGTGCACAGAACAACATTTGGAGCATATTATGCATATTTAAACTGTACAGTTTTTCTGAAGGAAATCACATGACTGTTTTTAATTTTCAAGCAACTGAATTGCTGTATTGTTTGGATTTTTGGTTTGGCCCCCTATTGTCGCTTCTTTAGTTCCTGGCACTATTTTCCTATTGCATAATGTCACAAGTGCTAATCTTGCCCAGTTTTTGCTGTCTATTTCTATCCAGTATGTAGAGATTTACAGCTATTTTAATGCTGCTGCTACTACTATTATAATACATAACTATAGTATGGTACGAGCCTGTGTGTAGAGCCCATTTATATGGAACGAGAAAGGAAAATTCTTTTCTTTTCCGAATGTGATCTGTCTAGGGGAAAATTAGGAAATACCACTCCAGCTTTCCATCTCATCCACAAAACATCTAATATGTCTTGCAGCTGTGGAAATTGTGAACATTTTAAAGGAGGCTTTTGTAGTTTTTATGATGCGCTTTTATATAGGTACATATGTATGACTTGTTTGGTTGAATGTTATTAGTATTTTATTTATTTTAAAAAATCGTGATCATTTTTAAACTTTTTGAGATTGAAATCTAGGGGTTCACTCATAGGTTGACAAGTTAAAGTGGAGAATCATTCCCATGACTCTGCTCTCATGCCCTACTAATGCTGAACCCCATTTAATATTAAAAGCTGTAAATTCCTGACATGTTCTCTCTTGTAAAACTTTTAACCAATCTTCAGTACACACTCTACATGGGGTTTGTTGTGCATTGCTGGTTTTTGTTTAGCTGATCCAGGTAAGGCATGCATCGTCTAGCATTACACCACTTGCAATGTGGAGTCCACTGTGACCTACAGAGAATGACAGAAAGAGGCCCACACATTCTTCAGATGCTTTCTTCAGATGCTTTTTGTTGAGCAATGTTGTTTACAATTGTTTTTCCACCCATGTCTATCAAAAGCTAGTATTGCGCAGTGGAAAGGAGGATAATTAGAGACATGCACCTGAATTTACACCGACCAACCATAACTTTATTACCACCCACCTCATATTAAGTAGGTCCCCCTTTTGCCACCTAAACACCCCTGCTGTGTCAAGGAATGGTTGCCACTAGACCTCTGGAGGTACGCTGTGGTATCTGACACCAAGCTATCAGTAGTAGACCATTTCAATTCTGTAAGCTGTGAGGTAGGGCCTCCATGGATCTGACTTATTTTACAGCACATCACACAGATTGATTGAATTAAGATCTGGAGAATTTGGAGGCCAATCAACACCTCAAACTGTGTTCCTCAAATTATTCTTGCACCATTTTGCAGCATGGCATGGTATATTATCTTGCTGAAAGAGGTCATTGCCATCAGGGAATACCGTTTCCATGAATTGTGTACTTGGTTCACCCACAATTGTTTAGGTAAGTGGTATGTGTCAAGTAGCATCCACATGAATGGCAGGACCCAAAGTTTTCCAGAAGAACATTGCCCAAAACATCATACTGCCTCTGCCAGCTTGCCTTCTTTCCTTACTGCATTCCATTGGTGCCATCGCTTCTCCAGGTAAGGGATGCACAAGCACCTGGCCATCGACATGATATGAAAGACAATGTGACCAGGTCACCTTCTTTCATTGCCCTGTGGTCCACTTCTGATGCTTTTCTGTCTATTGTTGGTGCCTTTGGCTGTGGACAGGGGTCAGCATAAGCACCCTTGACTGGTCTGCAACCCCTTATACAACAAAGTGCGATGTCCATTTTTTCTGCTTTCATGGGCACATGTTTATTTGCTGCCTAATATATTCTACCCATTTTCAGATGCCATTGTAACAAGAAAGTCAATGTCTTATTTATTTACCCTGTCCAGTAGTCATAAAGATATGGCTGAATGGTGTGAGTTGGCAGTTAGCAACTTGCAAAAAAGGTATGCAGGTTTAGTAATATGGTAGGAAGAGATAGTATCAAGTACCCTGCTGGGAACAAATATCAGTACCCTCCGTCCCCCCAAGAGGAGGCATCCTTGGTTAGATGATGAACTTTCATTTGTTTAGTTTAGAATGGTATCCCTTTTTTATTTTTTTTTCCCCCTTATCAACCTGAGGGCCCGGAAAACATTGTAAGTCTAAGCATATTCTGATCGTTGGTGTGTGCATATTTAAAGAATTATCTACATTTTAGCTTTAGTGGGAAACCTTTTTCAGTCAATTGGTTAAGAGAGCAAGTGACAGTTTACTGACCAAGTCTGCACTAGCCTTATTGTGTATGTTTTACTCATACGCAGAACAGCCAAGTGTTAGATCTTCTCTCATATGGAAGACTTGTATGAGATTAACATGTGTCTTTGGCTCCATTATAGATTGCAGTGGAACTCTGTACTAACATTGTTGGTCAGTGTTATAACGTCTTATAATTGGATGTGGAGTTAAATCATAACTCATTTGGGGTGTAGATAAGGGAACTACTAAACCAATTGTGACGTGTTTCTTGCTCACTGGGTCTTTGGTGGCTAGATACTCCTTGCTTTCTTTCCTGGTGACCACATAGCAAGTGAGTGGGATTCACCCAATAAAAATATATATAGCAGTACACTTTTCCCAAGTACTAGAACTGCTTTCTGTGCATCTGTTGGATAGTTTCCCTCTACATCCCTTCCATATACAAAATAAAAAGGTTTGCTTCGCGTTGGACATTAAACTGTCCCCAGTGACAAGGATTTTGTCTTTATCACAAGGCTCAGCTATTCTTGGCATGTGTAAATGGTCTTTTGATGGTAAATATAACCTTTACCAGCCAACATTCTTTCACAGGCATGATACAACTAGTATATGTGAATTAATTTTGTAACATTTCTGTGGAATTGTACAGGTGGCATGCTCAAGCATGTATTAATTACAAATGTCTACACCCTACAAAGTGGATGATTATCTTAATTGTAAGAAAAGTATTTATCTAAATATTCTGATGTTAATAGCCAGTTTAGCCATTTACAGTGCATCAAAATATATTCTGCTCAATTCCCCTCCCCTCTATCGGAGGAAAGAAATACCAAGTGTCAGTGGTCAGTTAAGGGATAAAATAACAGTGTCGGTGGGGAAAAAAATAGTGTCAGTGGTAGCTAAATCCTGGTGTCATTGGGAGGAAAAAAGTACCCAGTATCAAAGGTCAGTGGAAGGAAAAATACCTTGGCACCTATGGCAAGAAAAAATGTTTTGTTTTCTGTGGTCATAGGGAGGATAAAATGATCTGGTGTCCATGGAAGAAGATATGTGCCAGTGGTTGGGGGAAAAAAATGCCTTTGTGTCAGTGATCAGCAAGAGGGAAAAGTGCCCCAACATTGCCAGGGGAAAAATGGGGTGTACATTTTTAATGCTTGAGACTCTGCAGGATAATTCAGGAAGGAGAACAGCAACTTAAATATTTATTTTCTATTCTATGCTCTGCTCTTCCTGCCTTCTCTCCATCTTACTCCTTTCATGGAATGACAGATCCTTTGAAATGGGGCCTGACACAATGTCAGAGGGACCAGGTCATGAATAGGGAGAAGAGACAGAAGGCACCTAAAATGCAAGCTCTGCTTTTTAAATGCCCCCAACCCCCCTTGATATATTGCAGTATAAAAGTTGGGAAAATAAAAAAAGAAACCTGTAGAAGTACAAAAGACAGAGTATATTTAATCTGCCATAGCGGGTTCTCATCAGCAAGAACGTGAGGTCACCCCCCGCACTACGGAAGCTGGAAGAAAGATTAGTGTATATAAAAGTTACTTTTACTCTGTTTCAACCCAGGGGAGGAGGGTATTTACAATTTGGACCTTTGGAGTGTAAGGATCTCTGTAAGGTTTAAATAAAAGTTTTGGAAAAGAAAAGCATTGTTACCAATAAGAATACCGATATAGCTGGAGAGTGTTCACATTGCCAGATAACTCATTTTAAAGACATCTGGCCTGTGTCTTTTCTGCTAGAAATCCAGCGCACATTAAAACAGAATTCTTGCATACCTTATCCAATTCTTTTGGCAATCAAAATTCATCACAAGGCATTGCGAGTTTTTAAAACTGTCAAAGAACAGATAGAAATAGGTTCTCCTATTGCTTGCAGCATATACTGTATATTACTGTACTGCTTCTTCACACCAACACAAATCAGGCTTATTTGAACTTAACAGCACGAGAATATGACACGCATGTTCCAGCAGAAACATCAGATAGAAAGGCATATGGGATAACAGAGAACTATCAAAGCCAATTCATGGAAAGGTAGAGTGTTTTTAAAAACTTAAGGTTTTCAACATTGTATCCCAGTGATTTTCAAATCCAACCACACTTTTAGAAACCTCTACACCCAAAAGTCCAGAGTCAAAATGAAAGTGAAGCAACTTGATTTTATTAGAATAAGCTCAGGATGGAGTGAAATGCATTAGTTCTTGTAGGAAGCAGGTATAACAGTCTGTAGATCGGATAGATCAGTAAATTAGAAAACGACTTTTAAAAGGAGAGTAGCTCCCCTTTACTTTTATGGATTTTATTTTGTGCATGATCCAAGATACATGTTCTAGTAGCTTCACAACAGCACATCCTTAAATGCCAAAAAAACAGGTCTCCTACCCATCCAGACAGCTGTGTT
The DNA here is from genome assembly GCF_062004578.1 of Staurois parvus. Lineage (NCBI taxonomy): Eukaryota > Metazoa > Chordata > Amphibia > Anura > Ranidae > Staurois > Staurois parvus. The sequence goes on from NW_028318492.1 coordinate 2,536,255, forward strand.
GTGTGACACAGCTATGTAAATCTCAAAGCTGGATAAACAGATAAAATACATATATGGAAGGTGTTTTATCTTCCAAAGGACTTGAAATTCTATGTATTTAGCTTTATACTTGGAGCTCTTGTTTAAATGTCAGTGGAAATCTCTACCAGGCAGTTGAAATGAAAAACATCTGGAGTGAGTAATGTCTTTTTGATTACACAGCATGTCCAGTTGCTTTTGAATTATTGTTAGTAAATACCATGTGATCGATGACTGAAAACCCTCAAAGGCAGAGATTACTATACCATACAGCTATTCATGCGTCAGTTGCTCTGCATTTGGTTCTCAAAGACTTAAAGCACTATTTAAATCTAAAAACAAAAATTGTTGTGTACAAATTCTTAGATGTGGTGGTTGTGTTAATTTTCTTTCTTTTTTGTTTTAATTTTTTTTTACCTGGTGATCCAGCCAGTAAGTTTGTTGTTTGAGTCAATAATATTGATACCACTTCACGCTAGAAAGCAACTCCCTCCAAATAATCAAAGATAGTGAAAATCCCAATTAAAGTTGATAAGCTGCTGTACTTAAAAACCCAACCAAAAATAAAATATGAAGCTCATGAAATCTCTCATGCAATGCAGTGCCATAAACACACGTACAAAAGTAGTTGAACTTTTCAGTATTCTTCAAAGTGTTATAAAGTATTCAGTTTTTTTAGAAAACCATTTTTTAAAAAAAGAACTAAACAGTTTTTTTTCCATGTGGGTAATAAATCGAATCACCCTTCAAGTTAGGCAGATTGCATTGGTGATTGTTTTGTAGAATGGGATCACTGATGATCAGTGGTGGAGACCTTACATTGTACCTTACATTGTATCCAGACATGTTTTGAGTATTTGTTTTTGATTTGCTTTATTTGTAACATTTGAACATTTATTTTTCCGTGGACACTTTATTGTATTAAGACACATCTTAGTATTTGCTTCTAATAATCTTTATAACCGCAGTTGATTGCGTTTTTGGCACAGTTGATTGTGGCAACTATAGTGCTGTAGTATGGAGGATTTCTTGAGCTTCATACTTTTTTAGTTAGAGGGTAGAGACAAACCATTTAACACTGACATGGGTGCTTACAGTGCCTAGTTTCTATTAATTTACCGTATAGAATAAACTAAAAGGAAAAGAGAAAAGTTTGCTTTAACTGATTAAAAAGTGTTTTGTTCTTCAATTTGTTAGTCAGGTCCACCTAAGGCCTTTTTCACACAATCCGATCAGGTTCGCATGTCAGGTTTTCAGGCGAACCTGGTCGGATGGTCCATGTATTCCTATGGAGTGGTGGCTGTAAACAAACTTGTGTCCGTTTACACCTGTCTACCTCCAATCTGATTTGCGAAAAAGAACAGAAGGGAATCTGTTCCCCTCCATCTAGGCAGATTGGAGAGTAGGAATCAAAATGTAACATTCTTTTTGGCAATCAGGGGTGCCGCGTTCTCCAGGCTAAAGAGGAGTGGGACCTTCTGGCCTGTAATCGGTGCACAGTTCAAAAGCCTGCATCTCTGGTGGTGTGCTTTTAATGCATATTAAATGGGCAGTTTGTATATCTGGAAAGGCTCCATCAATCAATGAAAGATAGATATATATCTATATATATCCAGGATTTAGAGCAGCATATGCTCCCATTCAGACTGTATTTTCCAGTGAAGGCCTTTCGCATTTCAGCAGGACAATGCTAAACCTTGTACTGGGTCTAAACCAACAGCATGGCTTCAGAGTAGAAGAGTCTGAGTGCTTAACTGGTCTGCCTGCAGTCCAGACCTTTCAACAATTGAAAATATGTGGTGCATCTTGAAACGAAAAATATAACGAAGAAGACCCAGGACTACTGAGCACTTAGAATCCTATATCGGGCAAGAATGGGGTAACATTCCTCTCCCAAAATTTCAGCAGCTTGTCTCCTCAGTCCCCAGACACTTAGAAAGTCTTAACATGAGAGGGGATGCAATAATGTGGTAAACATGGCCCTGTCACAACTTTTCTCAGACTTATTGCCATCACTTTCAAAATTAACTTTTTTCTTTAAACTGTACATTTTCTCAGTTTAAACAATTTGATATTGATATGTTTTCTATTGTGAACAAAATATGGGTTTATGAGATTTGCAAATCATTACATTCAGTTTTATTATGTAGACTTTACACAGCATCCCAACGATTGTGGAATTGTAGTTGTACATAAAACAGTATTTTGCTTTTTCGTGTTTAAAATAGAAGCTTTGACCAAGTCAAGTCAAGTTGGCTGTGAATGGGAAACTATCCCTCAGATATACATTTGTTGCAAGTATTTTCACTTCTTATTAGCTCTTTCTTAGTCTTGCAAAACATTTTTTTTGCATATATCAAATACTAATTTATGCTTACTTTCCATTTACCGTAATTACCACAAAATCATTAAGTCCCTGGGGCTTGATCTTTTGGGAGATCTTCAGAAGTTCGTGTTCTGAATGCACTAGCTTTATAATAACTCTTTAAAATATATCTTCATAATAACTCTGAGAAGCTCCCTTTTGAGGCCTGTGTCCAAGTTCTTAATTATTCTTTGTCCTAGGCATCAGTCTTAGATTAGCAAAACTGTGGTATTTGTTAATCATGGTGGTGTGGATCTCATTTCTCAATCCAGTATGGACAGGAAGGAGTGGAGAAGAGGAGAAAGAGGTGTGTGGACCCTCTTCTGGTAACAGCTGTTAAATTTAGGATTTCCCAAAATTTTTAGATTTTCTTGTCTCTCCAGGGCAAATTGTGGAAACGAGCGAGGAACAAAGCAGTAAAAATGAGTTTAACCCTTCCCTACTTCCCTATTCAAAACTTGAAAAAGTCCACTTTAATTTACTTTCTGTTTATTTTTAAAAAACTACTACTGGATGAGAGTAACATCACTTAGCGCCTCTGCTTGATCCTGGGGAAAACTGAGGGTTGTAAATGTCATGAGAAATCCTCTCTGCACACTGCTTCTTAAAGAAGGCTATAATTCCATTTTTTTACATTGTTTTTCCCCTAAATGTAGTACTTTGCCCCATGTAGCTGGGTGCTTCCTAAGGCTTATTATGAAGTTCAGCCAGCCCCCCTTCTCTCTCTCCCTGCATGGCAAATCCAACAACAGCTTGGAAGGAGATGGATCTATTAAAACTGCAGCTTGTCTCAGCTCAGAGTATTGCCAAGACGAGGAATGGTGGGGGTATGTTCTCCAAATACGATTTCTCCTGCGCTCTAGGACCCAGGCCGATGGAGAGTAGATGAAATCAAAACCAGAAGAAGCGACCACCAGTGCATGAAAGGTTGTGCAGCTCCAAAACAAGGCTGGGGAAGCCCGACCAATACTGCAAAGTGAAAAAAACAAGAAGCGCACCAACCTTACGCATTACCTCAGTAACCAAAATTTATTAGTAAAAGAATGGTACTCACAAACCGCGAATAAAAACAGGCATGCAAGTCCTCCAAGGGACTTCAGAGACAAGAGGCCAGCGCGAATCCCATAATGGGGGTAGACACTCAGTACAGCTGAAGCGTTTCGAAGGTCATGCCTTCTTCATCAGAGCTCTGATGAAAAAGGCATGACCTTCGAAACGCATCAGCTGTACTGAGCGTCTAGCCCCATGATGGGATTCGCGCTGGCCTCTTGTCTCTGAAGTCCCTTGGAGGACTTACATGCCTGTTTTTATTCGCTGTTTGTGAGTACCATTCTTTTATTAATAAATTTTGGTTACTGAGGTAATGCGCAAGGTTGGTGTGCTGCTTGTTTTTTTCACCTTGGGGGTATGTTCTCCCGCTGTCTCTTTGCATTCTTCTTGCCGCAGCTTGTCCTGGGAAAATGCCCTGAGCTGAGACGAGCTGCAGTTATTTTGGATCCGTCTCCTTTCTAGCCGCACAGCGAGGGGCAGGGCAAACGTCATAGGTAGACTTAGAATGTTCCTAGCTACATGGGACAAAGTACTACATGTACTTTGTTCATTTGGGGACAGAACAGCATAAAATATGAACCGATAGTCCTTTTAGCCTCTTCCCGTTTGCCACACGCTTATATGTGGGCTTTAACACCGAGTGGCTGCATATATTCGTATATATGAAAACTGTTTACTGTGCTGAGAGCGCACTCCCATTACCCTCCAAGCATAGTAACTAAACTGCCATGGAAAGCTCCTCATGCATACTTGTGATCGGGAGCTTTTGATGATGTGACCGCTGTGACAGCAAATCATAGTGCCCACAGAGGTCACGTGAATGAAATGCCTGCCTCAATCAGGAAAATTATTCGGAAAAGGAGAGGTGATCAATGGAAACTTTTGCTCTTCTCTCATGACTGATTGCCTTTAAAAGATAAGTGCACTTATGCTTCCTGCCTTGTCTCCCTCACCAAAAGTAGACCACCCTCCCCCACTTCAGATATTTGCTTATTTACACTATATTGACAAAAGTATTGTGACATCCCTCCACATTATTGGATTCAAGTGTTCCAATCACCTCCATTTCCACAGGTGTATAAAATCAAGCACCTAGGCATGCAGTCTGCTTCTGTAAACATTTGTGAAAGAATGGGTCACTCTCAGGAACTCTGCATTCCAGCGTGGAACCGTGATGGGTTGCCAACTGTGCAAATCTGTGATATTTCCTTGCTACATTTTCCATGGTCAACTTTTAGTGGTATTATAACAAACTGGAAGCAACTGGGAACAACAGCCACAAAAAATTACAGAACTGGGTCAGTGTATACTGAAGAGCACAGTACGCAGAAGTTGCCAACTGTCTGCAGAGTCAATAGCTAAAGACCTCCAAACTTCATGTGGCCTTCAGATGAGCACAACAGTGCATAGGGAGCTTCATGGAATGGGGCTCCATTGCCGAGCAGCTGCATCCAATCCTTACATCACCAAGTTCAATTCAAAGCATCAGATGCAATGGTGTAAAGCATGCCGCCACTGGACTCTAGGGCAGCGTAGATGTGTTCTCTGGAGTGACAAATCGCACTTCTTTATCTGGCAATCCGATGGACTTGTCTGGGTTTGGTGGTTGCAAGGAGAACGGTACTTGCCTGACTGCATTGTGCCAAGTGTAAAGTTTGGTGGAGGGGGGATTATGGTGTGGGGTTGTTTTTCAGGGGTTGGGCTTGGCCCCTTAGTTCCAGTGAAGGGAACTCTTAAGGCGTCAGCATACCAAGACATTTTGGACAATTTCATGAACCCAACTTTGTGGGAAAAGTTTGGGTATGTCCCCTTCCTGTTCCAACATAACTGCGCACCAGTGCACAAAGCAAGGTCCATAAAGACATGGATGAGTGAATTTGGGGTGGAGGAACTTGACTGGCCTGCACAGAGTCCTGACCTCAACCGGATAGAACACCTTTGGGATGAATGAGAGCGGAGACTGCGAGCCAGACCTTCTCTGACATCATCAGTGCCTGACCTCATAAATGCGCTTCTGGAAAATTGTCCATCATTGCCATAGACAGAATCCTAAACCTTGTGGACAGCCTTCCCAGAAGAGTTGAAGCTGTTGTAGCTGCAAAGGGTGTGCCAACTCAATATTGAACGTGATTATAGGCAGTATGGGTGATCCACAAAGACAGTCACAATACAACTGTTTCTAATGATGCGGATAATTTGACGCGTTTCGGGGGCTGAACCCCCTTCCTCAGAGCTAGAGATGTGTCTGCTGGCCACAAGCCTATATTACTAATGGGATGTCAAAAGACACTCCCACCCACTCTCAGCTGACCAACAAAAAAAAAAAAATGGATAAATTAATTTATCAATCCACTAATCCATTAATTTGCAATACGTTTTATTAATAATTATCTACTATATACTTTTCATCAATTTATTTATTCATTTATTTATTCATCTATTAATTCTTTATTGATTATTTATTACCTATCCTAATACACCTTATTTTTATTACATATTAACTAGTGTACTCTGCATACAGCACACTGATTGATGTTTGATGTTGTTGTTTCGGGGTCCATGTCCCTTTTTTTTTTTTTTTTGTTGGTCAGCTGAGAGTGGGTGGGAGTGTCTTTTGACATCCCATTAGTATATAGGCTTGTGGCCAGCAGACACATCTCTAGCTCTGAGGAAGGGGGTTCAGCCCCCGAAACACATCAGCTTATCCGCATCATTAGACACAGTTGTATTGTGACTGTCTTTGTGGATCACCCATACTGCCTGTAATCACATTGGTTTGTGAGTATACATCCTTTTTTATCTAATAAATTACGTGGTATACTACGGTAATGCACGATGAGAGTGTGCCCTTGTTTGTTTGTTTTTATTTACCAGTGGTCGGATTTCCCGATCTCAGAAGGGCAGCACCTCTTCGATTGGCAATTCCTTGGTTTGCATGAAGATTGGAGCGCTGGTTTCGTTTGTCTACAACTCAATATTGAACCCTATGGACTTAGACTGGGATGCCATTTAAAGTTCATGTGCATGTAAAGGCAGGCGGCCCAATAATTTTGGCAATATAATGTATATTGCACAATTTATCCAGTAGTTGTGTTTTTTTTTTTTTTTTTTTTTTTTTTTTTTTGTGGGGCATTTAATTTCTTGTTTGCATTGCTAATTGAATCACATATTGTATATAAAAGTAAATTTGCATTTGTTTTCAGTAACCTCAGAATGTTAGAATATAATGAGCACATGAGGGAGGTGATGTCATTGTAAGCATTTTTCTCTTTAGAGCTTTATTCCATAAAATATCATATTCTTCAGTCTAAGGAAATTTGAGACTACAAGAAAGCTTACAGTTGTACAGCTGTTCAAGTCATGCACACATCTATGGTTTAGTTACCATCTTAAGCTTGACATTTATCCTTTTTTGTTTAATTCTATTAAATGCTTTGTGGTAGTCATGCTTATAGCAGGTGTAAATATTTGTAATTTATTTTCATGTTCTCTTTTAATATCCGATATTCACTTTACAGAATTATTGGAGCCAGATTTTTAAATGCAACATTGTGGGGATTTTCAATAAGTAATGGTGTAGTTACCAGTGTAGAAGAGCTTTGTAATTGAGTGTTTCATCAAAAAAGATAAATTTTGCTGTATGTGCGGCAGCCCTTCCTGCTGGTCTGAAAAGCGATCTACGGTGTATGGTTGGGGAGGTGATATGTCTCCTCATTACATATTTTAATCCTAAAAAGGCTGAACCACCATGTTGCAACAGTGTGCATTGCACTTAGTTGCAGGGCTGTTGCATCGTGGCCACATACACTTAAATGGGTCAGGCAGCACTACTGCCCATTGAATGCAGCATGTGGTTACATTTCTGAGAAGTAAAGCATCACTCCCACAGCATGTGTATAGCCCTGAGCGGCTGCATGCCCTTCTTTTAGGTGGGTGATCAGGAGAGGTTAAACTGCTGCTCAGCCACCTGATTGAACGTTCCCTTTAACAGATTAGTCAACTAGTATGCAGATTTACCTATTGCTGACAATCCAGTACAGCAGTGAGTCCATGAGTTGCGTAATAAAGCAAACACACACATACTTCTACTGTACTAACAGCTGATTAAGCCCCTGTTCACAGCAGTTTGAATTGTTGTGCTTTGTGTGACATCACATGGCAATGGGAATCCCATTTATTTTTATGGTGCCCGGTCACGCCTATGGAATTTTTCTTTTGTCTGTTTTTTGAAAATGCAGCATGTTCCCTTTTTTTTTTTTTTTTTTTTTTTTTTTTTTTTTTTTTGGAACAGTTTTGGCCTCATAGACTTGCATGGAATTGTATCAAAGATGCATTTACATTTTAGCATGTTTTTGAAGAGTTTGTTGCTCATCCCCTAGCAACTTCTACTCTGTACAAGGTGCAAGGGAAGTGGAGAGATAAGGCTGCAAGAAGAGTGAGGACATTGCTGTATGATCACTACCACCACTATCAAGGCCGCTGATAAGGGGGTAGCACCGCTCCTGCTGTACCGGGCCAGCAAGGAGGGAAAGGCAGGAGGGGAATTGGATGTGGGCAGAAGAGGGAGTGATGTGGGTTGGTGGGAGGCAATTACAGGAACTGATCTCTTGTATGTCTGTCCCTGCAGCAACTGAAAGCTGGCCTCTCCTCCTCTCCCTCCCGCTAGCTTTCAGCTACTGTAGGGAGATGCACACAGGGGAAGATTAGTTCCTGTAATTGCTCCCCCCTCCCACCATGCAAGTCATCCTCCCAGTCTAGGATTTGGTTCCCCTGCTGCCTGAGCCCCCTTGTTTGCCGGCCATGACACACAGTGCTTCCAGCTTCTCTCCTCTTTCCTACTGACTGCTGTGAACACGCTTGGCGAGGAGATCTTCTTAGGATGGAGGGTGAGGGAAGGAACCAGTAATGATGTTATATTTACCAGCCCCTTCCTTTTGTGAATGAACACAATGAGTGTTCGGAACCGATCACTCACTGTGTTCCTTCATAACTGAAGCATTGCAAAGTGTGTTTACTATGCTTCAGTTTGTCAATGAACTGGAGCCTCTGTACAAGAGCACTTTCTGTTCATTCACTTTCTATTGCAGCTGAGGTTTCAAAGAAAGGGACAGCAAAATACGCATGTAAAATTGTGCCTAGCTCAGGGCCAAAATTTGGTCCCTGACCTTCTTTGGTGCAAAAAATGCATATAGAGCAGCCTAGTCAAATGAATAGGCTGCCCCACGCGCAACATGAACGTGTGCGCTTTTAAAAATACTAGCGGGAACCCATTTTCCTGATAAACGATCTGTGAATGGGCCTTAGATTTAGCAGGAATTTTGTATGTTTATGCCTGTTAATAATCATTTTAGTGAAAATATTGTTTTAATATTTTTTGGGGGGGGGGGGGGTGCCTGACAAGTAGAATGTATGGGACCCTGTGATTTCTAACAGCAGCACAGACTACCGTTACAAAGTTTGTAGACATCTTGTAGTAAATAATAAGGAAATTGTGAAGTATTTCATTTTTGGGATGTTTTACCCTCTTCACAACTACAAATGCAAACGACAGAGAAAGCAGGAAGCTCAAAGGTAGAGGACGCCTAATGATGTCACTTGAAATTTGGCTTATTGGCCATAAAAAATGCACGAAGGATTAAAATGCATCAGTTGGGAACTTGGCTTATTGTTCTGATTTGGGATGTTAGCTGTTTTTGCCCACTTGCTATTGATGATCTCTCCTTGCTCGTTGTAAAACAAGCCTATTTATGCTAGTAAAACAAAGGATGGACACTGAGGTTGAATGTAGTCCTGTGTTTGATGAGTCCGAGAGGAATTAAGTCAGGGGCATAGTATATACAGTAGAGTAGTGTGGTGTGTAGAAGTAGAATGTACCGTAGTGATGTTCCTTCTATGAAGCAAAATGAAATTCGTACAAAGTGGTATCCTATAGTGGCAGCCTCAAAGCCTTCCAGATGCCTCCTACTTATACACAGTGAGTAAACCGTGCATTATTACACTTTGTCCTTATTGTGTAGAGGGCAATAGGAGCAGCAAATATTTGAATGCCAATCCACAGTCACATACGTATGCCATGGAGAACCATTGCCTCTATGGTGGACACAAGTACCTGCTGCCCTATGAAGAGCGAAATGTGGGAAAGCCTCCTACAGTTGTGGGCATATTGACTAAATGATTCCCAGTAAAATCTAAAAGAGGAAAGCCTGTTTTCTACCTAAGTGTAGATGCACACCCAAGTTTAGAGGTGTGCTTGCATTTGATTGCATGGCATCCTCTATTAATCATGTGTAGGTTTGCAGCCTCTCTGCTTCTAATGTCTTGTACTACATTATGCAGTTCACTTGGGACTTCGTTTATCATACATATTTTATTACTTTACTAAGTGGAGAAATGGTAATTCTTTATTCACAGTTTACAAAATCTGTTGGCAGCAACATGAAGACTTAAAAATATCATGTTAACATCACATGCTTAATACTTTGGTCGTTTTGTCTCCATTTAACAACAAAGGTTTTGTTCTAGAAGTCTTTCATTTGTGGCCCATAATTGCCGGAGGAATGTGCTTGTCTGGATGCTACAGTATCTTTGATCCTGCTGTTTCCTGCCATCAACTTATCTTTCAATAAAATAGTTTCTGTTAATTTTGGGTACGACTTTAACAAGTGTCTTGGTGAAATGGAAATATATTTAAAGTAGCTGTGCCATAGTTTTCAATTGACTCTCTGGAGACACGAACCGTATCAATAATTCATTTAATTTATGGCTAAAAGCAAAAAGCATTATTCATGTTTGTGTCTACTTGTAGAAAACCGAAACCAATATGAGAAATGAATTACTATAATTCTGATTAGTATATATTTGCTTAGAAATTGAAATGTTCTTTAACCACTTAACCTTAATACGAGCATGTTACACCCCTTCCTTTCCAAGCCATTTTCCAGTTTTCAGTACTGCAATTATTTTTATTTTATTTATTTTTTTGTTTTAATATACAGTGCTTTGAAAAAGTATTCATGCCCCTTGAAATTTTCCACATTTTGTCGTTACAACCAAAAATGTAAATGTATTTTATTCTGATTTTATGCGATAGACCAACACAAAGTGGCACATAATTGTGAAGTGGAAGGAAAATGATAAATGGTTTTTTAAATTGTTTACAAATATCTGAAAAGTGTGGCATGCATTTGTATTGAGCCCCCCTGAGTCAATACTTTGTAGAAGCACATGTCGCTACAATTGCAGCTGCAAGTCTTTTTGGGGATGCCTCTACCAGATTTGGGCGTCTGGAGTGAAATTTTTGCCCATTCTTCTTTGCAAAATAGTTCAAGCTCTGTCAGATTGGATGGAGAGCGTCTGTGAACAGCAATTTTCAAGTCTCGCCACAGATTCTCAGTTGGATTTAGGTCAGAGCAGAGTGGGCAGATGACAGGTCCGTGTGCACTCAGCACGGAGAGAGCCCAGTCTGCTCTATGGGCAGCCTAAGGCCCCTTTCACACAAAGGGTCTGGTAAGTTCCACATGTCATTTTTTTCAGGTGGCCCTGATCAGACCCTCCATTACCCTTATGGGTTGGCGGGTGTAAACAAACTTTTTTGCTTATACCTGCTTACCTCCTACCTGATCTGGTCCACTAGAAAAAAAAAAAATGGAAAGAGATCTGTTCACCTTCGTCTAGATGAATCGGATGTAGGGCAGTCAGATGTAAATGGACAGTGGAATCTGTTTACTCCCGACAGCCCATAGAGCAGAGCGGGCGGTGTTCGTGTCTAATCTGCATAAACTGAGCAGACATGTACCTGATATCCTCCAGCTCTGCTCTGATCAGCAGGAGACCAGTGGACAGATCCTCTGCTGATCAGAGTCCACCCCATGTGAAAGGGGCCTTACAGTTGATAAATCTTATCTTGACAATATTCATGTTCTCTTGTTTTGAAAGGATATTATTACATTTTAAAAGTTAGTATTTAATATAGGTGTAGTTATGGCTGTGTTGGTAGTTGGGTTTTTTATTACATCACTGGTTCTGGCCACATCAAATTTCTGCAGTATATAATGTTACTTTAGAAACAAATAATTGGAGTTCAATTTTTAAAGTGGTTGTAAAGGTTTCAGTTTTTTTACTTTTATTCATTCTATGCATGAAGGTAAAAAACCTGTGTTCATACTCCCTTAATCCCCCTCTCGATCCAGTGATGTGCACTGGAGTCTCAGCTATTCCAGGACTTCATCCAATGACTCCTGCTGCTGTCAATCCCAGCCAGTGAGCCAATGAGAAGAGAGGGGGTTGGGCCGAGCCATGTGTGTGAATGGGCACACAGATGCCCCCATAGCAATCTGTATACTGTGGGGGCACCGTACTGGTAGGAGGGGCTAGGAATGTTGGCAGGACGCCTGAGAGGAGGATCTGGGCTGCTCTTTGCAAAACCACTGCACAGAGTAAGCAAGTATAGACATGTTTGTTATTGAAAAAAAAATGTTTAATCCTTTAGAATCACTTTAAGTGTGCCAAATTCTAAGTTCAGTGATCCAAAACAAGCATTCAGAATCTATTTTGTACTTGCCTGACTGCAGCAGAGTGAATTCTGATTGGTTGCTATGCTGTTGCATGTAAGAAGTGGTAACTGACGGTACACACACAGACATGGATGTTGTACTGCTGTGTTACGAGATGATGGTGTATCCGACAATGAAGAAAACAAATCGATGGGCATTTGTTGGTCTGAATCTTCATTCTTTAGTTAATAGTTTAACCTAAGGATGTTTATATTTCCTTCCAAGTGGTTCTTCCAAATACAGTACATCTGTCACTCTTTCTGTAAACGTTTTCCAAGCAAAACAAACATTAGGAATACCTCTCATGACAAAGATAGGTGTGTGTGTGTGTGTATATGTATGTATATATATATATATATTGTAACAGGGTTAGCTCGGCAGCGGGTGTGTGTGACCCCCTGGATGGGTGCACAACACAAAAAAAATAGGCACAGCACAACAATAGTGGAGGTGAAAACAAACAGGTGCAATTTATTTACAATATTTACAGAAAAAAGGATAAACAAAAAGAAACATCAAAATAAATCCTGGCCAACTTGGCTACTTACTGCAACAACAGCTTCTCCCTAGCTACCCACTAGGTACAGCCTGCTGCTATACCTAGTTGCTAGTACTTGGAGGCTAGCCACACAGGCTTTGGTCTCTCTGCACACAGGTAACAGGTCAGCTCCCCAGACAGTTCAGGCACAGATCTGGTTCCAGGGTGGAGCAACTCCCTAAGCACTCTGGGAGGTTTTATAGAGGTGTTTAATGAGCCCACTACCTTCAGCTGGGCTCATTACCTCAGTGCTGAAGGACTCAGCACTTCCCTCTAGTGGTACAAATCCCCATAAAGCCTGAACCTTGGACAAATATATCGTCCATCCAGGACGCAACCAGGTGATTTCACCTGCCTACTGTCACAATATATATATATATATATATATATATATATATATATATATATATATATATATATATATATATATATATATATATATATATATATATATATATATATGCATGCATACATACATACATACATACATACATACATTGGATGATCTTCTGTCTAGTGATGAAATGTGGGCACGCTCCAAACAATTGTACAGCCACTATAAAGACAGTCACTGAGCTCATTTTGACTTTTTTTTTTTTCTACCCTTCTGGCTTGTGTGTAGGACACATTCCCTATGGACACAGAACTACTTCACTTTCAACAATGATATCTATATCCAGTGAATGGGAATTGCTATGGGAAGTAAAATAACACCCAAATATTCAAACTTATTTATTGTTGACCTGGAGGACAGATTCTTTAATGGCATACAACAAAAGCCATATCAATACTATCGCTGTATTGATGATATTGTCATCATATGGTCAGATGGTGAAAAATATTTAATAAACTTGTAATAATTGTTGAACACGTTTTGACCATAACTTAAACTAAAATGGACTATTTAGACTCAATTGTCAATTTTCTAGACACCACAGTAAACATAAGACATGACAAGCTGCACACCTCAATATACAGGGAACCCACTGACAGATGCAATTATCTGCACAACCCCAGCTCCAACCCAGCAGACTAAACAAGCCATCATACACAGTCAGGCCATCAGATACCACCGTATATGTGAAGACCCAGAAGAAAGAAATAAACATCTCAGAACACTAGCAGACTCCTTCCATAAGAAAAGGTACAAGACAACCATCGATACCAGCATAAACACTGCCCTGAAACCCCCAAGTGAAAATCTTCTCCAATACAAAGAGGAAAAAAAACAACCGTGTACCTCCTAGTAACGACATACAATTCTGCATTAGAAGAGATCAGAACGATAATCGTGGATTTACAGCCCATTATAAGAGGGTGATACGCTGAGAGAAATATTTCAACAACCCCCAATGCTGGCTTTCAGCATCCACCCAACCGCAGGCAGAAATGAATCAGCAGGAAACTTCATTCTGACTACGAAGTCACAAATAAAGGAACTAGGCCCCACAACAAAAACACTGCACACTATGCAGCCAAATCAATCAATCAAAAAGTGTCGCACACAAAAAGTCTAATCTCAATATTCCCAATTTGCACGTTCCTGAAAATGGCTGTTCAGTGTTGGTGGGTGCTGCAGTGACCGCTGGCTGGGAACCTTGTACACTCAATGGGAAATAATGTGACTAGCACACCAAGGATTCCTCAGATGGGTCCAAAGTTAAATTTAATGGTCACATGGTACATGCAAAGGCAATGTTTCGGAGCCACACAGGGACTCTTCGCAGGCAAGTGACTGCTAAAAAATGTTGCCTTTGTATGTACCATGTGACCACTAAATAAAGCTTTGGACCTGTTTGAGAAATCATTGTGTGCTGGTCACATTCCTTCACACACACAAAAGAGACCTGTAATATCACAAGATCCTACAGCTGTTCCTCCAGTAATATTATGTGTATCATCCAATTCTAAAAATGTAGCAAAGGATGTTACATTATTGAAACAGGACAGAAGTTACAAAAACAAGAATTTGCACAGACATACTATTAAAGAGCATAAGGAAGAAAATTTCTATTTTCACCTGTGGGACATAATTTCTTACAACCAGACCACACTATGGGAGACCTGAATGTTTTGGTTCTTAAAGGGAACTTTAAAATGACTCAGGAAAGGGAAACGTTTGAACTAAGAATAATTATTTCTGGAAAAAAAAAAGATGGTCGTCTATATGTGGAGTTAAATCACTATTCAACATTTTTATGACTACTTTTAAACTCTCTGACTCCAACCCCCTCCCACGCACACAATTCTATAGCCTTCGCCCTGCCTTTATATATATATATATATATATATATATATATATATATATATATATATATATATATAGATAGATAGATAGATTTTTTTTTTTTTTTTTTCTCTTCCTTAGAGATTGTCTTAAGATTTTCCTAAAACTTTGTGCATTAGTACTGCTTGGACCTTGAAGAAGGGGGTACACTTGTCCTGAAAAATTGTATGTTAGTGCAAATAAAAAGCATCACAGACCGTACTCAGTTGTTTCTGTTCTCCTACTCATCTCACAATCCTTGGCCCCTTCCTGATAGGTTTCTAGTACTGAGTGATCTCCTCAACCAAGATTACAGGTTTTAATGGATTAGAAAACATTTTATCCTGTATGTGATGCTTAGATAGGACATTAGCAGGGATGTTACTAGGTTCCAAAAAGATTGGGTGCACCCCTGGCCATTTAAGTTGTGATGATGTGGTGCTTGCACAATATCATCCCTTGAGCTTTCATTTCTCTGTATCCCCACCCTTAGGTCTATGTTACCGTTTCTGGTGCACCTAATTGCCATTAATTCTCTGGGCCTTTCTGAGAGGGGTTTGTAAACCAAAGAATCCAGACTGGCAAAAGACCCCACAAAGATTCTTGCAAGGCCACAGCTTCCATCACACCTTTATTGTACTGTACAGAAGTATCGTACAGAAGTAATTTTACAAGCCATAAAATCATTTTTCCTGAAAAAATCCAATTAAGTCTTCAACTGTCCCAGCTGTATTTTACAAATGCATTATCTCTGAACAAGAAATAACAATGTACATTTGAACCAAAGTTCAGTTAAGATTGATGTTTTCCAAGAGAAACCTGGGTTGAAGGAAGAAACTGCAAAGAAAACTAGGGGCACCCAGTAGAAGACTCAGGGTACACGATCTAAGTGTTGGGGTGGACAACATCCGTGCATATTGCACTACAGTTATCCTATGTAAAACCAACATTGGGAAATGAGAAAAAAATATTAAATGATCTTTTAAAATTATATTTTATGCAGACATACAAATGCTTACAGGTTACTCAACTTTACACCTTTAACTGGCTGTGGCTGATGGAAATCTGCTCACAGCTGTATAAATAGGAGCACATGATAGATGGTTGACCTAATACTGTGTACTTAGTTGTCATCACAATTTTTGTCACAGGGAAAATCTGGCTTGACTGACACATACCCTCTCTGCAGAGAACACAGTGGGACGCATAGTAATTGTGCCTAATGGTGCTTCACTAGAGGCTCCAGACAGCACCAGACCTGTAAATAATGCAAAACCTCCCACCAGTTTCATTATCCCTCCTGGGGGTATGATGCGCACATCACTAGGTCATGGTCTGCTTGTCACAAGACTACTGCTTGACATGAGGCTGAAGCCACAGCTTGTGTGTGTATATATATATTTTTTGTTTGCTATCAAAGCAGACAGCTGCAGGGAAAATAATACCAAATCTACCATTCCGTTGTATATTTAAGTAGGAACTGTAACCATAATGTGCACATCATGGGTCTTTTTTGTAATTTCGATCTGGACATTAGGGGCAGAACCTGTGTTTTGCCAATGCAGGGCAAAACAAAAGGTTCCCTTGGCTGCACCCCCCTCCAACCCCTCTGTACATACCTTTCCTTTGTTTTCTTGCTGCTCCATTCATCCTGCAGCACAGTGGCTAAATGGTTAGCACTTCCGCCTGGCAGTACTAGAGTCGTTGGTTTGAATCCCAGCCACGGCACCTTCTGCCTGGAGTTTGCATGTTCTCCCTGTGCCTGCGTGGGTTTCCTCCAGTACTCCGGTTTCCTCCCACACTCCAAAGACATGCTGGTAGCTGAATTGGATCCTGTCTAAATTGTCCCTAGTATGTATGAATGTATGAATGTAAGCTAGGGACCTTAGATTGTACACTCCGTAAGGGTTAGGGACTGATGAGAATGTATAATATGTATGTAAAGCACTGCATAAATTGACGATGCTGTATAAGTACCTGAAATAAATAGATAAGAGAACGTGCCAATATTTGGGTATATGGATAGCATGTAATTCCTCCTCTTTACTACCTCATAGCTGTACTGGTGTTTTTGGGTATTGCTGGCTCAGACACCCGGGGTTGCTACTTGAGGCAGTTTGCAGCTCGCAGCTCGCATAGGACTTTCTTCCCTTGTTCTTGATGGTTAAGTGGAGTGGAAAACAAATTGAAAGTGGATGGCAGCAGTTAAGTAAATCTGTTTTGCACTGTTCCTTAAACCTGGATAGATTGTGTTATTGCCAAGCACACCTTTTTGTCTTGTATGATCTTCTGTCTACCACAGTTTTTAACCCAACTAACCCCCCCCATGCTAAAAAACTTCTGCAAACTTTCATTCACTTGCAAGATGACAGAGGAAAAATTGTTCCCCCTCCCCCCACATATGCAATCTCCCTGGAAGGCAGTGGTGATGTAGCCTTTCCAGTATTCATAGTTCCCTGAAGCATTGGTGACTTATCCAGGTCCTCAAAGATGAAGTGGACTACAATAAATGGAAAGTAGCTATTTTTTTTTTATGACTTCCAGGTAATTTGAGAAGGGCATGCAGAGGTGCATACTGCAGGGGATTTTTGTTGTGTGGGGGGGGGGGGGGGGGGGAGTCCGCTTTTAAAGTAACTCCCTAGCAGCACATTGGTTGCTGTGAGAGATCCGATGACCGCTACATGGTTAGGTCTTTTTTTTTTCTTAAGCCCTTTTAAGCCTTAGAAAATGGGTAGTTAAATGTTTTCCATGGTTTTATGATATGCACAGGTTAAACTGTTGTCTACCAGAAGCCTGACATGGGAGCAAAAGGGTATTATAAGGGTAGCAATAGAATGCAGCTGTAAATTACAATTTTTATCTTGCAGAAAGTGATCCACAGTTCAAGAGCTGTTAAAGCTCATGTAACACAGTGAAGGATATAACATCAGTAGCAATGCCTGAGTCATCCCACCTACATAAAGATGGTGGAAGATGTGACTGCCTCCACCTGAAAACCTTCGGTGCCGAGTGCACTTGAGTCATCGTTGAACTTGCTGTTCTCTACAATGACTACAGTTGCCAGTACACATTGAGACAATTATGTTTGCTTGATGCACTCAAAATAGAGCTAGCTACAACTGAGCAATGTTTGGAAGACAGTCCTTATTTTTTTTTTTTGTATTGTTTTCGAAATGAGCAGATACTGGAATTTCACAGATCTGAGAAATTTTCAACCAGATAGCTTTTATTGGATCTACCAAAAATGCTCCATCTTAGGGTTTTTATAACTGGCAGTTGAATTCTTTTATTCAAGAATATTCTTTATTTTAGAGAGAAAAAAGTTCCTCCGAATTTCAAAGACAAAAACATAATTTTATAGGACAAGATAATATGGCCTATGGCAGGGCTTAAAATTTCAAGTCCCGAGCTACTAGACATTACTCGCCACCAACAAACACACAAACAGACACCTGTACACAGACATGTACATACACACACAGAAACATGTACACACACGCAGAGACACATGTACACACACTGGCACGTACAGACACGCAAACACACAGATACATGTACATACACAGAAATACACACGCACAGACACATGTACGTACAGACACACAAACACACACGTACATGCGCACACTCACACATGTACACATACATGTACAATGTACATACACGCAGACACATGTACAGCTACACACATTTACATACACACACACACACACACACACACACATGTACATGCATACACACACAGCCCTATAAAAAGTTGCAGTACTTCGTTGTTCACTCACAGAGCCGGGTACTGCACTCTAGGGGGAGGCAGAGAGCACAGCACACACTCCTTCCTTTGCTTTCACTGCGCTTAGCTATTGAGCAGTCTGACGGTTCCCAATGACAGATCCGGCCTGAGCTCTGAGCCTGCTCAGCAAGATGGTCCTGGGGGACACACTAGCCCCCACCATAATTTCCACTCGACATTAGCAAGCAGGCGAGTGAAAATTTCAAGCCCTGGCCTTCGGTACAAGAAATAATCGAGAAATCGATCTTCAATCTTCTTGTAGCAAGTGTACTTTTGTAGAAACTTCAAGTATGACCTTGAATTACAATGTATTATATACTGTAATTCAGGGTTTCTTAACCAGGGTTCCATGGAACGCTAAGGATCTTCCAGATGTTTCTAGGGGTTCCTAGAGCAATGAGCAATTTCTACATCTCCGATAAGTTCCCACTGACACCATTAGGCTTTTTTGCTATTTGTAAGGGGATAATTATTCCCAATGATCACAAGTGTATCATGAGTTGCAGATATAGTAACTTTTAGCAGGGGTCCTTTGAGACCGGAAAGTTACTTTGTTGAAAAGGTTGAGAAAGACTGGTGTAACTATATTTATGCACAGTTAGTATGCTTGTTGATGAAAAAAATGTACAGTAAAATCCAAGGTCACCAATTAAGGCAGGTGGTTTTTTAACAACCCACACCAGATCTTTTCAAATTTAAAAAAGATACCTCAACACAAGTTGGGCTTTACAAATGTAGGATAGATTTCACTGTTTTTATCCAAAGGCATGTGGTAAAGGGTTGGGGAGATGGCCAGAGTTGTGCAATATTTTTCTATTTTTCCTGGCTAGGTATAGTGTTTTGGTTACTGCTACCTCTAGGTGAGGGTCATCAAAGGGAAACTCGAAAAGTTGTCAGGTTGATCATGAATGGGCAGATGTCTCCCTGAGAAATATGTATGGGAGGATAAATGCCCGTCACCTGAAGCCCTGAAACCCTCTTGCTTCTTGTGTGACTTGCCTGATGGACTGATGTGGTCCAAGTGAAGTTAAGCTCTTTCATCTTAATAGAGAGATCAATCAGTTGCTGTAAAGAAGTTTGAATGTGAATAGTGCCTGTTATAGCCTCATTGGGGGTAACCTAAAGGGCAGATATTTGCCTGAGTTTTACTTAACTTTTTTCTGAATTCATACACAGTGCTGTGGTTTATGGACTGCCGTAGTCCAGTGTTCCACTTTATTTATATGAGAGTACGCTAGTATAGATTGTGGTAGGAAACACCACAAACGAAATCCATTGCGATAGAATTCTACTGCTTTTTATCCTAGTGCTTGAAAATTAATTTTGAGTAGTGGAAGTGGAGCTAAAGAAGACACCAATTCATGCAGCTATCTTCATCTCATTAAATCATATTTCCCCAGATATCTATCAAGTTCCCTTTTGGGAGTTTCCATAGACAGTTAATTTCTGTCTTCTGATTTTTTTTTTTTTTTTTTTTGCTACTACAGTATATGTAAAAGTATGTTTCCTGCATTTCTTTCCAAGAAATAAAGATAAGATTGGGTAATTACTTCCAGAGGACAAAGTCAGTGTTGCATTCTGTTAATTTAAGCAAACATCCTGAGGTTAGTTTCAGCAGACCTTTTTCAAGGCACAAGTTTGAAAAGGATTTTTTAAAAGTATGTAGTTGAGCTGTGAGGTGTCGCTGTAGGTCCAATTTTTATATTTTGTGACCAATTACAAATGTAAAAAAAACATACCATGTGTGATGCCTTCTGTGTTTTACATTAAATGTACCAGAATGATTTTTCTTGGGTAGAAAATAATTTCTTTAAAAGAAAATATTATTTACAAATGTTTTTGCTCTTTAAGGTAAAGCACATGAAGATGTTTTTAAATGCACTGTATAAATCACAAATGCTTTCTAAGCAGTAGCAACAAAGAAGTATTTAAGATCCTAATTAGAAATCAGATGACTTAGACTGAAATGAGTTGCCCAAAATGTTTTAGAAAAAAAGTTTCCTTTTGTCTTGGAAATGAGTGATCAGAGAGAGAGATTAAAAAAAAACATTTACCTAACGTAAGAGGTCTAGATCAGTGGCCATTCACTTGCAAGGTAATGGGGGCCTCAAATGCGCCCCCTGATATTTCCAAAGGGTCACATATTGTTACATGTAATGCTACAGAAAACTGTCAGACTGAAGACACACTAGAGGAAATAGTCAGAGATTGTTCTACTAGAAGTGGTTGGATACTGAATATAATTTTTTTGGACCAGAATTCAGTGTCATTCTAACGCTTGTCCGCCGCCCTATAGTAGAATTACTGCTACAGGGCGGCAGAGCTGTGCAAAATTAAGTGTGTATATATACACGTGATTTGCATTTTCAGAGTGGATGGCGTGTGCCGCCCTGCCCGCACCGCCATTGGCGGCTACGGATGTCAATCACCGGGTCCTGTCCAGAGATTCCCTGCCGACACAGCAGCATGTTTCCCTAGTAAAAAACACACAGCTCATCATGTAAAACAGCACACAGTTAACCCTTTGATTGCCCCAGATGTTAACTCCTTCCTGCCCAGTGTCATTAGTACAGTGTCAGAATGCCTGCCGCAGTCCTGCTATTAGTCACTGATCACCGCCATTACTAGAGTGTATGTGTGTGTATATGTATGTGTGTGTATATATATATATATATATATATATATATATATATATATATATATATATGTATGTGTGTGTATAACGGTATATAGATTGTAAGCACCAAGGAGCAGGGCCCTCCTATCCCTTTTGTATTGAACTGTATTATTGCTGTATTGTCTCCCGTTATATTGTAAAGTGCTGAGCAAACTGTTAATGCTATATAAATCCTGTATAATAATATATATACTGCCATTTGTAGATGCTATAACATTCACATAAACCAAAAAAAATTCCATGTATTGTTTGTTTTTTGTTTTTTACCAAAGACAAGTAGCAGAATACATTTTGGCCTAAATTTATGACAAAATTAGATTTTTTTTTTTTATTATTTATTTACTAGATATGTTTTATAACAAAAAGTCAAACATATTGTGTGGGGTTTTTTATTCATAATTGTCGGTCTTTTTTTGTTTATAGCGCAAAAATAAAAAACGCACCGGTGATCAAACACCACTGAAAGAAAGCTCTATTTGTGGGGAAAAAAGGACATCAATTTAATTTATGTACAGTGTTGCATGACTATTCAATTGTCAGTTAAAGTAATGCAGCGACGTATCGCAAATAATGGCCTGGTCAGGTAAATTCTCTTTAGGGCAAGTGGTTAAAGGAACAGTGAAATTTGCCCAGGAGTGGCATGTGACTAAATATGCTGCAAATAGTCTATCTCTGATCATCTCTATCTCTGTTAAGGATTTTTTGCAAACCACCAATATCTTCTCCTTACATATTTAAGGCTTGGTTGTTGGTTGGGTAGGACTCACACACTTGAAATTGTTGTTTTGATTCAGCCAGATCTGCCAACTGTAATCTTGCAGCATTCTCGTATTTTTCTGATAACTTGAACACTCTGACATTCAGCCCTCCTTCCACTGTACTAATTGTATGCAGCTGGCTGGGGTTTTCTCCTACTTACATACCAGTCATATTGCTACACATATGATGAGAGAGGCTATTTGAGAATTCTCTGGTGTATCATGCAATGACTTCATATACATATGTCACCATTGAAGTTTGCAGTGGGAGGCTATACAAATGCAGGCAGGAGGTAACTATGTGTTTTTTTCGCATACATTTAGTAAAGTTTGAGGTTTAAAATCATCAACATTTTATTCATCTCAGGTTTATAACTAGATATTTTGTATCACTTTTAGAAAGGGTAATCCTACTAGCCTCCAGGGAGGCTAGGCACAAGTGGGTGACTTCTTAACAAAATGATGGTGTTTGTATCAACACAGCAGTATCGTATAGTTTAACAGATATAATAAATAGAGAATGAAATAGAATATCTCATACTGATCTTATTGTATGCACATCTTGTGGTTTTATGTATTTTAAGGATCCTTGGTCATTTTGAGCAAATATACGATGAGTTACGAACATAGGCAGGGAGAAGGGTTTATAACCAATAGCAGGGGCGGACTGACCATTTGGAAACTCGGGCACTGCCCGAGGGCCCCGGGTCAGTAGGGGGCCCCATGAGATGCCCCTGGTACATTTTTCATAGGCTTTTTTGAGTTTGGGCAAGGACACAGGGGCCCCATGATCCCCTATTGCTCGGGGACCCCATGAGATGTCAGTCTGCCCCTGACCAATAGGATACCCTCTGTTATAAATATTCTACCTGTAATTTTTACTTTTTTTTTTTGGTTTAATTACACTTTAAAGAGGCTTCTTGTCTTTACATGTTTTTTTTATTACCATTTATCATTTTAAGTAAATATGCAGGCCAACATATAAGAGCACATTGATAAAGCAGAGAATCCAGGTCCATGTGTTTTAAATGACAGTAATTGATTCTCCACTAGATCTTTTGGCATTGATATTGTGTGTACTTGAACAGAAAACTGTGCAGCAGCATGTCCAAAGGGTGGTAATAAATGGCATATTTTCTGCATGGTCTGGAGTTGAGAGCAGTATGCCCTAGTGCTCTTTCCTGGGACCAATTCTATCTAACATGTTCATAAACGATGTAGAGGTTGGAATAAATAGTGAACTTTCCGTGTTTGCTGATGATGCAAAGCTAAGCAGGGCAATAACTGCACAATATGATATAGCAACTTTACAAGAAGATCTAGTTAAAATAGAGGGGTGGTCATCTATATGGCAGTTTAGGTTTAATGTATAAAAATGTAAAGTAATGCACTTGGGAGCTGAAAATATGAATGCAAGTTACGCACTTGGGGGAGAACCTCGGGGGGGGGGGGGAAATCAAGGATAGAAGAGGAACTGGGGGTCAAAGTAGACCAGACTCGGCAATATCATGAAAGGCCAACCTGCAAAAGCAAGGCCAGCAGACTATTGGCATGTATTAAAAAGGCGATTTATGCAAAACATAAGGCTATAATTCTACCTTGTTGCAAAAAACTGCTGCAGCCACTATGGAGTATTCAGTCTAGTTTAGGTCACTATTATTCAGGAAAGATATTCTAGAACTGAAGAGAGTCCAAAGAAGAGCCACAAAAATAATGAGGCTGTAAGATATCCGTTTTATAATGAACAACTACAATAATTAAATATTTTTCCTGGAGAAGTTGCTTGAGAGGGGACATGATTTCAATATACAAAATATTAAATGGCGACTTGTAATGGGAAAACCCTGTTTACTGTAAGGTCTCTAAAGAAAAAGGGTTAAGGGGTTCTTTTCTGTTAGAGAGGTAAGAATGTGGAGTTAATCCCAGACAGAAAGGCACGCACCCGACATATGTCCTTGCTGCTTCTCTTGCTGTAGTTTTACCAATAGTGCTAATAAAAGCTATGCTTTAGCAAGGACATATGTCGGGTGCACACCTTCCAATATTGGATTAGTATCCTGTGTTGGGGATTAGCACCCTGGGCTGCTGCACTGGCCTCTACACTTGTGCCTGGCTTTGAAGGTGGAGCATGGTATTGGTACTGCTAAAGCTGTGGAACTCCCTTCCACTGTTTTTGGTTTGAGATGTGTGGATAAATTAAGTGAATTAACACAATGTATTGTCACATGGAAACTGGTAGTAATGACATAAATACACAAACATACTGTGTGTATGTATGTGTGTGTATATATATATGTGTGTGTGTGTGTGTGTATATAAATTTGTGTGTGTGTGTATTTATTTTCACACTGCTCAAAAACATTTTAAAGGAACGCTTTGAAAACACATCAGATCTCAATGGGGAAAAATCTCCTGCTGGATATCTATACTGATATGGACTGGGTAATGTGTTAGGAATGTAAGGATGCTCCATCGTTTGATGGAAATGAAAATTCTCAACCTACAGAGGACTGAATTCAAAGGCACCCCAAAAATCAAAGTGAAAAAATGATGCAGCAGGCTAGTCCATTTTGCTGAAATTTCATACCAACTCAAAATGGTACTCAGTAGTCTGTATGGCCCCCACGTGCTTGTATGCATGCCTGACCATGTTGGGGCATGCTCCTAATGAGATGGATGGTGTCCTGTGGTTTCTCCTCCCCATCTGGATCAGGGCATTACTGAGCTCCTGGACAGTCTGAGGTGCAACCTAGTGGCGTCGGATGGACAGAAACATGATATCCCAGAGGTGTTCTAATGGATTTAGGCCAGGCAAGCGTGGGGGCCATTCAGTGGTATCAATTCTTTCATCCTCCAGGAATTCCTGCATACTGTCACCACATGAGGCTGGGCATTGTCGTACACCAGGAGGAACCCAGGACCCACTGCACCAGCGTAGGGTCTGACAATGGGTCCAAGGATTTCATCCTGATACCTAATGACAGTCAGGGTGCCATTGTCTAGCCTGTAGAGGTCTGTTCGTCCCTCCATAGATATGCCTCCCCAGACCATCAGTGACTCACCATTTGTTTTATAATATTTTTCTACATTTTCCTTGGTAATTAGTTAGGCCTTGCTAGTTAAATTTTTTTTTTTTTTTCAATGGTGCTGAACCCCGGTGATCTTTGATCTTTTTCATGTTAATCAGGTAGATCTCCACCTCTCAAAGCTTGCCTACCCCTGCTATATGGGAATACAGCTGTACTTAAATAAAAAAGCAAAAAAACCCTGTATACATTTGTGGGCAGTAGGACATTGTTTAATCAAATCCTTCCCCAGCACTCACAGTACATCCTACAGTGCTGTAAACTATGACAACTCTTTTCTTTTCGCTAAGAATTAAAAACAACAGTGTGTTTCTGAAAATGTCCAAGCTGGCTGAGAGCAGTCATAGAAGTCTCTTGAGATTATCTGCCAGAGTTGTCAGTGCCACATGGAGAACCCGATTATTATCTGAACCTGTCAGTTGCTGTTATGTAACAGAGCATTCCTAATGTCTACACTGTATATCCAAACCCTAAAATAGGCCTTCTGTTACATCATTAATAGTTCATGTTATTTTACTTATATAAAATGTGTATATGTAACGGTCTTATTTAAGATTACATTAAATCTCTGGCAAAGGACATCAGTGGGAAACCATTAAGGATGGGCAAACAAAATAATTTACTTTTGTGTATTTTTATTTATTTTTCTAACTTCATTTTATTGCTATCACATCCCTATGTCCCCTATGTGATAGTATATGAGTGACAGGTCCTCTTTGTAGCATGGAGTGGGTGGGGGCAGTGTGTGCAAGGAGGGGGCAGTAGAGGAGCAGTGTATACAGTGAGGGAACAGTATATACACTCAGGCTTCCTCACTGGCTGCCGCTATACAGTGAAGGAAATAAGTATTTGATCGCCTGCTGATTTTGAATGTTTGCCCACTCACAAAGAAATGATCAGTTTTAAAATTGAATGGTAGGTGTATTGTAACACTGAGAGACAGAATAGCAACAAAAAAATTCAAAAGAAATGCATGTCTAACAAATTATGCACTGATTTGCATGTTCATGAGGGAAATAAGTATTTGATCCCCTTCACAAAACATGACTTAGTACTTGGTGGCAAATCCCTTGTTGGCAATTACAGAGGTCAGACGTTTCCTGTAGTTGGCCACCAGGTTTGCACACGTCTCAGGAGGGATTTTGGCCCATTCCTCTTGGCAGATCCTCTTCAAGTCATTAAGGTTTGGTGGCTGACGTTTGGCAACTCGAACTTTCAGCTCCCTCCACAGATTTTCAATCGGATTAATTTCTGGAGACTGGCTATACCACTCCAGGACCTTAATGAGCTTCTTCTTGAGCCACTCCTTTGTTGCCTTGGCCATGTGTTTTGGGTGATTGTCATGATGGAACACCCATCCACGACCCATTTTCAATGCCCTGGCTGAGGAAAGAAGGTTCTCACCCAAGATTTGATGCTACATTGCCCCGTCCATCGTCCCTTTGATGCGGTACAGTTGTCCTGTCCCCTTAGCAGAAAAACACCCCCAAAGTAGAATGTTTCCACCACCATGTTTGACAGTTGGGTGGTGTTCTTGGGGTCATAGGCAGCATTACTCCTCCTCCTCCAAACATGGTGAGTTGAGTTGATGCCAAAGAGCTCGATTTTGGTCTCATATGAACACAACACTTTCAACCAGTCCTCTGCATCATTCAGATGTTCAGTGGCAAACTTCAGACAGGAGTGGACGTGCTTTCTTGAGCAGAGGGCCCTTGCAGGCACTGCAGAAGTTCAATCCTTGTTGGCGTAGTGTGTTACCAATTGTTTTCTTGGTGACTGTGGTTCCAGCTGCCTGGAGATCATTGACAAGATCCTTACGTGTAGTTCTGAGATGATTCCTCACTGTTCTCATGATCATTAACACTCCACGAGGTGAGATCTTGCATGGTGCACCAGACCTAGGGAGACTGACAGTTGTTTTGTGTTTCTTCCATTTGCGAATGATTGCACCAACTGTTGTCACCTTCTCACCAAGCTGCTCGGCGATAGTTTGGTAGCCCAGTCCAGCCTTGTGTAGGTCTACAGTCTTGTCCCTGACATCCTTGGACAGCTCTTTGGTCTTTGCCATGGTGGAGAGTTTGAAATCTGATTGTTTGATTGCTCCTGTGGACAGGTGTCTTTTCTACAGGTAACAAAATGAGATTAGCAGCACTCCCTTTAAGAGACTGCTTCTAATCTCAGCTTGTTACCTGTATGAAAGACACCTGGTAGCCAGAAATCCTGCTGAATGATAGGGGCTCAAATACTGATTTCCCTCATGAACATGCAAATCA
Source organism: Staurois parvus (assembly GCF_062004578.1). Taxonomy (NCBI): domain Eukaryota; kingdom Metazoa; phylum Chordata; class Amphibia; order Anura; family Ranidae; genus Staurois; species Staurois parvus. Next base: position 2,563,628 of record NW_028318492.1, read on the forward strand.
GTGCATAATTTGTTAGACATGCATTTATTTTGAATATTTTGTTGCTATTCTGTCTCTCAGTGTTACAATACACCTACCATTCGATTTTTAGACTGAACATTTCTTTGTGAGTGAGCAAACATTCAAAATCAGCAGGGGATCAAATACCTAATTCCTTCACTGTATGTCGATGACGGTTTTTAAATGCAGTTACCGACTTTTTTTTCCCCTTCACTATAGCTCCAAGAAGGAGCTGTCATTCTCCTGCCACTAAAGGAAACAAAGGGGTGGGGTCACCCAGTGACATTACCCAGTGGCCCCGGCCCTTTGTTTCCCCTAGCAGCGGGGAGAATGACAGCTCCTTCTTTCTCCTATCTGCGTAATTCTCAGCCAATGTATTTTGGCCGCCAAATTTTTTGTGCATCCTCAATAAAAAGGAAGCTCCTCTCCATCATAAGAGTCCACTATAAAAATACTTTCGTGTACAATGGCTGTTCCAGAGGGCTCTTCTTCCCTCTAACGCGTTTAACTCTGTCAAGAGACTCAATGACTAAGCTCTTGCAAAGTGAAATATGTTGGCATTACTTATTTTTTTATACCAGGTTTTTATGATGGAGAGTGGCTTCCTTTTCTTTTGATGGAATATTCTGATCATGGAGCAGATAGCGAGTGGACCAGGCTATAATAAGTGTGGAACAGTGCAGCCTGTCTTCAATAGGCTACCGTGTCGGATAACTTTTTTGTCATTTTTAGGATAATGATGAAAAACGCTGTCTATCTGCAGTTGTCTGGAAGGCTTGGTTTACATGGGCGTCAGCCCTTGCTGCTCTGCTGAAGAGCTATTTAGAGGATAGTTAACAAGTGGCTGTGAGGCCTGCTCACTGCCAGTTTTAGCCCTGAAAATTCTACATCACCCAGCTTCTTGGGTGGGCAGTCGGAAGGGTGTAAAATCACGCCTCAGCTGCCTGTTTTTACTGTCCTCCTGCTTTGTAATTATTGAAATGTATATCATAAAAAAAAATTAACTGTGAGCAGTATAAGAGAAAACTGGTAATATTTTCCCTAATTTAAAATGGAAATAAACACTGAAACTTAAAAATTGCGAGGAGGTAGGGTTTTTGGAGAAGGGACATGAAAGGTCTTTTTTGCTAATTAACGTCTTCTTTCCCCCAGTCTTTTTGTTACTTCCAGTGTACACTAAATGGCACAGTGTATGTTCAGTTTGTTCCTGCCAAACTGTAAGAATTAAAAGAATTAAGCCAGATTCCAGGGACAATGTAAATATGTGAATATTCTCTATATTACAGAAATTTCTTCTCATTTTCTCTCCTGCTGTCAGCGGTTTTAGGTCCTGCCTTGGGAAAAACTGATCAATGAAACAGTGCTGGTTCTGTAAGGTTTTCATTGTTTGCTAATACATTTGTGCAGCGCTTTTAATGATAAATCATGCTAATAATGCATTTGATAAAGTTGAAAAACCACTGCCTTTAGGGGTTTTTATAAATGTATTTAAAGTTAAAGCTTAGCAGTTTACAATATAAATATCCTTGTAATTTTGAGTAGTATAAGATAATGGTGTGGATACAGATTTAAAGTAATCTTGTTGCCATGCAAACGGTGTTTTTTTTTTTTTTTCTCACTGCTGAACATTAGTAATGTTGCATTAGCATATTTTCTATGGAACTATGTGATTATTCTGTCTAAAAATAATTTCCAATCTATACTGCCATAGTACGTTAGATGCACATATGGCTTTCATTGACTTGAATTTATTTTAACCATGTATCTTTCTACTAGTAATAAAACAAAAGCATTTTTTTCAGACTTTACAGAGGCATTGATCTTGCATTTTACATATCTATTAAAGAAGGCAATATGTACTAGAACACATTCCTCCACACTTTCTATAGGTTTTCTCCACATTTTTTGATCAGAAAGTAAATGTAAACCATAGGGCTTGCCATACATGTCATTTTCTTTCATTTAATCGGCACGTTTTGACAAAAGAAAATTATTCGATTTCCCCAGTCACACAGTTGAGGTGGAATGGGGAATCTGTTCCACTGCGCTATTGTACTCTGACAGTGGAGAGACTTCCCTGCCATCAGCATGTACTGATCAGCATATCTGGCTATAGCTGGTGGAGCTGATCGAAATTTTCCAGCAGGCTGGTTGTACACGAGTTGATCGATCGACTTGTGTATAACCAGCCTGCCCATACATGGAATAAAAATTGGCTGGTTCACCAGGGACCAGCCGAATTTTCATCCATTTACTTTATGTATATTTAACCCCTTGATGCCGACGTAACACAAATATGTGGCTTAACAGAACTGGGCTTTTTTTCCATGGGGCCGCATATTTGCATACCTGTCTGTGAGTGCACCGCATGGCGCGCTCCCATCACAAAGACACTGAGAGCCCCGGGTCCTGTTCTAACGATTCGGACCCGGGACTCCTGATTTCGGGTCACATGATCGCTGTGATAGCCTCTGATTGGCTATCACAGTGATCCATCACTGTGCAGCCCGGCCCCCTTGTTTTTTTTTCCTCTCTCTATGAATGGAGGAGAGAGATACATTGTATCTCTCTAACTCCTGGCATAGAGGGAAAAAAATGTTTGTTAAAAAAAAAAAAAAAGAAAAGATAAATAAATATTAAAAAATACAGAAAAAATACCTAGATCAGGGTTTGATCTAGTTTAGTGCCAGGGTTAGTATTTTGGTCAAAAGGTCAGGGTCAAAGGTCAGGATTTTAAAGAATTTGGTGTTTAGTGTCAGTGTGTTTTTAGGTAAAAAAAAAAAGGACAAAAACAAAATGTGCACTATTGTTTCTAGGCTGTACTATGAGTACAAACAACAAATAACATACACATATATGGTATCGCTGCGATTGTCAAGAGCTGGAGAATTTATTTTGGGTTGTTCATTGGTGATAGCTGTGTGTTTCTTGTTACTACCATAACCTAAGTAAAAATTATTATTTTTTTTACTATTTTGGGCCAGTTTTCCTTTGATAATAAAAAAATCTGGAGATACCCATTACCATTTACCACCAAATAAAAGCCCAATTTGTCCTGAAAAAGACAAGATATAATTCACCTGGATGTACAAATTAGTTGTGGTGATATGTACGGTTTTACCAACACATGTCAACGTTGCAAAATTGTGCTTAGGTATTTAGATTTGTTTTACCCTTAGGTATTTTTTTTTTTTTTTGTAGTACTGTTATATTATTGTTCCTTGAGGGACACAAGAATAAACAGTCAGTTTAAACTGCCGCCTACGGGAGGTTGAGACTTCAGCAAAAAAAAATATAAAAGCTAGCCCGTTTATATTTTGCTAGGTTTTTTTCTTTTTATTCGGTCACTGGCTCTTTGTGGCATATTTCATTCATTCATTCATTTGTTGTGTTTGTTAACTGCTGATTTCTATGGCTGTTTAGAGCTGTCACACAGCCTCTGGTGTGATACTGGTCGTCTGAAGTGCTGGGAGCTACATAACTTTTGTACAGTTCTGCACTTTTTTAAAAAAAATTTAAATTCCCGCCACTGCTAGTTTCGCTTCGGTAAGGGTGAAGGCGGAGGGACGTGAGCCCTTACATAATCAGGTGATAGTGTTGGGCGTGCTCTGTGTTCCTTTTTGCAACATAGAGGAAGCTCTATCTCATTGCTGTTCCTGCTCTTGAAGCAGCACATAGATCATATGGTCTCTGTAACATAGATCCTGAAACCCCTGCTATTATAGGTCCGTCTTCAGGTGAGGCTGAAACCTCCCCTGTGTCCACAAGGACCTCTTTCTCTACTTTGGACTTTTTATTGGTTTGTGCCTGGTTACTGAAGCAAGCTGCTTGCAGAGGTTTTAAGCATGTGGCAGTGCTGTCCTATGCAGAGGCTAGCTCTGACCCTTTTATGCAGTGGTTCTCAACCTTTCTAATGCCGCGACCCCTTAATACAGTTCCTCATGTTGTGGTGACCCCCAACCATAAAATTATTTTCGTTGCTACTTCATAACTGTAATTTTGCAGTGGGAGGAGTAGTGCCACGTCATTGGTGTCAGTGGGAGGAATAGTGTCCCATCACTGATGTCAATGGGAGGAATAGTGCCCCATGATTGGTATCAGTGGGAGGAATAGTGCCACGTCATTGGTGTCCGTGGGAGGAATAGTGTCCCATCACTGATGTCAATGGGAGGAATAGTGCCCCATCATTGGTATCAGTGGTAGGAATAGTGCCCCATCATTGGTGTCAGTGGTAGGAATAGTGCCCCATCATTGGTGTCAGTGGGAGGAATAGTGCCCCATCATTGGTGTCAGTGGTAGGAATAGTGCCCCATCATTGGTGTCAGTGGTAGGAATAGTGCCCCATCATTGGTGTCAGTGGTAGGAATAGTGCCCCATCATTGGTGTCAGTGGGGGGAATAGTGCCCCATCATTGGTGTCAGTGGGAGGAATAGTGCCCCATCATTGGTGTCAGTGGGAGGAATAGTGCCCCATCATTGGTGTCAGTGGGAGGAATAGTGCCCCATCATTGGTGTCAGTGGGAGGAATAGTGCCCCATCATAGGTGTCAGTGGGAGGAATAGTGCCCCATCATTGGTGTCAGTGGGAGGAATAGTGCCCCATCATAGGTGTCAGTGGGGGGAATAGTGCCCCATCATTGGTGTCAGTGGGGGGAATATTGCCCCATCATTGGTGTCAGTGGGGGGAATAGTGCCCCATCATTGGTGTCAGTGGGGGGAATAGTGCCCCATCATTGGTGTCAGTGGGAGGAATAGTGCCCCATCATTGGTGTCAGTGGGAGGAATAGTGCCCCATCATTGGTGTCAGTGGGAGGAATAGTGCCCCATCATTGGTATCAGTGGGAGGAATAGTGCCCCATCATTGGTGTCAGTGGGAGGAATAGTGCCCCATCATTGGTATCAGTGGGAGGAATAGTGCCCCCATCATTGGTATCAGTGGGAGCAATAGTGCCCCATCGTTGGTGTCAGTGGGAGGAATAGTGCCCCATCGTTGGTATCAGTGGGAAGTATAGTGCCCCATCGTTGGTGTCAGTGGGAGGAATAGTGCCCCATCGTTGGTGTCAGTGGGAAGTATAGTGCCCCATCGTTGGTGTCAGTGGGAGGAATAGTGCCCCATCGTTGGTGTCAGTGGGAGGAATAGTGCCCCATCGTTGGTGTCAGTGGGAGGAATAGTGCCCCATCGTTGGTGTCAGTGGGAGGAATAGTGCCCCATCGTTGGTGTCAGTGGGAGGAATACTGCCCCATCGTTGGTATCAGGGGGAGCAATAGTGCCCCAACATTGGTGTCAGTGGGAGGAATAGTGCCCCATCGTTGGTATCAGTGGGAGGAATAGTGCCCCATCGTTGGTGTCAGTGGGAGGAATACTGCCCCATCGTTGGTATCAGGGGGAGCAATAGTGCCCCAACATTGGTGTCAGTGGGAGGAATAGTGCCCCATCGTTGGTATCAGTGGGAGGAATAGTGCCCCATCGTTGGTGTCAAAGGGGGAGGAATAGTGTCCCATGGTTGGTGTCAGTGGGGGGAGGAATAGTGCCCCATCGTTGGTGTCAGTGGGGGGAGGAATAGTGCCCCATCATTGGTATTAGTGACACCAATGATGGGGCACTATTCCTCCCACTGACACCAATGATACTTACCTTGCTGACCCCTGCTCCAGCCTGGGCTCGCTCGCTCCCTCCCTCTCCCATGGTACAGACCCTTACCGGTCAGATGTGTTCCTTCTCCGGCCGCTCTCCTCCTCTTCACTCGCTCGATCTTCGCGGTGCCGCTCAGCTCCTCCTTTCCAAGCTCCACCTCCTCGCCGGTGATTGGCCGCCTGTGTGCCTCTCCTGAGCTACAGTTCCGGCGGCCAATCACCGACGAGGATTGATCCTGGGGGTGTGTCCGGATGACAGGGACTGCATGTCATCCCGCCCACACCTGCAGACGGACAGAGGAGCGGTGTCTCGGTTCCTAAGGCCATCGGAAATATGTGTTTTCCGATGGTCTTAGGCGACCCCTGGGAAAGTGTCGTTCGACCCCCAGGTTGAGAACCGCTGCTTTTATGCCTCCATCTCAAACTATGCCTGAGACCCAAAGTACCCAAAGTCTTTTTTTCAAAGCAAACTGCATATGACTATGATTTACAGAGGTGTTTTGTTTTTTTTTAACCTGATTGCAGTACTTACTACCCTGCATTTAAAAGAAGCTGCAAATGCCTTCCCGCTACACCTGGTACTTAAAGTGTTACTAAACTCAGGACCCTGCATTCTTTCTCTTTGGTCTCCTATAGTACACACTACATGGAAATGCAGTTATTTTCGCAGATATAAACTGCTAAATACTTTTTCTCATCAGCAGTTAGAACTGTCTTGTGACTTCTATCAGTGTTCAGCAGAGCACTGGTTAAAGCTTGTAGGAGGAGTTTTCTGCTCTAGGAGGATGCAGAACCCCTGACCTTTTGTCTTGACAGTGCTGATTGGCTCTGTGCTGATCACATGCAGTCTGCCAAGAAGAAACAAACCTCTCTAGCAATACACACCAAACTGTGGAGTGTGTCTCCACACAATATGTCTTCTCAGGAGATACGAGGGGGGCACTGGAAAAAGGGGAGGATCAGAGAAGTCAGGATCAACAGCATGTTTACACAATGCAGAGGATTTACCCCTTAGGTTCCACAGTGAGTATATCAAGCATGCTTTACTGCATATACAGGCTGATTTTAATGTTGTGGTTTTAGTAACACTTTAAGCATGTACAGGATATTTAAGTCCTCTATGAGGACCGGAAACAATCTGTAGAATCCTGAGCCCCTTCTGAGAATGTGATGGGAGTTTTTTTCCCTTTGAAAGAACATTTCTTTGCTAAGTGGTCTCTGCCAACTGTAAACACCCCAGTGATCCACCATCCCAAGCATGCAGGCAAACTGGGTGATATTGTTCTTACTCCTTTGGGATTTCACAGATAGACTGTAAGACTCCCTGCATACTGCAGGTCCCAGTTTGAAATAACAGGAGTGATTCTTTATACTCTGTTGGCAGTGACTTTTTGTGAGACCACACCACTATAGATCAAATCCCCTAAAGATGACCCATCCATCACAAGGGCAAGCCCTCTTGTTATGGTGTGTTTGGAGCCCACTGCTTTGGCATCTAAGCATGTGTTTCACATGGGGTTGATATCCACTCATGTGCATAGAACACATTGGTTATATGCCTAAGGCACCTGTGTTTTCACAAGAGTATATCTAGCTCTGTTACCCTATAGAGGAGGTAATCGCTTGAAACCTACTCTTTTTCAACTGTCACTGCTGATGTTTTTGGTGGTTGGAGTGTTTTCTGCCTCAACCCCCCCCCCCCTTTCCCCCCTTTTCTTAATCTACTACAGTCGATGAAGTGTGGCTATTATACCCTAGGAAGGCCTTTGGGTGTTGGTTGGAAGGAGCTCTTTGCCTCCATCTAGTCCTGGTGTTCTACACACCAGTCTGAATTATGGTATACTCTTGCCTACCTTTTATGCAGACATTGTTGATTAATGGTCAGTACCGTTTTAATTTTCTTCCAGCTTAAGGTTTTCCCTTCTATTCATTTAAACTTTTTGCCCTGACAATGCTCTCACTTCTGACTAATTTTTGAGTTTGGTTATCTAATCAGGTAATGTCCTTTCTTATCCTGGAACTGCCTTTCCCTGTGGTCAGGGGTTAGGAGTGCCAAGCTTAGCCTTTTCTGTTGACGGTCTGGGCTTTTTTTAAACATATTATCTTTGCCCAAACATACCCATTCTAAAGTCAGTGGTTAGCAGGTTTAAGCTCAGTCATGTTCGCATCTTAGTTCAAACCCACTTGAGCTCTCTCCAGAGAGAATTTTCATATATGCACGTTGTATGTTCTTGAAGTGCACATTCCATTTTCTCAATTTGCAATTACAAATAATTTATATATCTATAGTACTTTTGGCAGTAAAATCTTGCAGACCAGAGTCAGTAAGTAGACAGATTTATGAGGCTAAGGAGTTAATGTCTTTGAGTTGCTTATTGAACCCCAAGGAAATTTAGTAAACTGGTCAATGAACAGGCATTTTTTTTAAGTGCCAACTGACCGCTGTGTATTTTAGCCATGTCGGTAAAGCTATTGGGTCTTGTTTTGCATAGCGAGAGTTACAAAGTTGCTGGACATAGCTATTGGGAAACTTTAACTGCATCAGCAGGCTGGTGCTAAGCTTGCCAACTTAGAGCAGTTTATAACTTTGATGTCTGATTGTCACCAGTCATCTGTACAAAAGGTGGTTTCTCACCTTTTTATATTTGAGGCAACCAACATCACAAAGAGGTTTATGGCATCATGTGACAAGATGCTTCAGACATACTCAGAAATAGTCTGAGCTTTCTGATTCTGGTGACATGGAGTTATGTTGGGTATATGATTAGGTTGATTGGGTGGACTTTCTCATCTAAGCCTAATGGCACAGTTTCTTCAAAAATTTACAAATTGTATTTTTTTTTATGTTGCGTAAACAAACCAATCCACCTTCATAAAATTTAAATAAACTGTAATAATTGAAACAGGTCAGAGCTGAAAATGTATGAGCGATGTTCACGGCGAACCAGGACTTTTGAGTTTATATAATAAAAAAACAGATTTCTAGGAGTGGAAACTGCACTTATTTTTCAACATGCTCCCCTGCCTCATTTACAAACTTATCCCAGTGTTTAATGCCTGGAAAGCTTCGTTGTCAGTACTCCTGAACTGTCATAAGACAGCCTGCTTTACTTCGTCATCATTTGTGTTCACCATTTCCACAGAAAGATTTATCTCTTGTGTAATTTCACGACAGGTTATGTGTCGATTTAGCCAGGATCAGGCGTTCCGCATGCTGGATGTTTACAGGAATGACTGTTGTGTGCTGGGAACCACCACACCTGGGATTGTCACTGAAGGACTTGCAGCCACTTTTTAAATACTTGCACCATTAAAATTTCTTACTGTGGCTGAGCGACTCATCACTGTGTTTTCATGTCTCCTGTAGATATCAGGGTTTTACACCTTCGTTCACAAGAAATTTCATCACCACACACTGTTCCATGCATGCAGTAACACTTTTGTCTGCCATCTTGATTAACCGTCTTTGGGCTGGCCTGCAACATGTGCACCGCCTATCAGTAATAAGACACACTTGCCACTTACTACAACGTGTAATACCTCCACGCTATCATCCCTTTTTATACCTGTAAAATTAAAAGTCCCGGTTGGACGTTAACGACTCTGGTATAACCTTTTACCGTAACAGTATCTAAATGGTAATAACTCATCACAGCATATGAAACTATATAATACAGTTTCTACCACAGTACTGTGTATATACACTCAACAGCAACTTTATTAGGTACACCTTGCTAGTACCGGGTTGGACTCCCTTTTTGCCTTCAGAACTGCCTTAATTCTTTGTGGCATAGATTTAATAAGGTGTTGGAAATATTCCTCAGAGATTTTGGTCCATATTGATGAGTTACTATTGCCTTTCTATCATCTTGAACCAGTGTGCCCATTCTCCTCTGACATCAGCAAGGCATTTTCGTCCACACAGGACAAAAGTACTAACTCTCCAGCGCCTCAAAGGGGGCAATACCATCGAGAGGCCAGGGAATCAGATGTGTGAGTGACCTATGGATAAAGTCCCGGAGATGCAGCCCTCCTTAGATGGGGATATCAACGAACTGGAAAAAAGCAAATAGGTGACGCATTATCCAAGGTTTATTAAAATTTTTAAAAAGACAAAAAACATACTCACAAACTTAGTGCATATAAAAGCCGGTAAGGCCACAGTGATGGCCAAAATGATGGCAGTGTGTCCGACTGGTGGTTTGGTCGGCCCTTTGACGCGTTTCAGGGACGTGTCCCTTTCCTCAGAGCTGAAGCCTGAGGAAAGGGACACATTCCCGAAACACGTCAAAGGGCCGACCACACCATTCACACATACAAGGTGGATGGAAGAATCTCGGGATTCTTCCACCAACCTCATTCGTGTGGATGGAGGAATCTGAACTGGGATATTGTATTCTTACAGCAAGACCCTCCGTTGTCAGAATACACTGATCAACAGCTGCAGCCACTGATCGACAAAAGTTTTCCAGCTTGTCCGTTCTAGTGACCAATTTATGTTGAACGGGGAAGGCCATACACAGATCAAAAGTCAGCCAGTCTTTGCTGAACTGTTCATAAATCCAGTCAGACTATGGCCAGCTGTAGGAGATCAGACTAAATGTAATTTTATAAGTGGTATTAAAAAGTGTGTGTGTATATATATTTATATATACATACATACATACATACATACTCACACACCTATATCTCTATCTTGATAAAACAGCAGACTAATGATCTAAACTGTTGCTATCATTATCTTGATAAAGAGCGCAATGATCTAAACTGTTGCTATTACTTTGTAGCACACGTCTATGCTTTTTATTTCATATAGCGATACAAACATGCACAGGCTGCAGAAATACCATTGTGGACTACAAGGAAAAGCCGGTACTCTGGCAGATTAGCGAAAATGAATATACTTTAATGCAAAATAGTAAGTTACAGCTTAGCAGAAAGCCAACATGTTTTGGCTGTTTGAGGCCTTTATCCATGGCTCAGCCATGATGAAGGCCTGACGGCCAAAACATATTGGCTTTCTATTTCGACTACAACTCACCATTTTCCTTTACATGATAACCAATTTTCACTGATTTACCAGACTGACAGATTTTCCTTATGGTCTATGCAATATCGGATGTGATCAAAATCTATTTAGCCTGAGGCACCTGGTCCCTGGAGCTTTAGATTGCAGTGGAGGTTGTAGTGCTGCTTCACCTGTTCCACTACGATTGTGGATTATTGCATAGATGCACAAATACAGAGGTGCTACAGAACTACTATCACTAGCTTTCAATTCAGAAACCCATATACTTTGGGCTGGTCACATTCCGTCAGCTGAAGGGTCTTTTCACCTTAGCTTAAAGCAGAAAGCACCTTTTTTGAAAACCACACAACCAGCTTCTATAAACACCCAGCTAAATGAAATGGGAAACAATTTGTTTGCATCTTTCTGCTAGCGTGAAATGAGCTTGGTTAGATAAAAAATATGACAGATCCAAGACAAACAGAAAACCCTTATGAGGCTTGAGAAATATTCTTTTTAGACTCGCTCTGAACTTCAGCACACATATACTGCTACATGAAACAGCTCGTCTGTCCTTATCCCCACCCTAATCATCCCATCGTTTGCATCAGTCACACAAAAGAGCTGTGTAGTACAATACCTGATCTATTGGGGGGGATACAAACAGATTACATTCTGCCTCTTACAGAGCATGGCTTGGGCCCCCTAAAGCAGCTAATCCCCAGCAGATGGTATGTGGAGGACCATACCTGACCATACATAGGCTTCTTTGGGTACTGAAGTACTGCACTGGTCAGCAGGCGGTGATAAAAAGGGTAAGAGCAGGCACCTTTACAGTGCTGGCTACAAAAGCAGCGATATTATGTTAATAACTTTATTAAAACAAATTAGAAGATTTAGGGCCAGTCCGCACCACAAAAATGTCCTCTAGATCTGTTCTGGATGCCTTTCTGCATGCACTTTTTTTCAACGCATTCCAGTGCATTTTTGATGCGTTTCTATATGCTTTCTTTTTTTACTTTTTTGGGTCATTTGAACTGAAAAATCTTTTTATTTTCAAGACAATGCTTTTCCTTTGCTTCATTATCCTGTTTCCCCTGTATTGGGGTCCAGTGCTATTTTGAAGCGTTTTTGATGCTTTTTACTATGTTCCAGTACAGCTCCGTGCAGAAAAAAGCAGTACCTTGTTGTTTTTCTTTCTAAAACCATTAGAACGCACTGACCTGGTGTGAACTATGCCATCGAAACCCATATAACCTACTTTTCCATGTCTTTTTGATACAGAAAAAACACTGCACTGCATGTGGTGTGAAAGGGCCTTTAAAGAGAAACTCCAACTTTGCATACAGTCGGCACAAATCCTCTGGCGCACGTTTCCAGTTATTTCCTGTCCTGCTTATTACACAGAAAGATGGGAATCTTCCCAATAGGCACACAAACAGCAATAAAAGCATCTCAGAGATTCACACTTCTTCAGTCAAAAAAGTGCTTTTATGGGCATCTGTGTCCCCATGAAAAAAAGTTTTGGCTGGACCATTCAAGTTGGGATATCTGCATATAAATATTACGTGGATTACAGTAACATTCATTAACGAAATCTGTCCTTATAATGTTCATTGCTTTATTCCCCTAAAACTTTTTTACTTTACTTTTCTTTTAACACCAAACTGCATACACCAAAGTTGCAGAGTATCATCAGTGGAAACCAAATCTAACATATGGTATGAATGTATAGTGCAAAAGCAAGACTACATGTTCCTTTCCTGTCTAACCAATGTGGAACCAGCAATGGCTACTAGGCCTATGAAGGCAGAGGGATCAAACAATTACTTCTCTAACTGATCCTTATAAATTCTGTAATAAAGCAGCTTTTACCTCCTTCACAATCTTTTCCTCACTTCTATTATGTGCTATTTGAGCCTCTAGCAGAGTTATTAGGCTAGAATCTACACCACATTATTACTGAAAATTTGCAGCCGACGGCTGAATGGACATTTGTATGAGTGCAGGGACCCCATGGCTCTTTGTTACACCTCTGCTCTGCCAGTGCACTTGTAGCTAGTGGGCCATAATCCAGTGTATTACTTTTCTTAGTTTCCCAGACCACTAGCCATACAGAATGAAGAGTTTTTTTCCTATTGACTACAAAGTGTGAAAGGATAACCTTGACAATCAGATACAGGGCATCTTTGTGTGAAACAATAGCAGCTCGCTGAGACCTTGAAATCTGCTTGTGAAGTTTTGCAACTACTGCAGTTTGAAATGCTCTGAACATCCAAAGCAATTTATTCTGATACAGTGTTGCCAGGAAAACACAACATGCATGGACCAGATATAAACAGATTTATGGCACAGCATGTCATTTTACTGTAAAATTACTGTTACCAGTTATTACTTAACTGGTGGAGGTGGCACACTTTATTGCACATTTTCATACATTGCAACCAGTTATATACTCACCGACCTCTTTGTTCAATTGCTTGATAACACAAATTGATAATTAGCCAATCACATGGCAGCAACTCAATGCATTTAGGCATCTAGACATGGTGAAGACAACTTGCTGAAGATCAAAACGGAGCATCAGAATGAGGAAGAAAGGAGATTTAAGCGACTTTAGACATGGCATGGTTGTTGGTGCCAGGCGGGCTGATCTGAGTATTTCAAAAACTACTGATCTACTGGGATTTTCACACACAACCATCTTTAGGGTTTACAGAGAGTGGTCAGAAAAAGAGAAAATATCCAGTGAACAGCAGTTGTGTTGACAAAAATGAAAAAAGAAAAAACAGGTGGTGCAAACACATAGCAAATTATCCAAGGTTTATTAAAATGTTTAAAAATACAAAAAACATACTCACAAACTTGCCGCATAAAAAAAGCCTGTAAAGCCACAGTGATGGCAGAAATGATGGCAGTGTGCCCGACTGGTGGTGTGGTCGGCTTCATCATCAAACTGGAAAAAAGCAAACTTATAAAATTAAATTTATTCTGATCTCCTACAGCTGGCCATAGTCTGATTGGATTTATGAACAGTTCAGCAAAGACTGGCTGACTTTTGATCTGTGTATGGCCTTCCCCGTTCAACATAGAACGGACAAGCTGGAAAACTTTTGTCGATCAGTATCTGCAGCCGTTGATCAGTGTATTCTGACAACGGAGGGTCTTGCTGTAAGAATACAATATCCCAGTTCAGATTCCTCCATCCACACGAATGAGGTTGGTGGAAGAATCCCGCCATTCTTCCATCCACCTTGTTTGTGTGAATGGAGGAATCTGAAGAAAAAAAGTGTCATCTATGGCCAGCTTTAGTTTATTTAAAACAAAACAAAAAAAAACCTTTTAACACCATATAGAAGTAGGTAAACCGTAATGTAAAGGAATGGTGTGTTGATCACACACAGGCTTCTGTTTCACTGGGAAGAACAGGTGGTGTGAGCTCTCTGCCTGGGCCTGCCATGGTACAAACAATATGAACCATTGGAAGTGCTGTGCAGTAATAAAAGCTTGCTCAGAATTTAACACCTACACAGCCTGATTATCACAACCAAGGCTTGAACTGGTCCTGTCACTTGGATATTTCAGGCCGTATATTACAGCCCTTAATTATTTCAAGTGCGGACTGTTGCACACGGTGATTTGTGTAAATGGCTTGCCTATTACTGTGGGACAGATAACATTTTATGTTACTGCTGTCAGCATTACAAATAATTGCTGGCTATGTGGATTTCATTATATTGCACACAGTATTTTAGCTAGTTACGGGTGACTCCAATGTTCTCACACAACTGTATATTTTCCTGGAAACTCCAACGGCCTGCTTGGATTCACACATCCTGTTTGCTTTAGATTGCATGGGGATGATACAAAAAGCTATCACAAAGGCCCATAAAAGGTCAAATATTTCCAAAACACAAATCTTGGCCTTTCTGTATGTTGAGTATCTGATTCATATGCTAGGGGTGGTCTACAGGGGGCCAAAAAAGATCACTCTTTATAATAATAGATGGTTTCTTTACCCTAGCAAGAGGAATTTGAATTCCTATGGACTTAAAGGGGCTTTTATGGTTGGGGAAATCCCGATCTAAAACCACCTGTGAACAGACCAAAGGTTTCTGAAATGATGCCCAGCAGAATAAGTAGGTCACGGATACCTATTGATCTATGTCCCATATTCTTTATAAGGATCATGAAATGCAGATATTTACATCCTTTTTTTCTTTTGGCAAATTTCAAGGTTGTATATCTTACTGCCAGCTGTCAGCATGAATAACATACAGTATATCCATCACTGAGGCTTTATAGGGAGTGGCCCTGTCTGGTAATTCTCTCCTTTTTCCGTATGGAATGAAATTAAAAAGGAATTCCAAATTGTAATGGTACAAAACCTTAAGGAATATCTAATGCCAAATGTATTTTTTTTTTTTTTATAGAGCAGGGGTAGAACCCCTGTAATGTTTTATTTGATGTCTGTGCCCTTCACACCCAACCCATCTCCCAAGGTAGATTTACACACTCTTTTTGCCTTGCTGATCATTGTCACCAAGACAGAAACTAATGGGAGTGGAGTGGAAATCTCAACGAGCACAGCTGGTTTGGTAACAACAGCCTAAGAGGGTATTTCCCTAATTTGGGAAGATTTCCATTTGTTTCCTGTTGAAATTGTTCAATAATATGACCATATATGGAATTTGGCTTAGTACGCATTTCGTGTTCTTTGGATTTTGATCCTGGATTACTGACCTCCAATATTGCACGGACTGTTTAGGCTGCACACTCCCATCAATTTCATTTTTCTTTCTTCATGGAAGAGCCTTGGCAGTGCTAACTGAGCATTGCCTACAAAACATGGTCACTGAATATTCTGCATTCAGCACCAACGTGAAATACCATAAGGCTGATTCCAATTCTGCCACTAGCGATCCAGAATTGCTTTAAATTGCTGGCCCAAACACTGCTGACTCTTGATTGCTAATGATGGGAGCAACAAATCACTGAGCAATTTCATAGGGACAGAAGGGCAGCCTCTTGGTTACCCCAACACTGGCCATTGGGCCAAAGTGCTAAAAGCTGGATTGCTGGTGGCAAAGAATCGGCCTTCAAGTAGAACTATAGGAAAAACTTTTTATTTTTATTTTGGATAGAGCAAGGGAGGTTTAGAACTCCTGTCAGATTTTTTTTGTACTGCCATCTGTGTCCCATTGTGGAGATTTCCCTTCACTTCCTGCCCCATAGCTACACAGGAAGTAAGAGGAAATCCCTGCAAAATAAGGTCATTCCTTGGGGACCCCCAGGTCACCAGAGCTAGTGTCCCCATTGGAAGATTTCCTCTATTACTTTTCTGAGGACAACCCAGAGTTTTGGATTTTCTTTTACTTACTCTTCAATGATAATGATAAACAGGACAAAAAGAGAGTGTGAATCTCATGAATGGGGAAGCACAGACAGACAAGCATTCTAATCCCACTCTGCTCTATACAAAACAAAACAAGAAGTTTTTGCCTTTTAGATCTACTGTAAGCCTAGTACACAAAATGAGAATATTGGACGAATGATAGTCTTGTGTGTTTTTTTTTTTTTTTTGCATGATAGTCTCATATTGAAAATGAAGAGGTTACTACGTTATGAAAATTTTCTAAAGACAGAATACAACTTGAGAAGTGATGTAATGTATTCTGTAGTTTCCGAGCATGCGCGATCTTGGACACTCAAATTATTTTTTTTTTTCTACAGATGAATACTGTACTGATTAAACGAAAATTGTTAGTTCTGATATCCTACGAGAAACTTTAGAGCTTGTTCCTGTGGAAATTTTTGCATGAACTGTCATTATTGGCTCTCGAAAGCTGTGTACAAAGAATCAGATTATCGGGCGAAAGTTCCAAAAGCAGTATTTTTCATCCGATTTTTCTCATTGTGTGTACTGAGCATTGCCTTTTCGGAAGCTGGATTTTTTTTTTTGCTAGCGGCAGATCGCTCATCTGACTCCAGCCTAAGGTTAACTTGTCAGACCTGCCTTTTCACAGGCTACATATACAAAATTCTTTTGGATGTGCATGTTGGGTGAAAAGGCATCTTTTCAAGGGTTGAAAATAAATGCAAAAATATTATACATTGCCCTTAACCCCTTAGGGTCCACATAGTCTCCCCCCAGTGTCACCACATAAACCAGTGTGCAAAGATTATGTACTGGGGCCAGGGCCTTGGATAAAGGGTACCACCAGTCCACCTGTACGGAGCCCAGTCCAACGGGGGCCCATGCAGATGGGTGAATCCAATATGGGCAGGGATGGTGATCAGCTCGGGCGGGGGGGGGGGGCAATTACTGGAACCAATCCCTTCTGCTGCAGCTGAAAGAGCCATACAGGGGATCGGTTCCAGTAATTGCCTCTCCCCCCACACCCATCACTCTCCTTGTGCACCATACATTTCCCCCCTGCTGCCTAGGCTCCCCTGTGTGCCTCCACCCCTTCAGTGCTGCCAGATTTTCTCTTTTCCTTCCCAGTGTCAGCTGCAAGCATGCAATTGGATCCTGCAGGATGTAGAGTGGGGGAAGAGCCTGGTAAATATGTTGATACCAATCACTCACTGTGTTCATTCATAACTGAAGCATAGTAAACTGTTGCTGTTTTTTTCTTGGGGGGGGGGGGGGCGTGCTGTCAGGTTGGCTGTATGGGGCCCCGTGGTTTCTAACAGCAGCCCTGACTGGGGCTATGATGTAAAAGATGGAAGAAGGGGAACGCATAATATATCTTAGCATTAACAGGAAAACTTGTTTTGCTCTCAGCGACTGCACTTTTCCTTCCTTACCTACAGTTGAAATAAATCAGTTCCAACATATACATATAGTATTGCTGTCATTACATTTAGAATAGTGCTGTGAATATTATGCAGCACATTCGATGTTTTCTATAGATTTTTGTATCTCTTCTCATTCCCTTAATAATAATTGGCTCCGTTTTCCTTGCAAACCTCGGATCTTTTTCAAGCTTTCTACTCTACACCCACAGAAGCTCTGTGGCTCTGTGTGCCATCTGTTTGATTGCTTGAGGGTTTTTAATAGGCTCTTTACTTAACAGAATGGAAGCATTTCATTATAAAACATAATTGTTCTGCCCTTGTTACCTATCCAGTATACAGGTGTTTCAGCATCTTGTGACTGAAGATTGAGCGCGGTTTTTATGTGACCGCTGTCTTTTGAAAGATGGCAGACCTGATGCCACATGGGGACTGCGCTGTTGTCGAGTTGCTGCACTGTAGTCTTCACTGCAAGCTGCTTAATCACAGCTGCCATATGTGCACATTATAACTCCAATCCATTTTTATGCAGTTCACAAAACCAATAGCTGAATAACACATCTTCCCCTTGTAATGTACATAATAATTATTTTTCATGTAGTTGTTACTGTGCCATCCTATGTATTTATTTTTTTTTGTTTGCAGGGTAATTCACGAACTATAAACTTGATAACATTTCAGTGAGCGTACTTGGAAATATTTTTAAGTTTTTCTGTGATTTACTGTAGAAAATGAAATGATTTGTGGAAATCACAGTGAAAACAGTTATTTGATTAAAATAAAATAAATGATGCTCGAATTATTTAGTGTCTTGGGGCACATGTATAATAGCCCCATTCGTCATTCATTTGGGTCTGATCACACTCTTTCCATTCATGTTGTGAGACAGATGAAGAAAATATGAAGAGCTCTTTCACACTGATGTGGTACGATTTTCCCGCACCCCATGTGCAGCTCTGTGTACTCGTGGATTAGCTGGGCTTTCCCATAGAGTTCTGTTGTGTCTCACGGTTTTGGTGAAAGTGCACCAAAACTCCTGAATGCATGTATACTAGTTCTAGAACTGATGTTGAGAGGTTTGCTGTTATACATACTTCTCAAAAAATTAAAGGAACACTTTTTAATCTGGGTATAGCATAAAGTCAGTTAAACTCCTGGGATATTGATCTGGTCAATTAAGTAGCAGAGGGGGTTGTTAATACGTTTCAGCTGCTTTGGTGTTAATTAAATAAACAGGTGCACTAAATGGGCAACAATGAGATGACCCCCAAAACAGGAATGGTTTTTTAGGTGGAGACCACTGACATATTTTTCCCTATTTATCTTTTCTGACTTTTTTTCACTAGTTTTGCATTTGGCTAGGGTCGGTGTCACAAGTGGTAGCATGAGGCAATACCTGGAACCTACAGAGGTTGCACAGGCAGTCCAACTCCTCCAGAATGGCACATCAATATATGCCATTGCCAGAAGGTTTGCTGTGTCTCCTAGCACAGTTTCAAGAGCATGGAGGAGATTCCAGGAGACAGGTAGTTATTCTAGGAGAGCTGAACAGGGCCTTAGAAGGTCCTTAACCCATTAGCAGGACCGGTATCTGCTCCTTTGTGCAAGGAAGAACAGGATGAGCACTTCCAGAGCCCTACAAAATGACCTCCAGCAGACCACTGGTGTGAATGTCTCTGACCAAACAATCAGAAACAGACTTCATGAGGGTGGCCTGAGGGCCCGACATCCTCTAGTGGTCCCTGTGCTCACTGCCCAGCACCATACAGCTCGATTGGCATTTGCCATTGAACACCAGAATTGGCAGGTCCGCCACTGGCACCCTGTGCTTTTCAAAGATGAGAGCAGGTTCACCCTGAGCACATGTGACATGTGAAAGGGTCTGCAGAAGGCAGAAGAATGTTATGCTGCCTGTAACATTGTACATGACCGTTTTGGTGGTGGGTCAGTGATGGTCTGGGGAGGCATATCCATGGAGGGACGCACAGACCTCTACAGGTTAAGCAATGGCACCCTGACTGCCATTAGGTGTTGGAATGAAATTTTTGGACCCATTGTCAGACTCTGCGCTGGTGCAGTGGGTCCTGGGTTTCTCCTGGTGCATGACAAT
Organism: Staurois parvus; assembly: GCF_062004578.1. Lineage (NCBI taxonomy): Eukaryota > Metazoa > Chordata > Amphibia > Anura > Ranidae > Staurois > Staurois parvus. Next base: position 2,583,176 of record NW_028318492.1, read on the forward strand.
GCCCAGCCTCATGTGGCGAGAGTATGGAGGCAGTTCATGGAGGATGAAGGAATTAATACCATTGAATGGCCCCCTCGCTCGCCTGACCTAAATTCAATAGAACATCTCTGGGATATCCTGTTTCGGTCCATCCAACGCCACCAGGTTGCACCTCATACTGTCTAGGAAGTCCATGATGGCCTGGTCCAAATCTGGAAGGAAATACCCTAGGATATCCTCCGTTGTCTCATTAGCATACCCCGACATTGTCAGGCATGCATACAAGTATGTGGGGGCCATACAGACTACTGAGTACCATTTTGAGTTGATGCAATGAAACTTCAGCAAAATGGACTAGCCTGCTGCATAATTTTTCACTTTGATTTTCAAGGTGTCTTTGAATTCAGTCCTCTGTAAGTTGATAATTTTCATTTCCATCAAATGATGGGGCATCCTTACGTTCCTCACACATTACCCAGTCCACATCAGTATAGATATCCAGCATGATTTTTCCCCATTTTAGATTTGATGTGTTTTCAAAGTGTTCCTTTAATTTTTTTGAACATTATTATACTGGATGAACTGTGCAACAGTGAATTTGTACCTTAAACACATTTCAGTCAAAACAAAATGTAATCTGGGTTGCACAGCACAGGGAAGTTCTGTTTTTTTTTTTTTTCCTAATCTCTCCTATCCCACAGCACGCCACCCCCCTTTTTCTTCTTTTATTTTATTTTTTTTTTTTAACCTATTTATGTCAGGTACCAGCTCCCAATAATAGTGTGGATGGAGGAGCTTCCACTATCTTCCACTATCTTCCACTGTCTAGTTGTAATCAGTGGTTCTTCGAGGCAGTGACTGCACCTGATGGTTTGCAGTCACATTTTGGCTGATCTCATTTTCCACCCAGCTCAGTTCATATTTAAAGTGACTCTTATCAAGCTTGTTGTTGTTTGCTGGGACACCCTCAGCTCACATTTTTGTTGATTCAACAGAAATCAGATGAACTTTTTCCCATTATAGCCGGCCTTCGTTTAAATCTGACCTCCAGGCATCAGCTAAAAATACGGTTAGAAAGCTCACATGTGACCTTTCTTATGTACCAAAGGGTTTGTAATAATGTCCAGCCACCTGTGCAATTAATACACCTCTGCCAGGCAGCACAACCAGGAGGTTGATGCCACTCTTTCTGTTGGAATTGAGGAATGCAGTGATATCTCTTTACATCAAGCCTGCTAATTTGGCAATGAAGGAGCAGCAACACGCAGATAAGTCATCTACTCTCCTTTCTCTGTTCTTGTCTTTATGTTCCCTCTCAGCATGCAGCAGAGCCTGATTGGCTTCTAGTGCTGCCCCCTCCGCTTGCCTATGGTTCACACCAATGCATTTTTAGTGCTTTTTGCAGAAACGCACTACAGTCCACTTAACATGGTTTCCTATGGGGTATGTCCACATCTATGCTTTTTGAGCTGCTGCATTTTTGAAAGGGTCAGGGACTTTTTTAAATGCAAAAAGCAGCGTTTTTGCTACAATAGATGGTGGTTGGTGTTGGAGCCTTCTGCACTTAACCTCCCTGCAAGGTATTCCCGAGTGTAGCTCGGGGTAAAGTTTCAGCACCACAAGCAGTAAACCCGAGCTACACTCGGGAATACCTTGCAGCGTTGCTCCGGGATCTCTTCTGCACTTACCTGCGCTCCCGCGATGTCCCTCCTGCAGTGTCCTCTGTAATCTCCTCCGGCCAATGCTGGCATCTGTCTTCCGGGTTCCGTTCCTTGTGACGTCGGGACGGAATGGGCGGGAAATTTAAAAATTTTAAAAGTGACATTCAGTAAATACACTAAAATCACAGTAAAACATTACTGTATCAAAGCATTTCACATACATTTTGTCCCTAGTACTTTTGTCCTATACCCTACCTGCAATTTTACGGTTCTTTCTGCCTTGAAACTGAGAAATGTCCATGGCGTCCAAAAAGCGTCCCTTTAGGTCAAAAGCAGTTTTAGACCAGCTAGAGAACAGCGATAGTAAATCAGAACCACTTGCAGAATTGAGTGATAATGATTCGTGGGGAAATTCATCATCAGACACTGAAAACGATTTTGCGACGTTGGCACTCTATTTCAAATTTCAGTGTTTTTGGTTTGTTTATATTATTGCATTCAATTTTTTATTTATTTTTTTTATGATTATTTATTCTATTATAATTTATGATTTTGTGTTTCAAATTTTAACATATCCGGGATGTTTACTAGACTCTTGTTTGGACAGATTTCAGTGAGTTATTCCTAAAAATTACAGGCCTACAATGAAAAAAACTACATATTTCCATACAAAAAAAATGTACCGCTTTGAGCACAGAAATACTGACATAATCAGACCACTAGGGAGGCTACAAATACAACAAAAAAAAAAACCCCTAAAAAATAGCTGCCAGCATAGTCCCTACACATCTGGTGTGCACAGGCCTTAAAATAGGAACCTTCACACTACAGCCCACAGGCCAAATATGCAAGATTTTATCTGGCCCTCTGATGAAAGGGGGGACTCTGATGGGGACCCTGATGAAGGGGGATCTCTGATGGAAACCCTGATGAAAGGGGAGTGTGACGGGGACCCTGATAAAAGGGGGGACACTCTGATGGAGGACCCTGTTGAAAGGGGGACATCTGATGGAGGACCCTGTTGAAAGGGGTGTGTGTCCGATGGGGGACCCTGTTGAAAGGGGGAAGTCTCTGATAGGGACCCTGATGAAAGGGGGATGTCTCTGATGGGGACCCTGATGAAAGGAGGGCGTCTCGGATGGGGACCCTGATGCAAGAAGGGCGTCTCTGATGGGGACCCTGATGAAAGGGGGGCATCTCTGATGGGGACCGTGATGAAAGGGGGGCATCTCTGATGGGGACCGTGATGAAAGGGGGGCATCTCTGATGGGGACTCTGATGAAAGGGGGGCATCTCTGATGGGGACCCTGAAGAAAGGGAGGCATCTCTGATGGGGACCCTGAAGAAAGGGGGGCATCTCTGATGGGGACCCTGAAGAAAGGGGGGCATCTCTGATGGGGACCCTAAAAAAAGGGGGGCATCACTGATGGGGACCCTGAAAAAAGGGGCGGCCGGCTCTGATGGGGACCCTGATGAAAGGGGGGCCATTTCTGATGGGCTACAGCTTTTTTGGAAGTTTTTTCTCTGTTAAAAATTTTGTGCTAATAATTATAAAAAATTCAAGTAAAATGTATTCATTCATTTGAGTTTTGATTCATTCAGAAAATTGATTTGTAAAATAGGCGATTTGTCCCTTTTACTGAAAAGTGTGAAGAACGTGTTCTAAAACAACTGATATAGCAGATTATGAAAATACTGAGTTTTATTGCTTAGGGAATGGAAACATTAAGGCAAATATTTACCCAGTTGACATACAAAATTGACATGTATTTTCATAAAATGTACTGTATATTATGCATTTAGCCGTAAAGCTATTCCTAAATAGTGCAGGAAGTTTACAAAGCATAAAAATGGACAGCTGGATTGTAACTTCTTCTCCAGCTGGTTCCTGCCTTTAACGTTTAAAAATTCCACTATTTAGTTTAGTTTATCTCCATTCTTATGTTGTAGATAGAGGTCTGTGCCGTGTTATCCTTAAAATTGTACAAGCGAACAGTATGTTTCCGTGACACATACAGAATGGGATCCTCGTGGTCAGTGCTGCTTTTTAGCTAGCACAAAGCCATAGTGTGTGCAAAGTATAATGCATATGGCATCAATCAACTGGCAAAGTGAGAAAATGGCCCCTTGGGGGAAAGCCTGTGTGATAATGCAGTAGACCTTTCTCAGACAGGCAAATAATGACATGGAAGGCTTCCACTTCTGAATGCCATGTGACACGGGAACTCTTCTGCTTCCCAAACATCCCTGTGGTGGTGTCACATGTGCATCCTTAAATTATGAAGAGCCATTAGCATTTTATGAGGGAGGCTTTGGAGGGAATAGGAGTGGTTGAGCCTGAGAAAAAGGGGGGGGGGGGAGTGTCAGCAGATTTCCCCCTCTTACTGGATTCAGTTCCTCAGCAAGTCTGGGTACAATCGAGCTCCGAATGGCCATTTTCTAGCAAGGGATCCTGCATGACGTATGACTGTTTTCTGGCAGAAATCTTGGAGGACCAGGAGGCAGAGCGGAATTGGAGCTGACAAGTCTACATCTTGGAAAAGGGCTGTAATCTAGTGGAGTGCAAAACAGAGGCACTCAATCACTGCTGCTGTAAATAGGAGACAGAGAAGCAAATCTACAGCTAAGTAAGACAGGAAAGTGTTTGTTGGAGGGCTGAATTAAAAAGGCATTTTTGGTGCATGGGATGAAGCCAGCCATGGAAACTGCAGCAGAGGAAGCAACAGAACAAAGCCAGGAGAGAAAAGGTACCCAGAGAGTTGTTGTGTGAGGCTTTTCCACTGGCAGTCTCACTCTCTTACCTCATCCTCTATGTCTGTGTCCTTTCTTCATCCTTTATTTTCTTCTAAAAAGCTTAGCAAATAATGTGGATTGTGTGATTGCAGATAGCCTAACATATTTGTTTTATTTATAAGGGAATATGGATCGTTTACCAGCAGACCCAACTTAGATAATCAATTATCATTCTATATATTTTTTATTTCATTTAGAGATCATCAGTTATTTGTGTGCCCCTTTTTGCCTTTTTTATATTTATGATCTACTTGTTTATAAACAAGGAAAACCAGATCAGTCCATAGAATCCCCATGCAGTTTTTCCTAAGGCTTTTGCCCCCTTTTATCTGAAGATTGGGGTCTTGTTTTGGCCCCAGGCTCCCTGGGATTTTGAGCGAGCAGTCACCATTATTTCTCAGGTTGTTGAAGCATACATGCAAGTAGTAGTCCTTTTCAACAGGGAAGTGGTTTCTTAGCAACTCGGGGCCATGTTGCCTCTCTGATTCCTATTAAAATAAATTACGCCATCTCGTCGGATTGGGCTTACATCTGTTCATGTGCTGTAAGCATTATTAAAACATATCTGTAAAAAAAAAAACCTGACTTAATTGCAATTATAATCTGTAAATTGTATCTAATAATTTTGGTAAAAACCTGGTGTATATTAATTTTGGTTAAGCATTTTAGTTCCTGTTTACATACAAGTAGTCCTGTAGGTGTATAAAAAAACACATTATCTGATGACTGGATCATTGAAGAATATGATCCATTGATGAAACTTGGTAAAATGATGCATAGAATGATTATCTACATTGAAGTTTACATTGGGTTTAAACTAAAAATTGATCCAAGATTTGTTATGGAAGCTTCGATTTAAATGACATCATAAGACCTTTCTGTATGTGATTTTAAAGGTGACAATCAGAACTTGCCTGGGTAGGTAGTGAATTGTTTTTATATCTGATCCGGCAGTGTATTCTGAACACCACAGCGGATAGGGACGGCTTGTGAAATGTGATCTCTTACTGGTTACTCATCAAAATTCACTTATGGCTCAGATCACATTCAATATCATCAGGCTTAGCCTCAGTTTATTAGGATTGATTAACTGTATAATCTCCACTCTCACTGGAGTGTATGAAGAACAACAGTGGACAGAGCACTAACTATTAACTGAAATACAGAAAACGCTACCGGGAAATAAAGTATCCAGTTCTGTTTGAGGATGTGTGACAGTCATGTGTTTAGGAGATGGGCATCATTCCCTTTTTGATGTGGAACTTCATTTCTCTTGTTCGTTTTCCCTGTGGGATTTAACAGTAGTATGCATCTGCTTTACATGCAGCAGATGCTACAGAGGCTTTTTGTGTATGTAACATGCAGTGCGTTGCAAAATCTGATAGTTGTTGAGGTAACAGATGGTATGGTAGCCATTTAGCCAATGCTGCTCTCCAGAAAAGGATACTTTGGAGAGTGGCACTTTTTATACAATTTCAACCAATGAACTCTAGCTGAAAGTGCCAATGTAAATTCTCTTTGAGAAATGTGCTGTCTGAACAGCAACTCTTCATATTACACACCTCATTGGTACCATAACACTAAAATATGGAACTAGGCAAATCTATCTGCCAGATATAATGGCTTATGATGTATACCCCATGATGTGCTATGGTGGGAATACTTGCCCCCACCCACTGTGTGATCTAGCTGTTGAGCTTTGTGTGACAGTTGCTGTTTAATCCCTTCATGGTAGGGTGACACTTTAGTGAATCAATGACACTTGGCTTTTTAAGGAGTTCAGGTATGTTTAGTTAAAACCTATAGATCAGCGCTGATGCAGTAATGGAAAATAGGTGTAAGCTAGCTTGGATTGTCCATATCATTCTAACCCAGCTGATCTTGTTAACCTCATCCTGATTACATGTCATGTGTTTTTGTTTTACGACCCATGGATTGTAGAACAGTCTGATTTATGTGACATTGATGGCAGATCATCTAATGTTTATGAGTACCTTATGCTAATAAAGCAGAATTGATGCTTGCAAACTGCCATGAAGATGACAAGTGTCACATTTATTGCTGTGTAGGAAGTGGCAGCTGAATGACCACATAAAACACTCATGGTGGTTTTTTGTTTTTTTGTAAGTGCCCATACAAGTGGTGATTGTCATGGAAGAAGATGCTAATGTACACTTGACCTGCCATTAAAGCTTTTTTTTTTTTTTTTTTTTACCCCAGATTGCGCTCTGTGTTCACAGGTTTTTTTTTTTTGCCTTTATTGCCCAAAAGTAGCAGTGGATGTCGGCCAAAGCTTTCCTTGCAATGTGATGAAATAAAATATACCAAGTCTATTTTTTTTTTTTTGCCAACACCGGACAACACAATGCATTGCTTTGAACTGGCTCCACTGAGAGCAATGTATGTTCCTGGCTTTGCATTTTAGCTGCGTTGAAGCTTGCAGCATCTGTGGTTAACAAGCTCTTGGTCTTTAAGCTCAATATAGATTTTGTTTGGCTATGGTCTGATCCTTTGACCAGACGATGTCTGATCTGCAGTAAATGAGTACTAAAAGGCTTGTGTAGTGTTGTTGTGTTTTTTGTGTTTTTTTTTTTTTTGTTTTTTTGTCTAGAGTATAGTTTCTCAGTTCTGTTTAATGCCCAGCTACCCAACAGTCAGCTGCTATCCGAAAAACTATTTATACACCCTGCTCATTTTTTTGTATGAGAGGCGCATGTTTGACTTGATGCTATTGTTTTTTCTTTTGTTTAGTTTTTTTTCATGGTCCCACTATCTAATCTGCTTTCTTTCCTGTCTGTCAATCACATGGTATAATCTCGGTCACAAAAAAAAAAACAAAAAAACACATTGGGCATTGACTATCCATGCAGAAAGAGATTTGATTGGAAGAACAAACCAAAATAAACACATTGTAGGCCAACCAGCAATACTTGTTTGTAGCCTGTATTCTAAATAAAATGTTTGGCCATGGGATGAATTAAAACACCCAGTTCAGGAGCAATCATGTGTCTATGTATACATGCATGTGTACAAACATAGATTATATTTTATATGAGTACTAATAATTTTAGGTGGTTTTTGTTTTTTTTGTTGTATTTTTTTTCCTTTTTTTTATGGACAGATGTATCAATTTGTGTGCTCACTAAAAGGTGTTTAACGCCATTGGACTAGATAAATACTTCCATTGATACCTCCATTGATACTTCCATTGTCCAATGGATATAGTATCTCGTGTGTGTGCATATATAGTAGAAGCCAAAAATGAACTGCTTAATCTGTAATTCTGTTCAGAAACTTCTGCTTACACTTTGGTCACACTGCATGTTCAATAAGTGTCTCCACTGTTTCAGTTTCAGCTTTGCAGCTTTCATTGATCACCCTGCCTGCTCACTGGACAAGGAGTCAGCAGTGTGATGATGTTATTTAGTCTCCCATTGGGCGTGCAGTTGACACCAGGATTCTTGAGAACTCATTCCCAATGTTTTACCTACTTCTCACCAATTGTATTGCAGTACGCTGTGAGAATATACAGTATTCTTCTTTTTACAGGCATTTAAACCCTCATTGGAGGTAAACTAAACGACTTTTAGAAGGCCTGGACACGCATTTTAACAAGCTAAATATGTGTTTATGATTCATGAATTGGAAAGTGACACACACATACAGTGTGGATCAGCAATAAAAGTAATAAAAAAGGAATTTTTCACCGGTTTGGTTATGCTGTCCAGCTGGGTTGTGCAAATTACAACACTGACTGAACAGCATTGCATGTCTTTGGCAGTTAAAACTGTTCACACTTATCCATTTCAAGTATTTAGTTTGCCTAGAGCTCTGCTTTTAAAGTGTAATTTCACCTTTTTGGCAAATGTGCTAACCTGCATTTGACATGCATTTCAAACACAGGTCAACACTAAGAACACGCTGGTCACCAATAAGCCCTTAGGTAGGGAATTAATGCACTCTTTTTTTTCTGACGTCTTCAGGCTGGTCGTGTGAGATGTGAGGTACAGGGTCATCCTCTTCTTTAGATCTTTTTCCTGCAGTCCTCAATGGTGCGGAGAGTGGAACTGAAATTATATGAATGCAGCTTTCTGCATTATTACACTGTGAGTGCAAAACAGTGTGGTGATATTCTTTTGGGTGGTGGATAATACCCTGCCTCACAGTATGTCCTCAGTCTTCCAGGTTTGAATGACCTGCATCATTCAGGTCAAGAGTGAGGACATTCAGTTGCATAAAGTGATTACTGTGGGGGGGGGGGGGGCTTTGCTGTAAAGGACTGAGATCTACTGAATTTTTTTTAGTGTTTTGGGGGACCTTTTTGGGAGAAAAAAAATCAGTGCCTAGAGTTTTTTTGGGAGGGGGTTTTTCTGAAGTTTATTTTTGATGCGAGAATTCAGTTAATGAAAATGGCCGCAACATTTGGCCAGTAGAACCATATAAAATTGACAGCATACAGTTTGTCAGTGTAGTTTGAGAAGCAGGTATCGGTGCTGGGTTTGAAGCATGGACATAAAGAAACAAAAAGACAGATTACGGTCGGTCTAACAACTAGCACATGATGGAAAGACTGGATACATAATGGAGTTTTAAAGAAATCTCACCAATCATTTTACTTGTATCTCTTGCCTTTTGGGTTACAAAGTGCTGGTAGCACTTTCTCCATGGCTCTGTTCCTTAAAAATGTGGTTGACAGTGCACCCCTTTTCCCCCACTACTTTCAGACCACCTAACAAGGGGACAAATATTTATTTTGCATTGATTGCCAGCACTCGTTTAAATCATCAGTTGCTGCTCAGTTGTATTACTAGGTATGCAAGGGATGTGGGTGTATCGGTTCCCCTGTTCCATTGCCTCTGAGCAGTGATGGGCTTAGCTGGATCTGCTACCAGGTGATCCTGCTTCATTGGTTGCTAGAATGCTGGTTGCAGAGCTGCACAGCATCAGTGGTTGCTAGGAAGCAAGCGGCCAGGCCACATAATATCATGCATTTCAATGTTGTGAGCAGCCCAGTTCCTTGCATTGTAGAAGCAGGACACCATTCAATAAAATGAGTTCATTGCAGAGACAAAGCAAGGTATCTTGCTTTTATACCGCTTATAGGCATCTTGCATTTATACCATTTATGGACCATCATGTGTCATATTTTTAAATAATCACGATAGTTCTTTAACCAATCCCCGACCACACTATAACTAAAAGACAGCTACGGCATGGTCGGCTAGCTCTGGGAGGGTATCCATGGACATCCTCCAAGAATCATGCCGCCCGAGTGCCCGCTGGGGTGCTCACCTGGCGCAGTCTGTGATTGCTGTGTCCTTCAGACACAGCTGATTACTTGTCCAGGTAAAGGGCCAATCACAGCGGCCTTTTAGCATGTGATCAGCTGTATCCAATCACAGCGTAAATAGGAAATGCTGGTTATTGGCAGTCCTCTCCTCACGCTAACACGAGAACTGGTAAGCAGCATTTCTCAGAGGGGACAGCTACACTGATCATCAAGTGCCCTGATGATCAGTGTGGCTAATCGTGCCCATCAGTGCTGGCTGTCAGTGCCGCATATAGGTGCAGCCTCATCTGCGACCATCGGTGAAGGAGAAAAATTACTTATTTACAAAACTTTATAACAGAAACTAAAATTTTTTTTTTTTCCAAATTTTTGGTCTTGTTTTGTTTGTTTGCCAAAAAATATAAACCTTAATGGTGATTAAATACCACCAAAAGAGAGTGCTATTTGTCCTAAAAAAAAGATACAAATTTAGTTTGACAATTGTGCGGTCATGCAACACTGTAACCAAAGTGCAACAGCGCTGAAAGCTGAAAATTGGCCTGGACAGGAAGGGGGTAAAAGTTCCCGATAGGCAAGTGGTAAATCCTACAGAATTTTTAAATGTACCATGTGATCAATAGGAATGTTCATATTTTTTTTGTGAACATGTTATTGTAGTTTTAATGTGAAGGTGGAACCAGTAAAGAAGAAAACTACTTTGGCAACAATACTTCATTTTTCTTTCCAGGGTTGAAAATATCCCTAAACTAAGCACAAAGAGATAGTGATATGCCCGATTTAATTCTACTGTAACTATTTTTTCCTCTAAAAAAAATAGTGGAATAGCTTTACTTCCAAGTGTATTCCATTTTAAAATACATTTGAATGTGATGTTTCCTGGAGGCTAGTCAGTGGTATAGGTAGGTGCCAAAAATAACAAGAGTCTCTCTGTATGTCCCAATACTTCAGCGGGACCGTTTGATGTGCTAAGGCTTTGGTCCGGCCTTGCCATCTAAAAAGCATCAAAGCTTTGATTATATCCAGGCCTTTATTTGGAGAAATGAGTCCGTCCTCATCAACGGATTTCTATGAATGATATCTGTGTGTAAGACTGTGCCGCACTTTTCTTTGAAACTCCATTGAAACCGCAGCAGAACTATCAGTAAGAAGTTTGAGCTAACCACTTCAAAAGGAAAAAATACAAATGACTTGCGCTTCCATTTTTATGTATAGAACTTAATTAAAAGCCAAAATTGATTAAATAAAACAAATGTATTAACTTTCACCCCCCTGTTAGATGGCTGAGCGTGAATATCTCCCTTTGACTAGGCAACGATTTGAAAAATCCATGTCCGTTTGGGGAGAACAGATTGAATCACTCACTTGACAGGTTTTTTTTTTTTTTTTTTTTTTTAGATCTCTTGGAAAATTCAGTAGCAAGATTTTCCTACAGGAGTTGCCCCCCCCCCCCCCACACACACACACACGCACGCACACACGCATGAAGCCAAAACCGCATCATTCATTTGCAGCTAGATTCCTAAATTAATTGTCCTATTGTGCATTATGAAAAATCTATCAAGGAGCGTGGCACAATTATTTGGCTTTGCACTGGCACCTACATTGGAGTTGATGCAGCACCTACACTTATAGGCCCCTTTTTATAAAGGAACAACTGCTAAATTTCTTGGTAACACAAATTGCTAATCAGACAATCACATGGCAGTAACTCAATGCATTTAGGCATCTAGACGTGGTGAAGATGACTTGCTGAAGTTCAAACCGAGCATCACAATGGGGAAGAAAGGGGATTTAAGTGACTTTGGGGATTTTAGTGACTTTGAATTTTTATGTGGCATGTTTGTTGGTGCCAGACTTGCTGGTCTGAGTATTTAAAAAAAACTGCTGATCTACTTGGATTTGCACATACAACCATCTCTAAGGTTTACAGAGAATGGTCTGAAAAAGAGAAAATATCCAGTAATTGGCAGTTGTGTGGACTTGTTGATGTCAGAGGAGTGGGGATTTCTTGCCGTCAAAGAGGTATTAATAGCCTGCATGGAACTTTTAATGATAGGCAGTTTTGGGTGGAGCCTGACATACTTTTCTTTTATGCTTCATTTAACCCTTTTGTAATCAACAATGCCGTGGTATCCTTGCCAAATTTTGTCATGTGTAATATTTAGTGTGTTTATATATGTGTACACACAGTTTTGCTCAAACGTTTTCATACCCTTGCAGAAATCAAGAAATTTTGACATGGATATTGAAAATATGACTTATCAAGCCAAAAAACTGTCTTTTATTTAAGGATAGTGATCATCTGAAGACATTTATTACATATTTGTCTGGCTCCTTTTTAAATCATAATAACAGAAATCACCCAAACGGCCATGATCAAAAGTTGACATACCCTGGAATGTTTGGCCTTGGTACAGACACACAAGGTGACACACCTTAAATAAATAAAAAGCCTTAGAAATTAATTTATTGCCATTTTAAAGTGGAATTAGTGTCTGTGTATAAATAGTCAATGATTTTGATAGCTCTCAAGTGGATGCATTGAGCAGGCTGAGATGTGGGGAGTAGAAAAGAACCATCAAAAGACTGGTGTAACAAGGCAAGGGAACTTTATAAAATGAAAAAGGATATAAAAAGAATATCCAAAGCCAGTCACTTCAGGCTTAGTCACTTATTAGGAAATGGAAAATTCGGGGATCTCTTCATACTAAGTCTAGGTCAGGCAGACCAAGAAAGATTGCAACCACAACTGCCAGAAGAATTGTTCGGGATACAGATAAAAACCCACAGATAACTTCAAAAGAAATATAGGCTGTTGTGAAAAAACAATGGTGTATTTGTCTCAAGGAGCATAAGACCACAATTCTTGAACAAAAATAAGCTGCATGGTTGAGTTATCAGAAACCACAAAAGCCCGGTTACAGTATGCCTGACAACACCTTGACACACAGCTTCTGGCACACTATAAACTGGAGTGAGGAGATCAAAATAGAGCTATATGGGCACAAGAATAAGAGCTGTGTTTTGAGAGGGGTCAACAGCAACAAGAATGCCATCCCCACTGAGAAACATAATGACTCACTGATGTTTGGAGGGTGTGTGAGCCCTAAAGGCACAGAGAATCTTTTGAAAATTGATGGCAAGATGAATACAGCATGTTATCAGAAAATACTGGCAGACGATTTGCATTCTTCTGCTTGAAAGCTGTGCATGGGATGCTCTTGGACTTTCCAGCATGACAATGACTCTAAGCACAAGGTCAAGGTGACTCTCCAGTGATTACAATTGAAACAGGAGATTGTGATAGCCACTCCAGAACTTTCACCTGAACTTTTAATATCAAGCCACTCTTGGGATAATTAAACGTGTGGTACATGCAAGACGACCAAAGACTTTGCATGACCTGGAGGCATCTTGCCAAGATGAATGGGCAGCTATACCACCTGCAAGAAGTAAATAAGGGTATGCAGACTTTTGAACAGGGGTCATTTCATTTGTTTAATTGTTGCCATGTTTTATGATTGTGCCATTCTGTTATGACCTACAGTTGAATATGAATCCCAAAAGAAATAAAAGATATATATGCTTTCCCTGCTCACTCATGTTTACATACGGTATATTACCAATTATTCAAGGATATGCTAACTTTTGAGCATAAGTGTGTGTATTCTTAGAGGCACTCACAGGTCTTGCAAAGGAGGAAGATCAAAAACAGTCAATGTGTCAATGAAGCTGTTTTGAGAAAGCTGGACTGAGCTTCATCGAAATGTTGACCATTAAATACACTGCTGTTTTTCATTTACCTCTTCTGCAAGACCTGTGAGGGCCTCTAAACCAGTTAGAAGGTGAGCACCTGGGTATTTATCTCAAACATAGAGCGCCTTGGCTACCTTTTTTGGAAGTGTGTGTATGTATGTGTATATATAATATATAATTTTTTTGTTTTAATACATTCCCTTCTTAGATTATTTATTTATTTTTATATTGGCTAAAGAAATGGACAAAATGGAAAAATAACGTATTTATCTCTTTGCCGGTTTATTATAATCAGGTTTTTTTGGGGGGTTTTTTCAACTTTTTAGCTAATCAACTTTTTTATTTATTTTTTAAGAGGTGTCCTATCACTTTAAATAGCTGGAGCTGGTTGATTGCTTCTGCTCAGTGAGAGGCACAATGACAATTCAACCAGCTATTGCCAGCTTATTTGTAAACAATTTCATGTAATCACTATAGTCATCACCTCATTAGGAACCATGGTGATTGGGTTGTAATTGCTGTATCTGACAATGGCAGTGTCAGATACAGCAGTGTTACAGATCTAGTGGCCAGCATGGGATGTTGGCGGGTGGGAAAGGGTTAAGGGTCAGTTATGGACAGATTTATGCAAATAATGTAGCTTTGTATTTAATAGTACTTTTTTTTTTTTCTTTCATGCACAACATATAACTAGTATCCTCCTCTTGTATTCCCTGTACATCAGGGTTAGAAAATAAGAGGCAGAAGCAGCACAAATTGCTAATCTGTTCATGTGCAGAAAAGAAGAATACTGAAAAGAAGAAAAAGGAGAGTGACAGAGAACTGAGCTCATCGCTATGTTGCTTTTTTTAATTGTCCAGTCGCAGGCTTGATATGGACTCAGAGTAAGTAGGTTAAATGATGTTGGCCATCAGGCTGAGGATACCTAGTGCCAGGTATAGAAGTACTGCTTTGGAAGGGAATATATAAATATTGCATCAAAAACTGCTTTTGTCATTTTATTTATACTGTATTTTAATGGGATATAAATTTTTTCCTTTTATTCTTTCTTGCTGGAGTCCTGCTCGCAAGCAAATGAATGCAGCCCTTTATTTAAAGTATTTGTAAATCTCCGAAATGAACAAAGCCTATCCATACATAGTATGTCTCAGTTCATAGCACCTAGTATGGAGCCTGGCTGCTGTTTCCTTCTGCTGCAATCTGCATGAGTCACTTCTGACAGTTTTCCTAACGCCAGGAAATTCATGGTGACACCTCAGCACACAGCAAGTGATTGACAGCCTCAGATGTACGTTTCCCTATGAGACTGTTGATTTAAAGGGCTTGTGTCCATTCCCTCCACTCAAGTGTCAGGTTACACTGGATCCCCGCCTCCAGAGCGCGGAGAAATACCATGTGATCTATGTACTTTGAAAGTCTCTTGGAGGTGAGATGGCTGCAGATAAACAGGTACAGCATATGGGGGAGGATTTGCTTCATCTGTGTATCGCCTGAGGCTGGTCTCTTCAGTTGGCTTTTGTAAGGGCTTATTATAATTTTAAAGGGAATCTAATGGAAACCTTAAATGTTTTGAGTTGTTTTTATTTTCTTTTTAAAGTTTTTTTTTTTTAGTTTACAAATAAACATTTAGAACAGGATGCTCGCACAACAATGTTTTTTTTAAGCATTCTGAGTCTTCTATAGAGAGCAAGGCAGCATTTTTTTTCCTTTCAGGCTATCCCTTTGTAAATAAAAGCCTATATGGAGCCATATACAGCAAGTAGAATAGGTGACGTGTCACTCTGACTCATTGAGCTAAATTATTTTTTTTTTTTTTATTTAATATTTTTAACTTTCAGCGTAATTAAATAAGCATATACAGGAATACTATATATTCCCTTTGAAATATTTTTTTTCTTTTTTTTTAACTCCTGTTTGTATTGTCTTTCATACCATGGCCTCATGCATTCTAGCCATCTCTCCTAGACGCCTTTCCTCCTGGTAGCAGCATTGTCAGATAAACCGCTTGATGCTTGTAAACGCATGTAATATATTTAGGCTCTAATTAATTTCATTGTCCAGATGCCCTTAACAGCAGTGTTAAAAACGTCCAATGTGCATGAGGCCTTATTGTAATAGTTAATCTTTTTCATTGCGCTAGCCCTAAGGCGCACACAGAACCCACAAACTCCGTTTTTGTTCCACAACACTTCTGCACACAGCATCCATTACGCTTTCAGTGTTTAGCAAGATATGTATATATGACTAGTGGAGTTACAGATGACACACTAGTGTAGGTTAGAAGATGAAAGATTACCTCTGTTGGGTTACCATTGAGAGCAATGTTTCCTTGCTTCACATTTTAATAATTATGCCCATTTAGCATGGATAGATGCATTCAGTCTCTGTGGTGACATAAACACACTGCCTGATGCATTCAAATTGTTGCAGCATATATAGGTTACTACTGAACACAAATATTACAGTTGTTGTTGAAAAAACAAAAGATGCCTTAACTAAGCAATTTTGTTAACTGCACCCGCTTATTAAAAATTTCGGCCCCTTTCATATGCAGTCAGCTGCGTCCAGTCTCGGACTTCTATCCTGGAACTGCAGGTAATCGCACTGTGTGCGGCTACATGCAATCAGCAGCAACCGCTATTATCCCACCATTAGTTTAAATGGGCTGAGCGGCCAATGTTGATCGCATAACCCGGTCATTCCTGCAGCAGGAATCTGTAGGAATCCAGCAACAAAGCGGCAATGTTAAAGGGGCCTTAAAAGCACTTTAATATAGTTCAGGAATTACACAGTTTATATAGAACAACCTGTTTTAACAATAAAGAAAAGCAATGGATAGAGAACATATAATGCGCATCATTTCTAAGCAATTAGTTACCCCATTAGGACCCCATGAGTGGTTATATTTGAGGTGAAATTGATGTCCTAAATTTTAAAGGCCCGGAATAAGCAAGCAACTAGTCGCATATAATCTCTCATCCTGCTAAGCAGCAAAGCCAAGTCCAGGGCAAAAGATGCAAATCCTTCCCCATTATAAACAGTTCTGTTGTGGCAGTCCCCATAATTTTTGTCTTCATTGGTTCCCTTTAAGTAGTATTTCAAAGGGTCCCGTTTTGTGATGTCTCCTTTATACTGTTCATTGATCACAGGCATGATCTGCTCTTTGGCTGGGAACATGTGAACTGAATTGGACAATGACTGGGGATATTAAATGCTAACATTTCAAATTAAGATCAGAAAATGCCATTAAGATGCAGTTACACAAAACTTTTATTTGCAGCCTCTTAGTTTTCTTTTCTGTGGAGTGCTTTTGGACCGTATTGGAATGTGTAGTTTCAGTGCAACTTCCTAGACATGGTTTGTTCTAGATTAGTGACATAGGGCTGATACAATGAAATTGTTTTTGTTATTGAGCTTCAGGCATGAAAGATCGAAAAAGATCTCCCCTGCGCTAAACTATATACTTGCTGATCATCGCAACCTGGAAGTTTGATAGATGTGCTAGCCCAGCAGTGTGCTGTACCTGCCTACATTTTCCCTAGAATTAAAGGTGATTATGGGCATCCTCCAAACTCCTCTCAATCTGCACTTCCACTTTATTATTTTCTGGTCCAATCTGCTGCAGGACACGTCCTTCTCCTCTGTGCAGCACATGTAAGCAAAGGGGTGGGAATCTGGTAACATTAATGCCCGTATTTAGTCAATAAGTTTGGTGGATTCCTGAGTTCATCTCTGCCCAACTCAAACTCAAATGTTTGGGGACACCTGACCAGCATACCCATATGAGTATGTTGGATATCCCACCTGACCAGCATATCCATATGAGTATGTTGGATATCCCACCTGACCAGCATATCCATATGAGCTTGTTGGATATCCCATTCCCAAACACCTGGGCATAGGTATGCAGTTGCTTCCCGTTGTGGAAAGGCTTACTACAACATTTTGAAGTGTGTCTTTAGAAATGTGTGCTTATTTAATAAAGAGCCTTTTTGAGGTCAGCTGCTGATGCTAGATTTACAAAACAGGCTTGGAATTCCACAATTCATCCTAAGGTGTTCAGTGGGATTGAGGTCAGAGCAACTCATGTGCCTTTACATCAAACTCATGTGGACCTGGTATTGTGCACCTGAGCTCCATTTTTTTTTTTTTTTTTTTTTGAGGTTTCTTTCAGCATAGTTTTGCCTACCGTATGGTATATCACTGATCAATCCCAATTCCACACCATCATATTTTCTCCAGAACTGTTCTTGCTCTCTGTATGAGAATGCAAAGCCCATTTTGAAGTGAACAAAGCCTACAGGCACAGGTGATTCTTTTCAGAAACAGAAAATCATATCCAACCACATTTGTATAACATTTTCTGACATTTCTAAATATGTAACTAAGATCAAACTTTTTCTTGACAAGTAAGTACAGTGTTCACAACTGATGAACTTGCATGCTCCCCATCTTTTTGACTGTACAATACAAATAGATAAACTCAAACTGGCACAGATATGGTTCTGTGCTGCTTTTAAGCCATATGGTAATACCTACAAAAAAAATGGCTAAAGGTGAAAGTTTTTTTTTTTTTTTTAAATTTAATTTTTTGGGTTTTTTTTTGATAGAGTAGAAATGGAGTAGGACACCCCAGTAGTTTTTATTGCTGTGTGTCCAGTTTACCATTATTGAAAATAAAAGAAAATCCCAAATTTTGGGTTGTCCCCAGAAAAGTAATAGAGGGTAAATCTTACAATGAGGACATTAGTTGTTGGAGAGGGGGGGAGGGTGAGAAAATCCCAATGGAATTCAGGAAAAAAAGACCAGTTAGAACACTCCCTTACTCCTATCCAAAATTAAAAAAAAAAAGTTTTTGTTAAGGTTTTTGCTCTACCTAATCACACCTAATCAAGAATACTGGGACATGACCTCAAACTAAAGGAAGGAAAGTTTCAAGCTAACCTTAGAAAATATTTTTCTTTTACCGAAAGAGTAGCTTGTGTAAATGTGTAGAATAGCCTTCCAGTAGAGATGGTGAGTTGGCCAACAGTAAGTGAATTTAAAGTGTTACTAAACCCAGAACCCTGCATTCACTCTATCTGGGTTCCCATAGTACACAGAACATGGAAATTCAATTATTTTAGCAAAAAAAAAACAGTGGTGATCAAATACTATGAAAAGACAGCTCTATCGGTCTCAAAAAAATTATACAAATTTCACATGGGTACTCAAGTGCTGAAAGCTGAAAAATGGCCTGGACTGGAAGAGGGTGAAAGTGTTCGAACTTGAAGTGGTTAAAGCTGTTGTATTATGTTGAATAGTGTTCTATAATGATCAAGGAGGGTACAGCAAATGACAGGCGTAATTTAGTACTTCATGACGTGTCAACGTTAATATCGGCGAAGTGCCGTTACAAGTTTTACTGCAATCATGGCAAAACCACCTTATTTGTGTGACCTTTTCTACACTTTCTAAAACAACATCTTCCTAACCATCATTAACAGGCATTAGTGTTCAGTCATGCTATATTAACCTATCTTATCTGTAGAAGTAGAAGAGTAGATAATCATGACTAGATAGTGCTAAATAGCTTTGCTAAAGCCTGTAAAATGTAGATTTGATTTCAAATCGTATGCAGGAGTACACTGACTTTTTACCACCTAAAATTGGCAGTGAGCAGCAGCAGACCTGAAATGGAAATTGGCAGGTACCACTGGATGTACGGGAGTTCAAGGCCACAGCAAAGCCCAGCAATGAGCGACAGTATGAGTCCCTTGGGGACTGGAGGTAAATGAATTGATGGGATAGATTCTGAGTTCACATGGAGTGCAGTAGTTAATAGCTACTGCTTATCACATTTGATTGACCAGATTACACATTGCGATGTGCCTGACAGATGAGTGCATCTTGTGAAAGTGAAATAGCATTTTTATTTATTTATTTTTATTGTCGTTTAATGCAGCCAGTCATGGTTGTGTTCGTGTAATGAATACCATACAGATGTTAATCTATTAAACATTAACAATGTTTGAACATGCTAGTGATTGATTGAGGATTTATATATTGGCCAGTTAAGCTTGACAGTTACAGATTCTTGGGGGAAAAAAACTTTTTTTTTTTTTTTATCAAATGGCTTTTTGTTTAAAAGGATAAAATACAAATCTAAGACTTTATGCAACATTTTCTTTTGTTTCACCATGTACTTGATGTAGCCACAGATATTGAATAGAACAATAAATCTGCCACACAGAGTAACAGTACTTAAAAGTCTTGTTGGGAGACATTCAAAAAAATCCCCAAAGTTTTTTTTGTCGCAGAATTGGCTATTGTTCAAGTCAAAAATGGAAATATTTCACTGCGACAAGATTAGTAGCACCGTAAACGTCTGCACCCAGTAATGTCTTGATTCTGGGGAGCATGTATGTTTATAGTCTCCTGGAATAAGTGACATGGGTATCCCAGGAGGCTTTGGGGAATGAGGTATGTAATTCTCGCCCAAGCAAGAGTTCCAAAAGCACCAGGGAAGCTTGAGAGAAATGGAATTTACAAAAAAAATAAAAAATCAGCAATTGTGTAACAAGAAGGGGGGAGGAGTTAGATTACACAGAGTTGGTCATGCTGAAGGTCCACTTTAATGTGCCTATAGATGTGCAGATATTCTGCAGAGGGTTAATTTGAGACTTCTGCTGATAAACTGCCCATATATACACCATTGCTAACTTTCCTGTCTAATAGATATCTACTCAGGTATTCCATGCAAGGACTGAAGGTGTGATTTCTAGAATGGCAGTACCCCATATATTGTGGGCTTATATATGAATTATTATTATTATTATATCGAGTTTATATAGCGCCAAAGGGTTTGCTCAGCGCTGTACAATAGAGGGGGGAATGAATGGCTAATAACACTTGCCTGAACCATCTAGGTCTGTTAGATTTGACGGTCAGCATGAATGGCCAGTACTGCTGCTCATTGGATTACCCAACAAGGAGAAGAGGCCTTAAGCAACCCAGTCAGCAATGTATAAGAACTAAGAAGTCTTCATTGGAAGCATCTTTTGCATTACACCTTGCAGATACTGTATGTAAAAATGAAGTAAACAACCATACTGAGACATTTTGGAAATCTGTTTTCCAGTGAACCAGTTATTGTCAAATATTTAAAAAGTAGAAGACTTAATATTCTTAATGCAGTCTGTTTCATTAATATTTCTTTTGGGAAGGTGCTAGCAATCTTTTGGAGAATGACCTAGTATTAAAGCACTAGCTGGATTTATGCATTTTTATATTCCCATAAGGGATATTTTTTATTTTTTGCCCCCCACAAGTACTTTTACTGATTAGTACATTTTACCAGTTCAGTATGGTGTCAGCTTCATGATTGTATTAAAATCATTAATACCACATGGCAATCATACCATATGGGGTCAGTTTTAGTCTACCAACTATTAGTGCTACATGTAGTTCTGTATGAACATCACCGTTAGCTGTGGTATTGTATCTAATTATGAGTAGGGTCACCTCCTTATGAATAAGTGTATTAGGAACTCTGGAGTCAGCCCCAACAAATTCAAGTCAAGGTGACCTACCTTGAGGTACCACATACACTTTGCTTACTGATTATTTATTGATTAATTTTCTGTAAGCCCATGTAGCCTATCAAGTGAATGCACCCTATTTCTTCCAGGTGTCTGGGAGAGTATGGCAGGTGTCATGTTTGGGCACCCAAAGCCTTTACCTCTATGTTGCCATAGCTAGATTGAAGATAACAACTGATGCAGGTTTTACGTATTTCTTGTTAATACTGGGCCATTTACAAACTGCTAGAAGCTGGAAAATGATCACCCCAATTGGTTAAAGGCTCTCATTATCACACATGGATGTTTTCAACTTTTTGGAAAATTTCTTTGTGAACCCGGACAATCTTTTTCTTTACTGTGAATCAAAGTATTGTAAGTGCACTGCAGTACATTCCATTGTTAATCTTCAAATTAATCTTCAGTTTGTCAATGACTCCCCATGTGATCCTAACCCAAGTATTCAAAATGACCTGTGTAAGATGAAATCCCCATCATTTGACTCTGCAATGCCAGCTTCTCTACTGCCCACTTAAACCTAACTCCACCTTTAATGTCCCAGCCAAGCTGGCCCAAATGAACTATTTACTGCACTAACAGGTGCGCTATTAACGGAGCGCTGTATTAACGGTTTGTAGCCTCAGTGCTGTATTCTGGCAGTAGGATGGGACCTTCCCGTGTCCCACTCCTGGAACAAAATAGAGTCAGGCTGAGTGCTGCTCACCCATTCACATGGAGCTTTGTATTCTGTAAATCTAAAGAAAGCTTCTTCTGTTTGACTGAGGTAACGTTTGCTACATCTTCTCCACCTCAGCCAATCAGAGGAAGCTTTTTTTTATTTATAGAATACAAAGCTTCTCACGAATGGCTAAATCGTGCCTATCTTGACTCAATTTTGTTCCAAGAGTGGGATGGGAAGTCTCGGTTCCTCTGCCAGACCATAGCACTGTATACTGTATGTAACTGAGGCTACATAAAGTTTATGCAGTGTGCTCACTAAACATGGAGTTAGGCTTTAAATTCTGGAGTTTGCTATTTAAATGGCAGGGAGATGACTTCGTGTTTAGAAGGGTGGGACTTAATCTGGACTCAAAAGTGGTTCTAAATGCAGAAGGTTTTTAACCTTAATGGATTCAATGCATTAAGGTAAATAAACACCTGCATGCAGCTCTTCTCCCCCCAGGCCTTCTTATACTTATCTGAGTCTGAAGTGCGTGAGCACAACGGCTCTCTCCTGTCTGTCTTTTCATCGGCTCAGAGACAGCAGCAGGAGCCATAGCCAGCCACTGAAGAGAGAGCGAGGCGGGTGGGGCTGAGTGCACTCTGTGGGTCAGTGGACTCACAGAGCTGGCTTATGAGTGAGCACGATTGCCCCATAGCATGCAGCTTGGCAGGGGGGAGCACCCAGGAGCCCCAGTGGGGCACTCGAGGACAGGAGATTTGGGGCTGCTCTGTAAAACCATTGCCCAGAGCAGGTAAGTGTGAAATGTTTGTTTTTTTATTAGAAAAATAAAAAGTTTACCTTCACTTTAAGGAGAAATCCAGGGCCTATGTTAAGTCTGTGACTGGGATTCAAAAGGTTCCACAGAGGTATGAATGCCTGCATATTAGTATTCTAGTTGCTTTGAAATGCTGTAGAGCAGGTTAGGTTCAGTAGTATCCTAGACAGCAGCAGAAGCCATACTGGTTGAGTTACCTTGCTATATTGTTCTTTTCAGGAGAATATAAATACTTTCAAAAATATGTCAGATCTCCAAACACTTTTTCTGGATTCTAGTTTAAAATCGATTTTTCAACTACAGTTTATGAGCTCTGCACTTCACTTTTCGCGTAATCATCATACTATTTCTATTGTTTCTGACCTTAATCAATGTTTGACATATTCGGGTCAAGGCACTGTTCTCCTTTCA
The DNA here is from genome assembly GCF_062004578.1 of Staurois parvus. Lineage (NCBI taxonomy): Eukaryota > Metazoa > Chordata > Amphibia > Anura > Ranidae > Staurois > Staurois parvus. Next base: position 2,606,124 of record NW_028318492.1, read on the forward strand.
GCATTATATGCTACCCCTTCTGCTCCTGTTCTGGAGTGCACTAGTTTCCCAGCTTTGCATATGAAAAGTCTAGACTTCCTGAGAACCCTGAGAGACAATACTGCCTGACAACTTTCACAGCTGTGGGGGGAATGTGGGAGAATTTTTTTTTTTTCTTTCAACCAAACTTCTGAAAGGGAATAAATGTCTGCCATCCCAACATACATGCAGACCAGGAACCTTCCCATGTGAATGCACATGTCCTTTTTCTCATGCCCCCTCCTATCCCACAAAAAAAATATAAATAAATTAAAAAAAAAAAGTGTGTATGTATATATGTATATATGTATGTGTGTATATATATATATATATATATATATATATATATATATATATATATATATATATATATATGTGTGTGTGTGTATAGATATATATATTATATATATAGAGAGAGAGAGATACATGTTGTGTATGTATACTTGTGTCTGATGCATTTAAACCAAATATTAACCGCTCTTTTCTTAGTGGTAGTATGGCAAATTGCACCTCAAAAACCAATCGGGTTTTGATTTTCAGGTGTATGGTAATTTGGTTATACAACAAAAAGATTTCCAATTGGCTGCCAAGTCTTTTGCACTGTTTTGCTCTCTGTTATAGTAAAGACTGTAATGGTACACATTTCAATCATGCTTATGCTAGTTGAATATATTCCAGCTTTTGCTGTGTCCCTTTAGCTATAGTAGATACATTATTTTCTCTCGTCTATTGCATGTGTTTGCAGTTCTTATAAGCTACTCTGCACCCTTTCCATCCCTTATACATCCCTTCCACTTAGTCTGAAGTACATTGAGCATCATGTTTTAAAGGGTCTGTAAGAACAGCCCATTGCTTATAGCAAACTGTAAGCTTTTCTGCTTGTTTTTCTAGAATAGTAAGGAGATAGCTGATTGGTTGACAAGGTATCCCTGCCAAAGAGCTAAATGTTTGACAAGGTATCCCTGCCAGAAACCCTTACTGTTTCCGTAGCCTTCCTAGCAGTATGATTGTCAGTATTTCTGTGCTCAAAGCGGTACTTTTTTTGCATGGAAATATGTCATTTTCTTATTGTAGGCCTGTAATTCTTAGGAATAACTCACTGAAATCTGTCCGAACAAGAGTCTAGTAAACATCCCGGGTATGTTTTAAAATTTGAAACACAAAATCATAAATTATAATATAATAATCATAAAACATAATATAATAAATTTAATTCAATAATGTAATCAAACCAAAAACACAAAAATTTTAAATATAGCGCCACATCACTGATCTTAGTCGCAAAATCGTTTTCAGTGTCTGATGACGAATTTCCCCATGAATCATCACTCAATTCTGCCAGTAGTTCTAATTTACTGTCGTTGTTCTCTAGCTGGTCTAAAACTGCTTTTGACCTAAAGGGACACTTTTTGGACGCCATGGACGTTTCTCAGTTTCCAGGCAGAAAGAACAGTAACAATGTAGGCAGGGAACAGGACAAAGCACTAGGGACAAAATGTATGTGAAATGGTTTGATACAGTAATTTTATACTATGTGATTTTAGTGTATTAGTGAATGTCACTTTTTAAAATGTTTAAATTTCCCTCCGGTTACGTCCACGTACGTCCCAGGGAACGAAAGACGGATGCCGGCATCGGCTGGAGGAGATGGCTGGGGATGCTGCAGGGGGTACATCGCGGGAGCGCAGGACAAGGTAAGTGCAGAAGGGATACCGGAGCAATGCTGCAGGGTCTTCCCGAGTGTAGCTTGGGGTTACCGCTTGTGCTGAAACTTTACCCCGAGCTACACTCGGGAATACCGCCAGGGAGGTTAAAGAAACCTTAAAGTTAAGCCAGAGAGGTTAGAATTTTCTATCCGTCTTTATTGCTGTTGATGAGAATTTCCCTCATTTCCTTTTTCATGTTGCTCTTGGAGAGATTTTGTTCACTTCCTGTCCCAGTGACCACACAGGAATTATATGGCACACCTCTTCAAGGGGGCACGGGCAGTGATAAATTTTGATAGGGTTCTATCCATTCCTACTCTGTTCCCAACTTAAGAACAAAGTTTTGGCTGGAGTTCTACATTAAGCTACTGAACAATACAATGTCCTTCCTGTATTAACAATAATGTCTTCTATTTGTTATTATGCTTTGACTTGAATAATGAAGGGATCCTACTTGTTATGAACAGCACAGACAGTTCTCCTTTCAGATTCCCATACGTGAGGCATACTGTTGACTATGAGCTGTAGGCAATGATGCCGTAATGCTGACCATTGACATCGCTTGGCCAGTCTTGGCCTTATGCCTAGTGAAGCAATTAAAACTTTTCCCTCTGCCAAAACATGGGGGATGTTCTCAGGAAACGGGATTACCTCATAGAATCCATGAGATGTTTCTTAAGCAGTCCAATATAGGCAAAATACATGGACCTGACTGTGACAAATGCTCTTCTTTCTTTCGAATGAGGTCACTTGACAAGCACGTCCTTTATAGGCAAGAAGATGCCTACCTATTTTTGTATGCTTTTTGAGCATTCCAAAGCTATTCCTTTTTACCTTGTCGTAACAATTTTGTTTCCACATAAACGTAAATTTTGCCCTACAACTAATCTATCCAGTTGCTTATTATACATGTGTTAAATAGCACCAATTCCCTTAATAATATCAGCCCTTGTTTTAGCCGGCCCTCCTTCTGTGAATGTGTTAAATTTTCAGCCAGGAACACAGGCAGCACTGAGCAAGTCGCTGGGCCATTATTAACTTGTTTCTATGGCGACGGCTGCTCACAAGCCCGAGGACAAAAATGTTTTTTATTCTGCTGTGTTGAACAAAGGGGTTCTGGTGATGCTTTGGACAAAATGGTCTTTGAAAGCAAGAGACATTGATGTGTTTGTACTATGTCGTTTATATTCAGGGTTATTTTCAGATTCACTATGCCGTCAAGCTTAAGGGAAAAATGAATAATTAAATTATTTTTAATTTACATTTCTCTGTCCCTTTTTTAATTTTTTTTAAGTTTACTTATTTTTTTTTATTATGTCTTTTAATTAACAAAATGGACATTTGTAAATGGCCCAAGACAACATTAATTTTGAGGCAGAAATCCAAGGTTTATGATCAATATGGTAGCACATCATTTTTCTATGTCAATAGTCCATTTTGTAGAGACATGCCGGCCTGTGGAAGGTTGCACTCTGCTTTAAGTCTGTGTTGTAATCTGCCAGTTCAACTACATTGCAAAATTTTTTTGTGCCAAGCAAAAGCTTTTAAATGTTATTTTGTATTGTGAAAACTGAAAAAAGCTTCAGTTGTGAAATTTTGCCAAAAAGTTGAGCAACGATAATTGAACTATGTATAGAGTTATATATAAAAACACAATGCTTGTTGTACTGTTGCTTTCAATCTATCTTTTAGGCGTGTTGGATAAAGCAGTTGAAAAAGCATTGATGAATATAAACCCACAGTCAGATGAGTTAAGATATGACTACTTGTTGGTTGTAATAGGTTATCACACTTACAGTACTAAAGTGTATGTTTTTGTAAAAATATAAAAACCCTACCCTCCATCCTTCCCAAGTTCTCCTTGGGCAGCTAAATATATTCCCCTTTTCCTTCTGTCTATAAATTTGTGGACACTCCTATACAAACATTTTTTCAAAGTATATTATTCCTACACCCTAGCTAGAGTTGCATCAAAGAGGAGCATCCAGAAATACCATAGCTGCTGACTTAATAAAAGGACACTTACCTACCCAGGGATCCAGCGCTGTCCTCACCTGAGCTGATTTTTCTATAGGCTTTAGCTCTAGGCACTGGCAGCTTTACAGCTGGTTTTCCACTGCACTGCACTTTGTGAGTAGTCCTGCAGTCTTCTGGGACCTGTGATGTGTCCCAAAAGGCTGTGGGGGAAGGGCGCAGCGATATTCCACTCAAAACACCTACCTGTCAAAACAAGGTACCACCCCTTCCCCGAAAAGGGCCAATTGTTGGGGGGGGTGGAGGAGGCAAGCAAGTGGAACTTCCTCTTTTAGGTGAAGTTACACTTTAAACCTGTGGTCCTTAATATGACTTTTACCTTTTTGCAACTGAATTATAACTTTTACATGAAATGTGTTATTCAACTTGGAATTGGACCTGACTGTATTACTAATGTTTGTACATGTCCTGCCCAAGTGGACTTTGCAGTAATAAAAAATAAATATTAAAAAATCAAATCTATGCTGTACATCTGCAATACATTTACATTTCCCCCATGTTTTATCTCTTTTTGAAAAGCTACAAACACAGGAAAATACCTGTTGATTTCCTAGAAATGCACTCTGCCTTAACCTTCCTGTAGTGAGCGGACAACACCATGCCTCTGCTGCACTGAAATCTCAGGCAGAGTTAATAGCTCTGCTTATTTCTGCTCCCCCAGACTACAGGGCATCCTTCCTTATCCTATGGAGATGAGGAGAGAGGGGTTTAGTCTAGCAGAGTACTCGGCAGAGCTGACGATGATGCTTGGGGTTTCACTGTAGCAGAGACAGTGTTGTCAGCTCACACAGGAAGTTAAAAGTTCACAGAATTTGTGGCAGGATAAATAAGTATATTTCATTGCTTGCAGTGTTGCAAAGGAATAAACATGGGAAAATGTACTAAATAAAAAGCAAAGGAATAAAACATGGGAAAATGTACTAAATAAAAAGCAAAGGAATAAAACATGGGAAAATGTACTAAATAGAAAACAATTGTCCAGGCATACACTTTCATCTAAAAATTGTGAAAGGAGCATAGAGTATAAGCCATTACTCTTAAAGTGTTAGTATTCAAACTACTTCAAATACAGAGATGCAAAAAGGAAGAAAAATTTCAGGATTCAGCTTGATCAAGGTATGAGCCAGAAGTTGATTTTACACAGCAAGGAACATATCAGACCTTTAAATGTATACTAATTTATGTATTTATTTTTTTAATTCAAATAAAATCCCTATATTTTGAATCAGAATTTAGTATGTATGATATACTAATTTTGCGTAAGCCTTAAATACATTTTTAACTAATGGCATGTACATATCTGAGTGGTAAGAACTGGAACGGTTTAAGTGTCTTGGGAGGACAGTACTACTGCACTGCATGTAATGTGCCCCCAAACCACTGTACGTATGGGTTAAAGAGTGCTGATAATGCCAAATCATTGAACAATATGTTCCAGTTCTTAAATGTGTGGTAAACTGCTGCGCAAAATTGCTTAAATGCAAACAAGCCCTTACCGAAATTAAAGAAGGTTACCCCAACATGTCATCTTCCTGATATGTGCCTGTTGTACCATATACTTGTGTTAAAAAGAATCCATACTACATATGCCTTCTAACGAGAATTTTAGATACAACCAGATTCTCTTTCATTCGCTCTAAGCTTAGATCGCTAGATGGGCCACTTGCGCTTACAGCTTTTGAGCTCTGCTGCCAAACAAAGGGGTATTTTGAAGGTTCGGGTCTCCACACTATACACTCTCCTCACTGAGCCGAATGCTAAGCTCCCTTATATGATTCAGTGGGAACGGGACCTGAATTCCACTTTTGATTTAGCTGATTGGCAACATGTTGCCTTCGCATTAAAGTATCAGTCTACACTACCTTATTTGAAAGGAACTATAATACATTACTATGATTGTATTTGATCCCATACTCTAATCGCGAAAATGCACCCTTCTGTTTCACCGCATTGCTTCCGATGTTTCCAGCTGGGGACTATGTACCACATCTGGTGGCAGTGTCCAATGGCAACTTAATTCTAGATCCGCATGTTTAATCTGACCAATTCAGTGATGGGAGTGAATATTCGTAGATCCCCAGATATAGCCCTTTTCATAAATTTCCTGATGAAGTCCCCCAAAAAAATCACAAAAATTATTAATTTATATGCTGTTGGCAGCTAGAATTACCATACCAAAGTATACAGTCGGCAATTCCACTTCAATACGTCAAGAATAAACTTAATTGGATTATGGTTAATGACAGACTCACTTGTATTCTTCGTAATACTAAAAAGTTTGATACCCTATGGAATCCATGGATCCTATATATTTCTGTTCCTTGATGAGCCTGGGTTTGACCCTCCCTCCTCCTCCTTTTTATCTATTTCTCTACGATCTCTTTTTCTTTCTTTCTTTTTATTTTATATGTGATAAGTCACGACTTTGTTGGTTGTATGAGGTGTTTAATGCTTTAGATGACTATTACTTGGTTTGTAACTGCAAAATAGTGACCAGCGGTTTTATCCCTTACTCTGTCTCCTACCTCTTCCCTCCTGGTCCCCCTCCCTTTTCCCAATCCCACCACTGTGTTAACCTTCTTTGATGTTTTTGACGGCACATAAGTGATGTGCTTTGCTTCCGGGCAAGGATTAAGCATTGCCTCTAAAATCTTCTGTTCAACCCATGTACTCTTTATTGCATTGAGACTAATCATTATGTTATGACTATTGTTAAAATGTTGACATTGTTGATTATGAAAGAAAAAAAAAATACAAAATGCTTCTTCAATAAAAATATTGAAATATAAAAAGAATCCCGACCTGTTTGTATTGCTTCCTTTGTGTGAAATATCCATATATATGTGTAATCCTGCCGGTCCTCTTGCTCTCTGATTTCAAACTGACCAAAAGAGAGCACATCCTTCCCAGAGTGGTCAGTTTTCTGGCTGCCGAGAGCACAAACTGCCTTGTCCACCAGTGATGAAAGTTGTACTGAAATGACCCCACCCCGCACACCTATTCTCTATCTATGAAGATCAGTATATTGCTGTTTCTCCACCCCAAGCCCCTTACACATTGTGTTCACTTATAAAATTATAATATTTTTTTTTTTTTTCTTTTAAACTGAATGGCTCATATATACTTTAAGCAAAACCTTACTTATATTGTCCATGGCAGCTGTCTTTGCCATAGTTAACCACCTCCTGCCCGCCATATAAGGAAATGAGGGGCGGTGGCTCTCTTGTTCTGGGAGGACGTCCTATGACATTCTCCCACTCTAACTGCACAAGCCACCTACCAGTGCCTCTTCATCAGTGCCCATCACTACAGCCTCATTAGCGTACATCAGTGAAGGAGAAAAATTTACTTATTTACAACATTTTATAACCGAAACTAAGAAGAAATTTTTTTTTTTTCTTTTTTAATTTTCAGAATTTTTAGTTTGTTTAGAAAAATTTAAATACCCAGTGGTTATTAAATACCACCAAAAGAAAGCTCTGTCTCAAAAAAAGATAAAAAGTTTGTTTGGGTGCAGTGTTGCATGACCACGCAATGGTCAGTCAAAGTGCAACAGAGCTGAAAGCTGAAAATTGTCCTGGGCAGGAAGGGGGTAAAAGTGCCTGGTAGGCAAGTGGTTAAGGGCAGTTTCCAGATGGGATATGTCTTTACAGCATTACATTCCCTGACTTGTTTAGAAAACCTTTTTGATGCAAGATTTTAAGTTTGATTGTTCCTCCTTTAAGTGTCCTGATTGTCACTGTAAAATTCAGCAGTGTTTCATGCAGAATTTAGGTTTTTAGTTAAATGTTTCCAAACCATCGATACAACATCACACCTCCTTTTCTGCAATACTAATGACATGAGGACCTTTGTTCTATGAGCATTTGAATTCTCTGTAACTTGGCAGTCTAAACCCACTCATCTTTTTTTAGGCCTCTTACACCAAAACATTGTTTAATCCTGGCTTATAAACTCTGGTCTGTAGAACATCAGATTCAGCAAGCATATACAAAGTATTTAACAAGCTTCAAGCAGCTTTCTTAAACTTTTTTGAGCAGTTATTGTTAACTTTCAAGGTAAAAGGGGCCTCAAATGCACTCCCCAATGTCTCTGAAGGGCCACATATAAAAATAATTACATGTGGTGCTACAGAAAACTGTCAAAGATAGAAAACTTCCTAGAAGAAATGGTCAACGATTGTTCTACAGGAGTGGTTGGTGCCTGAAGTCATGCTATAGAAGACAGAGATTAGGGATATGTTGCATAAAACCACTAGACTTTACTACTGTTAAGGGCCCTTTTACAAATCAATGCTCCCACTACTGACTGCTGGGGCCCAAAGGCCGCACTTCAAACACCAAAGGGCTGCACCAAGGATCTTAGAGATTCTGTCATGAAGAAGGAAGTCAAACAGTTGCTCATACCCCCAGGAGTCTTCCAGACTTTCCTATCTTGGCCAGTTCTGGGAATTATTACAGGCACAACTCTTGTGGTTAGTGTCGGCACTTGCCACTAAGTCCCACTTTCACACATTAATATTGGCCCATTACTGTGACAAGCAACCTCAATAGCTAGTAAGAATGTGCAGATGGTAGGAGGGACTGGCAAGGCACCTTGTTATAAGGGAGGCTAGACCAAAGAGGTCGGGAGGGAGGCTGTTGCAGGTATGTGTAGGACTCTCATACCTATAGTAATCCCCCACCTCACACGCACTTTTCCCCAGTGACAGTCTTATTAAAACAGTCCTCTCTTTTAAAAAAATTTCAGCAAATTTCAAATAATGCTGAAACTCTATAAAACTACAGACACCACTCTCTTTAAGGACTATTTAGCATTTTCACGCTTTTAGAGTCTTTAATACATTTTGAATGGAGATAATTTTTGTATTTACAGGTAATAGAAGTATCCAAATTTTTCTTTAAAGCTGAACTCCAGGATCCCGTACAGTTTGTCCCCTTATCTCCCTGCAGTCACAATTAAAAACACCATAAATGTTTGAAAAAAAAAAAGCCTTTTTGAGTATTGACCAATTTTAGTTTATGCAACATCATTGGCATCTTTACTCAGATTCACTTTACCAGGGGATGATCTGGAAATGCGGCACATGTCTCATATGATGTTGCAAGCTGAAATTAATTTCCCATGATACCATGGAAATATACTGACGTGGTGGGTAGTCGTGTGGCCAGTGTTGAGGGCTATTCCTGCCAATCAAAAACTTTTGAACGGGTTGTGATCAAGTGCTTCAGCAATCATACCTGCACATACAAGGAAGTGTGATGTCTCAGTTTTCTTAAGTAAACCTACATGGGGAGGTTGAGACCAGTAGCCATTTCTTCCTTGGGAGAAAATAGTGGTGCTTGCTTGCATAACCTGGGACCACCATGAGTATTATGGGGAGTAAGGGGCATGTTAGATGGGAAAAAGAACAAAATAACACAGCATTTTAAAAATTGTACAGAAAAAATTATTAATCTAATCCTCCTGACTGGAGTTCATGCCTAATGTAGATGTGAAGTCTGATGTACTTTAGGACCCCCTTACAGACAAGATTGTATTTCTCTGACTGATGGCTAGCTTCTTTTTGGTGCATTATGCCAGCAAAAAATGGTGCAGGTTTGATTTTAGTTCAGCTGTGGTGTGCTGGAAGCTAATTAAAAAGAAGACTGCCCTAATGCAGTGTATATTAGTACACCACATCGAAGCACGTAGGTGGGAAGGGGTCCTTTTCCAATCTAAGTGTTCTGTGGGGATTTAAGAGGAAAGGCCATTGGTGTTAGCAAGTCTGGGCTTTATTGCTTTTACAGTGCTCAACGTACAGTCAAACAGTGGAAACGTGCTTACAGGAGGGGCGAGCACAGGGATGACCTACAAGTGTGCTCCTACTCTTTCCTTGTCCAGGCAACAGGTATGGTAGAGGAAAGTGAAATGGCTGTAATACTTAACGATAACAGCAAGTCTTCTGCTGAAAAGAATCAAATATTTCTGAAGGTAGGACTGTTCAGGTGTAGCATTTAATCTGTGTATAAAGCCTTTACCTTTTAGAATTTGCAAGCTAAGATTTAACATTGCCTGATGAGTGCATGACCGCGCAATGGTCATTCAAAGTGTGACAGAGCTGAAAGCTGAAAATTGGCCTGGGCAGGAAGGGGGTAAAAGTTCCTGGTAGGCAAGTGGTTAAGGGCAGTTTCCAGAAGGGATACCCTGTATGTATATGGCCTTATGGAGCTGACAGTTAATTGAATACACCGTTATTACATTTCAGGAAAACCTTTTTTTCTTGCTAGTGATAGTTTGTAGACTTATTGGGCTGTTTGCTTTCTTATTTATTTTCCTAAGTATTCTGTATGCAAAATTATTGAGTGCTAGACTGATGAACCAGTGAACCTGAAATGCGTGGTATACTTAAAAGAGGTTGTGATGGGGTTACCATATGGTGCTAGTCACCAGGGACAGCTGTTGTGTCCTGGCTTTTATTATTCCATCCTGTCATACCAGATCTTTTTAGCAAGGAAATGCAAGTATACGTATCCCCAATGGGAGGCTTTCATGAAGATGTGTCATTTTAATACAAGATTCATTTTGCCTTTTGCATACAATTAAGATCCTGAAATATGTTTCCTACAGAGAGACTTGGTGCATTGACACTTATGATGGTGTATGTAGATTTAAGATGAGAAAAGCTTGATTCCAGCCTGTACAGTATCAGAATGATGCTTTTAGAGTTGGAATGTCATGTATTCCAAACATGCAGGCTATACTTCGTACCATCATTATGAATACTGCATGTAAAGTTAAGCACCTGGTTTTAGTTCAATGCTCATCATCTTTGCTTTTCATACTCATTTTTCTTTGTGTTTTTGGAGATTTGCTAGAGACTCCTCTGATGACTGGACACCACAGTTAGGCTGTACAGGGAGCAATGGATGAATTGTAGCCAACCCATAGCAGCAAACCAGATACTAGTGTACTAAAGTGAGATTAGCTGAGAGAGTTTTTGATTGGTTGCAATGGGTTAGGTTCGTTAAAGATGAACAAATGTCACTTAGAATAATGGACATGAAGATAGGTGTATTCTGTGTAGTGCAAGACCCTGTTGCTGTGTCACATGTGACTTGCTGGATGAAGTGCAGAAGTTCCTGCAATGTTCTGGGCTTCTTATTCCTCTCCTTGTGTGAGCAGAATGATAGATTTGGGAAAATATATAAGCAACCCAACCAGAGTGCAGTATTTAGCACTTTGGTTAACATTCATTAGGCTTCTTTTACATTTATCAGTTTTTGATGTCTTCCCATTGACAAAGGGCCCTTTCACACTGATCAGTTTTTCAGTTAAAAAAGCAGAAGAAAAATGCACCCCTTTAAATCTTATGGAACTCTTTACACCGGTTAGCTGTGTTTCAACTGTGTTTTTAAAAGTCCTTCTTGCTGCATTTTGGTGCATTTTTAAATGACCTGTTCACACTGATCAGTTTTTGATGCTCTTTTGCTCAGGCCTAAAGAGTTTCATTTAAATGGATGCATTCTTCTTTTTTAACTGAACTAAAATTGATCAGTGCGAAAGCGGCCTTAGAATAGATGTACTCTAAATGGCACAATACGCCCCTGTGTCTCGTATTTATACTGTTATTTTTACAAGCTTTGTAACATGGGAGCTCCATTGGCTATACTTTGATGGTGCCAGGGTGAAATGTTAGGTATAGGCATGTCATGGAGATATTTAGCATTGGTCACAAAAGTATTCTGGAAAGATGGAAACGAAGTGTAATGTTAAGATGAAGACTGAGTCAGACATAGAACAAAATGTAGCTATGATGTAGATGATGAAAGAAGGAAAATAGCCCTGCTTCCTGCTCCTCTGATGGAGGTCTCTCCTCTGGGATGCCCTTCTAAAAGCTGTTCTTTGACTGTAAAAAGCAGCTTCTAGGCTTTTGCAGTACTTATTAGTACTTAGTGTTTTTCATTTAATTCCAAGCCGCACATAATTCTATGGCAGCACCAAAGATGATTTTTTGAAGCATTCAGTTCAAAGAGGTGTTTGAGAGGTTCCAAGAAGGGAGACCTTCAGTAGCATCCATCACGATCAGGTGATGCAAAATGCATCTATGAATGTCACGTTTAGTTTCTTTACTATTTAACGTCATCCGCTTTACCCGCAAGTCGATGAGAGGCCTCCAGTTAAATTTGATCAATCAAAGCCTTTTTGTGTACGGCTAGCCTGAGATATTTTCTTAAAGGTAGACCTTTCTGACCATGTTGTCTTGTATAGTGGCCAAACACACACAATTAATTTGAGTGATACATTGAAAGAGCCTCATTTACCAAGTATCAGTAGACTTGGGGAAAAGTTCCTTCTTAATCAGTTCTTGTAGTTGGATTTTGTAGCAAACACATTTTAGCTACAGCGAACCTGTAAGGAGGTGGAAAATGTTCTAAAAACAATACACTGTAGAAGAAGGTAGTTTATACTTTGATGGAGCTTTTCAAGAAGAATAAATACACCAACAGTCACCACTGTCCAACATTTCTAGGTGTGTCAGCATGTCCCCCACTAGCTGCTTATGTTCCTCTCATGGACCCCTATATCATCCTGTGTTTTGTAGTGTAGAACACACCCTGAAGTGTTGGATAGTAGTGGCGCCTGGAGCTGTTAAAAAAAAAAAAAAAAAAAAGATTCAACACACTGCCTGCCAAGAGATAAATATAAGCCACCTTTTTATAGGATATTGCTTGTTTTACACAACCTCACAGGGTCATTTTCACTATATTTAGCCTGCTCTGTAAGTGGTGGTGTTTTTACAATTACTATTGCTATTTAACACTGTCAATGTTAGCGGCTAGCATGATCAAATCAATTTACAAGTCAGTTTATAAAGATTATCACAGGCCCCTCTCCTTACAATAACTAGTTTCAGCCTAAGAATCAGAGATGCATGCGGTCATGATGAACATAATATATGAAAAACATAGGGCTTTGAACAATTAAATGCATGAAAAATAGGGATTGGCACACTTAAATGATATCAAAGGTTGTGAAATAAACCTTTTGTAGGAAAAGTAATCATAAGATAAAATAAGGAATTGTGTTAAAATAATTTATCTATCCTAGGGAATTGAGCCCCATGCTTGCATTATAATTCAGTGCTGAAATGAGAGTCTAGAGTTTCTGGTCTCCCATAAATTAATAAATACATTGATTTACTTTAAATGGTGTGTGTGCTTTTTTTTTTTTTGCTTTTTTTTACTTCATTGAATTTGCTAACCTAATAAGATGTAATTGGAAGATTATCCCTACTGCAGATAAGTGCAACATTGCTACCGAGTTAAATTACATGCATCTGTTTTGCTTTCACTCTGTACATTTACCACTTCATTTTCTAGTTATTGTTTTGAAAAAGCAATGATCTGGAAATGGGGAAAGTGGAGAGTGTCTGGGGGTCTACCCCCATTCGGTTTAGGATAATGGTACCCACAGTAACTAAGTGAAAGCAGATGGGAAACTTGGTAATCAAATAAAATCAATCACTAAGTAGCTTAGGGACAGAGGAGGTGAGTGCCTGGGATGACTTCTAATGTGCAGTTGCTTCTCTCTTCATGTACAGTTGCATGTTAATGCAGTTGAGCATTGTCTGCTGCCAGTCGCATTAGTAATTTAGACCAATGCTTGACACAATTTTTTATCACCAATTACATTTTTAAAAGTCTAGTCTGCCATTCAGTCAATATGAATCTCCATCACGACCAACAATGCCACCATCAGTCCCACCCCGCAAGCCAAAGTCCTAGGTGTAGACTCAAACCTGTCCTTCCAACCCCATGTCCAATCGTTGGCTAACTCATGCAGGCTCCACCTCCGCAACATCTCCAAAATATGTACGTTCCTAACCCCAGACACTACTAAACAAATAGTTCACTCCCTTATTATCTCACGTCTGGACTACTGCAACTCCCTTCTCACCGGCCTACCTCATCACAGACTAGCCCCGCTTCAGTCTATCCTGAACTCAGCGGCCAGACTCATCCACCTTACCAACCGCTCCGCTTCTGCCACCCCCCTCTGTCATTCCCTCCACTGGCTCCTGATTGCCCAACGCATTAAATTCAAACTACTAACACAGACATACAAAGCCATTCATAACGCTGCTCCAAACTATCTCACCGACCTGATATCCAAATACCACCCAACCTGTAATCTTCACTCCTCACAAGACCTCCTACTTTCTAGCTCCCTGGTCTCCACCTCCCACGCCGACTGCAGGACTTCTGCAGTACTTCCTCCATCCTCTGGAACTCACTACCCTAATCCATCAGACTGTCACCTACCTTCCTCACCTTTAGGCGCACCCTGAAAACCCATCTCTTCAGGGAAGCCTTCCCCGCCCTCATCTAACAGCCGATCTCCTCCACTCCTCCTACCACTCCATCCCCCACAGCCACTTCTTCCTGTACCACTATCCCCTCCCTCCTAGATTGTAAGCATGAAAGAGCAGGGCCCTCGACCCCCTCGTGTTTTGTTTTGTTACTGTATTGTCTCATGTTCTGTCCCCCACTATAATGTACAGCGCTGAGCAAACCTTTTAGCGCTATATAATAACTGTATAATAATAATATGACACATATATTACTTTGCACACCAGTTTTAATTTGTACTAAATGGTTTAAACAAATGTATTTGTATTCTCCTTAGTAAATTCCACGCAATTTGCTAACATATTTGTAATAAATGGGTCATCTATTTTTTTAATATGATCTACTGATTTTACCCAGTTAAGCCGGCCATAGGTGAGCTGCATGCAAGGAGATATCTGCCCATAGTTGCACGAACACCCTCAGTTGTAGTAGCCACTGCTCTACTTTTAGATGCTTTGGTCTTCTCCATAGAAGAAGTATGGATTGGGCTCACTCTTAGGAATGTTTTTTCGACAAGTATCTGTATGTGATAATGATATGCCTCCAAATTGTCTAAGGTTCTCATTATTGTTCTTTGACACATAAGATACACCCAAATATTTTGGAATGATGCTGTATAATGGGATTGTTTGCTTTTATTGAGCTGTTTATAGACAATCTAATTGGTAGCTTGGTTGAGTTGACCAGTCCGAATCTTACAGCAAGTGGCCAGATTTACATTCTGATTTTAATGAATATAATTGTGAGAACATCTTATTTTGTAATTCAGATTTATAACCTCAACTTACATCTGAAATCATGTGGCTTGGGTACATTTTTAACACAATTACATCAGCGTTTTCCAGTTCGGAATTGCGAGCAGAATGTGAACACAGGCAAAGAATGCTATCCATTGTCTGCATTATCTGCTGTCTGCGGACACACTGCATTATTTTATGAAGTGGCAAAGTATGGAGCAGTGACCCACTTATTTGTTATATAACTGAGACAGAATGTGGCAAACATGACCCAGGTCCTCCTTCTCAAACTGAAGCAGTGAAACACAATGTAGCCTTTCAGAAGGTTCAGGTTATTAATAATTCAGAGATAACGATGCAATTTGTCATAAATACCTAAAACCGATTTGTGCCGTTTTCTAGACACCAGATGGCTAAGTATATCCCATGTTAAATCAGGGTATCAACAAAAGGCAGAATATCTAATCTGGAGGTTTTTGAAGACCATGGATCAGTATAAGCCATTTTTACTCAGTGTGAGTCTTGTATTGTGAGTTGTACATGATTTAGGCTTTCTTTGTAGACAAAGGTCCATTCTGTAATTCATATAAAGCTCACTTTCTTTTTGATCACAGGGTCTGGTATGGGTGTGGTTGGCCTCTCATGTTTATTTTATCTCATGCCCACTTTCCTTAAAGACTTTGAGGTGTCCTTGGGGTCTTCATGTTTGAGAAAATATGATAGCTATAGATTTTCTGTTTATTTTATTTGTGTACATCTGCTTACTTTCCTCATATACTTTGAACTACTACAAATAAATGCAGTAATGTATTTGTTAAAATAACTAAGTCACATTCACATCTGTGTGGGTGGTGTAGCTCAGATTTTCATGGGCACAGCAGCCTTTTCATTTGAAGCAGCATGGTGCCAGTTTCAAGCACCAGAAAATGCACTGCATTTTTTGATTCATGGGGGTGCCATTTATGATTTAATGGCATCCCTGTGTGTCTGCTAAAGAGCAATGCGTTTTGCCTGCGGAAGCAGGAACACCTGTAAGGTTCACACACCCTGCACCAGCTATAATATGAACCTATCCTAAATGCATCTAGTGTAAATAACTGAATTTGACATTATTTCAGTCTCCTATAGTCTGTAGCTCTCAGGGGTGGGGCCATTACTTGTTTCATATTTGCATGTGCTGACAGGAGAAGAGAGCAGAAAGATAACTTTTTCAGTCTGCTGCATCTTCATTTTCTAATCACAGGGTGAGGGTGAGGAGGTGACTTTCTTATTGTGTAACTGAAGCAGAGAACAGTAAAAACATCAGGCTGGATGTGCCATATAGCAGGGTTGTGTCAATTTCAGGACTGGAAGGACAGAAATACACTTCAGTGGCAGGTAAAATGGCTTCCATTACCTGTGGGGAAAAAACAGCTTCCATATTGGTATTTCAGCTGTTTTTCGCAGTTTGCCCTGAGTTTAGCTTAAACTGACTTTTTTTGAGTCCTACATTTATCTCTATGAATGATCATTGGTTTAGCTGGCATATTCCCTTTATAAAGTAGACTTTCTTTCCTGCAGGGGGATTAGTACATTTTAATCGTCCTGTGTTTTGGAGTAAAGCTGTCCATAGATGGATCAAAATTTGGCCAGTTCATCTGGGAATTTCCATCCATGGCCAGCTTTAGTATGTCAGAAATTCACAAATGTTGACCTATGATGTATCTTATTGTAAATATTTATGAACTTAACCTGGAAATATATTACTTATATTTCATTGTAATTTTACTCTAAAGCTGCATTCACACCTGAGCAGGCTTTGAGTTTTGTAAGTGTATACTGGCCTTTTAAAAGTGTATTACAAGAATTTTAGCCTGGGCTTGTACTATAGAGGTGTGGGAAATCGCATGTGATGCACGAAAAAGGTGCAGGCATTTTCTTTTTGTATTTTTTTTTTTTTGCCACCCTGGAATCTGGTCGCATGGGTTCACACCCATGCGATCCGATTTTTGCAGATTACAGGAACAGAGTACAATTTCAATGTGGTGCTTGAAAAGCTCAGGATTTGCTGCATTTCCCGCATCGCATATACGTGAACCCGGGACTCGTGTGTTTTGAAGCTTCAGGTGTTTTGTTTTAGACAATAAAAAGCATTAAATAACATGGAATTTTATTGAGACACTTTTTTGTTATGCCCTCATGGGAGGGAGCAGTAAATAGCTGCTGCAGGGAAATGGCACAACTGTAGTCTCAAATACGCACCCAACAATAGGTGATCCGACCCCCTTGTGCCAACCAAAAATTGTAATACTCATTTTGGGTGGACCTGGTTTTAACCAGAATATTTGTACCCTTAGGGGTAAATTTAACAGTGTTTCTGTATTTATTATCTGACCTTAGAATAACATTTAAAAGGTTCTAAAAAAGAAAAAATCCAAAATACACTCCAGTAATTTTATCACGTTAAAAAAAAAAAAAGTGGACTTTGTATAGTTTAAAAACATTTAGAGAATGCTGTCTGTGAAGTAGATTTTTTGGGATTACTTTTTACCAAGTACCCCTGGTATATGTCATTTTGGCAACCTAAAATGTTATAAAAGTTTACATATTATAAGCCCAGAAAAAAACTTAACACAGACAAGTGTTGGAGGTAGAATGTGTGACATGTAAAGGTCTAAATTGAACAATGGGTAAGTATGGCCAGACACTATCTACATACACAGCTAACACACAATAAAGGAATTAATGCGGGAGATGAATGAAGGGGGGGTAGTTAAGCTACTGGACCAGCCAGTGACAGATGTGGTCCAGCTCAGACAGTGAAAAGGAAGGCTGTTCATATAACCTCCATAAACAATGTGCAAAAGAAAATACATTTACATATATCAACATTAATGGCCCTAAATTACACTATATAAAATAAATTCAAAGTTAAGTTTTACAAAGCCTTCTTTCAATATTTTCAACATTTCCAGGCCATTTAAAGCATGGGTGGACAAATCATTTCAAACCCAGAAGCCAGTAATTCCAGTTGAGAAGGAAGCAAAAAAAAACCTTTAATATTTTTTGGACACACCACAGAAACACGCTTATACTTTTTATAAGCATACAGTAAAAAAGCTGGCCAAAGGACTGACAAAGCCAATTTATCACAGATGTCATAACACATCAGGAATGAGGAAATGTGCATCAGCTAAACCGTGGTATCCAGCATTCAATCAATACCAAATAATTCCGAACAAAATGCAGTTAGTAATGGGAAGCACTGTAAATTTATGTACAAATGTATATACAGTATATATCACTTTCAGTTGTGTTTTGATGTGATGGCATCCTACAAAATGGTTGGGACAATTGTGTAGCACAATGCTTTTGGGAAATGTTTGACTTATCAGTAGAAATTCCCATCACTGGATCCTAGTTCGCATGAAGTTGGTTTCACTGAACTAAATAGTGATCATTTAGACCAGACAATCTCTTTTTAACACATAGTAACCCTTGGCATAAATTTCCATTCTCAGGGGCCTCCTGTTAATTACAATAACCACAGCTCATGGTACACTAGCCTAAATAGTAGGCTGAGGTGTAAGAATAAAAGGGATTGTGGGGTACTTAGTGTATTTTACACCTGGGGCTGCTCTGTATGACCAAATTATTTCCAAGAATAATGAATTAAAGGAATGACAATTGTGGCCAGAAATGAAATGCACACCTTGAAAATTGTAGCATCTTCTCACATTGGTGGTATATGGAGAAAGTTACTTAAAGGAAAAGTGCAGCAAATGCTAGTTTGGCAGTACTTCACCTGTGGATCAGAGGAGTGCAGTCATTCTGTACTCCTGTGACCCATTTTCAGCCCACAGTGGGCTAAAGACTGCTGTTGTCTGATGTTTCTCAGCCAATCCAAATCCACTCAGGAGCCTGGACCAGCACCTGCTCAGCCTTTCAACAAGTTGCCGAGAACCTGAGGCAGCCCCTCTCACCCCCTCCACAGCCCAGTGCTCCAGTGAGGGATGGGGGGGGGGGGGCAGAGCAGAGAGCCGGAGACTGACAGTCTTTGCTCTCTGCTCAGAGCGGCAGGGAGAACTGAGCGATCAGTGATGTCTGATCGATGCTTGCATCCACCTAGTATAATTAAAGAAAAAAAAAGAATTCCGCAAACTTCGTTTAAATTGATGGTCAGTGGTGCTCCCCTGTATTGGTTGTCCATTAAGTTCCCCATTACACTGTCAGTCAATCTAGTACCATGAGAAATGAGCTCATCAGTCTGCTGCTTCTGCATTCACTGTACAGTCACAGGCTGAGGAATCCTGTAAATGGTATTTAACTACCATGAAACTGTCAGAACCCCAACTGGGACTAGTGTGTATGTCTTTAGTGGGGACACTGGATTATTAAATAACCTGGAGACATTGACTGATGTGGATAGTCCTGTTATGTAATGTACCACAGAAGGTCTTGGTCCTTTCTAATGGAGAATTGCACCCAATATATGACATCTTGGAAACCCCATGATGTCTGAAATGTATTATAGAAGTGACAAGGAGACATCTGATTTATATCTGTATATAGAATATCATTGAAGGTACTTAAAAGGTTTTAATTTGATCAAATATGTTTGCCATATTACTGGGTCCTTAATTGGTGATGACTTTGGTTTCAACTGTAAGGTGTAGAAATTTTATGAACCAAATTAAAGAAAAATACAATTATATAAAGATCATACACCTGAAGAAAGCTGAAAAGTGGATATGTCACCCAATGTAACCAATCAGATTCTAAGTTTATTTTTATTTTCCCAGAGAATAAAACCTGATTGGTCAAAAACATCACTTTTTGTTTTTTCCTTCCTTGTTTTTAGGCTCAGGCTCTCTATGGCTCAGTGAGGCTTAGCCAGTTGCTGGTCAGGATTCTGGGTGGATCCTGACATTAAAGTCAGGATCTCTTCAGAGTCTGAACTGGCCCACTGATGTCAGCCAACTGAAAACATTAGCCCACCGATGGCTGAATCTGGATGACAGGAGTGCAGAATGAAGTTCACGCCTATGTATCACAGGAGAAGCAGGGCCAAAAGAGCTTTGGCCATACTTCTCCTTTATTAAAAACAACTCGTATTCACCATTCATGTGCCCCCTGTCATTTTTATGTTAGTTTGTCTACTTTCTGATCTTGGAATTAATATATCTGTTAGCATTTCGTGTTTATGCACAGCTCAGTAAAGAGATTCCTCTTTCTTACCCTGAAGCTGGGATTATGAGCTAATCATAATGCAGACAACCTACTTAAATTGAAAACCATATAATTACATGTGTGATATTGTGGTAAAAAGAAACCAATTTAAATTAAAATGTAAATGTCATAAAATATCCTTTTAAGGTGAGTGGAGTGTGTTTTGGGTGTAGCTTCCACTTTAAAATCCCTTGGATGGTGTCCCAGAGCTGTGCTGGGTCTACGAGGCCCTTCTGTAATGTACAGAAAAGTGTTGGAAAGATATATACATGTGGGAGTGTCCGGTTTAGTGTGAATATCACAGTAGAATTCCCAGTGCTGGTGGATTATCCTCAGGGCCCTCTAGGTAGAATATTAATGCTAGGCTGCACAGAGTGTTTTAGCACCATGTTTTGCTTTGTCTGCCACCACCTCTTGTATAATGAATTAATGTGTGCTGATTAAGCTGCCTGTATGTCCTGCTGAAACCTCTGCATGCCTGTTTGTTAGATTCATGCGGTGAGAAGTGAAACTGACTTAAAGTACTTTACATAAACACAAAAAGACAATTAAAAGTGAGCACTTGTTAGGCATATCTGCTGTATTCACACAGTATTATTTTTTAAGAGATTGTTTCCCGTTCCCAACATTGCATTCTTTGTCTCTCTGTAAATTGACCTAGATTCCGGTTAGCAGAGTAGATGGCTTGCAGCTGGAGCACAGCAGGAAACAATGGCTGCTGTATACACTTGTAGGCAGCGCTATCACTAATTAGGGTGCGGTCTTCTTTTGTTCGCAGGTTGCTTTGAGTGCTGCATTAAGTGCTTGGGAGGAGTTCCATATGCTTCGCTGGTGGCCACCATTCTGTGCTTCTCTGGAGTAGCTCTCTTTTGTGGCTGTGGTCATGTTGCCCTCACTGGAACGGTAAACATCCTGGAGCAGCACTTCTCCTCGAACCCCAATGACCATGCCCTTTTGACTGAGGTGTAAGTATGGACACCAAACACTCATAATATAGTAGACATCAAGCCAGTAACAACATATATAGTGTGTGTATACTTGTATGCATTAAACTATCTTCAGCTGTGTAAAGCCTTACAATTTATTTTGATTCATTTGTGTCGTTATTAAGTATCTTAATACATCCTGACACAAAACTGTTTAATATTTGGTGTTCTAGCAAGCAACATACTGTAAGTGCATGAATTCTCTTATTGGGCTCCATTTCATTGACAGACTCCCCCAGGCCAACAGATAGTATCAAAGCTTTATAGACATCCCCTGAAAACACCTCAAACCATATGAACCAAAGTAATGCTTTCTAGATATGTAGCGTGCTCAGAAGTTCAAATTGGAAATCAGGATGACTCTTCGAATCGTGACATTTGGAGCAGGCACCTGTTGAAAAATATTCCAATCTCACACACCGTTTGGTTTAATTAGAACACTCTGTTCACATGCATTTTGGTGCAATTAAATTTATATGATCTATGAAAGCTGTGCTCAAAAAAATGCAGGCCAAGGGTAAAGGTCAAGTCACTCGTATTGCCTGTAGTCTCCCTGTGCCTGACCTTTTCCCCATAACTGACTGACCATGCCTTATTCAGCACTGTCTGCATAGGGGTGGCCATCTTGGTAGAGACAGGGCTTTTCCACCTTGCGTCAGAACCTCTAGCAGTGAGAACACTGGACAACACAATATTAAGATGTGGGCACAGTAGTACAAACCAGCATTGATATTTATGAGGAGGAATCCTAGACAAAAGGTACTTCTCTGCAGTATTAACATTTAACATAGCAGACATTCACTTCTTGTTAACAAGTCCACTTTAAGGGTAGATTTAGATATGCATCTAAATCTCTCTTGCTTCCGAAGCCCGATATGCCTTCAGTTCGTGCTCCAGAGGCTACTGACAGGCAGTGAAGAAGTGATGTGTTGCCTCCTCACTGCCTGCATTAACCCCATTTTTGCCAAAAACGATCCACAACCGCCTGCCGAGTGCTATATGACGGGTCAACGTTGCTGCTATCCAACGCAGTTGCAGCATGTAAACATCCCCATCCGGTAATTGTTGAAGGTGAAAACATGGAAGTTCAGTGTCCACATATTGCTCGATGACTGTTGGTAAATATTAGTAGACTAAAATTTCTTTGTATTGCAGAATCCAGTTAATGCAGTATGTCATCTATGGAATTGCTTCTTTCTTCTTCCTGTATGGGATAATCCTGTTGGCAGAGGGCTTCTACACCACCAGTGCAGTGAAGGAAATGCACAGTGAATTTAAAACTACTGCCTGTGGACGATGCATCAGTGGAATGGTGAGACCTTGCCTTTCATCGATCATGTAGTAACATACAGCAGCCAGATGGGATTCAAATTTTATTAACCTGATTTTAACAAACAATCTGGCTGCTAAAAGTTGTTGTACTTTGCAGTTTAGCCTAGCCCAGCTTTGTATATGCATTAGGGCCTGTATCAGTGACGTCCATTTGAGATGCTTCTGAGGACATATTGACAGATGCATTTGAACTGCAGTTGACCTCTTTTTGCCTTACATTTGACCTACTTCCAGCGGATCTTTTCATTCATATAGACTTGTATTGGAAAGCAAAAAAAAATCTGACATGAACAAAAGCCTGCTAACATAGGCCCTAAAGCTGTCTGTGTTACATTGAAAAGATTTACACACAGTTCCTTCATGGTCACTAGGACAGAAGGTGAGCCCCTTTCACACCAACGGGGTCCGCCTGTCCATTTTTCAAGCAGACTCGATTGGACGCTCCATTGCTCTCTATGGAGCATCAAGTGTAAACAGACGTTTGCATCCATTTATGCTCACCTGCATCTGATCCGATCCTGTCAGCTAAAATGTTCCCCCATCTGTCTGGTGGATCAGATCGAAAGACTGTCGGATGGAAATGGACAGGCGGTCCATTCCCATCCAACAGCCCATAAAGGACAGTGGGCTGTGTATAAGCGGAGCATACACGGAAATGTCATCCGCTTGCTCAGCGGGCAGATCCCCAAGCTGATCTTCTGACAAGTCCGCCACATGGGAAAGGGGCCTATCATTTGAAGAACGCAGAAATAAAGTTGTGGGTTTTTTTGTGTTTTTTTTTTTTTTTTAGCAAGGGGAAAATAGAACCTCTGTCAAATTGGAAATATTTGGCTCACTTCCTTTGTGGTTAACATGAAATAAAGTGGGGAGAAAGCTCCCCAGTAAGGAAGACAACATTCGTAACACTAAGATAATATGTAAACTTCTACCAAGTTGCCGTGGCTTCAGTAATTTCTAGGTCACTCACCTAGAACAAGTACCTAGAATATCAGCTCTTAATTTTCCTGCTTGGTTTAGGTAAGTGTCTAAATACATTAAAGGATAGGGTGCTGGTGAGAGCTGTGGTAGTCCATTGATTGTTCCTATCAGATTGTAACTGCCTGCTTGTATCAGAGGTTAGGGCAGACAGATGCAGTCTGCAGGACCGTGGCATTACACTCATGATTTGCTCTGATCATGCAATGCTTTACAGACTCCTAACAAAAAAAATGCATATTTTTTACCTGAAAATAAATGTCCATTGATTATTATTATTTTTTTTTTTTAAAGGTGACCTTATCCTTTAGCCCTGTTTC
Source organism: Staurois parvus (assembly GCF_062004578.1). NCBI lineage: Eukaryota > Metazoa > Chordata > Amphibia > Anura > Ranidae > Staurois > Staurois parvus. Next base: position 2,629,831 of record NW_028318492.1, read on the forward strand.
ACACTGATGCGTTCCAGAATGCATAGATTCTCATGTCAGGGGAGAGAACATGGCTTTCTATGGAGGTCATTCACACCTAAAAGGTCTTGTGTGAGTTTGGTGCACTGTTGTGTGTTTTTGAGCCCCATAGACCTGAATAGAAATAGGTGCATCCCGCACTGTTCCCAATGTCACAAAATTGGCCAGAACAGAAATTGCAGCTGTGTAAAATCACATCAAAATTGCACCACAACTGCTCCTGAGATCGCACAGAAACTGCACAGCATCATTGTGAACCAGGGCTAAAAGCCAAAGACAGCTAAGCAGCCAGCAGTTTCAGAAGCAGGTCAGAAATGGGTGCCTCCATCTTTCTCGGTCTTGGTACAGGTTTCCTTTCAGCTCTTAGGTCCCATTTCCTCCATGGATTCACTGAAGTTTTATTGTGTACTTTAAAGTGGTTAGCTTAACTGTCCTCCAGAAAATTAAGAACATACTGCATGTAGATAGATGCTTAAGATCATCCATGAACTTCCGACCATACCATGTGCAACTTTGCAGCATGCAATTCAAGTTTTTCAGAAGTATTTAGTGGCTATTCTTCTGTTTGATCATTTAAAACCTTTGTAGGATTGATATTACTCTATAAACAAGTACCAGGAGGTCTGGATGAGTTGTGAACCTATGGAATGATGGTGTGAAGAAAATCTTTCTTCCTCATTTCATACAGTTTTTCAGATATATTAACTGCTTAAAACTTCCACCCTACCAACTGCTACAAACAGTGTACATGTATGATAACATTTACAAAGGTGCGTACATTCTCATAATTACGAAGTTGTAAACTAGCAGTAAACAGACTAGCCATGTTTCTGCTTATGAGAGTTTAGCATCTGTAATGTTGTGTAGAGCTTTAAGTTTCATTCAACCAAACTCTTCTCTGCTTTTGTTATACTGACGCAGTTATTCATTTCATGTTTATTTGTTTTTTTTTCCCATCAGTTTGTGTTCCTGACCTACATCCTGGGGGTGGCCTGGCTTGGAGTGTTTGGATTCTCTGCAGTGCCTGTTTTCATGTTCTATAACATGTGGTCATCTTGTGAAGTCCTTAAAGGGTTGCCCGTAAACTTGACCACTTCAGCGGAGCAGATATGTGTGGACATCCGACAATACGGTACTTTTGTTTCACCTTTCACCTGCTATAGTACATCATATTCAGAGAAGAGGAATTCCACTACTGGGAAAGTGATAAAGGCTATATGTGCTTTTTTTTAACATAGTAGACTTGACCGTTTGACAGTATTTCTGTAAACTGTACACATTTGAGAATTGAATTTCAGTGAAGAGCCAATAGGCTCAATTAAGAAAGCTTTAGCACAAATATAAGGCTCTCTAATTTAGTCATGCGACTGTCATTTTCAAATACCATTGGACTCGACTGAAAATACCTTTCACCTTTATAAAATTAAGTATACTTATCTGTGTGGTCGCTTTTTGAATTGAAGCAAATAACTGCTGTAGAGTGGTATTTTGCAATGGTTGATGACTTGTTAAAGACCCTGAATAGGCTTAGGTGCTATTATTTACATATGGCTGTTTGCTTCTATGTGACAGTGTTCATTTTTTGGCTGAGAATGGGAATGGGTTGTGACATAATCTGAGAACTGCCAGCATGCATTTTTTCCATGCCAGTAGAATAGGAAAATAGAAATCTGATTTGCTGTGAAAGTTTACACCTGGTACCCACTTTACGGTCAAAATTAGGAGTCTGAGCACACACTTGTGTCTAGGAGTGGTGAAGTTGCATACTCTTTGGATCCAGCAGCTGTCATCGGGATACATATTTGCTATTGCCTATGGTTGAAAGCTTTTTGTAGAGTCTGCCATGGTAGGTGAATTGCTGAACACGTCATTATGCCAGTTAGTAGATAAACTGAACATTCTGTGTGGGTGCATCTAAAGGAACACAGATGGCCAGTGGGTGGGGGAGTGAAGACAGCGTGCGGAGTTGTTTGCAGTGAATTCAGACAATCATCCTTCTTTTCTGTGCAGGTATCATTCCATGGAGTGCCTTGCCTGGGAAGGCTTGTGGATCAGCTTTGGAAAATATCTGCAGTACCAATGAGGTAGGAAAATTGAAATTCTAAATTCAAATTTATCAATCCTTTTTTTTTTTTCCTTAATACAGACACTTTAATAAGCTGCAGTATGAATGCATTCAGTTTACTGGTTGAACACACACACACGTTTCAAATTACAGTACAAATGGCTTTCTTTAGTAAATTAGTGCACACTTCAATAGCTGGTAAGCCACAACAACCAATCAATTGTATAGCTGCTAATTTTCACTTTAAATTGTATACACTACATACATTAGGTTAACAACTTCAGCCCCAGAAGATTTTACCCCGTAATGACCATGCCACTTTTTGCTATACCGCACTGCGCTAATTTAACTGGTAATTGCGTGGTCATGCAATGCTGTACCCAAACAAAATTTATATAATTTTTTCCACACAAATAGAGCTCTCTTTTGGTGGTATTTCATCACTGTTGGGTTTTTCATTTTTTATGATATAAACAAAAAAGACTGAACATTTAAAAAAAACTATATTTTTACTTTTGGCTATAAAACATAACCAATACAAAAATAAAATTTCTTTATAAATAATAAATTTTGGCCAACATGTATACTTCTACATGTCTTTTGATAAAAAAAAATTATAAAAAATCCCAATAAGTGTATATTGATTGGTTTATGTGAAAGTTATAGCACCTTCAAACAGTGGTGTATATATACTGGAATTTTTTTTATACTACTAATGGTTATGATCACAGATTTTATAGTGAGGCTGTGGGAGACTGGCAGCCAAAGTGACAATGAATAACAGCCATTGACATTTTTACAGTGATCAGTGCTAATACTATACACTGTCACTGTACTAATGACACTGACTGGGAAGGAGTTAACATCTAGGATGATCACGGGTTTAAATGTGTGCCTAATTAATTGTAATGTGTGTATTATGGGCTGCTAAGAGATCTATCAGTTTATTATCCCTGCTTAGCAGGGATGAAAAACTTGCAGATCACTTCCTGTGTACAGATATCCGTGTTGAATGTCCACACATAGCTCAGGGCTGTGATCGTACACAGATAATCAGCAGGTCCTGGCCGTGATTTGCTGGCCGGGACTAGCTGACAGACACCCACTGTGTACAACCAAAACAAGTGCTGGTGGGGTGCGAAACCCGGAAGTAGACAGTGACATACCTGTACATCCGCAGTGCAATGTGGGCAGGCGGTCGTAAAGTGGTTGTAAACCTCGGACATGATATATAAACAAAACCTATCCCTCTATAGTATGTACTTGTCCCAATTATGAGCACTAAGTGTCATTTCTGTCCACTGCCTCCTTCTTCTGCTATCAGCATGAATCACTTCTGACAGGATTTCCTGACATCAAGATAAAAATGGTGACAAGGGACAGCAGATTGACAGCCTCAGGCTGTTCTGTGTGCTGTGTGAAGGAGGGTATATTTTGTAGCATACCTATATTATATGTATTGTATGTTCTAAGCCTATATTCATGTACCTTTTTTGTGGTTTCTTTTTTTCCAGTTCTACATGTCCTACCATCTGTTCATTGTGGCCTGTGCTGGAGCAGGTGCTACTGTTATTGCATTGGTAAGTTTGCATTATAGATTACAATAAAAGGTAGCATTTTTCAGACATTGAATTGAATTGCATGCTGAAAATCTGCTGCAGATTTATAGCAGGCAGAGCTTGCGCTTGTTTACTGTCTTATGTAGCATTGCTCTTTAACTTAAATGTACATTTGTATATCAGTAATTATAAATGCTTTGCACTGTATAAGGATCACTTAGACCAGTGGTCTAACTGTGGCTTAAGGGCCAGATGCGGCCCTTTGCTTGCCTTGGGGCACTATTACTCCTACAGACACCAACAAGGGGCGTGATTCTTGCCACTGACACAAACAATGGGCACTATTCCTCCCACTGACAGCAATGATGGGCACTATTTCTCCCACTGACACCAACAATGGGGCACTATGCATTCCACTGATGCCAATGATGGGGCGCTGATCCTCCCACTGACACCAACGATGGGGTGCTGATCCTTCCACTAACGCTAACGATGGGGCGCTATTCCTCCCACTGACTCCAGCGCCCACTACTCCCACTAAAGATGTGTCATTGTTTACTCCCACTGACACCAGGGAATTTCCTACTTCCACTGGTCACAGTCCAGCCCCCCTAAAGTCTGAAGGACAGTAAACTGGCCCTTAGTTTAAAGCAGGGGTCTCCAAAACTTCTAAACAAAGGCATTGTATTAACATGACACCAAATAACATTCCTGGAACTTCTACAATCAACCTGAAAATATTGCCAGCACCAAAAATGTCTTGCTAGTAATCTTCACCTTCTAGGTTACTGTTCTTAATTGGTTGATATTAAAATGTAGCTAAAGTCATATACAGTTGTGCTCAACAGTTTGCATAACCTGGCAGAATTTGTGAAATTTTTGGCATTGATATTGAAAATATGACCATGCCAAAAAACTGTTTTTTTTTTTTTTTTTGTTTTTTTTTTGGGATTGGGATCATATGAAGCCATTTATTATCACATAGTTGTTTTGGCTTCTTTTTAAATCATAATGATAACAGAAATCACCCAAATGGCCATGATCAAAAGTTGATATACCTTGGAATGTTTGGCCTTGGTACAGACACACAAGGTGACACACACAGGTTAAAATGGCAATTAAAGGTTAATTTCCCACATCTGTGGCTTTTTAAATTGCAGTCAGTGTCTGTGTATAAATAGTGCATGAGTTTTAGCTCTCACATGGATGCACAGAGCAGGCTAGATACTGAGACATGGGTAGTAGAAAAGAACTGTTAAAAGACCTGAATGACAAGATAATAAAGCTTTATAAAGATGGAAAAGGATATACAAAGATATCCAAAGCCTTGAATATGCCATTCAGTACTGTTCAATCACTTATCAAGAAGTGGAAAATTGGGGGATCTCTTGATACCAAGCCAAGGTCAGGTAGACCAAGAGATTGTAGTCACAATTGCTAGAAGAATTATTCAGGATACAAAGAAAAATCCACAGATATCCTCAGGAGAACAGGCTTCTCTGGAAAAAGACAGTGTGGTTGTTTCAAGAAGCACAATATAACATTACGTGAACAAACATGAGCTGCATGGTTGAGTTGCTAGAAAGAAGCCTTTACTGTGCCAATGCCACAACAAAGCCTGGTTACAATATGGCTGACAACACCTTGATACTTCACAGCTTCTGTCATACTGTAATTTGGAGTGACAAGACCAAAATAGAGCATTATGCTTACAACTATAAGCACTATGTTTGGAAAGGGGTCAACAAGGCTTATAGCAAAAAGAATACCATCCCCACTGTGAAGCATGGTGGTGGCTCCCTGATGTTTGAGTGGGGGGGGGGGGGTGAGAGCTCTACAGGCACAGTGAATCTTGTGAAAATTGATGGAAAGATGAATACAGCATGTTATCAGAAAATACTGGCAGACCATTTGCATTCTTCTGCATGAAAGCTGCACATGAGACGCTCTTGGACATTCCAGCATGACAATAACTCTTGAAACAAGGCCAAGTTGACCCTCCAGTGGTTACAGCAGAGAAAGGTGCAGGTTCTGGAGTGACCACATAGTCTCCTAACCGTAATATCAATGAGCCACTCTGGGGAGATCTCAAACGTGTGATTCATGCAAGATAACCAAAGACTTTGCATGACTTGGAGAAATTTTGCCAAGAGGAATGGACAGCTATACTATCTGCAAGAATTTGGGGCCTTTGAGACAACTATTATAAAAGATTGCACACGGTCATTGATGCTAAAGGGGGCAATACACAGTATTAAGAACTAAGGTTATGCAGACTTTTGAACAGGGGTCATTTCATTTGTTTACTTGTTTTGTTTTTTGATTGTGTCATTCTCGTATGATCCCATAACAAATAAAAGAAATATTTTGCCTGTTCACTCATGTTTTCTTTAAATGGTACATACGATTACTAATTCTCCAAGGGTATGCAAACTTCTGAGCACAACTGTAAAACGTCCACCACTTGTCTACTCCACACCATTACACTTTGTAATAGCATGCTGCATATATTGCTTTTATAAAAGATGAAATCCATTTGTACAAAGTATTTGCAAGAATTTCAGCCACCTTCAAGTTCCTTACAGCTTTTAAAACCCCTCCAGCTCCAATTTGGGATGTTTAAAAGCAGATCCTAATGTTAAAAGAAGCTGTTGATTTAGACAAGCTGCTAGTAGGCTTTAGCCCTCATTCAAAGTTGTTGAAAGCCTTCTAAAGCCTGCTGTCCATTATTTATGTGTAACCTCTACAAACTGGAGCTGAAGGGTGCTTAAAAACCTTTTGTAACTAGGCCCTTCCTTGAGCCCAGTACATACAGCTCTTCTTTTTTTTTTTTTTTTTTTTTTATTCAATTCAGCGGGCCTAACCACCCCTCTCCCTTCCTGCCAGAACATACTGATTAGATCTCACAGCCATTGGCTGCAAGCACTGATCGGATGCTGGTTTTCCAGCATGTCCATTCAACAAATCAGCTCCTGTCAAACAGGCTGCTGTAAACACTGATCAAATGTTGGACGCGTCCTGCTTAACCCACCCAGCATTAGGGTGAAATGTATCAGCAAAGGAGGCTGTGTCGTGTGGGATGTTCAGAAGACAAAAAAGCTTACTAAAAAAAAGTAGTGGTGATGTGGCCCATTTTTTCTGGAGCAGAGCCACAATACTGCGTAAATGTTTGCTGTTAGTGCCACATCACACTATTGATCCTGTCACTGGCAACATGTCACTAGAGTTAGAACAGAATTAAGAAATACCAGGTTCTAGAGTTGCTCCTTTGCTGGCTGGATGAACGAAAAGCCGCTTCTATGCTGATGATGTACCTTCTGCAGAATTTTCATAAGCAAAGGGTCAATACCTCACTCATCCAGCCAGAGAGAGTTACACAAGGAAGTGGGGGAATATTTTCTCTGCAGTTTTTTAGTGATTCTGTTGGTGAGTTGTCACTAGTGTGACACAGCCCTTTAAACATGCTGAAGTTCATATGTGCAAAGCATTAAAATCAGCAAAGGTAACCTGAAATTCCTTGCTGTTGAAATGGCTTCTCTGAGATCCCATAGCGGCTAGTCATGCACAAATGTTGACCCATGATCATGGGATCCATGCCTCAGCATTAGGTTATATGACCTGCTGCCATGGAATACTTTGAGCAGTAAAGTGCAGTTTTTGACTTTAAACAAGCAAGTTGAGCTGGTGAATAAAAGTGATCTTATTAACCTTTAGGACCACTTTAAAGAGACCCTGTTGTCGGACTATTAATTTCAACAAAAATCTTCCTACAAAATTATATGTGCATTTGATGTATTTTATGCATATTGCATGTAAAAGCCTTCCTTGTGTAGACATCCGAAAGCTGTGAAACAGCTGTTGGGTGCCACCTATTAGTAAGATGTCAGGAGACAAAGAGCTGTCACTCATGGAACACTGTATACAGTGAAGGAAATAAGTATTTGATCCCCTGCTGACTTTGAATGTTTGCCCACTCACAAAGAAATGATCAGTCTACAAATCGAATATGTGTATTGTAACACTGAGAGACAGAATAGCAACAAAAAAATACAAAAGAAATGCATGTCTAACAAATTATGCACTGATTTGCATGTTCATGAAAGAAATAAGTATTTGATCCCCTTCACAAAACATGACTTAGTACTTAGTGGCAAATCCCTTGTTGGCAATCACAGAGATCAGACGTTTCCTGTAGTTGGCCACCAGGTTTGCACACATCTCAGGAGGGATTTTGGCCCACTCCTCTTGGCAGATCCTCTCCAAGTCATTAAGGTTTGGTGGCTGACGTTTGGCAACTTGAACTTTCAGCTCCCTCCACAGATTTTCAATCGGATTAAGGTCTGGAGACTAGCTAGGCCACTCCAGGACCTTAATGTACTTTTTCTTGAGCCACTCATTTGTTGCCTTGGCTGTGTGTTTTGGGTCATTCAAAATGGGTCATGGATGGGTGTTCCAGCATGACAATACTCTGTCCATCGTCCCTTTGGGGGTGTTTTTCTGCTAAGGGGACAGGACAACTGCACCACATCAAAGCAGAATGTTTCCACCATCATGTTTGTCAGTTGGGATTGTGTCCTTAGGGTCATAGGCAGCATTCCTCCTCCTCCTCCAAACACGGAGAGTTGAGTTGATGCCAAAGAGCTCGATTTTGGTCTCATCTGACCACAACACATTCAACCAGTCCTCCTCTGCATCATTCAGATGTTCAGTGGCATACTTCAAACTGGCCTGGACATGTGCTTTCCTGAGCAGAGGGACCTTGCGGGCACTGCAGGATTTCAATCCTTGTCAGCGTAGTGTGTTACCAATTGTTTTCTTGGTGACTGTGGTCCCAGCTGCCTGGAGATCATTGACAAGATCCTCAAGTGTAGTTCTGGGATGATTCCTCACTGTTCTCATGATCATTGACACTCCACGAGGTGAGATCTTGCATGGTGCACCAGACCTAGGGAGACTGACAGTTGTTTTGTGTTTCTTCCATTTGCGAATTATTGCACCAACTGTTGTCACCTTCTCACCAAGCTGCTTGGCGATAGTTTGGTAGCCCAGTCCAGCCTTGTGTAGGTCTACAATCTTGTCCCTGACATCCTTGGACAGCTCTTTGGTCTTTGCCATGGTGGAGAGTTTGGAATCTGATTGTTTGATTGCTCCTGTGAACAGGTGTCTTTTATACAGGTAACAAAATGAGATTAGCAGCACTCCCTTTAGGAGACTGCTTCTAATCTCAGCTTGTTACCTGTATGAAAGACACCTGGTAGCCAAAAATCCTGCTGAATGGGGATCAAATACTTATTTCCCTCATGAACATGCAAATCAGTGCATAATTTGTTAGACATTTAGGCTGATCATTTCTTTGTGACTGGGCAAACGTTCAAAATCAGCAGGGGTTCAAATACTTATTTCCTTCACTTTATTATTCTGCTTTACTCCATTTATAGAGAGGAAAGACTGCAAGTAAACATTTTTCTGTACTTCTACATTCAAGTTGATGACAGGGTCTCTTTAAATGTAATTAGACCTTATGTTGTGAGTGTAATTCTACATGAATACAGCCAGACACTAATATGTTAATTTCCTGGTATGGTATGTTTAGAAAATAAGTAAATGGTTGTTTTGTAGTCTGTAGATGGTTGTCACTTCTAGCTGTCTGCATTTAATATAGTCAGTAGCTATTTACCAGGGACATGCACTGTTGTGGGGGAATTTGGGCCCACTCTGCTTGCAGGACTTCTAATATTATGGTAACCCAAATGAAAAAATTGTACATAAGGGCTTATACATTCTGGTTCAATTATATTTTACTGATGACCAGTAAAAACCTTGCATTCTTACACTCCAGTTGTGGTTACTGTCCTGCTCACACATATTAATGTGTATTGTAGATGAGGTCTCCTAAATCTACACTGATAGTTGATTCTAGCCACTGTGATATCCCATGCACAATGCACCTGTAGCTGAGTTATGTCCAAGGCTGCATGAGGCATTAACGTGCCATATCTTACACTCCTTTTTATTTTGTTCTCTTCCACCAGCTGATCTACATGATGGCAACCACATATAACTATGCCGTTTTGAAGTTTAAGAGTCGGGAGGATTGCTGCACTAAATTCTAACCTTAGTCACAGCAATAGAAAGACTGTATTGTTGTAGCTTAAACTACCACTGACACCCTGGACTAAAAACTCAGTCTAGCATTTTAAAATTTCAATTACATTTTTTTTGTAAATAGTCTTACTTAATAGAGTCATAGATAATAATAATACCAATAATAAAAGTATTGTATGTAAACACAACAGTGGAAGAGGTCTGGCTAAAAGCACACTCAATTTGACATATTGTAATGACCTCTGTCACATGTGCCTTCCATCTAGTCAGCTTTGCTTAGCTGCAATATAGTCATGTGTGTCAGAGGTGGAACATGTATCCTTACAGCCATGCACATATACATACACCAGCTACATAGGCATAACTTTTTACCAATTCCTACTAACCAGTAACAAATACCTAACTTGCACTTACATGCCCTATATAATGAAAACCTGAGCCTTTTTTATTTTGCACGTTGACACAAATATTGTACAGGTTAAGACAGTTGCTGATCACTTATTAGCCAGATCTCAGCAAATAAATTCAAAACCATAAGAGGCGAATAGGTCTTTGACCACTAGATTCAAGGCCAGTTTGATCTGCAAGTACTGGAGGCCCTGTTGGCTATATAAGCAAGAAAGAAGGAAGTGATGTAAGGTGTGACAGGTAATAGTAGAGCGAAGGAAGTGTATTGCGTGACATAATTTCACTGGATACAAAGTTCTTTATTGACATGGAAGTTTGAAAGAAGAATAAAAGCACTAGCAATGGATTCTATTTTTTTTTTTCTTTTTTTTTTTTTTTTATAACCTATTTTTGTAGTTGAATAAAAAGGCAATAAACACTAATTTGTGGACTGCATGCTTCTGTTTATAAAACCGTTACCTCCACAGTTTGTGTAATATATGAAGAAAATTTCTATTTAACAGACCATGTGTTTTCTATTTTAGTATGTCCTGAATTTTATTTTTTTTTTCTCACTTGTGTATCTATGATACAATATTGTTTCTTATATATAAATGTTCTACACAGAGTAAAAAAAAAAAAGAAATAAAAAGCAATTTGGTTTCATTTATTTTTGTTTTTATTTTAAGGTGGGGAAGAGGGGCGGTTTGTTATTTTAACCATCAAGCAAACATATGTTAAGCGATTTTGATCTCTGTTGCTTTAACCACCTTGCAAACACATTTATAGACTTGATTGATTTCTTACTAATTCACTTCCTTAGTTGCTTTAGTTAAAGCTGAACTCCAGGCACAATTTTTTCATTTAAATATATTCCTTATTGGCCACAAAGGATAGAAATCCATTTTGTGTGCACCAAATGCCTTTGAAAACCCAGTTATGACTATGTCAAAGTAGCAGTGACACCATTGCTGTGCTGCACATAGTCTATGCAGGGTGCTGAGCTGTGGGAAGAGCCAGCATACCCATCCACTATGGGCTGCCTGCAGAAAACAATAAGGGGGGCGGATAAAAGACCAGTCACTCTGCACAAGGAGAGAAAGCAACAGTCATCGGTCTTGAGGCAAAGTTTAAAGTGATTGTAAACCTTCATTTTTTTTTTTAATATGTTATACTAACCTGCTCTGTGCTCTGTTATACTAAGCTGCTCCTACGACGGCACACGTGTGGGCTGGATCCTGAGCCACACTGCTTGTATCTATAGATATAGACAGTGCAGCTTGACCTGCCCCCACATCACAGGATTTGATTGACAGCAGTAGCAGCCAATGGCTTCCACTGCTACTGAGCCGCCCTCTGAGGAGTGAGAGAGTTGCTGCCTCTAGGGCACAGCACTGGATTGAGATTAGACTCAGAAACGTATGGGGGGAGGGGGATGCTGGGGGAATCCTGTGGCACAGAAGGTTTTTACCTTAAAGTAGAACTTTACTCTCTCAATTAACATAGACTATTTTTATTCCTTAGGCTCATAACATTAGTAAATAAGAAAGTACACTGTATTGCCAAAGTATTGGGACACCACTCCAAATCATTGGATTCAGGTGTTTTAATCACCTCCATGGCCACAGGTGTATAAAATCAAACACCTAGGCATGCAGACTGCTTCTACAAACATTTGTGAAAGAGTGGGTCACTCTCGGGAGCTCAGTGAATTCAAGTGTGGTACCATGATAGGTTCCCACCTGTGCAATAAGTCCATCAGTGAAATTTCCTTGCTACTAAATATTCTAAGGTCAACTGTTAGTGGTATTATAATAAAGTGAAAGCAACTGGGAACAGCAACTAATCCACGAAGTGGTAGGCCATGTAAAATGACAGAGCGGGTTCAGCACATGCTGAAGCGCGCAGTGCGCAGAAGTCGCCAACTGTCTGCAGAATCAATAGCTAGAAACCTCCAAATTTTGTGTGGCCTTCAAATTAGCACAACAATGTGTAGAGAGCTTCATGGAATGGGTTTTCATGGCCAAGCAGCTGCATCCAAGCCTTACACCACCAAGTGCAATGCAAAGCGTCTGATGCAGTGGTGTAAAGCATGCCGCCACTGGACTCTAGAGCAGTGGAGACGTGTTCTCTGGAGTGACAAATCACGCTTCTCTGGCAAGCCAATGGACATGTCTGGGTTCGGCAGTTGCCAGGAGAACAGTACTTGCCTGACTGCATTGTGCCAAATGTAAAGTTTGGTGGAGGGGGGGCATTATGCTGTGGGGTTGATTTTCAGGGGTTGGGCTTTGCCCTTTAGTTCCAGTGAAGACTTTGTAGGAACAGTTTGGGAATGGCCCCTTCCTGTCCCAACATGACTGCACTCCAGTGCACAAAGCAAAGTCCATAAAGACATGGATGAGCAAGTTTGGGGTGGAGGAACTTGACTGGCCTGCACAGAGTCCTGACCTCAACCCAAAAGAACACCTTTGGGATGAATTAGAGCTGAGACTGCAAGCTAGGCCTTCTCACCTAACATCAGTGCCTGACCTCACAAATGCATTTCTGGAAGAATGGTCAAACATTCCCATAGACACACTCCTAAACCTTGTAGACCGCCTTCCCAGAAGAGTTGAAGCTGTTATAGCTGCAAAGGGTGGGCCAACTCAATATTGAACCCTAAGGACTAAGACTGTGATGCCAAAAAATTCATGTGCATGTAAATGCAGGCAACCCAATACTTTTGGCAATATAGTGTATATCATATTTGCTTGTTGTAAGCCTTTTTTTATTTTCCATATTTCTTTAGTTACTGCTTTCCATACCTAGGCAAATTATGTAATACATCACAGGAGTCTTCAGAAGGGGAGGAGGGGTTTTCTCAGCTAAGCACAACCTCCTGCCTGCATGTCTGAGCTAAGGGCAGATGGATTCCAGGAAGTAAATGCTATATGAATCATCTGCCCTTACTCAAGATGGCCAGAAATGCTAGGGGGGGGGGGGTGTTTCCAAGTGATTTCTCAACAAAATAAAGCATGGAGACTTGTATGGATGAGGGAGTTTGCTTTGAATATCAAAAATGAATTAAATAGCATTTTTGATTTGTGGTGCTCAGATGCAGTGTAGCTCTGCTTTAATGCAGACAATGCATTAATGTGAAAAAAGTGACCCATTTGAACCACTTTAATGCAGGATTTCTGCACATATCTGAATCTAGGTGTATTTTGTGTTATTTCTTTCAAATAAGAATACACACAACTTTTTGTATTTAAACAGTATTTGCTTATCCCGGAATTCAGCTTTAACTTTTGTCACCATAGTCTAATAAGTGCATGAATGGATATGTTTGTTAATTTTCACTAAAGAGTTCAAAAGCAAATTAACTTTTTTTTCTTATTTTATTTTTTATTATTATTAAACTACTGCTGCTTATAGAACTCTAACAAGCTGCTTGCTTTGCCTCTTGACACGTTTACTAGCCATCGTGCTCACCCTTCTCTTGCAGATCCACTTCCTCATGATTCTGGCTTCTAATTGGGCCTACTTAAAGGATGCAAGCAAAATGCAGGCCTACCAAGAAATTAAAGCTAAAGAAGAGCAAGAACTTCAAGATATCCAGTCACGATCCAAAGAACAGCTCAATTCTTACACATAAAACATTAACAGCATGAGAAGCGGTAGCCTTTGTGACTAATCAATTAATGCAGAAGTGTACAATTAAAAAAATAAATTAATTTAAAAAAAAAGGAAAAAACATAACATGGTTTTGGACATGAAGCTGTACCGTTTAAACAAATTACAGTGAGTAAAAAAATGTTTAAATTTTTTCCCTCACACATTTCAATCTCAGGCATTTTGAAAGGAAGCCCTTTGAACACATAGGTGCTTCCTTTCCCTTTGGAATAGATCATTCCAAATCGGGGAAGGGGGGAGGAGACGACTCAGTGGCTGGGTTGGATACTTGGTTAACATACCAAGTACGTGCATCTACCATACTTTATTTCAGTAAGTTTAATTCTATGAAGGAATCTCAGTATAAAGTAGTGTTACTCTGGAAGTAAACCATGAACCCAGCGTTGTATATACTTGCACATAGACATTTGTGCCACAAGCTGTGAAGTTTTCAGATCTACTAGAGCATCAAGAGAGGAATTGGCTTAGAGTTTGTGAACTGAGGTTTGTACACAAGACATCCATCTCTTCTGCATCGAGAGAAAACCACGTTCATTTCAGTTTCCCTTCTAGCAGTCTATAAATATGATCTTTCAATAGTGTTAGTTGAAACTAATGGAAAACATTAAAAAAAAAAAATCAAGTGGTGCATTGAAGATATAGTATTACATTGTTGCTGTAGGTCCTTCATACTTCTGTGGTTAATTGTGATTATTTTTGACAGTTGCACTTCCTAAAAATAAAAATTAAAAAAAAAAAAAAAATGTGAAATGTAGACGGTACTTATTTAGAAAAACAATGCCCAGTCTACTTGATGACTAAAATGTGAACAGACAGTGTTCGGGTATTTTGTTTGGTTACAATCCTGAGAGGATTTTTTTGACAAGTTACAAATGAGACTTATGGTATTTAGAAAAAAAAATGTAACATAATAGCTTAGCTTTTCGTTAAAGCCAATGCATGGAAAACTTGTAATTATTTCTACTGCAATGCAGGTGATTGTTTTAGCCCAGTGTCCTAATGTATGGATAATGAAGGCGATGTCTTAATTTTTTTTTTTTTCTATTCTGTGTAGTTGATGGAAGTTTTCCTTTGATTTTCTGTTTAGTGTTCTATTTTTATGTAAAAAGGCATTACCTTTTGCTATGTATAAATTTTTGTAACCTAACAGTGAATCAATATTTTCTATCAGTGCCAAGGGCTTCCTGTAGTTATATCCAAGTGTTATAATAAATATTTGTAGATAAATCTGGTGGTTTTGTGATGATTTAAGATTATTTTTTTATAAAAAAATCTATATCCTCATATAAGTAACACTGTGTGTGTGAATATCTCCTAAACGGCGCATGTTTAGGCAATATTCACTGTACATACAGGTAAGCCGTATCATCAGCTTACCTGTAGGTACAACTTACAAAGTGGACTTCCACTTTAACCCTCCGGTTACATCAAGCCTGACTTTAAAATCTTGCGACTTACAGTGAAGTTGCACGATTTCAAAGTTGGATAAATGCTGAATTCAGATGTGATTTGCAAGACATCTGACACAGATGTCTATGCAAATCACACCAAAAGTAGTGCATGTACTAGACCAAGTCGGAACTGCACCGCTGTAATTGCAGACAATAGGGTGCGACTTGGCATACGATTTCCAAGTCTCATGGCATGCAAATTGCATGCCAAGTCGCACCCGATATGACCGGGGTGTAAAGTGTCTAAACACATGTTAACACTAGACGCATTTAGCGCTTGTGCGTTAATTTCATTGGCGAGAGTAATCATTTATTCTGGCCACTGAAAGTAACACCCAAGCACTTTACGTGCGTAAACATATTACATGCGTTTACAAGTGTTTTTTTTTTTTTTCTACCAGAACACCACTGCCAGGAGGAAAGGTGTCTAGGAGACATGGCAAAATGTCCAGTGGTGCGTGAGGCGTAATGAATAAAATAGGATTTTTGTATTTACTGTAAATTCCAGGTCTTCAGTAGTTCATTGGAGGACACAGCTATGTAGCCATCTACGTATGGCAGCATACCCACACGTAGATGACTACTTAGATGTGGCTCTGGCAGCATACCCATGTATAGATGGCTGCATGGCTAGTTTAAGTATATGCATCCATCCCAAACTTGTCACAAGGTTTGTGCTGGATGAGGGTTTGGGTTTGTGTCTGATCTCCACTGCCAAAAAATAGACTTTTGGTGGTGCTGGGAAAACAGAGCTAGACAAAAAGGACCCTGTTGCCAGATTTTGTTGGTTATCTTGCTAGTACATACTAAATGAAAACTTGTGTGCCAGTTGAAACAAAGAACCCCTGCTTTACACCAACGCATTTCTTAGTGCTTTTTGCAGAAACGCACTACAGTCCATTTAACATGGTTTTCTGTGGGACATGTTCACGTCTATGCTTTTTTTTTTTTTTTTTGAGCTGCTGTGTTTTTGGAAAGGGTCAGGGACTTTATTGTAACACAAATGCTGCTTTTTGTGTTTAAAAAGCGTTCAAATGGTGAAGCATGTAGTGAGTTATTTATGCATTTTTTACAGCGTTTTGCATTTTTGGAGATTTTTTTTTTCTGCCCAGCAACAAAAATATTTCCGCTTTAACAAAAAAAAGCTGAAAAAAACAAGGCAAAAATGCATGTGTAAAAATCTTAAAGCACAATGCAAAACAAAACTGATCAAAAGCATAGGTGTTAACCAAGCCTAAAACTGTAGGTTGTTACATTGGTTTACATGGAGGCCAATGAGGGACCACTGAAAAGATGAATAACATTGTATAACTAAAGGTTATATATATATATATATATATATATATATATATTATTATTATTTTTTTTTTTTTTGATAGAGCAGAGAGGGATTAGAACACCTCAGGTTTTTATTGCTGTCCGTGTTTAGGGATATTCACCCTCTCTATGATCTTTACCATTATCATTGAACTTGAAAGTAAAAGAAAATCCCAAATTTTGGGTTGTCGGTAAAAGAGGTTAGATTTTCCAAAGGGAGGACTAGTTCTGGTGGCAACCTGGGTTTCCCTCACTTTGGAGGGATTTCCTTTTACTTCCTGTTTCATTTAAGGGACAAGAAGTGAAGGAAAATCTCCATAATACACAAATGGCAGTCTTTTCAAAATGAAAAGTTTTTTGCCGTCAGTTCTAACAAGACCTTGGTTGTTACCTTCACCAAAATGGGTTCCTTATTCTTGGTGTAGCATCTTGCATCCTAATATTTGACACTGCCTGGGTTCAACTAAAGCTAAAGTACAAATAAAGGCTCTTGTATGACTTGTTTATGGCCTAGACAAGTACCAAATCTAGTTACCATGGGTTACTCAAGCCTTTACCGTCATTTTGTGTCTTTCATGCTCCCCCATCCAAGGTACTGCATCCTATGGGGGGTTTAGGAACAGAGACAGTGCTGTCGATCCAAAAAACAGTGAGCTTGGACTAGGTGTGGCTAGCTGCTGATTAGCAAGCTACAAGACCATGCCAAATGCCAAACCCTCTGCAACATCTTCTCCTCCTACTGTAGTGTAAATAGAGCCTGCATGTGAATGGCAACTTGGCTCTGAATTCACAGTGCAGCATTAGGTGGTTCAATACTTTTTTTGGTGTACATATACCACCCCGCCCCCAATTCAAAATCATCAATGTTCATTAAGCAGAGCAATTGGTACAATTTAAAGTGGTTATAAACCCTTACATATACCCAGTGAAGTGACTGGCCTCAGGTGATACACAGATGAATCAAAGTTGTACCTACTTAATTGCAGTCTTCACTTCTCTACTTCAGCCATTCAAAATCCAGAATTTGCACAGACTGGCTGAGCTGTCAGATGGGATGGATAGGAAGACACCCCCCCCCCCCCCCTTCTTCACACAGCACTCAGAAACAGACCTGTGGCCGTCAATCACAGGCTGTGTACTGAAGCTCCCTCCTATCACCCTTTTTACCTCTCGGTGTCAGGACGTGTCCCATGCAGATAGGAGAGGAATGGAGCAGCAGACAGAAATCACACTCAGTGCTCTGGATCAAGACAAGTACACACTATAGAGGGATATATTTTGTTCATATTTCATGTCTGAGGTTTACAACCACTTTATTGTGAAATCCAATGTGAAAAATAAAGTTACTTTATAGCAAGCTATAGGCATTCATGCTTCTAGCTTGCTATAAGTAACTTTATTTTTCACATTGGTTTTCACAGTAAAGTACAACGCCAGGCAAATGGTCATATATTGTTAATGCAATTAAACTACTATACCAGCTGTTTAACCATTCTGATACAAGCAACCCCTGATACCAGACAGTATAGCTAAATCGGACACCTCGCTTTTCTTCACTGCAATCAGGCAAATACCCCTTGGTCACGGACCTGCTACAAGCCAGATAACTGGATGCAGAGCAATGTCACATTCATTAGGCCATCTTGCATCCTCTTAGCAGGTTTCTAGGATTTAGACTATCAAAACTATTCAATGCACCTGACTAGTTCACACTGCTGACTTTCCATACGTTTCCATAAGAGGACACTACAGCAGGAAATCTGGTATGTATAACAGCTGTTTTAATGCATTAAAGGATTTTTTTTATTGAATTTATACCTGGGTTAGACTGTTGGAGACTTGAAACTAGTAAATTAGTAACTTACTTTTACTTTTGTTTAGGCTTTTTTATCCCAAATCTATACATTTGGGGTCTTGTTTACTGTTCTCTCTTTTCCCTTAACGTTTTTAGCTTACAGGGTGTCAAACGTCTAGCCAGACTAGTCAGGTGTTTCATATCAGTCCTTCATTTATATTTAGACTGCTATTTGTGGCATAAATTTGCTAAAAAGTAGTATAAGAACTGGCCAGACATTTCAAAATCACACATCACATATGCGTTGTACCACTTAAAGGATACCTGAACACAAGTAGTATACTGTAATGTACCAGTTCTTTGAAGTAGCAACTACATTCATTGTCATCTTTCTGGTTAAGAATATTTTCAACAAATACAGAAAATACCTGCCAGAAATGTAGTATCTGTAAGTTCCTGTAAATTGAAATCACAAACCGTGTAATTTTTCTTCCAACCTATCTTGAAATCACTGCAGCCTCAGGTAATTCAGGGACAGACCCTGGAGGAGAGGGCATGGACGCACTTGCAAGCCCTGTGTTCTGAGTCTGTAGCTTTGTTTTGCCCATAAACAGTCATAGTAGCTAACAATACTAATGAAAGGTTAATCCCTGAAGGAGTAAAGAAAAACCCAGAGGAGTGCTGCAACTCAGGCAGTGGAGAGCAATCTAGCTATGGGTGGCAAGTCCTCTACTGTATTCTAAGATACAGAATTTACAGGTACATCAACATAGGAATTGATTCATAAGCCATGGGATGTTGCCAAGCAATAATCAAGGGCTGGACAACAACACCGCTAAACAGCAGGAACAGAACCAGATAATCTGTTAAGAGTAACAGCCTCTTGCTGCTAGAATTCAGGAGGTGTCTCAGCATCTCTTAGAGCAAGAATCTTTCAATTGAGCAAAGTGCTGCATAGTCCCTAGAACATGACCTCAACTGGAAAATGGGCTCAGGCAGGGAAGAAGGGACTTGTTTTTAGGTGCAGAAAATCACCCCCCAAAAAAGGGGGACAAAATGACCACCATGGTGGGTGGAAGCAGAGGAACAAAACCCAAAGTGGGACCTTTCAATAAAGAATTGAGGAAAAAGGGGGAAGTAGCCTATGGCTCTATGGTAGCCTTGCAAGGCAAAGGAAAAAAGCTGAGTCAAAGTTTCCATAAACTGCAAATGGAGAAGAAAGGGCAACTACCTAAAAAAAAAAAAAAAAAAAAAAAATCCTGGAAACGGGGGTTGTAACCTTTTCCAATACAAATTGGCAATGAAGTCACCCAAATCAAAGACCAGACCCAAGTAAGGGAAAGTAGGATAGGCACCTTAACCTGGAAATGGGCAAGTTATTCATCTACAGCTGTGGAAAGGGTGTGCCAGGGCTCAGGACAAAGTCTGAGTGCTCAAACCAGAGAGGACAAGCCATGACAAAATGGAGTGGCAGGGACTCTAGGTTGTGGAACTAACCTCTTCTAATAGAGGATTTTAGGAACCAGGGGCCTCTGAGCAGTAAACTATCCCATTATCAAAGTTCATATTTCAAAAGGATGTAGGGTACAGCCTTAAGAGTTTATGGAGAGCAGAAGATGTCAGGTGCTTGGTGCAAGAATTCAGGTTTAGGAGGTATATGGCCGCAAGTCTCCAATGGATCCCCTGATTGTTTTAGGGGTTGAGGAAATATCCTAATAAGCCAGTACCGCAAAAGACATGGTGAAGAGAAAAAAAAATCAATCTGATCAGCAAGAAAAGGCTTGCAGGGATGTGTGGACAGGAGGGGAGTGGGCCGTGTCATGTTGCTTGCGCTAGAATGGGAGAAAAGCCTTGAAATAAGAAATCTAGGCATACAGGAGTTTGGCAAATCCAAATTATAGGGTAGACAAATAGCTGGGTCAGAGAAGATCTCTTGAAAGTTTGACTACTGAAAAATCTAGACTAATGCATCCTGTGCATGGTGTTGGGTATAGCCTTCAAGGACAGTGGTCCCTATGAAGAAGTTGGTAAGTCCTTGAATTTCTTATGAGTAGGAAAGGAGATAAACACCCATTGTACTGATAAGGTCAGAATGGGTTTAGGGAAACCTTGTTTTTTTTTCCTGAGAAAGTACAAATGGATAAGACTAGAGAGTGAGAGAGGACAGTAATTAAGATTCATTGTGCACCTCTTCTCTTCTAGAAAGGAAGAAATTTAACAGACATCTCTTCTCAAAGTTGCGGTTAAGTGTCAGTAGACTAATCGTTTTCCTCCATAAATGGGGATGAACTTTTAGCATGAGGAAGGTTTTTTTTTAACAGCTCCAGTGGGCTTAGTGAGGAAAGGTTTGTCACAATTGGAAGGATCAGCAGTAGATGATGATGGTGCCTATGGGAGGTGAACCTAATCCATAATATGAGGAATATCCATTTCATAGGGAATTATGAACTTTGGTAATGGGGTCTGCACCCCCTACCATCAGGAGCTGCCTCGATGTAGTCATTACGGGGACTGCCAAAAAGAGGGCATGCGCAAAAGGTGCCTGTCTTGCACTAGATCAGTTACCCAATTTTTTAACCATAGGACTCTGTGCATATGCACACAAAATATAGACATTCTGGGTCACTGACAGATCACATTCCCCATCGCATCTACACAGAATGGTATGGTCAGGGGAAGCGCTGTAACCCTGAATAAAGATTAGGATTATCTACATCCATGGAAAGTTCATCATTGATTTCTCCAGCCCAGGTTGCCATAGTTTGGGAAACTGATAAAGTGGCAATGGCCAGCTGTAGGGCAGGGCCTGCATGCACAAAGGATGGTTTTAGAAGAGTCTTCCACTCTCTATCCACTAAATATTTAAAGGAGGGATACCTTCAATATAAATGGTAGATTGAGCATTCAGTGCATGTCAGATGTCATGTCAGCATGTTGCGCACTTGTAAGGGAGCTTGAGTCAAGGGACTGGAGCAGTGTCAGTGTTAAATTTTGCGCCAGGGGGGACCAATGTCAACTTTAGGGAAGCTTGGAGTTTCCTCAGGGCTTGTGGCACACTAACTGCTGTCTGTCCCATGTGTTCCCTCTCCCAAGCACCTGTAATCCTTAATTGCAAAGTAAAGGTCTTCCCCTGCAGCATTGATGTAGGCTAAGGGGGTTCAGTGTGTCTGATATTGGGAGTGGTGGAAATCCATTTGCTGAGTGCCATTGGCTGTGCCTCTGTTTGCAGAAAATGGGGGCTGGAAGTACACAGGAATCTTATAAGTACTATATCACTATTCAGGAAAGAACTTCCATCTGGGAGGTGGAAAACAAGGATGATAAATGTAAATAGGTAAATGCTACAACAACATTATCCATTAGACAGAAGTATTAAAAAAACAAAACCGAGACAACCACCAGAAGTGCAAATCCTCCTATGAACTGCATGTGTACATAGCCCTGTGGTATATCTTGTAGGATATGAATATAGTGTATACTACAGGACCAGAGAGAAGTTTAAGCTAGGAACTGGTATGTATAAGGGTACAGGGAAACCCTGCCCTACCTTAGGTACATCGCTGGTCCCATTCAGGGTGTAGGCTTTGCCTGTCACAGTGGGCGTACTGTCAAAAGGGTCTTCAGGCTCTGAGTACCATTGGAATGGTCCATGGCCAAAGAGTCCTGCTATGGTTCCCAAGGTTTGCTCGAGGGTTAAGATGAAGGCAGAAATCAATCAAATCTTGACAGAAGTGTCATCCAAAGAAAGAAACTAAATCTGGTGAAAAAAACTGTAGGAAATCTTTAGGAAAAGAAGGTGTTGATCACCTAAGGACAATAGCAAAAAACTTGAGTTTCATATATGTAAAATTCATATCTTAGATTACAGTACAGGACACAGGCAACTTATTCACACATCATTGACTATAGGCTTGTACTTCCAGGTGCTTGGACACTGGCAAGCTTTTGAGGACATGCCCCCCTGGGGAGCCAACCCTACCTCATTCCGTGAGTCCTCAGTTTTGTATCAAGCAAAGCAGAGCAACAAGGAGAGTTTCCTGCGTCCTGTACTGTAATCCAAGATATGAATTTTACAGAAGTCAAAATTCCTTTTTTCTTAATCATAGAGTATAGGACACAGGTAACTTATTCACACAGCATGGATGTCCCCAAGCAGAGAATACAAAGGGTGGGAAATACCTAAGCAAAACAGAACATTGCCAATAAGCCCAAAAAACAACAGAGTTTTCAGAGTGCTGCTGCAAGAACCTTGTGGCTAAAAGCTGTAGCCGCAGTAGACTGGACATCCACCTGGTAACACTTTGAGAACATATGAACAGAAGACCAGGTGGTGGCCTTACAGAGTTGCGCTAAAGGGCCAAGATTATCCTACAGTTTTAGTGAGGTAGGTGTGCAATACCACAGGAGGGGGTTTTTGTTTAAGCGCTGCGGCTCTTGTGGGTAAGTTCCTTGTTCTCTCTGCAATGGTGGATTTTGAAGCAGGGTGCCCCTCAAGAAGTCCCAAGGAAAGAACATAGAGGGAATCCATTTGCTTAAAGGAAGCAGTGACTTTCAGATACATTCTGATGGCTCTGACTTCATCCAGTGCAGAGAGACTTCCTTTTTTTGTTTTGCCATTCTTGTACCATTCTCCTAAGCATCCAATGGGATGGAATGCTGAAACTACCTTTAAAGAAAGGATGGTCTTGGGCATCATACAACCTTGTCTTTGTGAAATAATCAGGAAAGGCTCTTTACAGAAGAACCACCAGTTCAGAGACATGTCTGAAAGACGTGATGGCTATCCAAAAGGCTACATTGCTGGCTAGAATTTCTAAGGAAATAATCCTGATGGGTATTTAAGGTGGTTTCTATAGGGAAGAAAGCAAAGGTCCCAGGGAAGCACATGGTGCTTTTTCTTGCTCCATTTTGTTGAGCGGGCAGGGCAGTGGAGGGAAGGCACAGATTAGCCTGAACTGAGACCGGGGGATAATTAGACCATCTGAGGCAAGAGCTAAAAGATCCCTGGTTCTGGTCACAAACTGAGATAGCCTGTTGTATCTGTATGAAGAGACCGCTCCCTCCAGTTCAAGCCTTGGCGTCAGAGATAATTAGCATGCCAGTTGTCCAATCCTGGAATGAAGACCACAGAAAATCATGTGGCATGGAGTTTCTGCTCATGAGTAAATGTTGTTTGTTTCCGTCAAGGTAGCCAGGCTCCATGTGCCCCCTTGACGGTTGATATACACCACTGTGGTCGCATTGTCTAACTGTAACTAAATTGGGTGTCCCTTTAGAATGAGGGTCCAGTGTTGGAGGGACAACCTGACTACTCTGTGCTCCAAGATGTTGTTGGGGAGTTTGGGTTTCTCTCTTGACCATGTTCCCTTAACTGTCAAGTATTGGAAGACTCCTTTTTCCACTGTTGGAGGTGAAGTGGTGATCCACCAGGACAAGGAAGTTCTTGCATGGCTGGATAGGAGCATGTGTAAGTCTAAGGAAATAGCTTGCTTTTTCCATGCTGACAAAATATTTAGTTGGATAGATCTGCCTTGAAGGAGTTAACCATCATTGCCAGAATTCTTATGGCAAATCTCACTGAGATTTCTCTTAGACCTCAGTTGTCGAACTCTTAAGAGAAATAACTTTTTTTTTGGGAAAGACTTTAGTTGGTGATGTATTCAGATCAGACCCAATCATTCTAGGCACAGGGAAGACCAGACAGGAGATTTGCTGAAAGTGATCACCCAGCCAAAAGCTTGGAGCAGAATTGTCTTTTGCACATTTGCTGAGTTGCAAGGAAGATGAATCATTCAGGAGAAGGTCATCTGGAATGCTTGTGACTTGAATGCCCTGAATTCTGATAAGGGCAAGCAAGGGTGCTGAGACCTTTGTAAACACCTTGGAAGCAAAGGATAGGCTGAAGAGCAGTGCGACAAACTGGAAATGGTTGTCTGCCACTGCACACTGAATGTAGAAATTGCTGTTGAGCTGGGTAAATAGGAACATGCAGATAGGCATCTTTGAGGTCCATGAATACCACATGTTCCATCTGTCTCAGACAATTATGGACCCTGCAGATTCCATGCAAAATTTTGGAATTTGTTGGGGGATTTTAAGTCCAGGATAGGATGAATACCTTCAATGGGCTTGGGTACCATGAACAGGTTTGAGTAGAATTTATTGTACCTATCTTGTGGCAGTACTGGTACGATGACCCTTGGGAACAAGAAGTGGTTCCACATGTTCTGCAAATCTTGATTTGGTTGATTTGAATGGAGAAAGCAGTGAGGCAGTAGAGTTTTGAACAAACTAATGGACAACCCCTCCCCCCTTAGCAGGGAAGGCACCCCTTCATTGTGAATAGGGCTTTGGGGAAGGCTTGGTGGCCTTTGTGGGCCAAACCTAGTGCTGAATGGAAGGGCTGAAGTTAAGTTTTGAAGCTGAAACCTGGTTACAGTGTGCAAGGACACTGTTTAGTCGAGCTAGTGGCCCCTGAGAAGGGCAGTTTTGGTACGTTTTTCTGAGGTAGTAAAACCTTCCCATCTGTGACCTACTTGATGAATTGGTCAAGTGCCTCACCAGACAGATGTCCTCCCTGTAAGGGCATACAAGTGAGGCATCTTAGTCCAGTTAGCTGCTGTTTGACATGTAGAAATAGCAGCGAGTGCTGGTTGCAGGGCTATGTCTGTAATGTTAAAGAGAGCTTTTAAGAACGTCTCAAATTTTCTATTAGCAGAATCTTTTTATAAAAAAAAAAAGGAACATCTGCAATAGATATAGTGAGATGTTTGTTTGAGACAGAGACAGCAGGATCAACCCCAGATATAGCCCAATTTTTTTGTAAACTCTTTTTCCAGTGGATAGAGTTCAGCAAATATTTTGAGGGGAGTGAAAATCATTTCAAAAGTGACCCAATCATGATAAACTGCACATTCTCGGTTCATGAACAGGGAATGGTTTTCATGTTTTTTCAGGTTCCTTTGTGCCCAAAGGAGTATGGCAAGATGGAGGACAGCCAATTTGCAGAATGCCAAGGCATGTTGCGAGTAATTACCTCTTCATTACAGTGGCAATATGGGGGCGAGAAATCTTCTGCAGCTTCCTCCAACACTGCCTCAACCTCCTCTTTAAACCTAAAAGCAAACATTTATTGTATTGCAGCTTACCAATTCTTAAATGGGGTGGCTGCATTTTCATTTTTAGGCTCTCTTTCTTTCCTTTTCACCTGGTGATCTAACCAATAAGTCTGTTGATTTTCAACAGAACAAGCTCTCCTGTAAATATAGCAGAGTGTTGAGGCAAACCATTTATCACTGACAGGGATGCTTACAATGATCTGCTTTTATTTATTCATACAAGACCTTTACCCCGAAAGAAAAAAAAACTTGCTCTAACTGCTTGTGTAACTGCAGTGTGAGCTGGTGTTTGGCTTGAATTTGTTAGTGTATCTACAGTAAATCTGTTAGATGTACTAACACTCCCCTCCCCCCAAAAAAGACAATGCTGCTGTCCAACAGTGCCCTGTGCTCTTTCAGAGAGGGGACACTCTAATATAGGAGGTGTGTAAATGGTCAGATAACCAGATGGAAACAGAGGAGAAAAGCCTAAAAAAACAAAACCTAATGCAGCAACCACAACTAATGACTGGTAAACTGCAATATATTACATCTTGGCTTTTGAATAAATGCCGCTTTTATTCCCTTCTGATTCTGAATCCTCAAGGACCAGCATATCAGAGTCTGACTCCACTTGAGAAATGAGAGGAGAAAAGGCAGTGGGGTTAATTTACGAAAACTGGAGAGGGCAAAATCCAGTGCAGCTGTGCATGGTAGCCAATCAGCTTCCAACTTCAGCTTGTTCAGTTAAGCTTTGAAAAAAAAACTGGAAGCTGTTTGGTTTCTATGCAGAGCTGCCCCATATTTTGCACTCTCCATTCTCTTTTACAAAGAGCTTTATTGAAGATTAAGCAAAGATAAACAAACATTCGTAACATAGATTCAATGACCAACCAATATTAATTGTACTGGGTGAGGGGAAGCTAGTTCAAGGGATACATTGAGAAAAGCATGAGCTGAAAGGTTTACATAGGTGCCCTGTAGGAAAGGGTGGGGGGGAGGGGTTGGAAGGGAACGATCTGCACTCTCCATTCTCGATAGATTGCTGAAAGCTGGGACTTGTAGTGCGCTGGTCTGGTTTATCTTTTTTAGCAATGGAACAAGGTTTTACATCTGCATAGTACCCTATGGCTACTCAATGCATTGCACCAAGTTCCAAGGTGAGTGCCTAATGCAGGATCTAGTGTCCAAAGCAAAATTACAGGCCATCCCCCACAGAGTGGGGGAATATGGCTTCCAAAGTTTTACCAAGGTTGGACCAATCCAAATATACTGCTTCTGTGTAGGCACTAGAAGACAGTGAGGGTTAATGGAAGAAATCTAAGAGAATAACAAAGGAAAAATAAGAATAAATACACTAGTGAAGCTAATTTCTTCGCAAAGGAGAACAGGTCCATAACCTTCAGACACTAGCAAAAAACTTACAAAGTGAAAAAAGAGTTATAGGGAAGATGGTCCAGGTGGACGTGTCCTCAAAAGCTTTCTGGTGTCCAATCACCTGAGGATATGAGCCTATAACACATGGTGCATGAATAATTTCCTTATATCCTGTACTCTACTTGCATTTTGACTTCCCTGTAAATTGCATATCTTCCTTTTTTCCCTCTGGAAACCAGAAGGTCTACATTTGGCATCCCTCAACTGTGCTAAAGGTCTTGAAAGATCTCAGGGTGAAGAGACCATTCTCTGGAATATAGACATAACTGAGGGCATTGACCTGCCAACATTTGAGCCAAAGGGTCCTCTGTATAGGTACAGAAAGGAAGGCCATTCTGGAGATTTGGTGTAACATATCCACTAGCCCATCAAAAGAGTAGAGTACTGGCTTGACATGAATTTCTGGAGGATAGAAGAATTCAATGGCAGGTTGCATAGCAGGACCTGCAAAGGAGAATGAGGCTTTGAAAAGGCTTCCAGAATTTTACTATTCTTGTAAAGGGCATCCCTGTGTTTAGAGTCTTGTTAAGACAGGAAATAGCCAGGTCCCCTACAGGGAGGCTTTATCCAAGTTGGGCCAATCGCTAAACAAAGCAGGCTCAGAAGTGAATGCACTGGAAGAGTTTTAACAAGCTGAAGGCGTTTATAAGTACCTAGGCTGCAGCCATTGTATAAACATACTAGAAGAAAAATGAATCCAGCCAAAAACTAAAGAAAAGTTTGCTTCTCTCAGAGAAGGAAAGACATCGGTTCTCCAAGCACATCAGCAAAAGAACTGGTGCAGGATAGGAGTGGGAGTTATACTAGGCTATATTACAGCTTTGTTAGTGTCCAAGCTCCGGAAGGGAGCAGCATGCAATGTGCCTGATTTACTTAATCCAGATTCCCTTATTGTATGATTAAAAAAATATAACGTTTGTTGAAACTCCCTTTAAAGTGCATCGAAGCCCAAAAACAAACGGAACCCCATGTCTGGTTCCTCCATTTGCTCATTTATGTTTTTAGAATTGAAGCTGAACCAACCTCTAAACAAAGGGTGGAGTGGTGGAGGAAGTTTAACCCAAATGCCAGCAATAAGGGGTGTGGCATGTGTGCAGGCTATTTGGTGGTCAGTGGGAATGCAATTAAATAGATCATCAATGTCAGTGGTTAATCTACCCAATGTATAGGAGTACTTTACCACAATCTACCAAAGAAGATGGCACTTCAACAACGACCACCAATGATTGGATACGTCTCTGCTGACCGCCAGTGTAAGGGAGCACTACAATTTTTAGTTTGCATTTTTCTTTTATGGCCCTTATTATATGATTCATTTTCTGCTATACCTGAAAAATATTTTACTAGGTATGCCACTGGGCAAACCGCACAGTTTCAGCGGTTCTTAAAGCAAAATACTGTATTTTCCTGTTGTGCTGCAATATATTATATCACAGACAAATAATATTACACAAAATGTTTAATGGCTGAATAAAATAAATAGATAAATGAAGGATCAGTAGAATGGAATTCCTTTATGTTATTATACAAAAGGTGGTCTTTAACAAATAGGATATTCATTGCTCGGAGAGTACATTTAAAAAAAAAAAAAAAAAAGTATAAAAAGAACGCTAGGCTTTGATCCTTACATATACCTGTGTGGATGTGTTTAGTTGATCATGCTTTCTCTTAGTTCCTTGTGTTAATCTTTATTAAGAAGTATGCAGCAGCTGTGGTACAGAGGTGTGATAACTAAGAAGCATTGCCTAACCTCACATCAAAGGGCCACAGCTACAGCAGCAAAGAATCACAAGGTAAAGCAGTGTATTTAAAGTACAGTGACTAGACTATTATATTAGTATACAAGAAGGGTGTGTGATAAGCATACAGCTGATCTGTCTTGAAAGACAGAATATAAATTGCAGAATCCTACTGGATAGAATAGTATACAGGTGAGTTAAAAAAAAATCCTTGTTGTACCTTCTATAATATACTTCATAAGAAAAGCACATGAAAACTCCCCTATATGAAGAACAAAATAAAAATAAAATGTGTATGAGAAATGAAGCCTCACAATGCTTTAGTGCACCTGCAAGTTGGCATCCTAGAAATATAAGATTTTTGTACCTAAACTCTTTCTTGCAGTCAACTGAGGGACACAGAAATTGTAGATAATCTTAGAGAACTGGGTTACCAACCCACCATGCCAGATAGGTAATCAAATGTATGTATGTAACATAAAAAACTTTCTTGATGTCTTTTTCATTCATTGAAGATAAACTGCACCTTAGGGATTATGGGATTCAAGAGTAATATCAGGAATCAGAAATCAGGAAAACTAGATCAAGATCAAGCAATAACATGGTGAGCAGTATAAAATGTGTCCAATAGTGAAAAGATCAATTGGACAAGCCCAGTGTCCTTTACCTTTTACTTAAGGAGAGGAAGCCAACATAGACAGGAATTTCTCAGTAAAAACAACTGAATAAAACTACCCTTAAACCCATCATAAGGTAAGGCTAGAGAAAAGTAAAAAAAATATGTTTATAAAAAGGGCAGAAAAATAGGATAACAGTGTGTCTGTAAAAAAGACAAAGTAAGAAGGGTGTGTGATAAGCATACAGCTGATCTGCCTTGAAAGACAGAATATAAATTGCAGAATCCTAATGGATAGAATAGTATACAGTGAATCCTTCTCAGAAGATTGAAGGAGAGTTAACCTAGATTGAACACCAGGGGAAAACAGCTATAGGAAAAAAGAAAGACGCAAAGAAGTCTAACCTACACGTTGTAATGAGGTATGGTGGAGGAAACACCTACCATAAGAGAGATCTTATTAGATACTGTCAAAGTTACACTTTTTATTTTGGGGCAATACATCAGAGAAGCAATATGACTTGCCTGTTAAACCTAAGAAGAGTAAAACCAGAAACAGATGCACATATCCTTAGACAGACGTGGGGTGTGCAGAGGTGTTAGAGTGAAAAACATGCATGTTGAAGGAAAGCAATATCTTGGGCAATAAAAAAAAAACAAAAAAACAGTGTAGACACAAAGAACTTTATTATTGATTATTAGGAACAGGATCCTGAAGGAAAATCGCAAATGGTACAGAACAGTTGAAACTGTGTGAAAGCTTCCACTGTTTAGGCCTGGTCAGTCTTGTTCAACAATTGAGTTGAAAGACTGGGTCACACCAAAAGGTTGTGCCAATTTTGTAGATATGGATAATACTCTACAGGGTAAAAAGACAGTACACAGAGGTCTGAGAGGTACTTCAACCTCCAGTGGCCAAAGGTCACATATCAAGTTATGTTAACTAAAGCCAGAGACTTACTCAGAGTGAGTATTCAGAGACTGGGTTACATGAAAAACAGTGCCACAACTCTCAACCAGGGGAAAACACTCTGCACTGTGGCGCTTTTCAAGACCTTGTAAACTGTGTTGATTAGTACAGAGCACAGTGCCCAAAGGAGACACACCAGGTCATATTTGGCTCATTCTTAGGCTTATTCACAAAGTGAGTCTTCAAAGACTTGGTCACACCAGTCAATGCTGGACCTGGAGAGCACCCTTCATCCAACAAACACAGTACACCAAGATCAGGAAAGAGCCATAATGCAGAGCCCAGTGCCTGAAGGTCACATTCTAGGCTATTTTGCAATTTACCAGTCCAGTTGAGTGAAGGTAGGGATTCCAAAACTAAGCTGAGGAATTAGCAATAAGCTTCAGCCCACAGGCCTTACTCATGAAGGGAGTCTTCAGAGACTGGGTCACACCAGTGTCTCTGCCACAGCTGTGAACTGGGAAAGTGCTCTGTGGCTAACAAAGTATGCAAAGGTCTGAAAAGAAACAAAAAGCAGAACCCAGTGCCTGAAGGTCATATTCCAGGCTAGCCCCACAATCTTCCATCCAGCAGGGTGCAGTTTGGGGCTCTAAAGCTATTGCTAAGGATACGCTTATCTGGATAGCTGTTGCAAAGAGACCAGCTCAAGCAGCATATTAAACGTCTTAAAATTAGGGTAATAAATATTTGCAGAGTATTGCAGAATAAAATGATCAAGCAAAACAGAATAATAAAATGTTCAACCTCCCTGGTCACTAGCAAACAACTAAGGCAAGATGAGTGGAGGAACGGTCATACAGAGGGCTAACTTAATGTTCCTTTTCTTGCCAGTGTTCAATCCTCCTATAGGCAGCAATATAACCTGTCTATGATTATCAACAATTCCAGTTCACCTCAATAGACCATAAAAAGCAAAATCTAATAGTTTGAAATCCCAGTAAAATAGATGTAAAAAAAACAGTAAAAACAGCTCCACTGTTCTAGAAGTAACTTAATTTTTGTCTTTGCTTATTATAAATAGAAATTATTTTTTTAATCAAAACAATCATTTACATCCACTCTAAATTTGTGCTAATTTTTAAAACATAAGAGAAAAAGGCTGCAAGAATGGTGTTACTAATAGGAACCAGATTTCACTTTTCATTTTATGGAAAAATTATACAAGAATTCTGATTAATCAGTATGAGCAACATCCCCATTATCTCATCTGTGACTTCACGATAATAAAATAATTATTAATAAATAAATCAGTAACATCCACTTGATACCAAACACAGTAACTACAGATTTTATTAAGAAAGCATAAAATAATCAATAACATCTGAGTAATAGAAAATGTGTTTGAAAAGGAAACCACAAGCCATTATTTTTTTAAATAAATATATTTACAGTACATTCAAATTGTGGTTTAACTTTAACCTAGGTGTAGCAGAAATGTTCTTAGCTGTGTTTTACCAAGCATGCCTTATGTGGTAGCACAATAAACCTAGGTTAATTTAGCAAAGAATTGATCACATGCCAAAGGCATGTTAAAGCGGAGTTCCACTCAATAGTGGAAGCTCCGCTTGTTTGCCTCCTATCCCCCTTCACTGCCATATTTGGCACCTTTTGGGGGGGAGGGGGCAGCGGACACTTGTTTTTGATAGGTACCCACTCCCAAATCTGGCTTAGTTTGCTTCGGCGAAGTGAACCAGAAGTTCAGCCCCCTCCTCCCTCCTGCAGTCTCCTGGGAACTTTCACAGGTCCCAGGAGACCGCTGGACCAATTAGGAGGCTCAGCGCGACTCACGCATGCGCAGTGGAAACCAGGCTGTGAAGCTGCAAGCTGTCACAGCCTGGTGCCCACAGTTGATATGCTGGTGCTGTGGAGAGAAGGGACGGCACAGGTGAAAACATCGTTGGACCCTGGGACAGGTAAGTGTGTGTTTATTAAAAGTCAGCAGCTACAGTTTTTGTATCTGCTGACTTTTACTATTACTTTTATGGCTGGAACTCCGCTTTAATAACACAATTGCACCCCTAACAATATTGTATGTTTTGTACTATCAGGCTCCCATAAAGCTGCAAGGTCATATGAAATGTTCCCAACTTGATCGTTAATTACAGCAACATTTTGTAGTATGTACATTTATCATGTATTGCCCATTTGTGTGTTTTAAAATGAATGATTATGGGCCCATTTTGTTCTAATCTTTGTCACTAGATAATCAAGTACAGAAATATGGAGCAGGTAGGTTCAATCACCCTTTACAGCTAATGCACGCCGGCGACTGGAAGAGATCATGTGGCATGTTACTGCATTACAAGTACATTATGTACATTTAATCCCATCATGGACTATTACTGTGAACTATGCACTTACAAAAGTGTTTTTCAACACCATGCCGTGTTAACTACCATGAAATGGTCTTCCTTTCTGTATTAATCTAGTATGTTAACCATATACTTGCACAACATTTTCAATTATTTACGCATGATTTGGCTTTGTTCACATGAGCTTTAGCTTCTATAAGAGCAGTGCATACTACAAGATTTTAAGGAATATTTTAAAGCTTTCAAAAAGCTTAAGTTTTGTTTAAGCCTGAGAAGAAAAGTTTAGCTCTAGTATGGGAATGCTGAACACGCATCTTAATGGATGTGATGACTGTTACTATAAAACAAGCAGCTAGCAGGCTTTTAACAAGCTTTGTGTAGTGTTAAATGCTGCTTGTAGCATATTTAAAGTGACAGCACACCTATTAACCCATTGGTACCAAACGTACGCATATATAGGGCCTCAGAAGTGGGTCCTTATCTGTGAGGCTGCATATATGCTCCCAGCACAGAGACTGGGTTCTCGTCGAGAGCCCCGAGTCTCATACCAACGATCAGGACTGGGAGTATAAGATGAAGAGCTGGCAACTCATTCTCCCGATAACATTTTCATTTTATCTGGACCCTACTATGGGTACAAGTGACAAATAAAATACACATATGCAGTATTGCTGCGATCGTCAGGAGCAGTAGAATTAATTTTGGTGGTAAGTTATGGTAATAGCAAGAAATATACAACTAAATTAAGAAAAAAAATATCTTTTAATATTTAGGGCCAAGTTTCCTTTGAGAATAATAATAAAAAATAAATACAAATCGGGAAATATATATGACCATTTACCACCAAAGGAAAGCCAATTTGTCCTGAATTATAGAAGGTATAATCTACTGGGATGCACAAAGTAATTGTGATATGTATGGTTTTACTGACACATGTCAAAGTTGCACAATTGTGTTCAGGTGTTAACATTTGTTTTACCCTCCATCATTAAGGGGTTAAGTTTGTTCAACCTCCCAAAGCTGCAGCTGAATGGCTCTTTAATAGCATAGGCCACAGGTGTCAAACACAAATTGGGCCCTCCAGACCATTTTCATGTGGCCCTTGCAGCTCTCCTGCAGGTACCCCCTTTTCTCAGCAGTGAACTCTTCTGCCAAATCCTGCATGTCGCAGTGCAGCTGCAGCACTGCCTCATCTCTGCCTCCCCCAGTCTCAGCATTCAGAAAGCTCTGGTCACTGACTCCACTCCTCCTCTGGTCACTGACTCCACTCCTCCTCTGCTCACTGACTCCACTCCTCCTCTGCTCACTGACTCCTCTCCTCCTCTGGTCCTCCTCCAGACCCTGCACTTTCTGCTTTCCAGCTCTGCCCCCAAAGGGGGTGCACAGTGATGTTAGGGAGGATGTGGGATTTTTGACATGGGGGGGTGGGGTGCTCTGAACATCTAGTCTTACAGATACGACCAGTCCTTTTAGGGCAATCATAATGCTGATATGGTCCATGATAGAATGGAGTTTGACCCCCCTGGTGTAGGCAAAGCATTACAAAAGTTTCTTGTACACACTGCTCTTATACACAATCAAACCTGTGTGTACAAGGCCTGTGAGCTTTAAAACAAAAGAAAACCTCTTATCTATGTGAACTATGAATGTGGGAAGATGCCTACATCATTTCCACTTTTTTATTTTAAAAAAATGATTTGCTCAAAATTAGGATCAGTTATGAAAAGCAAACAGAATCTAGACATCACAAACACACACATAACATTAAATACAGTGATTCCACATATTAAAGGGAACCTGTCACAAAAGAAACATGGCAGCTGCCACTGCTGACCTCTTCTTCAGAAAATGCTAGTTGCCTGGCTGTCCTGCTGACCGCTTAGTGCATGCTAGTTCTAAATTAATGTCCCACAGTGTGGAAGCTCATTGGTCAGCAAGGCAAGCAGGCGACTAGCATTTTAGAGGCAGTCCACAATGGCTGCCCCTATTTTCTTTTGTGATTTTTTTTTCTTTACAGTGACTTAATTTAAAATGGAGTAGCAGGATATTTCCTTCCTGGTGTATTCTTAATGAGTAATTGCAGGCATGAGGAGTTAACAGGCTCAGCAGGAAGATATGCAACATTTTCTGCCATAAGAATCAGCTCCTGCCAACACTGCCACATCAAACAGAGAGCCTGCGCCGGTCACAGAAACCATTAGTCTGAAAATTCAAAGGACTTGGATTCATCTTGAAGAGAGGAAACGACTGTTTACCAGAACTCCTCATCTGCGTCTCCCATAGAATGAGCTGTGATACTGAAGAAAGACACAAATGATCTTAATAGGCAGAAAGCTACGTGGGCAGCTTCACAATTACATAATTTATATACATTGTGCAAAAAAGCCATGTAAGAGCCCTTAATGGAATCCAAGGAAACCTGGCATTTCACCTATTTAATGAATGATATTCTAATATGCCAAGTATATATTTGGTCATATACTGCTCTACAATCAAGACAAAAGCACCAAAATACTTTCCTTCACCTCTCTTCCGGCCCATCTGCTCTTTCAGAAAATACACTTCATTTAAAAGGCTAGTAATGTGCCCCCCCACAGGGAAGGAGTTTCACAAGGGAAACGATGTATAATTCAGATATGAGGAAGCGGCTTCTGTAGAATGAGAAACATCTTTGTATACTTTTGAAAACCAGTCTCAGGATTATGAGCTTTGCAAATGGTGTCCAAGGATTTTCAAAGAGCAGAAAAGGCAGGTACTTTAAGTGTGCATAAACAAAATATTTATAACTATTCACACGCAAATCACATTGCCTATTGTTCCTGAACAAATTGTTTAATCTACCAAGGTCACTAATTTAAAAAAAAAAAAAAAAAAAAAAAAGGGAGTATAAACCTTTAAGTTTAGTGACTAGTGGAACCTCCTTCATTGATGGTAACCTCAAAGCTTTCTGTGGCTGCTGATCAGAGGTAATTTGGTCAATTTACAATATATAAAAGTTTTATCATATGTAAAGTTTTAAAGATTTGTTAAATAGGATAGTTTTAATTTGTTATTCTAAAAAGGTCAAACGACATTTAAAGTGGTTGTAACGGCTCAAGGTATGCATGAAGGTAACAAAAACCTTCTGTGTGCAGCAGTGCCCACAGCCCCCTCAATATTTACCTGAGCCCCATCGACATCCAGCAATGTGCATGACAGCCTTGACTGTCCTGGGTCTCTGGCTCCTCATTGGCTCAGACAGCAAGCAAGAGCCACTGGCTCCTGCTGCTGTCAATCACACCCAGTCAGCCAATGAGAGAGAGGAGGCAGGGCCGAGCCACGGTTCCATGTGTGAATGGACACACAGAGCAGCAGGTGCCCCCATAGCAAGCTGCTTGCTTTGGGGGCACCCGACAGGTGGGAGGGGCCAAGAGTGCAAGGCGGAGGACCTAAGCGGAGGAGGATCTAGGCTGCTCTGTGCAAAACCAATACACAGAGCAGGCAAGTATAGGCATGTTTGTTATTTTACAGAAAATAAAAGAACCTTTAGTATCGCTTTAAGTGTCATTCAAGCAAAATTACAGACTTTAAGGGTTCAGTGTGGTGCATTAGGATTACTGAAACATATGGGGGCTTGCACATATTGGTTGTTGTAAACTGCATACAATGAAAAGCAGCAAGTCCATGTTCCCAACACCTTCCCCCAAGCAGCTAAGGATTGTAATTCCTGACAGCACATCCTTGTAGGAGATATATACAAATTTCAACCACTGCTCCATGGTAGCAGACATAAAAACTTGTAATTAGTGTTGTATGACTGGCTTGGAAAATACTGCAATGACCCATTTCTCTCTAATAAAGTGGTTGTAAACCCATGCCTATACCCAGTGAAGTGAATAGCCTCAGGTGATACACAGAGGTGAAACAAATCCTCCTACATAGGTTGTACCTGTTTATTTGCAGTCATTTGTCCTATACATCCTTGTAAAACTCGGAGATGAAAAATATTTTTTACAGACCCACAAAGCAGGGAGCGGAGAGCTGCTGATACACACTGTAAAAGAGCTCTGAGAACTGATTGGAGGGAAGACACCCACACCCCCTTCACACAGCACAGGAACAGAGCTGAGGCTGTCAATCAGCTGGAGCTCCCTCCCCTGTCACCATTTTTCTCTTGGTGTCCGGAAAATGTGTCAGAAGTAATTGATTCTGATAGAGAAACTAGACAGCAGAGAGAAATGACACTTAGAGAGACACATAAACACTATATACAGTGAGGAACAGAAGTATTTGACCACCCTGCGATTTTGCAAGTTCTCCCACTTAGAAATCATGGAGGGGTCTGAAATTCACATTGTAGGTGCATTCCCACTCTGAGAGACAGAATTAAAAAAACATTTTCAGGAAATCACATTGTATTGTAAAGAATTTATTTGTCTTGCACTGCTGAACAGAAGTATTTGAACACCTGAGAAAATCAGTGTTAATATTTGGTACAGAAGCCTTTGTTTGCAATTCCAGAGGTCAAACGTTTCCTGTAGTTCTTGACCAGGTTTGCACACACTGCAACAGGGATTTTGGCCCACTCCTCCACACAGATCTCCTCTAGATCTGTCAGGTTTCGGGGATGTCGCTGAGCAACACAGAGTTTCAGCTTCCTCCAAAGATGTTCTATTGAATTTAGGTCTGGAGACTGGCTAGGCCACTCCAGAACCTTGATATGCTTCTTACAGAGCCACTCCTTGGTTATCCTGGCTGTGTGCTTCGGGTCGTTGTCATGTTGGAAGACCCAGCCACGACCCATCTTCAATGCTCTGACTGAGGGAAGGAGGTTGTTGCTCAAAATCTCACAATAAATGGCCCCATTCATCCTCTCCTTAATACAGTGCAGTCGTCGTGTCCCCTTCGCAGAAAAGCACCCCCAAAGCATGATGTTACCACCCCCATGCTTCACAGTAGGGATGGTGTTCTTGGGATGCAACTCATCCTTCTTTTTCCTCCAAACACGACGAGTGAAGTTTAGACCAAAAAGTTGTACTTTGGTCTCATCTGACCACATGACTTTCTCCCATGCCTGCTCTGGATCATCCAGATGGTCATTTGCAAACGTCAAACAGGCCTGGACATGTGATGACTTAAGCAGGGGAACCTTCCGTGCAATGCATGATTTGAAACCATGACGGCGTAGTGTTCTACCGACAGTGACCTTTGAAACTATGGTCCCAGCTCTCTTCATGTCATTGACCAGCTCCTCCCTTGTAGTTCTGGGCTGATTCCTCACCATCAGGGATACCCCCACGAGGTGAGATCTTGCATGGAGCCCCAGTCCGAGGGAGACTGAAAGTCATCTTTAGCCTCTTCCATTTTCTAACAATTGCTCCAACAGTTGATCTATTTCCACCAAGCTGCTTGGCAATTGCCCTGTGGACCTTTCCAGCCTTGTGGAGGTCCACAATTTGGTCTCTGGTGTCTTTTAACAGCTCTTTGGTCTTGCCCATGGTAGTAGTTGGCGTCTGATTGACTGTGGGGTGGACAGGTGTCTTTAAAGAGCTCAGATAGGTGCTACTAAGTTGGATTAATGAGTGGAGTAGAGGTGGACTTTTTAAAGGCAAAGTAACAGGCCTTTGAGAGCCAGAATTCTTGCTGTTTCTTAGGTGTTCAAATACTTATGTTCAGCAGTGCAAGACAAATAAATTCTTTAAAAATCATACAATGTGATTTCCTGAATTTTTTTTTAAATTCTGTCTCTCAGAGTGGGAATACAGTGTGAATTTCAGACCCCTCCATGAATTCTAAGTGGGAGAACTTGCAAAATCGCAGGGTGTTCAAATACTTCTGTTCCTCACTGTAAATACAGTATTTGCTTTGTCCAGATTTCGTGTTTGAGGTTTACAACCACTTTAAGTGTTACTTCCCAAAACTTTTACAGATTAGTCTAAATCTCCATTAAGGTTACACTATGAATAGTCAAAAAGCTAATGCCACTCAAAATTGGAAATACAGGCATGTGTTCAAACAGAAGCTTTCTATATGCCTGGGGTTCCAGCAATGAGATGTACAAATAGCCAGTGTTAGAAATTGAACAGGAAAAATGAAAGGAAGATGAGCATAACATATTGGGACACACGTGTAGTTTGTCCACAGGACTAAATAATTGGGGTGGAAATTTTAAATAAAACAAAATTGACCCTAAGTGACCAGTATAATTAAATAAATGTTTTACCTTTCATTAGAAAGTTTTTCAATCAAAGAAACGTCATCCACAGATTCTTTGGTGACCTGAAAACCATAAAAAACATTAAAAATCACATAATGTGGACACTTCACACACAGTCATGGTACATGTAATGCAAGCTAAATGCCAAAGACTCCAGACTGGACCACAGAGCTACATCCT
The DNA here is from genome assembly GCF_062004578.1 of Staurois parvus. NCBI lineage: Eukaryota > Metazoa > Chordata > Amphibia > Anura > Ranidae > Staurois > Staurois parvus. The sequence goes on from NW_028318492.1 coordinate 2,668,747, forward strand.
GTGGCTGAATGTTACTGGCTACCACTGGCTACAATCCATATCTCTAGAAGTTCGTAATAAATCGGTCAACTCAGTGGAGTGGAATCCAGGCATCACAGGAATAAAGCAAGTATTTTCTGAAACACATTTAAAAAAGTGCTAAATTCTGCTTGATAATCCCATGTATGTCCACTTTCCTGCCTCTTTCTTGTAAAGTGGTCATGTAGATTTCTGTAAAACCTGGCACTCATGGGAACTAATGGGTAAGCTACAACACTGGAGTTGCCTGCAACAATGGAGAAAATCCACTTCATTTGTAAAGAAGATTGTCTGCTCTTCAACAGTGGCATGGCCAATTGGATGAGAGGGACCCATTGTCAAGCTGCATACTGCTAATTCTTTTGCTTGTTGACTTCAGTTGGTGACAGGTGTATTCTACAGTGACCTGGCCTTAAATGTAAGGTAACAACAGTGCTAAAGTGCAGGCACCTTGCAAGTATCTTTGATAGTCTTCAGATTAATCTCTGAGGGGCTGCTTGGATCCTACACCCAAACTGAACACAGGGCCTCAGTTTGGTGGACAGTAGAGGCTCTAACATGAGAAAGCTGAATGAAATGAACAAGACAAGGTGGTGCAAATAACAGCAACCTGCCAATAGCTGATGGCTCATTTATAGATTGGGCCTAGAGCCCAAGGGAAAGCACAGGGACCAATTTAGAGAAAACTACAGGTAGCAAAAGAGGTCTGCAATTTAGTACTGTTTCACCTTAAAAATAAAAATCGAAATGATATAACAAAATCTTAATAACTGGTCGATGCATAGCTCAGCCTTTATGTTGTATTTCAACCATGTGGCCACAAAGCTCATAAGTAGACATTGATGGGAATAGAAAAAGGATTTTGTCCTCCTCGTCCAATCCTTTTCTCAGTGTCCAATGAAAGGACACAATTTTATAACAAGTAACCAAGGGTTATACTGCAACCCACAGAAGAAATTGACACTAGGCACATATAAACCTGAGGGCCAGCCCCTTAAGGCTATAACCCCTCTCACACCTGCTCAGCTGTAGCAAGCAGTTCAAAGAAAAAACAAAAGCACATGAGTAGAAGAAGCTTTGTCTATCAATGGACTTTTTCAGTACAAACATCCTATTTTCTCTATCATCCATTAAGGGGCACAGTTTGACGATAACAAATCAACCTTGGCATGTTGAATGCCAGTTCAATTCGAGGAAGGAGGGGGTACACCAAACCAGACTTAGGTTAACCAACTCAAAGAAACCAAGGACATTAAATCGCTATTTGCAGAACCTTCCGACCAAAATTAGGATCTGTAGAGACAGACACACCAACTTTGTAGAACTTAAGAGTACACTGCGACCCTTGCACCCTTAGCCTCACGCAGTGCAAAGATTTTCCAGCTCATGAGACAGCAATCTTAGTGTCAGGAGATTGAAAGTGAATTTCATTGGGGTCAGTCAACTCTGCAGTTAACCCTTTACGCACACACAAACAATAGGTGACACCAATTGTTTTAACAGTAACACACACTATTCACAGTATCTGCTGTAACAATTCTGACCTTTAAGAAATGTTTGTGGTATTCACTGCAACACCAGGCAAGAAAGCAACAGAGCAAAAAACATGGCAAGTATTCTTTTATATTTACAGCATTTAGGGAATCAATGAAAAATTGAAAGATCACAGGCTGCAGATGCGGCCACCTTTTCTGGTCCCTGAGGAAGGCATTTACAAAAATGACATGACCAATCAAAGGGTCTGAGAAGTGTGCTGAAGGGGTGTTAAAGTGTTTTATGATAGTTCAACGGGCACTCCCTATGTGGCAGTTTTTCTAACTGTGTCAATATTTCTAGATGACCATGCTTTCAAGTTTGACAACCAATATATTATTGCACTGAAGGAAGTCACGATTTGATAGAGATAAAATGTGATGTAAATTAGCTGCCTATAATTTTAGGAGCGTTAATGTGACCAACTTGCTTGCTGTACATTATAGCATAGGCCTGTTTGGTATCAAACTATTTGGAATATGCTTATAAATTTGGGTAGAACTTCTTTATGATTTTAATTTTGTTTTAACAGGTTCTATAAAGCATGTGTAGAGTTTGAGACCTTGGTTATATGAAAAGAGCATATTCAGGTTAAAGTATGGCACGATTCAAATGTGTATTGCTGCTAAATGGCTTTTAGAGGGCTTGGCCTAAGAGCTTCAGTATGATGTCCTGTCAAGTATGCTGTGACAGGAATGTTGTAAAGTAATATATGATGGCCTGCTTTGTGTCTGGAGCTGACTGTTCAATCTGATAATTTTGTCACGGATTTGTGACAACTACTCATTTTTGTTTACTCATTTTGTCATATGTACAAATAGACCTGGTTGCAAGTTTCACAGATCTGTGACAAAGAAGACTGATGATGAAAAGCCCAAAGAGCGCTCACTACCCTACTGGAGCCATATTTAACAGGAAAAGGAGGCACTTTATCTTGCAATTCATTGGCCTGCAATATAACCTGTTGAATCAAAATAGTGGAGCAGCAAGAGAGCATCCTTTAGGACCATCTGAAATAACAAAGGAAATCTGTCTAAAAGAAGCAGTGTCAGAAAGGTAACCCCAGAGAGCCCTCACCATATCCAGGCAATGGAGAGAGATCACCCTGAGGTGAACCAGTGCCGGACCCAGAGAAGGTGACGCAATATCCTCATTCAGGTGAAAAGCAGAGACCACATTGGGCAAAACAACCTTACAGGACAATGCTGATCACTCAAAAACCCTACAGGCAAGCCTTGTGGCAGCGGATTTATCTGCAGGCTTGGATCCCTTGGTTTGCCACAGGTGTTTAGAACCCACCTATTCCAAGGAGGTGGAAGAAACTTTGTGGGTTCAGGAACTGGAACCTGACTATGAGGAAGAAGGGGAAAATTGTGATGCAAGAGCTTAGTTTGAGTGTCTGGGTAAAACTTTTTACTGCTTGTAGCACAGCCAGTGAATGTTATACACAGTAATAGGGAAAGGATGGCTGAAATTCATCTGATGAAATCTCTTCCTCTAGGAAAGGGAGCATCTGACAGATGTCAGACAGAGATATATTAAGCTTTTCTGTGTCAGACTCTGCTAATGAAGATGGTGGTGAGCATTTTAAAGCTCTGTGATCATGTGTAGCCACAAGTTGGACCAACTGAGACATAACACCTTGTATAACTGAAGAAAATGCCTTTGTTGAAAGGCAGAAAGTATACCAAGTCCCCAGAGATAAAAAGAAGGCTAAAAAATTACCTTTAGCACAAGTGGATTCATCTGGAATCTGTGAGAAATGCAGAAAGCACAAAGATTTCCTGCACCAAATTTGATCTTGCACAGAATACAAATTAAGTCCCAATTAGGAGGGTCAACCTCAGTTGGAGGGCAACAGCCATTCTGACATCAGATATGTTGTTTAAAATCAGAAGATGTGGTACCTTTAAGGAAAAAAAAAGCCACCCAACTTTGTGACAAGAGTCACTTTGGGTGGGGGCTCATGGAACCCAGCTTACTTTGCAGAGGTTGGGAGACCCCTGTCTCAGCTCCCTATATCCCTCTTATGTGTAAGTCACCCTGTGTCTCTTAGGGGCACAGGGTGACTAATGGCTGCTGAGAATGCGGTTGGAATTACTTCAGATGGGACAGTAATATTTATCAGCCATATGAAGACTATTCCTGGTTGTTGATTCTGAACTAGACATGTGAATTGAAGGAGCCGGATTGTCTGTGCTGTAGTGAGATCCTAATTCATCAAACCATTGTCTAGGTGTGAATTCCCATTCACCTTTTGTTTTGGTAACCCAGCTAGCTAACCTAATTAACTTACTGTTTAGTGTGTCAAGTCTATTTCTGTATATAGCTGCGTTTTCATATGATCAATGATCGTGATCAGTCTCAGTGTATATTGTATAAAAATCCAGTTTGAGTTTAAAATAAAGGAGTTCCATGTTCAGACAGACTGGTGTCGTCTAGTCTTGTATGGTCGGCTGTGGTGTCTGTTGTCGGTATTCGGACGGGGAAGCGGTATTCTAACGGAAGTACTCAAGCGCAGTCTCGGTCGGTTCCATTACAAACTTCCCCAAGAGTATCAATGGACCAGCTGAGTGTAGGGAGTACCAGGAAGACTACCACGCCATAAAAATGTGGGTACTGTCACTGCAGGCAGAACTTTAGGACACAAAGATTATGTCTGCTGCCCAAATGTTTCCTCTAAACATTACACTTGCCACCTCGGGGATTTAAAGCGATTCTAAAAGGTTCAATTTTTTTTCTTAAATAACGAACATGTCTATACTTAACTGCTCTGTGTAATGGTTTTGCACAGAGCAGCCTCGATCCTCCTCTTCTCGGGTCTCACGCAAGCTCTCCTGGCTCCTCCTGTCTGTTGAGTGCCCCACAGCAAGCAGCATGCTATGGGGGTACCAGCTGCTCCGTATGTCCATTCACACATGGAGCCGCAGCTAGGCCTCACCCCTCTCTCTCCTCATTGGCTGACAGGCTGTGATTAACAGCAGAGAGAGTCAAAGGCTCCTGCTTGCTGTCTCAGCCAATGAGGCAGAGACCCGGAACAGCCGAGGCTGTCATTCACAGCGCTGGATCACGATGAGGCTCAGGTAAGAATTGAAGGGCTGGGGTGCACTGCTACGCACAGGTTTATTACTTTCATGCATAGAATGCACAAAGGTAAAAAACATTCAGCCTTTACAACCACTTTAAGCTCACAATCTCCTGCATGGTAGTTCTATCCATTGGGCTATGTGTCAAATGTGTATGGCTTGCCCTAACCCACAATGAAAGCAGAATCTTGCAGATTGTTACGGTTAGTACACTGTTCCTGACAAATTGGATAAAGATATCTACAGTCTAAGCTCTCCAAGCTGTCACCATTGCAGTCCACAGAAATATGAACATAAAGCAGAATGGAGATAAATTGGCTCATGGGCCTCATTTTACAAGATCAGCATTACAAGCAAAATGAAGCAGAACCAGATAATCGCCAACCTCAAAGTGCTGTGTCACAAATCCTGGCCAATGAGAGAAAAACAGCAGGAAGTTTACAAATGGCAGTTCAGGCATAAACAGAGCTGGGCTCCCCTAGTGGCCAGTTAAAAATTAACCTAAAAGTATTGGACATTCTCAACAGTAAAAGCAGAATTTTAACTCCCTCACAAAATGACCATAATAGTGAGTCCTCATAGATGGGGAGAGGAATCAAAGCCACAGCTGTAAGCCCGATAACTCCTCAAGGAACACCAAGATGATTGGCCTGACCTGAAAGCAGAGTCTTGTGGTGACTGCTGGACTGTTACAGACAGAACACTGATATTCCTAATACACTGGGAAAACCTGCGCTTGTCGGCTAACTGGAGAGACTTCCAGGATTTCCAAAATCCAGTCTAAATCTATCAGCAGCTGTTGACAGTAGAAAAATTCAAGCAAAAAATACAACAGAAAGGAAAGAGACACCCATCTTCCTAAGGACCCTAAGCAAAACTGAGCAGGTGAAAGGTGGGAGGTGTTATAGCCTCTAGGGGACTGTCCTTAAGTTTTCTATGTACCTACTTGTCTATTTGTCTTGTAGGTGGCAGTATAACCCTAGGTTAAGCATCAAGCTGTGCCCCTCAATGTCCGATAGATAAATACAGTTTTAAACTGGATAATATGAGCATAAAGGCATACAATACCGCATCATTGGAGCTAGATTAAAATGTGTAGGATACCGCTCATTATTAATATAAATACCTCTGTCTATAATGTGCAAGGCTTCACTGAAGACAAATGACAGCTGCCTCTTCTTGTTTCTATGTTTCCCCTGAATCAGCAATTAGCTGAACACATTGTACAATAGGTTAAGTGTCATGGATTTAGGTCTTTCCTTTCACCTTGTGTGTGTATAAAACAAAGTATCTGTGTGTGCAGCTCACCTTGTCAGGCTGTTCTTCTGCTCGATTCTGGAGCAGTAACTGCATGTACTTGTTCAGGGGATTTTCTTCTTCGGGAGTACTTAGTCTGGCATTTTCTTCAGCTTTTTTCACCATTGTACTTTCGTGTTCTGGTAACCTTACTCTTAAGTTTCCTTCTTCTTGCTCTTCTTGGGATGTTTTAGACTCAGAGATCTTAAAATATGGGTACACCAGGACATTATTTTATATTATGTACTAATCAAAAACACACAAAATGTACAGTAAGCCATATTTAATGGTTTAGTGTCTGAGAATTTCTCACATAACCTGAGCACTTCTGCACATAACCATGCTGAACAGATATCTGCTAGAGGCACAAGAGAGTAGGTGTAAGTACTTACACTTTGCTGACTTATGGGTGTACAAAGCACAAAAGTACTACAAGATGTGACTGACCTGTCCAGTAATAGTTAAATGTAAGCAAAAGCTTTGCCACTCTCGTACGCTACTTACATAGTGCCAACATTTTACAAATTGTAGACATTACATATGTCCCTGCCCTTCAAGAGCTTACAATCTAAAGTCCCTACCTCGCATGCATGTATACATACTTGGGTCACAATAGATAGGAGCCAACTAACGTACCAGCATGACTTTGGAGTGTGATCAGGGAGAACAAGCAAACAATATGCAGGAAGTATCTTGGCTGGATACAAACTGAGAATGCTAGTGTATAGGCCTCACCATTTTGGATAATTACACCATTTAACTTTTTGTTTTTTCCTTTTTTTTCCCTTCAACTGTTCACTAGCTATTATGCACTCTCAGCCTACCCACATGTCCGCTGGGGTAGAATGTATGTTTAAAAGTGATTCTAAAACATTTTTTTACCTTAATGCATAATTTAATATTTAGGTAGTAGTATGCTCCCTCACCCCCCTTATACTTACCTGAGCCCTCACTCGATCCAGCCAATTTGTAGGTGCTTTTTTACTGGACAGATCAACAGGTGAAAATAAAATAAAAAAAGCCTTAAAAAAGTAAAACGAATGCCACCATATCTAAGAATTGAAAAGCTGCAATATAATAATACCAAAAAAGTGCTGCGCAAACCAATAATTCTTATAAGTGTGCAACTGTACTGCACATGCAACACAAATCCTACAAAAAAATAATAAGTGTACTAAATATAAAACATATCACCACAGTGATAAAGCAAAATAATGTGACTAAAAGAATAGATTATAAAGTCTTAAGAGAAAACTGCAGAACATTCCTTCACTCCTGATGTGAATAACTTCAAATCATGTGCACCAAAACGTACTTGAAATACAGTGTCCACAAATATATATAATATAAGCATACTCCCAATATCCCTGTGCTGCACCACCATGTGCCTCCACCTGTCATTGCTGCCGCTTACCTCCACTTATTGATCCACTCTCAGGTTAGGTCTAAATAAGCCTTCCTAATATTATGGGTTATAATCCTTCACTCTTCATCAAATCTCAGCATCAACCGTCCTGTCAGCAGCTCAGTAATTCAAATGATATCCAATTCAATGGGGCAAGGTTACATGATATCATCACCCCGGAAGTACGAGGTCGGCCATTTTACTTGCTGCACTTTGGATGGATGTTTATCCTTAAGGGGGCAATTTGTTTTTTAATGAAAGAGGTGATTATTCCTGCGCGCTGGTATAGTGCACCATATTTGTGAGTATTATTCTGTCTTTCTTGCTAATACATTTACATCCTTTGGGTTACTACACTATGAAAGATGTGCATTTTATTTCCCATTAAATTGGCCATTATTTGAATTACTGAGCTGCTGACTGGACAATTGCTGACCGCACTTGTAGGCATTCGTTTACAGAACTCTATGTATGTAAATGAATGACAAGGCTGTATTGGCGTAGTCCTGCATGGCTGCGCTGTTTTCCACAGCGGGTGTGGGGAAAAGGTCCTCAGTCCACTGTCACAAGGAGGGGGCAGATCGGGCGGGTGAGGTGGTGGATGCTCAATATGTTACACCCTAAATACGGGCATAACATGTAACAAGTTTAGAAAGGTGAACTTATCCTTTAATACTGTAATTTAAGGTGATTCCATTACCTCCTGCTCATCAGATTTCTCAAGGATTTCAGGACTTTTTCTCTGATCTTCAACTCTGTACTCTTGAGGGGAACTCTGTCTAATTTCCTGTACATGTTTTCTATGCCTCAGATTTTCTGTTTTATCTTCACTTCTCACTGAAAGGAAAAAAAAAAAAAAAAATTTGAAGCTGTACTGATCACAGGTTTGTTACCAACAATCAAGGAAAAATATGGGGCCTGCCAAGGCTGAATTTCTTGAAAATGTTAGCTGTGTGGCTGTAATGCTGATCCTTTGGCTACAAGCTGGATCTGGAGTTCTGACCTCACTTGCTACACACTTGTTACAGGTTAGTGATTAAGAAAGTATTGAAACAGCTAAGCAGATTGTAAATTTTCAGAACCACCAATGGCAGCCTACAATTCTCCTCCATGGCAATATAAAGAAAAAAGAAAAGAAATGTACCAGAATATACAGTGCACAGAAAGTTTTTTTCTTTACCTGCTGGTCCTAAATCTACCAGGGTTCTAGAATAGCAGATGCTATGCTCAAAACAATCCACCAGCAACTCACAATATTAACTTCTGTTTCAATAAGCGGCTTGCAGGAGGGCTCAGTATTACTTTTAAGTTTCTACATCTAGTGACACCCCTTGACTTTATATAATGAGGTTGTCTGTAGGTGGAGTCTTCAGAAGCCAGTCTATTAGGAATAAATATTTCAGCAAGGCTACATAGGGCTCTGAGGAAGAGGCTGAATCCTTGAGACGCGTCAGCCAGTTGGGCATCGAGGGTTCCATCGTTGTGGACTCAGATGCTATATGGATTGAACACCTTTGTTCATTGTGATGTGCCTGTGTTTTATATGTCCATTGTGAGTATGATACCTACTTTTTTTATCCTTTCAATAAATATTTTTTTACGATAATGCACTAGGCCAGTGCGCCCTTTTTTTGTTTTTCTTTTGCATTCAGTGACTCTGGACTAACCCGGTCCGTTGAGGGCAGCAAGGAGTGCATATTCCAGGACATTTATATTGTCATCCCAGCCTCTGCTGATTCCATCCAAAGCGCAGGAGTAAAGTATTTGCTGTGTTTGATACATAGAGTTCCAATCTATAACTATGGATATACAATACAGGATTTGAGTCAATATTTGTGCCTGTATATATCCTGGGTATGCAAACTAGGATGTGATGTTATCCACAGACATAAGATGATTTTTACATGACTGACGATCGGAGTGTGTACGAATTCCTCCCAGAATGCAGCAGACAAACACATCGGAATGATCTTTAGGTAAAAAAAGATTATTGTTCTATTAGCTTCTGTAAAGCACATTACTGGAGGTACCAAAATAATATTTTTCTTGCCTGCTGGCAAAGCAAAACCCTACGGTGGTTTAGAAGAACGTTGACTAGAATGAAGATTCTTTTTGATGGCTATATTGTGAAGTCTGGAAAAGGTACAACACAATAATAGCACATTGTATGGGCCCCTTGTTACCATGATTCATTTTTAATCCTATAGATCAGTGGTTCTCAACCTAATGCCACGACCCTTTAATACAGTTCCTCATGTTGTGGTGACCCCTCCTCCATAAAATTATTGCAAAACAGTTGATCATTTTGCGCCCTGGTCAATCGACTGAAGGAATTTGATGTTAACGGAAGTTAATCTGATTGCCAATTGGATCTGATAGTAAAATTGAAGTGTGTATGGCCAGTATTCCCCCCCTCCCCCCAGGGATATCAGCCCTCTCCCACACCAAGTCATCTGTCCTGAGGCTCCTTGTATGTCCCCGGAAAGTTTGGGATTGCTGGTCGCTGTGTACTTCCCTCTAGCGGGCCGTGTGCCCTGGTGCCAGCCCTTGTACAAGTGCTGTGAGGAGAAGCCTCCGTGGGAGGTGAGCGTCTGTAGGGCACACGCTATGCGGGTAACCAGATCCCCCCTCCCCGGAGACAAAGGGGGGCCCGGCTCACATCTATCCAGCTGCTGTGAGCAGCTGCCCACCCAGGGAAACATGCAGCAGGTGCAAGGGCAGCCAATGGGCAGCAGCGGGGCACCTTCGACCCACCCCTTAGAGGAGCCTCCAGCCTGGCCGGCCACTCATAACGCACAGGGAAGAGGGAGCGGGCCAGTCAGTGTGCTGGTGTTAGTTCAGCGTGAGAGGCTCGCAGCAAGCCGAGAGTGCGGGACACCCTGCCGAGCCCCTCCGGCCGCCCTCACCACTACATCATAGAGTCTATCTGCATGTGGACGGACCCGCCATGAGACGGATAGAAGAGCGGTGTCTCAGTTCCTAAGACCATCGGAAATATGTGTCTTCCGATGGTCTTAGGCGACCCCTGTGAAAGGGTCGTTCAAAGGGGTCGCAACCCACAGGTTGAGAACCGCTGCTATAGATCAGCATGAAGCCAATGTCATCTAGCTCTGGCACTATTAGTATCAACATATTTTAAAGTCTTGTAAGTATCACTATTTGTGTCCTTTCACACAGGGATTCTGATCAGATCTCTCTGTCAGTTTTTCAGAGGCAGACTAGATCAGAGGTTCCATGTAAGTCGCAATGGGTGGGCAGATGTACACTTACAAGTTCACCCAGGTCTGAAAGAGGAAAGAAAAGGACTGCTACTTTTACTTTTTCCATTTTTCTGGACCCAAATGTGATGGATCGAATTTAACCTGATATAAATAGAAAGAAGTCCTTTTCCATCGGCCACCCCAAAGATCCTAAATGGGTCTGCAAAGGTCCGTTGTCAAAATGCGGACCACAAAACAGCATGGAAGTCACAAAAGTGGCTTCCATCTTATTCTTCCCTGATTCAGCAGGGTATATGTTCATGGATCCCTTGCTGAACAAAGCAGGCAAGCTATTCCCTAAAGAGGTTATAAGAAACGCGTTGGGTGGAGCCTGAGAGTGACGTCATCATGCATGGCTGCGGATTTGCACAGCGTGAGAGTCTATACTAGTGGTTTTAATGCTGTTATATTATGCTATGCTGAAAGTATGATACTTTAATAAAGACTGCGCAGTGTTTTTGGGTAATGCACTATAGAGTTTCTTACTCTCTGCATATGCTTGGCAGAATGTGTGACTGACACCAGATCTGTTACTGTGGCTGGAGGTCATTCCAGAGTGAAGGATACCATTGTATACACTATTGCGGAGGCAAAGTGGTCATTATTACTGGGCATATAACCAGCACATATGACCACATATCTCAGAGGTCTATTTTCTGGTAAGCAGACTGTGTGCTTCATGTGGGTAATGGTGCACTGAGGTTGATGCAAAGTATTTGCAGTGGATTTGCACAAGTTAATGGCAGCAAGTTTTTACTGAATTCTGGGTCTTTCACATGAAATTTAATTTTGAACTTTAATTATTGCACATGCACTTTACCTTTATTGCACTTAGCTGTTGGTTGCACTGAAGTAGATGTCAAGTTGGTAGTGAATCTACAGAAGTGATTTACTGCATTGCTTCTAGGAATTTACTCATATGAAGTTTGTGTTTTAGTTAATTTCTGCAGAAGCACTTTATCACATTTATGAATTATGGATGCTCATAATTAAAGTAGAACTATAGGCAAAACTTTTTTTTTTCATTTTGAATACAGCAAGTGTGGGAGGATTATAACCCATCAGATTTTTTTCACTGTTTGTGTCCCATTGCGGAGATTTCCCTTCACTTCCTGTCCCATAGCCAAACAGGAAGTGAGAGAAAATCCATGCAAATTAATGGAATCCCTTGGGGCCCCCAAATCACTTGAACTAGTGTCCCCATTGGAAGATTTCCCCTCTATTACTTTTCTGAGGACAACCCAAAATGTGGAATTTTTTTTTTATTTTCAAGTGGTTGTTATTCTGAAGGTTTTTATGTGCCTCTACGTATTCTATGGATGCATTGAGTGGGGCTTGGAAGCAAGCATGCACTAGTGCCCACATAGCAAGCGGCTTGCTATTGGGGGCACTGGTCAAGGGGGAGGAGCCAGGAGCGCTGGCTGGGGACCCAAGAAGAAGAGGATCAGAGCTGCTGTGTGCAAAACCCGATCAGGTAAGTATAACGTTTGTTATTTAAAAACAAAAAACCCCGAACTTTAGATCACTTTCAATATTAATGGTAAGTAGGACAAAGAGAGGGTGAATCTCCCTAATGGGGGCAAAGACAGCAATAAAAACCTGACAGGGGTTGTAATCCTTCTCCTCTCTAGTTTTGCTTTTAGTTATACTTTAAGCACTTTATTGAGGTTGGTATTTTGCTATCAAGTTTTAAATTACTTTTGTGTTTTTAGTTTGTATAACCATTTAAAGGAATAGCACCTAACTATTATTATTACAATATTAATCAAAGGAGTAGACAATGTAGTAGTGGTGGAATTCCACAAAGTAGCAAGCAGAGTGAGTTGATGCCTCTCCTGTGGTGGTCTGTATTTTTTAAAATGTGTTTTTGCACCACTGCTCTGACAAGTGATCATTGGCAAAATAGTGCCTCATGTTCAACCAACTTTAGAGGAAACTGCAGATGTAAAAAAAAACAAAAAACTATTTTTCACAAGACTTGCAAAGTAAAATGCAATACAATGTCCTAACTTACATGAGCCATGTACTGAAGTATCTGCCACTGGCACATCTGCAGTGACACGAATATCATGGACAGAGTCCTCAGATAGATGCGACAAGTCACTTTCAAGCTGCTCTGGTATGTCCTCTTGGTCTGCGGGAAAGAGGAGGGGGACAGTTAAACAATGATCCCATTATCTTCTAGCTCAAAGCCTGGCAGAACTGTCTGGGAATGACTGAGTTCACACACTAAGCAGCATTAGGATCAATTCTATAGAAGCAGAAAAATGGATTCATTCTGTTTTCTCTCTCTTCATTAACATTGCTGTCAGCAAGCCATCATGGATAGGGAGAGTGATTTCCAAACATTGTTTAACACATACTTTTGCCTATAGATATCCAGTGCTGAAATGTTTCCTAGAACGACGCGGCACTTGGACTGTAAAAATGACTCCTTCAACGTGGCTTTTTCTTTTTAGCAATGGAAATGAGAAATAAATTCCCAGAGAGAAGACTGGCCAGGGCTCTACCAACAGTGTGCTGGCAGCGGCTTAATATATGTTAGTACAATGAACGTATCTGGCACATAAGAAAAACCGCATAGAAATTCATCCTTACTCCACCAAGAAATTCAATGGAAAGCGCACAATGCAGAAGCATAATGAAAGTTCTCAATCATTTAACTATGCTGTTTTCTGGGTAGTTTTGCATTGTAATAACGGATTAAAAAAAAAATAGCGCAAAGACAACATAGGTCAAACCATAGGCTATACTGTGATAGGGCGGGTAGTAATTGGTTTGCCTGATGCTGAAGCAAATTCAAGTGACAAAGAATAATGAATGTAATTTATAATTTTTTTCTTTGGCTCCAAGTAATTGACAAATATTCTTCCATATAATCATAGAAAAATCATAAAATCTATCATTACCGCTAGTGGAAGTATTAATGCTATTAGTGGATTAGTCACAGGGTAATTTCCTCTCCTGACTGGTTACACTGTCATACAAGAAAATATACAAATATGAACATTTTTAGTAAAAATATCTATACACTGTACAGGAGACTTTTGCAAAAAATCAGCCTGTGTACAGAGCACAAATATTTATCACGGTTTTGAAAATATAATGACTTATTTTTGTACTATTATTATAATACAGAATTTATATAGTGCTAAGAGTTTATGCAGCACTTTACAATATAAAGGGAGACCATACAGATACAATATAACTTAATACAAGAGGATTAGGAGGCTCCTGCCTGTGAGAGCTTACAATGCTAAAAGGGAGGGACAAGTGATACAAAAGGTAATAACTGTGGAGGGATGCACTGATGGAGAAGACAAAAGTGCAGTTTTTAGGTGGTGAGAGGATAGGTTTCCGAAAAAGATGAGTTTAGATGGATCACCTAAAGGTGGTCAGTGTAGAAGATAGCTGAGCAGATTGGGGAAAGAAGTTCCAGAGACATGGGAGCTGGAGAGCAGGAGATCTTGGGTAATGCAGAGTGGATGGTTTGGGTGATATTTTGAGATGGGGATTTTGTAAATTTATATGGAATTTTTCTAGCATGTCATATGCGGGTGGATGTCTTGATGGTTGGGGGGGCATGGATATGAAACAACTGTCAAACTTTTTTAATAATACTCAAGAGCAATTCTAAAAAACAAGCAAAATCGAATCTCTTGTTTGAAGATATCCAGCAAGCACTGCAGCAGTACAAACATCTTTTCGAACTACTGTATAACAAACCATTCTCTTTCTGTTTTTAACTCCATCCTAATCAGACTGAAGCCGATGCTTTAATAAACCAGAAACAAACTCTCCTGCGCTCTGAGACCAAGGTGGATGGCGAATAGATGGAACCAGAACTGGAAGATTCGACCACCAGTGCATATAGGGTTGTGCAGCTCCAAACAAGGCTGAGGAAGCCTGACCAATACTGCAAAGTACAACAAAAACGAGAAGCGCACCAACCTTGTGCATTACCTCAGTAACCAAAATGTATTGAATACAAAATGATACTCACAAACAGCGAGTCATCGCTGTAAGTCCTCAAAGGAACTTTGAATAAATAAATATATATTTGTGATGCCATCATAAAAGTATAACACATTTTAAAGCTCAATTGCTTTAAAATGTATTATACTTTTATGATGGCATCACAAATATATATTGTTTATTTATTCGGATGACACCTTGGCCCCTCCTCCCAGCATGAGACTGCCCAACCCAGAAGGGAGGGTCTAACTTTAGTCCTTGGGTATATATGGGAGTGAGCATTCATAGTTCAGTTAGCTCTGATGAAGAAGGGCTGCCCTTCGAAACGCGTCAGCTGTACTCTGAGTGTCTACCCCTGTGATGGGACTCGCGCAGGCTTCCTAACTTTCAAGTTCCTTTGAGGACTTACATGCTTGATTTACTTCGCGGTTTGTGAGTATCATTTTGTATTCAATAAATTTTGATTACTGAGGTAATGCGCAAGGTTCGTGCCCTTCTCATTTTTGTTTCGCTTTGCCGATGCTTTAATACCAATGGATACTTGAATAGGTCTAATCCCTATTTGGACAAAAGCAGAACGCCTAAGGCATCCAATAAACAATTAATATTTCTCTTGAATGAGAGGATCATCTTCTTGGGATATGGTAATTTAGAATTTTCAAATCTAAATTTAACATCTTAAATTTGACCCAGGATTTCCATATGTTTTTGTACTCTGTCCTACAAAGTTATTACATTTTACCGATCCTTTCCAAGGTTTGACTTTGGTCGAATTGCTATGCAATGTACTGTTTACAGACAGTTCTGCGTCTCCAAAACAATCACATTTATTATGTGGAGCTGATTCAGTTTGGAGGATTGTGTTATTGTTGTTTATTGTCCTCTGGGACATTAGATTGTGAAAACATTCCCTTGTACTAAAAGAACACTTTGTGGTCATTGACATAAAACATTAGTGATGTGCTGATACAGTCCAGTGGTCCTGGATATCATCAAACTCCACTGACAAGAAGAGACCTCTGCTGCTCTCTACAGGATAGTTTCACTATTTCTGGATAGTTCTCTCCTTTATACAGGAAAGTTCATCGTTGGCAAAAGCCACGGGAAGCAGTTACAGCTTTAATAAAAAATGAAAGTGATTTCAATTAGAACAATATGGATTTTAATCTTGCTATAGTAAGTTTATTTAGCGCAAGTCATAAAAATTAGATTTGCCAGTTAAATTATAGGAAAATGAAGTCTACATATAATAAAACATCTGTGTACAGAACACCTCAAGGTAGCCATATTGGATTGTATTTGACAGAAAATTACAGGGCTGGAAAAGGAAAGGTAATTTTTATTTCTTTTTTTTACTCATTTGCTATTTTTTTCTCCACAGAAGTGGAGTTACCACTCAAGCAAGTCTCTCACATTAAAATTACAAGCAACCCCTTGCCTTAGACTGTTCATTCTAGTAACAAAGGAAGGTTTGTCTTCCTACTTAAACCAGTATCAAACACAAAAGCAAAAATGTATTCTATTGCAGCCTACCAATCCTTAGATTTTTTTTTATCACCTGGTGATCTGGTCAGTAAATCTGTTATTTTTTCCCCCCACTTACTTTGAGCCTAAGTTCACAAACACTATATTGTCAAAAGTATTGGGACACCCCTCCAAATCATTGGATTCAGGTGTTCCAATCACCTCCATGGCCACAGATGTATAAAATCAAGTACCTAGGCATGCAGACGGCTTCTACAAACATTTGTGAAAGAATGAGTCGCTCTCAGGAGTTCAGTGAAATCAAGCGTGGTACTGTGATAGGTTGCCAGCTGTGCAATAAGTCCATCCGTGAAATTTCCTTGCTACTAAATATTCCACGATCAGCTGTTAGTGGTATTATAACAAAGTGGAAGCAACTGGGAACAACAGCAACTGAGCCATGAAGTGGAAGGCCACGTAAAATGACAGAGCAGGGTCAGTGCATGCTGAAGTGCACAGTGTGCAGAAGTAGCCAACTGTCTGCAGAGTCAATAGCTAAAGACCTCCAAACTTTGTGTGGCCTTCAGATTATCACAACAACAGCGTGTAGAGAGCTTCATGGAATGGGTTTCCATGGCCAAGCAGCTGCATCCAAGCCTTACATTACCAAGTGCAAGGCAAAGCGTTGGATGCAGTGGTGTAAAGCACGTCACCACTGGACTCTAGAGCAGCGGAGATGTGTTCTCTGGAGTGATGAATCATGCTTCTCTGTCTGGCAATCCAATGGACATGCCTGGGTGTGACGTTTGCCAGGAGAACGGTACTTGCCTGACTGCATTATGCCAAGAGTAAAGTTTGGTGGAGGGGGGATTATGGTGTGGGGTTCTTTTTCACGGGCTGGGCTTGGCCCCTTAGTTCCAGTGAAGGGAACTCTTAAGGCATTAACATACCAAGACATTTTGGACAATTTCATGCTCCCACCTTTGTGGGAACAGTTTGGGGATAGCCCATTCTTGTTCCAACATAACTGCACATCAGTGCACAAAGCAAGGTCCATAAAGACATGGATGAGCGAGTTTGGAGTGAAAGAACTTGACTGGCCTGCACAAAGTCCTCAACTCAACCCGACAGAACACCTTTGGGATGAATTAGAGTGGAGACTGCAAGCCAGGCCTTCTCGTTCAACATCAGTGCCTGACCTCACAAATGCACTTCTGGAAGAATGGTCAAACATTCCCATAGACACACTCCTAAACCTTGTGGACAGCCTTCCTAGAAAAGTTGAAGCTGTTATAGCTGCAAAAGGTGGGCCAACTCAATATTGAATCCTATGGACTAAGACTGGGATGCTATTAAAGTTCATGTGCGTGTAAAGCCAGGCGTCCCAATACTTTTGGCAATATAGTGTATATGTGGTGCAGGAAATGCAGCGAATCCTGTGCGTTTCCCACACTGCATCCAAATTGCACTGTGTTCATGCGATCTGCTGTAGGTGTCAATGTTAAGTTAATAACACAAAAACAGGTCGCAAAACACAATACAATTGCCTGAATCGGATCGCATGGGTGTGAACACCCATTAGATCAGATTCCAGTGCAGCAAAAAAAAGAAAAACCGTTGCCTGCACCTTTTCCATGCAGGTGCGGTGTGATCTGAGCCCACAGAACATGAATGGGCTCAAACTGCACTGCAAAGAACTGCATGTGATTTGAACAGGTCTGAATCACATGCGCTTGTAAGAATTGTACAATTGCTACAATGTAATAAATGTTTGTTGGTGATGCACAACTCACAAGTGCAGAGATGCAATAAAAGTTTTTTTTTTCCCCATACACTGTAGTCCTGTATTATTTTCCTGCCCTCTAAAGGGACTCTTACCTTGTAATGATGATTCTGAAAAGTTTAAGTCCCGAGAGTGCAGTGTTGCAGGCTTCGAATGGTCCGTTGAGTTCAAACTTCCAACAGTTGGCTCGCCAGCACTAGTGGCAATAAAAACACAAACCAGGGAGAGAAAAAAAATGTTTTTCTACATTGCATGGGAGGAGCACAGAGACCAAATGATGACATCACTGGGTCTAAAATCAGATATGTAATGAAATCAGAAAGGTTTTATTTAAATATGTCAATAATATGTTGATAGGGGTGTGGGTGGGAAGTAGGAACCAGGGAAAGCAAAAAGCAGATGAAACCTCAACTTTAAAAACTTTTTACATATTCTCAACAAGCAGTAAAAGAGCTATAAAACAAGTCCTCATTAACTTCTCTGGCTGTTTAGAATGTAATGTTATTCGTTCTCTAAAATCCGTAAAGGGATAGTCATATTCAATGACATGCGAAGACTTGGCCAAGATTTATGATGAAATATTATTTATTTGCAAAATTTTATAATTTTTATAATTTTTTTTCAAAATTTTTGGACTTTTTCATTTATATAGCAAAAAAAAAAAATCCTAGTGGTGAATAAATACCACCAAAGTAAAGCTTTATCTGTCTCAAAAATATGCTAAAAAAATTCATATAGGTACAGTGTTGCATGACCGTGCAATTGTCATTCAAGTCAAGTGTGATAGCGCTGAAAGGTGAAAATTGGCCTGGACAGAAAGGGGGTGAAAGCGTCCGGACTTGAAGTGGTTAACCTAAAGTGGTTGTTAATGGCGGCTCAAGGTTTATTACCTTCATGCATATGCATGAAGGTAAAAAACCTGCTCTGAGCAGCATCTCCCCCAGCCCCCCTAATACTCAACTAAGCCTCCTCTCGATCCAGCAATGTGCACTGGAGTCTCGGCTACCCTGGGACTCCCTTTTCTCAATGGCTGAGACAGAAGTGGGAGCTATTGGCTTCCACCGCTGTCAACCATCAGCCAGTGAGCCAATGAGAAGACAGAGGGGGCGGGGCCAAACATGTGTGAATGGACACACAGAGCCCTGAGGCCCCATAGCAAGCTGCTTGCTGTGGAGGCACCCGACAGGAGGGAGGGGCCAGAAGTGCAGGCGGGGGACACGAAAAGAAGAGGATCTGGGCTGTTCTGTGCAAAATCACTGCGCACAGCAGGTAAGTATAGACATGTTTGTTATTTTTTCTTTAAAAAAAAAATAAGTCTTTAGAATCCATTTAAGAATGTAAAATAAAATTTGGACAAAGTATTAGAATAATAATATATACAGTATATAATAAATATAAACAATAACTATTATTAAAGAAAAACAACTTAGTAATAGAGTGAAGTCTATCAAAAAACATTATTAGCATTATGCAGAAGCTGATGTCTCCCTGCTTACCATAAATTACTGCACATCATTTCTCTTTAAACTACAATGTCCAATAACAGGCGTCAGGCATTTAATTTACCCATAGAGACTAACTAGACTGCCTTTTAGTATGGATTCAGCATACTTGTTTCATAAGCGGGGACTGTAGACAGAAAAAATTATTAAAGAAGTACACCAAAGGATACCAAAGATGGATTGGGCTGAATCCTTTAATATTCATGGATAACCCAGGTGCTCTGGTTCATAATCTATGTATGTATCCATTATAGTATATACAGTAAGTGTAAGAATGATCCTGTCTCAAACGTTCCAGTCTGCAACAAAAAGCTGACATCTATGAATAAGACTGGAATTAATTCATGATTAGATCACTAATGTTCATTACATAGCAAACAAACAAAACTAAAACTTTCCTGCATGAAGGTAGGCCTACAGGCATTACTGCACTACACCCAGAATAAAACATGGAAGATCAATTCAATTAGCAGGTTCCTGAAAATCAAGCACACGTTCAACCAGACTCTCTTATTAAATCCAAGTACATTTCTGTTTTTCATTTATGAGGAACACTGGGCATATTTACATGTAATGGTGCAAGGCACAGAAAGTAGATTTAGCAGTGCAGGAGTTTTAAATGCTTACGATGAAGAATATTGTGATCTCTAAAATCGTGAAGTAAGAATTGCAACTCATTTTCGCAGTTCTGCTTCCTGTTGCTGCTTAAATGAACCTTCAACACTGACATCTGCTGGCTCTGCTTGAATGATCACATAGCTGGAGAAATGTATTACTAGAAACCTTTACAAAAGCAATAAAAATCAGCACAGAGATGCCATAATGCAAAGAAATGAATTGCCAGCAAGAGGAAAGTAGAAGTACTGTATTTCCCAAGGCAGCAAATCAGATGTTTGCATTATAACTAGGATCTATAATTAGAATTTCACCCCTATTTCCTCTACATCTAATTTTCAAATACATTTTATTTACCCATCAATTAATAATTATCACCTACACTTTTACTATATTTTTGGTACACCGAGGTCAATGTTGGGTATTATATCACTCATTCTTATATGTCATAGGACCAAATCTACACAGCAGATCTTAAAGTATAACTAAAAGGCAAAATCTTTTTTTTTTAAGTTTTGGATAAAGTAGAGAGAGATTAGAACAGCTATCTATTTCTCTGCCCCCCATTAGGGAAACTCACGCTATTTGTCTTATTATTATTATTGGCAAAAGTGAAAAACAAAGAAAACCCCAAATTTTGGATTGTCACCAGAACAGTAAAAAAAGGGGAAATATTTCAATGGGGACGCTAGTTCCAGTGACCCTGGTGACTACTGGGCATTCCCTCGCTTTAGAGAGATTTCCTCTTGCCTCCTGTTTTAGCTATGAGACAAGATATGAGGGGAAATCTCCATAATGGGTCACAAACGTCAAAAAAATTAAAGGGGTTATACGCTATCTAAAATTAAAAAAATAAAGTTTTGCCTTTAGTTCTACTTTAAGGGAATGAGGCTCGAGAGGACTGTAGGGTACACGGGCATTATTCGACTTGCTGATATATGTTGTCAAGATTATGGGTACCTTTTGGACAACTAAACATACAGGTTACTGCTGTTACCAGACATCTGGTGGTGATCTATGTAAAACAAGCAATTGGACTGAATAATCTTCAGCCAACAAGATTGTTCAACCAGGGATATCTCTTACTGCCCCACAGACATCAGATTGTGATCTGATCAGTCCAATATTGGATAACAATCATCTCATGTTTATTGCTAATGTGTTATTGTCGGCAGAAGTAATCAATGATAATCAAAATTTGTATTAGTTGACTTTTTTGTTTTTTGTTTTTTTTCTCTACCTGGGAGTCGGCTCAGCTTCATCTTTCACGCCATGATCCACAACGTCAGAGAGAAGGGTTTGAGGCTGCTCAATTTTTTGAATGGGGGAAAGTCTACGATTTTGACTATGGTGAGAAGATGTGATGTAGGAGCCATCATTATCTGTAATGTGTGGAAGAAAACAGCTGCTATTGTTATGACCTGTAAAATGAATAGTAGTATACAAAGCCAACCAAATTAGATACTGGGTATAGGCACACAGAATAGTAACATGTTCTATGTGCCCCACAATAGAACAGCAGTAAATTACAGTACCCTTTCCATCTTCTAAAATCTTAATCAATTTTTCCTCTATACTAAGGAATGTTAGCACTATCAAAATCCAATATATTACCTTCCAAAGAAACGCTCTCTTTGTGAGTTATTTCTGTTCTTGACACAGGGGTTGAAGACAGCCTGCGAGAAGAGGACTTTTTTGCCTGTGGTGCAGCCATTTTTACTTCAGTTGGCAGTAGTCTTTCATATTTTTGCGTCTTTATCCTATTTAAGAGAATATGGTCCTGAGGCGTAAGATTATCTTCTAAAAAAGTAACTCTGTGCTGGGGGGTATTTGGCACTGTGTTTAAAAGTCCTCTGCTTGGCAGAGCTGCTGCCTGTTGGTAGCTTGGAATAGCAGCAGCATGAATGACTCGGTGTTGATAATTACGGAAAGCTTCTTCGACCAGTTCTGCCTCCTTTTCAAGTTCTTTAATTCGAGTTCTGGTGTTGGCCACAAACTCCAGGTCTGAATCCGGAGAGCTGCTTCGAGTCCCTTCAAGGTGGCGATGCTTCTGACTTGCAATGCCACCTGCATGAACAACAGAATCCAGATAACGCTGGCTTCTCAAGGATGGCTGATCAACGTAAGTGTCAGGATGAGTATGTTTATTGGCATAAAAATCTAGTACACAGCGATCGGCCAGAGCTGCCTTGGGAAGACTATAACCGTTTTCAAGAGCTGCACAAGCAAGAGAAGCACACACAGAACAGAAAATTAAATAGATTGCAGAAGAGGAATACAGAGATCAATGTATTAGGTGAAAATGATTATCAGGCACAGCAGTGTACAGACTCATAGCTGGTACATAGAGCACCACAATACATTTTGTAAAAAATGACCATTTACCACTACATAGAATTCTCATGAAAGTGCAGTTAAAGTAAACTGCTGTTTTAAAAAACAGTTTGTTTGAAAGTACTCCACACACTATGTAATCTCTGCATAACCCAAGTAAAATTGATTGACTGAAAAATAAAAAAAAAGTAAAAAAGAAAAAAAAGAAAAAAGAAAAGTTAAAGTTAAATGCATAATTTCAAAAGTAGACTCAAAGCAGAAAACTAGAAACAAGCAAATGGGTAGTATTGAATATTCTAATATTCTGAAACCGACAGCCAGAACTTTGCGAATCATATTTGCTCATTACATGCAATCTATAGTTAGAACTAATTTAGGCTAAAATAAAATAGCAGGAGGTTTATTATGAAGCTGTCCATAGAAATAGTATACATATACAATCCCATTTTAAAATTTATTTGTTGGGGTTTTAGGAAATAAGTCAAAAGCAAAGGACACAGCGCCTCTAAGTGTAGACTGTATAATAATTTTAATAAAAGGTAAGTATAACAACTCACATCTTAGTGTAATAAAACAGGCTCATAGGGATGAATGCGGTACGTCTGTCGCCAGATGTAAAGACTGTTCTGGAGCAGAGGAACCTGGCCGGTCAGCAGGAGACTGCTCTGGAGAACAAGAACCCGGTCAAAACTGCACAAAATTAGCTGACTACAAGGGACTAATTCTCACCCTAAATAAAAAATTTGCAGAAAAAGGATATCCCGATAAACGTGTAGAAGAAGCTTACACCTATCTGACAAACCCAATAGCAATAGACCTTTAGAGGACCCTGACAATGCAGTAAGATTCACCACTAGATTCCATGGGAAACATCAAAAAATTAATAACATTTTAAGGAAACATTGGAATATCCTTCTACAAGACCCGCACCTGAGGGATATCATTCCTCCCAAACCTATCATCACCTATAAAAAAGCTCCCAATCTAAAGAATAAAGTAGCCCCTAGTAAATTAATATCTGTCCAGCCCAACACTGTACCCTCTATTCTCCACTCCTATTATAGGCATGTATCAGTGCCGTAAGGTTCGCTGAAAAACATGCCCCTTTGTCCAACATGGCCTAAAGGGTTTCCACCATAAAGGAAAATACCAGAAATTCACAGAATTTCATAATTGCTCATCCATTTTTGTTATCTACTGCCTGAGGTGCCCTTGCGGCCTCCTTTATGTAGGTCGCACTATACGCACCCTTCGCTACAGGTTTGGCGAACACCGTCACCTAATCAAAGGGGGTGAGCACAGTGTCCCCTGAAACTTTCTGGACACCCACAACAAATCCACTGCTGGACTTCAGGTCTGGGTTGTCGAGATTATGCCCCACGATCTCCCTGAGGCGGAGCACTTTCACAGGCTATGCCACAGGGAAACATTCTGGATACATGCCCTTGACACCCTGTCCCAGCTGGCCTTAATGAGGAGCTGGAGATTGCCACCATTATATAATCACACCTCAAGATAATATTCATTGCATAATTACCACCTCCTTGGGGTACTCTATACCCCAATACCTCAGGGCGGATGTGTTCCTTAGCAAGCACTATGATGGATAGATAATACACTATATACATTTGCACTGACCACTCTAGGCTTCATAGTCACACATGCTTGTGAATGGTATTGGTGTCCTTGGATTCATTTATATACATACACTTACTTGCATCTCCATATAATTACGGTGCATGTATATAAACTTTATTGTCTTATATTCATAAATGTACCATTACATCTCCACACCTGGTAATATGTAATCACCTCATAATCATCATATTTTTATGTCAACATTTGCTTATTTATTCTACTTCATATGTCTGCAGGTTCTCTTATACAGCCACCAATATGTAGGGCTTCCCCCCCCTTTTTTAGTCCTATATTAAATCATATTAGTTTTATATATATTTTTAAATCTATATTCTTTGTGCACAGGAGACTATTCCATATATATGCATATATATATGTCCCCTCCCCCTCTTCCTTTTTCCCCTTATGAATCGTTTTCATCATTGTCATGTTTATCACTGTTTACATTTTTGTGCATTATGATGATCCTTTGTTGTTATTCCAATATTTGTTGTCGTTTTATCTTGATTTTATATAGTGTCACTGTGATGTTATTATTGGATCACCATGCCCCTTAGACAGACATCGCTCCGCTATCCTGTCACTTTTTAGTCTCCCCACCCCTGGCTCTGTCCATCATCCCCCGTCGCTCTATTTAGGACTCTCCCTCTCTCTTCCTGTTCCTATGCTCCACCTATGCCTGATGAAAGAACGCACTGGGCCACGCTGGTTCCCATGCATGCTCAGAAACGCATCGCAGCCTGATGACATCAGACACCCTACACCACTAGCTCCGGACATACTGGAAGACCCAGCCAGGCCTTACCGTCCATGCCTTACCTGTTGCAGCGCCTCTTGCTGACCGGCCGGGTTCCTCTGCTCCAGAACAGTCTTTACATCTGGCAACAGACATACCGCTTTCATCCCTATGAGCCTGTTTTATTACACTAAGATGTGAGTTGTTATACTCACCTTTTATTAAAATTATTATACAGTCTACACTTAGAGGCGCTGTGTCCTTTGCTTTTATTCTTCTACACCAGAGTCTGTTTCACTCCATCACAGCCTGCCCGAGTGCTTACTGGATTGCCCTTGTCTTATCTGGAATTTTATCCATTTAATTATCACCACATGGACTGTACCACTATGCTCCTGCTATTTCTTTTGTATAGGAAATAAGTCAAACCTTGTTGAGTCTGCCGCAGTTGAAAATCCAGTTGCTCTACTTGCACATTTAACCTTTTCAAAGATTCCTCACGATTTAATAGCTGCATCTTCATTTCAAGACCACGTTCCATCTGCAAAATATCAAGAGTTGTTGCATTAGGTGAGAAGACTAGTAAATTGTTTTATGCCATGTGCTCATCTTTTCAAAATGAATGTCAACTGAGGATAGGAAAGGAGATGAAATATGTAACCTAGAAATTATAGTAGAACTATAGGTAAAACTTTTTTTTTTAATTTAGGAAAGAGTAAGGCAGATTTATAACCCGTCAATTGATGTGTTACCATCTGTGTCCCACTGGGGAGATTTATCTTCGCTTCCTTTCTCATAGCCAAAACAGGCAGTGAGGAAAGATCCCTGCAAATCAGGGAATTCCTTGGGGACCCCCTAACAGGGGCACAGAGAGCAATAAAAGCCTTATACGTGTTCCAATACATCTCTGCTCCATTCAAAACTAAAACAGAAAAAAAAGAAAAAGAAGTTTTGCCTTATATTTTATTAAAGCTGAACGCCAGGTAAATGAAATACACAATTAAAATGTATGTATGTAAACCAGCCTCTCTCAACCTTTTCAACACAGAGGAACCCTTGAAATAACTGTGTGATAGTCAGAAGAATTCTCCTTACACTTGTAGTCATTGGGAAGAAGCAACCCCTTATAGAGAGCTAAAACGTTCAACTTTGTCAGTGGAAACTTATCTGAGAGACAGAAATCGCTCAAGGAACCCCTAGTAACCTCTGGAAGAACCCTGGTTGAGAAACCCTGTTGTGAACTGTCAAACTGCTAAAGGAATAAAAATTCTTTTCTGTCATTTTGACGAATTTAGGTACCCCTGACAGACAGTACAACCAGTAAAAACCATATTGCAGTTACAGAAGGCTATTAAGTAGACTCAGTCACATACATATGCCAGTCGTATGTAAAAATGCAATTACTTATTTTTTAAAGCTGAATTTGGGGCCATTTGCTGTGTGGAAATAAAATAACCTCTCTTGATGCCTGTCCCAGACTTGGTTGCTGCTTCGTTTGGTAGTACTGTTACTTTCATTCCACCCTCACAATGCTGTTAACGCCAAAACGTTAAACACTGAAACTTGCAGTTCTCTGCGGTAGTAGACTGATCATAGCAGGCTGCTTGTTGTACACATCCCCCATTCAGAAAAAGCCTTGTATTCTTTTCACTGAATACAAGGCTTTTTGTGATTGGCTTAGCGGTGATCGCGGCATTCATCCACACCTGCTCCAAACTCAGAAAGCCTTGCATTCAGTAAAAGGAATACAAGGCTTTTTATGAATGGAGTATCATTATAGTGAGGGATGATCAGTGAACTACTGCCTGAACTAATCGTCTCAATGCTAGATATTCGGCACTTACAATTTTGTGGAGGCTGAGCAGCAGCCAAATGTGGGACAGGCATCAATAGAGGTAATTTTTTTTTTTTGCACAGAAAATGAACCAAAATTGTGCCTGGAGTTCAGCTTTAGGGACTATGTAATCCAAGGGAGTTCAGCTTCAAATTCAGCAGAAGTCTCATGTTTTTGGGTTGATGTAAAGAAATCTCATAAAGTTAGTTATATAGTTAGAGTTTGATTCAAGACACAGAAATGCAGAATATTTGCTAGTGTATTCATCAAGTAGAATTCTGTAAATTAAATGCTTTTATAGCAACTGGACATTTCCAGACAGCTAGGTCAACCCATATTGTGGAACATTATAACTATTGCCAGCAAGTTGCAACATTGTGTATCCAAGTGTTGTCTGTAAGCTTACCTCTAGTTCTAGCTGTCTTTCAAGGATTTCTCTTTGTATTTTAAATTCATCTTGGTCAAACTTTCGAGCAGCCTCCATTCTTTTCAGGTCCTCTTGAAGAGACAGGAATTCCGCTGATGGGTGTGATGACTCTGGAAAGTATAAGTTTTACATACAGTACATTTGTCTGGGTGATTAATGCTTTCCAACATCTAAAACGATCTATGCATGCACAGCTTTAAAATTTTCGTAACCTTTGCATTATTGCACCTATATATCACTTAGAGGCCACAACAACACATACATTTTTGCTCTTGGCCTATCGAGTCAGCAAATAAGAAAAAACAAAACACTTTTTGGTGGAGCAAACAAGACTTTGTCTATGGACACACACAGCCTGGATTTGGAGCAAGCCTGCACGTGCACCCAATAGCAGCCAGCTTCCTATGGTGGAGAATACAGAAGAGGAGGAGCCGAGAGAGCTGCCGAGGGAGCCCAAAAGAGGAGGATCGGGGTGCTCCCTGCACAGAGCAGGCAAGTATGCCATGTGTTATTTTGAAGAAAAAAAAAAAAAGTAAGCCTTTACAACCGCTTCTTTAATGATGAAAAGAAAATGCACTCTCTTCCTAGTTTGATTAATGGTCATTTTAAAACTAGCATTACTTTAGGTAAACAGGTATACATTTTATTCTATAATTTCTCTCCAATAATAGTGACATCAATAAGGAAGTCTGTAAGGGGTGACAGAATTCAGAATTTCTTGTAGATTACTTTTGAAATCCATCATCTGTGATTCATAAAAATCCACTAACAGGACAACCATGTTCCTGGTGCACTGCTGCAGATTCTCCTCCCATCTCTTCCTAAAATCTGGATTGACTTCCCTGATTCTAGGAAGATCAGAATTTCCAGGCCTTTTGGATAAATCTGTTCATCAACATATTTCTTAAAGTAATATACATTTCACCAAATTCTGGATTCTCTCACATATAGCTCCTTTAATTTAAATAAAAATCTCTGCTCAGCCCAGTACAGGCACCCTAGGATTCCGGTGTTCTACGCCTTGCCAAAAGGTACACAAATCAGTGACTGACCCTCCCGGAAGACCAATAATCTCTGGGAATGGATCACTCACTGAATTAGCAAGTGAGTACATTTTTGCAACAGTTTGTCATTAACCAATTCTCACATGTGAGGGATGTGTTACATCTTCTCACATTGATACATGACTTGACTTTGCCCTCTAATACTATACTACTTGCTTTGGATATAGTGGCATTATATTCAATACCCCATGACAAGGATTTACAAGTTATATGTAGGGTATTATGAAGTAGAGATATAAGTACGGTAAATATGGACATAGTGATTTTGTGGTAAAACTCCTTAGATTTTTGCTCACTCACAGCAAATTTCAATTTAATGGCAAGTACTATTGCCAGGCCCAAGGCACCACTATGGGCACTAAGTGTGCCCCAGCTTATACTAATATCTATCTTGGAGAGTGGGAGACTTGGTTGTTTTTGGGAGGAAGGGGGAAGAAGGTGGTCGTCATCGGTGAAGGTCCCCATTGCTCGGCAAGCATGTCTTGAGCATAATAGAGATCCATCCTGCCTAAAATGCTGGGTAGTTGAGGTGGTACCCTGGAATTCTCTGAGGGGGGGGGGGGGCAATTATGACCAGGTCCTTCTGCAACAGGAGGCCAGGTGGATTTGGAAGAAGGTGGTCGTCATCGGTGAAGGTCCCTATTGCTCGGCATGTGTGTCTTGAGCATAATAGAGATCCATCATGACTAAAATGCTGGGTAGTTGAGGTGGTACCCTGTAATTCTCTGAGGGGGGGGGGGGCAATTATGACCAGGTCCTTCTGTAACAGGAGACCAGGTGGATTTGGAAGTTTGAGGCGACCAAACCACCTGGCTTCAATGACAGCTTAAGTTTTGCCCCATTTTACATTCTATAATAATGCTGTGTCTTCTTGGACGCTACCCCCCCCCCCCCCTTTTATTTTCTTCTTTTTTTTTTTTCCTGGAAAGTCTCACATTTATGCAACATGCGGTTACAGAATATGAGGTTGAGATTAGAATAATGATAGACGAGATCGACTTTGAAAAGTGATATAGTACTGGAATGATGAGGATTGGATAGAAATTATTGATTTTGTCCCCATTGACAGATGTCCTTGAATGTATTGTAAATGTATTGTTTTTCACCTTTTAGATATTTGTAATTATTTGGGTAATAGTTTCGGCGGTGGATTTCCAATCAATCTAATTGCATGGTAACTATTTACTGAATGCAGTGAATATGCAGTTTATAGTGGTGGTTTCCTTTAACATTTTATATATATATATATATATATATATATACAGTTGTGGCCAAAATTATTCAACCCCCACTGAAATTGAGTGTTTTGGCCAGTTTGACATTGCTTTTGATCATTCAGTCATCTTGCTTACATTTACATTAAAGAGGCACTTGTAGGTCAGACAAATATAACATAACAGTTATAATGAAATAACCACAAATGTCTTTTCTGTGCTCACAGCATTATCAGTTTTATTCAACCCCCAAGTGACATTCAATCTTAGTACTTAGTACAGCATCCTTTTACAGTTATAACAGCTTTTAAACGTGAAGCATAGCTTGACACAAGTGTCTTGCAGCGATCTACGGGTATCTTCGCCCATTCTTCATGGGCAAAGGCCTCCAGTTCAGTCACATTCTTAGGCTTGCGCACTGCAACTGCTTTCTTTAAGTCCCACCAGAGGTTCTCAATCGGATTTAAGTCTGGTGACTGCGATGGCCACTCCAAAATGTTCCAGCCTTTCCTCTGCAACCATGCTCTAGTGGACTTGGAGGTATGCTTGGGATCATTGTCCTGTTGAAAGGTCCAACGTCTCCCAAGCCTCAGGTGTGTGACGGACTGCATCACGTTTCCATCCAATATCTCCTGGTACTGAAGAGAATTCATGGTACCTTGCACACGCTGAAGCTTCCCTGTACCTGCAGAAGCAAAACAGCCCCAAAGCATGATTGACCCTCCACCATGCTTCACAGTAGGCAAGGTGTTCTTTTCATCATAGGCCTTGTTCTTCCTCCTCCAAACATAGCGTTGATCCATGGGCCCAAACAGTTCTAATTTTGTTTCATCAGTCCACAGAACACTATCCCACAACTTTTGTGGTTTGTCCACATGGCTTTTGGCATACTGCAGTCGACTCTTCTTATTCTTTGGAGACAGCAAGGGGGTACGCCTGGGAGTTCTGGCACGGAGGCCTTCATTACGCAGTGTGCGTCTTATTGTCTGGGCTGAAACTTCTGTACCCACATCTGACAAATCTTTTCTCAGTTCCTCAGCAGTCACACGGGGACTTCTCTCCACTCTACGCTTCAGGTAGCGCACAGCAGTCGAAGTCAGCATCTTCTTTCTGCCACGACCAGGTAGCGTTTCAACAGTGCCCTTTGCCTTGAATTTGCGAATGATGCTTCCTAAGGTGTCTCTTGGTATGTTTAACATCTTTGCAATCTTCTTATAGCCATTGCCCTTCCTGTGAAGAGAAATCACCTCTTCTCTTGTCTTCCTGGACCATTCTCTTGCCTTCACCATGTTTGTAACCACACCAGTAAATGTCTAGAAGGAGCTGAGTATCACAGTCATTTTAAAGCTGCCTAATTGGTGCTTATTATGCTTGATTGCTGCTCGGTGACATCCACAGGTGTTTTCAATACCTGATGGAAAGCACCTGTATGAACCTCTGTTCTTCAGAGTGGTAGTCTTTAAGGGGTTGAATAATTGTGGCAATGAAGAAACCACATAAGAACCATTTACTACTGTATTACATAAACAATTGATGTCATTTTAGTTGCATTTGGGTAGTTACAACGTCCTTGTAGGATTTGATTCTGAATACAATTCCAAATGTACACTATAGTCCCTAAACCCCTTTACAGCATTGGGGGTTGAATAATTTTGGCCACAACTGTATATATACACATACACACACACACACACACACACACACACACACACACACACACATACATATAGATCCATATATATTTGTACACAGGCACAATTTTAGTTATTTTCAGGTATTTACTAAAACATATTAAAGCTATAGTTATATAATGGATATGGGCTGAAAGTGCACACTCTCAGGTTTCATTTGAGGGTATGTACATCCAAATTGGAGAAAGAATTTAGAAATTACAGCTCTTAAGAGTAGGCATTTCGGTGGTATTTGATCACCTGTGTGGTTTTTATTTTTTGCTCTATCAACAAAAAAAGGCCGACAATTTTGAAACAAAAAAAAAAAACTATATTTTTTACTTTTTTGCTATAAAACATATCCAGTAAAAAAAAAAAATCAAATTTTGTGATAAATTTAGGCCAAAATGTATTCTGCTACATGTCTTTGCTAAAAACAAATCCCAATACATGTTAATTGGTTTACATGAAAGTTATAGTGTCTACAAATGGCAGTATATATACACTTGAATTTTTATTTTTATTAGTTATATTATATTTTTATTATATTTTTATTTATTTTAGTAATGGCGGCAATCAGCGACTTATAGTGGGACTGTGGCGGGCATTCTGACATTGGGTGGGAACTAACTGCCAAAGACATCCCAATGACACTAATACAGTGATCAGTGCTAATAAAAAGCACTGACACTGTACTAAGGACACTGGGCAGGAAAGTGTTAACATCTGGAGTGATCAAAGGGTTAACTGTGTGCTGTTTTACTGTATGTGCTGTGTGTTTTACTAGGGAAATGCACAGCAGCATGTTATTGCTGGCAGGAGAGACACCGGTGTTGTTTACACACAGGTCTCTCCCCTGTCACGGTTTCTCGGCGATCGTCGGCAGGGAATCTCCGTCCGGGACCTGGTGATCGACATCTCTAGCCGCCAATGGCAGCGCTGGTAGGGCGGCGTGTGCGCCCCCTACCCGGAAATGCAAAATCACGCATATATACACGTAATTTTGTGCAGCCCTGCCGCCCTGTAGCAGTATTTCTGCTATAGGGCAGCGGGGAAACGGGTAAATAGTACTACATATTAGTATACAGTGTAAACTTACTTTCTCTCAGTATGTGATTTTCTTTTTGCAGATCTTCCAGTTGCTGTTTAAGTAACTTGACTTGTGCCAGAAGCTCCACTTTTTCCTCCTGCACCAGAGGGTAGTCAGCAAATTCCTTCAACTTGTCAGTCACATGGTGGTTTTGACGGGTAACTGTTGACAGCTGAGCTCTCAAAGTGTCCACTTCCATCTTTAAGAAGAATAACCAATAGGAAAACTGCAAACTACTATATATAAAGCAATGAGTCAATTTTAAACTTTATTTGTAGAATAGGTTTACTTTAAAAGGAGGTGAAGTAAGATGACAAAATGTGTCAGGTTCAGTGCAAATAGTTATAGTTCAGCAGATTTGCAACACTTCTGGTGCTGGACATAGATAGGTAGCATTTCAAACAAACATTCTAAGGAAAAGTTTTAGGACACTTAATAAGAAAATTCTCAGAAAATTTTAATATCATTCGACACATCTTGTTTGATCTTAACATTTAATTTTGGAATGGATGGATTTTACAGAACGAAAACCACATAGCCTGTTAGAAATTCAGTCAAGAAAAAGTTTCTGTTCCTTTGAATTTTCTTGTCCCTGCGGTCGAAAATGAACATCAATTTGACTCTACTAATGATTAGAAAAATTAACACATTTTCTTAGAACATTCTTTTTCTAAGAAGGGTCGTTGGTAATTCTACCCATCTATGGCCAGCTTTAGATTTGTGAGCCCTGCCCAAATAGGTTAGCTTTAGAATACATTTCTCCGCAAACATATGCACATCTTAGAACTGGTCACAGACATTGTATAACAGTGAGATACTACTGTCCCATGTTAGAAAACACTGAATAATTCTCTTAATCTATTTCCTCTACTCTACTGAATTTTTAATGTTTGATATTACATGGTGTACTGATCAGAATTGTTGAGTTGTAAAGTATTACAGTCTGAACAAAAAATCCCCAAAAAGTATCGTAGTATAGCAAAAAAAGCAGCCAAAAATAACATAAAAATGAACAGGCCATTAAAAAGTTGAAACAACAAAATCAGATTTTGTGGCAATATTCTGCTTTAAACTAGAGATTATTTCTGTAGTATTTATTTCTGGAGCTATTTTCCTCAAGTCTGATGGCCTAAATCAATCAACCCATTTCTTCTGTGCCCAGGTTGTCCTGGACCTGCCCCAGTCTGTGACTGGACAGTGAAATGAGAAGCAATACAGTGATGAGCTCATCTCTCTGTCACTCTGCTCTCTCCACCTATCAGTATACTTCTTGTCAGCATATGAACTGATTTGCTGCTTGTGCTGCTACTTTCCCCTTACACTACAGCCGTAATGCACATTGACTGAAAGAAGCTGATACCAGGTCAAATTCAAGTACTTACACTGCTTGTATTTAAAAACAAATGCATTAATGTGTTAATGATTAGAGCACTGTGTTACTTTGTCATGTAATATCTACCTGGAGTTCAACATAAAGGAAAACCTGGTGTTTCCATGATGTTGGCTTTTGTAATATGATAACTTTATTATTATTATTATCATCATCATTATACAGGATTTCATGGGTTCAATTCCCAACCATGGTGCCTACTGCATGGAGTTTGCATGTTCTCGTGGGTTTCCTTCGAGTACT
Organism: Staurois parvus; assembly: GCF_062004578.1. Taxonomy (NCBI): domain Eukaryota; kingdom Metazoa; phylum Chordata; class Amphibia; order Anura; family Ranidae; genus Staurois; species Staurois parvus. The sequence continues at coordinate 2,702,324 of NW_028318492.1, forward strand.
CCGGTTTCCTCCCACACTCCAAAGACATGCTGGTAGGTTAATTGGCTCCTGTCTAAATTGTCCTAGTTTCATCCTTGGCCACGTGGGATCTCCTGCATGGTAGGGGTTGGGGAAAGACCTGGCAACCTACCCTGTAAAACAATTGCTAAGAGAATTCATGGAAAAAGTCGCTTACGAGTGACGGTCCATGCAATCGCCAAGGGTCGGATATGACTGAATGGATAAGATAGATAGATAAAGGATTTATACACTCACTGGCCACTTTATTAAGTACACCGTGCTGGTGCCAAGAAAATATCCCCCACACCATTACATCATCACCACCAGCCTGAACCGTTGATACAAGACAGGATGGATCCATGCTGTCATGTTGTTTACACCAAATTCTCACCCTACCATCTGTCGCAGCAACCAGTCTGCCCATTCTCCTCTGACCTCTGACATTAACAAGACATTTTCATCCACACAACTGCAACTAACTGGATATTTTTTTTTTTTTGGACCATTTTCTGTAAACCCTAGAGATGGTTAGATCAGCAGTTTTAAAATACTCAGACCAGCCCGTCTGGCACCAACAACCATGCCACATTCAAAGTCACTTAAATCCCCTTTCTTCCCCATTCTGATGATCAGTTTGAACTTCAGCAAGTCATCTTCACCATGTCTAGATCCCTAAATGCATTGAGTTGCTGCCATGTGATTGGCTGATTAGAAATTTGTGTTCCCAAGCAATTGAACAGGTGTACCTAATAAAGTGGTCGGTGAGTGTATAGTGCCTACAGTTTCGCACAGCGATTTACAATATAAAGGGAGACAGTACAATTACAATCCAATCAAATACAGAAGGAATAGAAGGACCCTTTTCATGGAGATTACAAGCTAAAGGTAATTCCATAAATCACTGTCCAGGCAGTTGCTTTTGTTTCAAAGCTTGATCAGAAAGCATCATGGTAGCCTCAGGCAATATACAGCACATACTTTTTATTCCCTTTGTACTTACTGCATTTAAAAATAACTAATAGCCTATTACATTTTTTGACATTTCTAGAGCATTTCATGTTTAAAAGCCAGCTACCTCAAGGTGTTTCGTTCGAGAAATGGCCTGCTCTAGTTCTTGCTTCTTCATGCTGACAACAATTGTGTCTTCACGTAACCGTGCTGCTTCCTCTAAGCATAGTGCACAAAACAAAAGAATAAATAAAACTGTAAACTTTGGCTCAATTTTTATGACAACAAAAAACATAACCTAGCTAATCAGTGGCACTTCTGAAAATTCAAACTTTTTTTGTTAGAAAATTACATTTTTTATTTTCTGAAAGCAGAAGTCCTGGAAAATAAAATGGTGGTTGCTGCAATTTTTTTTATGTTGCACAGCCATTTATCAACACAAATTTTCAGGAAAAATAAATACACTGAAATACATTTTAATGCACACAAATTCAATATAATACTCGATTTTTGGTAAAATAAAAAAGATGGGATTGAGCCGACTGAATAGACACCAAAAATGTCAAGATTTTAAATTTGCAAACCCTTGAATTGGCAACAAAGTACATTACCTAAAAATCTCCATAGGCAATGCTTTAAAAAGCCTTCACAGGTTACCAGTTTAGAGTTAAATGTAAGCTCTACAAACAGGACCAATGTGCGCGGTCGAATTTGCAGGTGAACATGGGGGGGGGGGGGCGTTAAAAAAAATTTATATATATATATATATATATATATATATATATATATATATATATATATAAAATTTTTTTTTTTTACTCCATTTCTTCTTTATTTTTTAAATTCAACTTTATTGTCACCATAAGGAATGAACATCATCTCTTGTGGGTACAGCCCTCCGGTTTGATCGGCTGGCTGGCTGGCACAGGCCAGTAAGCAAACAACTAAAACTGGAAGTGACATAATACAAATCGCTTCTGGCTTCAATCGTCAAAGAGGAACAGGAGTAACGGATGTTCCTCCCTGTCCCCTGTCTGCATCCAGTCCGACTGAGTGTAGTTGTCCAGGTGGAAAGGTGGCAGGCATGCCCTCTATAAGTGATCAGGCAGCTGTATAGCCTCTCTGATCACTTGTACATGAAAGCCCATTGCCAGCACCAAATTTCGATACAAAAATTATGGCTACAGCGGCAGCCATATTCCTAATATAACCACTTGTTCCCAAGGACATTCGTGCACATCCTAGAGACAGGAAGCGGTTAGTCAATAATAATAGTATTGTAAACCACAAAAGTAGTGCTTTTTTTTCAGAATCTTACCTCTGTTTTTTTTCTCATCCTCATTGACTTTTTGGGATTTCTTTAAATATTCTTCTTTCAGTTCAATTTGATATCTATAATAAATTATAGAAACAAAGGATTGATTTCCCTGTGACAATAGCAATACAATGAAAAGAAAAAATCCATTTAGAATGTGTTCATAAATAGCGGTGTGGACCACAATATAAACTCATAAGATAAGACCAAGATCAAAGAGCCTATATACAGTATTTTAATATATACAGAAGGTAAATATAGAAGACAACCAAGCTAACAGTATTCCACAGCTGTGCTGACTAAAGTTGGCCATACACTAGTAAACTTTTGTTTTAAAAACAATTGTTCATTCTCCTAATCGTTAGTGTGGTCAAATTGATGTTTGTTTTTTTATCACAGTGACAACAAGATTTGAAGGAGCAGGATGGAACATTTAATTTCCAACAGTGAATGTGGATTTCATTCAGGAAAGTCCATTCACTCCAACTGATAGTACTTTTAAATGACATCTGTCATGTAATCAAATGTACTGATGAGAATTTTCATGATCGTTCATATACAAATCTACTAGTGTATGGCCAGCTTAAAGTGGTTCTAAAGCCCTATGGTTTTTCACCTAAATGCATTCTATGCATTAAGGTGATAAATTTTATGTGCTGCAGCTGCACCCCAGCCCCCCCCCCCCTTTTTTCTTACATGAGCCCGATCCAATCCAACTTTGGGGCAGCACAGTGGCTAAATGGTTAGCACTTCCGCCTGGCATTACTAGGGTCGTTGGATCGAATCCCAGCCATGGCACCTCCTGCCTGGAGTTTGCATGTTCTCTCTGTGCCTGCGTGGGTTTCCTCCAGGTACTCCGGTTTCCTCCCACACTCCAAAGACATGCTGGTAGGTGAATTGGATCCGGTCTAAAAAAATTGTCCTAGTATGTGTATGTATGAATGTAAGCTAGGGACCTTAGATTGTACACCCCTTGAGGGTTAGGTACTGATGTGAATGTACAATATATATATGTAAAGCGCTGCGTAAATTGACGGCACTATATAAGTACCTGAAATAAATAAATAATGTGCACGAGAGCAGCGGCTCTAGCCGCTGTCTTTCTCCTCATTGGGCAGACTGATAGCAGCGGAGGCCATTAGCTCACGCTGGTATCAATCAAATGCTGTGACATGTGCAGCGGGGGGCAGGGTCGAGTGATTCACTCTGTTTCAATGGATACAGACAGGGCAGCTCGGGAGTGAGCATGCACAGATGCCCCTATGGAAAGCTGCTTTCCATGGGGCACCCACCGAAGAGGAGGGGCCTGGAGCGCCGGCGGGACCCCAGAAGAAGAGGATCGGGGCTACACTGTGGAAAAGCATTGCACAGAAGTGGAGAGTATGGACATGTTTGTTATTTTAATTTAAAAAAAAAAAGAAAAGTTTAATAACATGTTAAGGCAAAAAAACAAAACAAAAAAACCCTACAAACAAACCAGATGTTACGAGAAAGACAGTTATAATGAGGTTACTCAAATATTCAGACCGTAGGAGCTCATTTTTTAATTTCTGGTCGAATGTGTCTTCAATGTTCTTTACTTCCAGCTCTCTCTTCCTGAGAAAATCGTCCATGGTTTTGTTCTTCTCTTCCTGTAACCTTTGGGCACTAAAAGAAAAAGTATTCCTGAGTAAAGATTTTGAAAATGCCATGCCACACAGCAGGTACAAGTCACAACTAAAAAAAATGTTTATGTATCGGAGGAATGTAGACTCCTCATCTACGCTTCCAAGATCTGTGAAAAAGACAGGGCAAACAAGAGCATATTAAAGGGATCTTGTACTGAGGAATTATGGACAATTGTGTTACTGAGCTGTCCTTTTGAAAGTGCTAGTTCCCTGGCTGTCATGCAGACCTAAGAGCTAAAAGTATTTCCAGAGTTAGGCAGCCCAAAAATTATTCTTCTTTTCCTTCAACCAACATGTTGAATGAAAAAAAATAAATGACCCGATTCCCCACATCCACAGACTCGATGTGAGTGGGATATTCACTCCTGCTAAGCTATTGTGTTCTGTGAGAAGACTTCCATGCCATCAGAACACACTGATCGGCACTGCCAGCTATAGCCAGTGGCACCAATCCAGCAGGATTAATCCAACAGGCTGATTGTATAGCAGTCAATTGGTCGATTGACTTCTGTATAACCAGGGTGTCATTACAGGACTTGAAATTTGTCCGGTCCCTGCTGAATTGGCCAAATGGCGATCCATGTATAGCCAGCTTTACTGACCTAGATGAACAATGCAAATTAGGAGTTTTGACTTCACTCTGGTTTTCCTGATTGAAAGTATTGAAGCCACGGACAATCAGGCAACTAGAAATTTCATAAGGAGGTTCAGGTTTCTTTCACCCTTTCCCCTTTTATTACTGACTGTTGTAATAAAATGACCGCTAGGGGAAGCGATTATTCTGAGGGGACTTTTCTTTTTTGCACATGCATCATTATTGTTCTTTTCTTGAGTTACAGTGCGTGCATTATACAGTACATACAATCAAAGCAAGGGGTAACAATTTGTGTGAACTCATTTATGAATGAACATGATTTTAAATGCTCTTCTCTTTGCTGATAGAGCATAGGCAAAAGGCACAGAGCCAATCATACAATCTATCTCTTAACCCCTTCCCGTCTGCCCTATAGCAAAAATACTGCTACAGGGCAACACGGTGCGCAAGATCACGTATATAGACATGATTTTGCATTTAGGTGGGGGGGGCGTGTGGGCCCTACCCATGGTGCCATTCGCGGCCGTGGCTTTCAATCACCGGGTCCCGGTCGGTGATTCCTCGACTGCGCCCAGTGATTGCCAAGCATCTCCGACAGGGACGAGAACTGTTTGTAAACTGTAAACAAAACAGATCTCCCCCCTGTCAGCTCATGCACACTGCACAGCCATTCAAAGCAGTGTGCTTACAGTGAAGCACACAGACACAGCCCCAAGTAAAACAGCACACAATTAGCCCTTTGTTCGCACCACATGCTAACCCCTTCCTGCCCAGTGCCATTAGTACAGTGTGTGCTTTTTATCAGTACTGATCACTGTATTGGTGTCACTGGGGATGTCAGTGACACCAAGTAAGTTCCCCCCAGTGTCAGAATGTCTGCCGCAGTCCCACTATAAGTCACTGATTGCCGCCATTACTAGTAAAAAAATAAATAAATAAGAAATCCCAGTATATATACTGCTAGAACGTTCACGTAAACCAATTAATTTACACGTATTGCGATTTTTTTTTTTTTTTTTTAGCAAAGACATGGAGCAGAATACATTTTAGCCTAAATGTATGATGAAATTTGATTTCTTAAATTTTTTTACTGGACATGTTTAATAGCAAAAAGTGAAAAATATTGTTTTATTTTCTCAAAATTGTTGGTCTTTTTTTTTGTTATAGCGCAAAAAAAAAAATTTTGAAAAAAAACTCACAGGCGATCAAATACCACTGAAAGAAAGCTCCATTCGTGAGGGAAAAAAAGGACGTAAATTTCATTTGGGTAAAGAATTGCATGACCGAGCAATTGTCAGTTAAAGTAATGCAGTGCCATAACACAAAAAATGGCCTGGTCAGGAAGGGGGGTAAATCCTCAGGAGGGCAAGTGGGAATCATAGCAATCACAAATGTAAACAGCACAACAGTTTTATATGTGAGCCTTCCCTTCCCTTCCACTCACAACAAAGGAAGTAAGAACTAATGAATGAATGAATAATTTATTAATAAAAGATCACAGGCAGGCATCCTTTGATTGTAGGATCATTTAGCTGCTGCAATTAAGCTTTTCAATACATTTCTCTCCTATATATCACAGTATGTGAGACGTCTTAGTGTGAGATCTGTATATCAACCCCTTCACCTCCCTTATCCTGCACATCTGCTCAACAACTCCCTCATCTCCATCCTTCCTCTCCTCTCTTCGTGCTCTGTTCATTAATCATGAGCTTTAACAAGTGCAGCATTACTAAGCTAAGCTCCACGTTTTAAAGACTTTTCCACTCAACACGAATATTTACGTTTTGCATGGAGGAGTGTAGGCTGAATTTCCTTCTATCCAAAAGATGCTAATGACAAAATTTGTGCCAAGTTTTCAGTTCCGCTCATCTTTAGGCCTTGTTCACAGCAGCAGCAGAAAACCGCAGGTCTCAGCAAGACACACAGGAAACAATTGACAAAAGTCAAAAATATAGTTTTTTTTTCTCAAAATTGTCGGTCTTTTTTTTTTTTTTTTTTTTATAGCGAAAAAAAAAAAAAAAATGCACATACCACCGAAAGAAAGCACTATTTGTGGGTAAAAAAAAAAGGACGTAAATTTCATTTGGGTGCATGACCACACAATCGTCAGTTAAAATAACGCAGTGCAGTAATGCAAACAATGGCCTGGCCAGGAAGGGCAGTAAATCCTCAGAAGGGCAAGTGGTTATTAATATTATTAATAACATAAACCATACAGCTCAAAAGCTTCCATTCGTTGACGGAGTTCAATTTCCCGACTTCGTACCACCTCAATCTCCTTCAGCAGACTTTGCCTCTGTGCATACACTTCCTTGGATTCAATCTGTGAACACAACATGAAAAGAGATAATCTACCAATAGATATCTGGTGGTTTTGTAACTAAGAGTTCCAACATGCCCTGCCAATCAAATTTTCTGCACAGTCAGCAAGGGAACTGGAAAAGAAAGATAGCGTTGTAATTTCACAGCAAATGGAGATCTAACATTTGCCAATAACTGGTCTATATTATATTACTGACTGTTTGCAACTGAATAAAAAATATTATTACTTAAATTGATTGTAAAGCTTAATTTTTTTAAATTAAAATAATAAACGTTATAGTTACCTGCTCAGTGCAGCGGTTTTGCACAAAACAGCCCCGATTCTCCTCTTCTCGGGTCCCCCATGGCACTCCTGGCTCCCCCTCTTCTAAGTGCGTAATCATAGGAAGCCGCTTCCTATGGGGGGGTGCACCTGTGGGCTTGCACCCGGGCCGGGCTGTGTCTCAACCACACTCCCTTATAACAGGGCTCCCACTGCAATCAATCATAGCCAGTATGGAGGAAACGGGGCAAGGCGAACTCTGCGCATCACTGGAGTGGATTGCTAGGGGGGCACTCGGCAGGGGGAGGAGCCAGGAGCTCCGGCGGGGGACCCCAGAAGAGAAGGATCAGGGCTAATCTGTGCAAAACCATTGTTCAGAGCAGGAAAGCAAGACATGTTTATTATTTTAAAGAAAAAAAATTGAGGTTTAGAATCACTTCTTCCTCTCCAAGGATGTTAAACTCATAGCAAGGATTTCTAATGCTTTCAGCTTCAAGCAGTTTTGTTGAAACTTTCAAAGCAACCTTCAACTCTAGATTGTTGAACACAGCGCTTAATGGGAGTGCTGTCACATGAATCAAGCGGCTTTAATCTAGTTTCAAGCAATGCTGAAGTTTATTGAAGCCTGCTAGTGCTTTGTTTAACCGCCTCTTGCCCGCCAGATAAGGAAATGACAGGCACAAGGCAGTTCTCTTGTTCTGGGAGGACGTCATATGATGTCCTCCCACTCTAACCGCACATGCGTGGCTCCGGGGGCACGCAGCATGGCGATCGGTGGTGCTCTGTGTCCCTCGGACACAGCGGATCACCGATCAATGGAAAGAGCCGAAGATGTCGGCTCAGTCATGTGATCAACTGTGTCCAATCACAGCTGTACACATATAAATAAGGAAATGCCGGTTATCAGCATTTCTCTCCTCACGAGCTGTCACGCTGTAAGCTCGAGAGGAGAGCAGAGCCGGTAATCGGCATTCCTCAGATGGGACATGTACAGTGTGCCCTGATGATCAGTATAGCCCCAGCAGTGCCACCTGTCAGTGTACATCAATGCCACCTGCCAGTCCCCATCAGTGCCTCATCAATGCCACATATCAGTGCCTACCAGTGCACATCAATTCCACATTTCAGTGCCCATCTGAGCTGCCTTTCAGTGTCACCTATCAGTGCCACCTATCAATGCCAGTCAGTGCCACCTATCAGTGCTGCCAATCAGTGCCATATGAGTGCTGCCTTTCAGTGCCCATCAGTCATGCCTGTCAATGCCCATCAGTGCCACCTACCAGTAACTCCTCATCAGTGCCACCTATCAATGCCCATCAGCGCAGCCTATCAGTGCCCATCAATGCACCCTCATTAGCGCACAAAAAAAACCACTTATTTACAAAATTTTAGAACAAAAACTAAGAAAAAACTTTTTTTTTTTTCAAAATTTTCAGTTGTTTTTGGTTTGTTTAGGAAAAAATAAAAAGCCAGAAGCGATTAAATACTACCAAAAGAAAGATCTATCTGTCTCAAAAAAATGATAGTTCATATGGGTACAGTGTTGCATGACCGCGCAATTGTCATTCAAAGTGTGAGAGCGCTGAAAGCTGAAAATTGGCCTGGGCAGGAAGGGGTTATAAGTGCCCTGTAGGCAAGTGGTTAAAGCGACACCCTACATTACCATTTAGGATCTGTATCCATGTATATCTATGGTCAAAATCTAAAGTCCTATTAATCTGAATGATCTTGACGGTTTTATACTTACTTTATGAAGCTGACCACACATTTACTTCCTTGAATTCTGTGACATGTTTTCACTACGCCCTGTGAGTAGGCAATTTCAAAGAGCCTGCCTTCTGAACTACAGAAGTGCTGCAAAAAGCTTTAGGAGGAGGAACCAGTACAGGAATCATTGCTTGCAAGTAGTAAGGTACCATGGGATATGTAGTCCTTAGAAATTGAAGGTAAAATGTACAGAATTTGCAAAGCATTGCTGGAAATCCAGAAGATGTGGAACGAGATGGCCAGCAGACAGGCAGCACTCACAGCAAGAAAGGAGATTTTTCAAGGAAGATTATATTGAATTGTCAAAATAAATATTGTTATTGCAATGCTAAGTCAAATGAAAGTGTATGCTGTAACCAGACTCATTTAAAACATCCTCAAACTGACCCTCAAGACTGCTTTAAAAGCGTCAACAAAACTACTTGAAGCTTGCATAAAGCTTTACAAATGCTTTGTAAAAGCATGCAGTACACAGTGGGGGAGATTTACCAAAGCTGGTTCACTCAGAATCTGGTGCAGCTGTGCACGGTATCCAATCAGCTTCTAATCTCAGCTTGTTCAATTAATGACTTCATGCCGACATAACACAAATATGCGGCCTCAGAGAACTGGGCTTTTTTTTCCATGGGGCCGCATATTTGCGTACCTGTCTTTGTGCTGGGAACGCGCTGCACAGTGCACTCCCAGCACAAAGATTGGGGTGTCACTGAGAGCCCTGGGTCCCGTTCTAACGGTCAGGACCCAGAACTCCCGATTCCGGGTCACATGACCACTGTGATAGCCTTTGATTGGCTATCACAGTGATCAGTCACTGTACAGCCCGCCTCCCTTGTTTTTTTTTTTTTTTCTCTATGAATGGAGTAGAGAGATACATTGTATCTCTCTCTCTCTTCTTGCATAGAGAAAAAAACAAAAACTGTTTGTTAAAACAAAAAAGATAAATAAATAGTAAAAAATAAAAAAAAAAAAAAAATAAAAAAATACCTAGATCAAGGTCTGATCTAGTTCAGTGCCAGGGTTAGTGTTTGGGTCAAGGTCAGGATTTTTTTTTTTAAATTGGTATCAGTGTCAGTGTGTTTTAGGTAAAAAAAAAAAAAAACAAAAAAAACAAAATGTGCACTATTGTTTCTGGGCTGTAATACAAGCACAAACAACAAATAACATACACATATATGGTATCGCTGCGATTGTCAAGAGCTGGAAAATGTATTTTGGGTTGTTCTTTGATGGTAGGTTATGGTAGTAACAAGAAACACACAGCTGAATTTAAAAATCATAATTTTGTTTACCATTTTGGGCCAGTTTTCCTTTGATAATAACAAAAAAAAAAATCAGGAGATACCCGTTACCATTTACCACCAAATAAAAGCCCAATTTGTCCAGTAAAAAGCAAGGTATAATCCACCTGGATGTACAAAGTAGTTGTGATGATATGTACCGTTTTACTAACACATGTCAGTGTTGCAAAATTGTGCTTAGGCGTTAAGATTTGTTTTACACTTAGGTGTGAAGGGGTTAAGCTTTATCAACAAAACCTGGAAGCTGATTGGTTTCCATGCAGAAGTGCACAACATTCCGAGTCAACCAGTTTTAGTAAATAAACCCCACTGTATACAAGCTGAAGCCTGTGTAAGCAAGGCCTAAACCAGCTATTTAAAAACAGAACAATCACACAAATACTAAATACGAAATGTGATAAACACACTATGGAAAAATACATTTTTTATGTCATACAAACCTCCTGCTGTCTTTGAAGCCTCTCTATAGCGTTCTTCTCTCGTGTCACTAATCCTTCCATCTTGGACTGGTAAGTTTTCTCCAATTCTCTCCGCAAAGCAGCAATCTCCTTCTGACATTTTTCTCTTTCTTCCAATTTAATTTTTGCAATCTCAACATCTTTGAAATGTTTTAGCTGGTAAAAAAACAGACATTGCTTATTTCTACAGCAACAGGTGCATTCCTGAATACTGATTATTTGATCTGGAGCACAGTACCCCGTACTGATTTTACATCACTGATCATTTAGCACCTTAAAAGTAGGAACCAAGTTTTTTCTTTTTTACATATACTGTTCATATGATAACATTTTTGTTGCTAGTGTTGCCATATCATCATGCGTCTCTGTAACTATACCAAAGCTTAAAGTTTATAGATGGTCAAAATGTAAAATCATATACTTATTTCCACATTGTATTTCAATTATTTCTAGCCTACTCCTATTAACCTGGATGATCGTGTAGTTTAAAAGCATACTTTTTGAAGACTATACACACACACACACACACACACACACACACACATTTGCTTCCTTGAAATTAGTGACGCGTATTCATTGTGCCCAGTAAGATGGACCTTCTGTGTTGCACATTTTGACGAAGCAGGCCTTCTGAACTGCAGAGGTCCACTCCCTCAAAAGAATTAATGGCACCGTTACACATACACATCTTCAAAACGGCAGTGCATTTGTGCGTGAAAACAAGCAATTTTGTGTGTGTTCCCGCTATACAGAAAAGTGTGAATGAAGCCTAAGTAACCTAGCCAGTCCTCCTTCCTTCTCGCTGAGAAGAGAGAAGGCAATAGTCACTTTTAGCGCTGCATTTTCCTGTTTATATATAGGCAATAGTCACTGCATGGATACAGCTTCAATTCAGTTGAATGTCCCTATGAAACTGGCAGTGGACAGATGTTTCCCTATTCCTAGTGCTTTCCATCTTGTAGTAATCTAGTAAACATACTAACCTTTTGAGTCATCTCTTCCTGAAGCTGTTCTTCAAGTTCTCTGCGATACTCAGTCAGTTTTCCTTCCAGGGACTCAAACTTAGGACGCTTTGGATACAGTTCATCAAACTGTTCATCAATGAATTTAAGTTTCTCCACTAAATGAAGATAAACAATTGAAGGGTAGGAATACTTTGTTTAGTCCAAAGAGCAAGCTGGGTAACTTTAAACCACAGTTCAACCACAATTCATTTTCATTACACCAGTGAATAAGTATGCAGATAAATCAATGTCTTTAGAAATATTGAGACAAGGGTGTATGGAACACTGAGACTTCATACTATCAAATAATAAAATATAATCTCTCACAAATATCTAAATATGGACAAGTGGTAACTGTGACACAACTGTGACACCTGTTATCAGGTACAACCAGGGGCGGACTGACAACTCATGGGGCCCCTGGGCAATAGGGGATCATGGGGCCCCTGTATCCTTGCCCAAACTCAAAAAAGCCTATGAAAAATGTACCAGGGGCATCTCATGGGGCCCCCTATTGACCCCGGGCCCTCGGGCAGTACCCAAGTTTCCAAATGGTCAGTCCACCCCTGGGTACAACTTTCTAATAATATTCTGACATACCTCTCACATTTCACAAATCCCATTAACACAATGATTACGATAATATCACCTTTGCACACGATAAAGGGGTTTCCCCAGTGTAGATAAAAATGCCCCACTGCTCCCTGTATCAAAAAAAGAGGTGAATCCTTTGAAAACAACACTGGAGCATTGATCTGCCAATAATTTGCATTGATCACACCTCAAAAGTAATTCTTTGCTGAACGCAATACCTTCAACTATCTAGATCTCATAGAAAGAGCTGCAATATCACATTTTTGTAGAATGGCCTTGCAGGTAAAAACCACAGCAAATCCTGGTCCTGACAAAAACGGTAATACTCTCTACATTTGTTACACTAAATAACAAGGTAGAAGGAAATGAGGGTGTTTCTATTTCACTGGAAGCTCCCATTTTGTGACAATGATAACTACATTTAAAAAGTAAAAAGGTCTGTACCAATTGACTCTTGGTATGGTGATGTTGTGACCGTCTGTGTGTCAGCGTCTCTGCCATCTTTGCTCAGGTGGTGATCTATCAGCTCTGTCAATAATTGTAAGAGGAAGCCTGAAATTCAAAAAAATAAATATTCTTGAGCCATTTGGACTATGAAAGGTATAACTATACAGTAATAGATCCGATTATACATCAATATTAAACAAACATGGGGATGATCAGCAAAAAAGTAAACGCAGGCAATTCTTTTTCCACACAGTTTACAGTTAATTGGGACCAAGACAAGAGCTAGCAATATCTGATATATTTTTTTTTATTTGCCATCTGTGTTCCAATTGGATTTACCTAATTTTTACAGTGGTCACTGGAACAGGAGGTGAGGGCAAATCTCCCAGTGCAGACATTTGTTCCAGTGACAACACTCAAAAGGTGGTATTCTCACTTCTAGGAGATTTATGCTCATTTCCTTTTGTGACTCTGTAAGAAGAGGTGAGGGGGCGACACAGATATGAATGAAAGTCCACTGGAGTTACTATGAAAAAAAAATGTTTGTAAAGCCAAGTTTACACATGGTTTGTCTCTGAAAAGCAATCCACGGAGGAATAATTTTCAGAGGATGGCTACGAAGCTGCTTCCAGATGTTCAGCAGGCAATCCTGTTGCCTCATGAATGTTTTTTTTTCTTTACTGAACAGCAATTTGTAATGCAACTAATGCATGGCCCCATGGCGCTGCCTGTCAATCACACAAGTCATGTTAAATTTGCTGCGGTTGTGATTCAAAGCATCAGAGCCACAGACCCCTCTGGCTTTATGGTGGGTTTTAGATGGCCAGTCTGGAAATGGTAAAAACGCTGCTCAACTGCCTGTTTTAACCGCCCCATGATCAACCTGCATGAAAGAGGCCTAATTGTAAGGTTGCTTTGTCGTATACAGCTATTGGCTGAAGTCTGAAGGACAGCATGATACAACAACTTTTAAACTCCAGGAACCCTGTCGCTTTGGAACTTTACAAAAGGCATTCATAATAGACCAGGGCTTAAAATTTCAAGTCCTGAGCTACTAGCCAGGCCTTAGAGTTACTCGCCACCAACAAACACACACAAAACAGAGACACCTGTACACACACACACAGACATGTACATACACACACACGTACAGACACGCATACACACAGATACATGTACATACACAGAAATACACATGCACAGACACATGTACATACAGACACACAAAACACACATGTACACACACACACACATGTACAGATACATGTACATACACACAGACACATGTACAATTGTACATGCATACACAGACACACACAAACACACACACACACGTACACACACACACGTACACACACACACACACAAACACCCCCCCCCCCCCATAAAAAGTTGCAGTACTTCGTTGTTCACTCACAGATCCGGGTACTGCACTCTAGGGGGAGGCAGAGAGCACAGCACACACTCCTTGTTTTGCTTTCACTGCACTCAGCTATTGAGTAGTCTGACGGCTCCCAGTGCCAATGACAGATCCGGCCTGAGCTCCGCGCCTGCTCAGCAAGACGGCCCTGGGGGACACACTCCCACCATAATTTCCACTCGCCATTGGCGAGCAGGCGAGTGGAAATTTCAAGCCCTGTAATAGCCAATTTATGGTTTGGTTATAATATGATTAAACCCACAACAGAAGAAGTTAATCTTGTACAAAATAAAACAAAATTGCTTAAATGAAGAAAAAGCGTTATGGAAAATATGTTAAAACCCCTTCAGTAACATTTCCCAAATGTGTTGGAGACTTAGGTCCTTGTCTACAATTGTATGCTCGTGGCTAAGAAGAAAATAAGCATACCTCTTGCATCACTACTCTGTAGGGATAATGTCTGCAGGAAACACAAACAGAAGGCAGTTTACTAATATGGTAAGCTTTAATAAACATTAGAGAATATAAACGAATACAAAGAAACAGACATTACCAGAGAATTGTATAGCCTGCATTTTGGGTTGATTTTCATCATCTGCATTAGGTCATATGTATTAAAAACCTTAAAAACAAAAACGTAACCTAATGTTAAGTTATTTCAATTTATGTAATGCAATAAAAAAAACAGAAAGGAAAAAAAAATAGTACAGTTAAACCAAACACAACAACATCAAAGGCCAAACAGAAACATCTGCCTGTCACTGCTGGTCAATGCTGCTCCAAAAATCAATTCACATACGACATTTCAAGCCATAGCTATGAGGTGGTATGAAAAAGTTTCGAGATTAGTTTTGTAACACGCCAACAGATGGCAGCACAAGGCTGCATACACAGTCACAGGGACCACTGACCTTCATAAGTCAGTGAGACAAAACACATTGTCCTGTGTACATAAAGAGCTGTGCAACTGGTGCTATTCTGACCACGTGCATTACCATGTCTGCTATTTCATCATGGACAGCAAGTTAGAACAAAGAGCAAACGTGAAATTCTGCATGAAAACTTTACACCCAGGTTTCGTCACCAGTCACAGTGATGGAGTTCTTGGCAGACTTGCTCCTTCTGCTCCTGGGTCAGCAGCCTAGGGACGAACTTGGCAGCAACACAGCGCATGTTCAATTCACACGTGAGAATTGCCTGGACTATTCCGTATGACACACCGACAATTGCAGCAATGTTGTGGATTGTTCTCTGACGATCATCATGCAGAAGTTGCTGAATGGTTTCGATATTTTTGAGGGTTGAGCTCTTTAAAGGTCTTCCAGATCTCTCGTTATCTTCCAGTGATGTTCTTCTGCTCTTGAAGCGAGTGCCACTCAAAACACTTTGAACAACTCATTGCAGCATCGCCAGAAACTTGCCGAATCATGTCATATGTCTCTGTGGCAGATTTGCCAAGTTTTATGCAGAATTTCATGTTTGCTCTTTGTTCTAACTTGCTGTTCATGATGAAATAGCAGAAGTGGTAACACACGTGGTCAGAATAGCACCAGTTGCACAGCTCCCGATGTACACAGGACAATGTGTTTTGGCACACTGACTTATGAAGGTCGGTGCTTCCTGTGACTGTGCGTGCAGCCTTGGCCTGCCATCTGTTGGCATGTTACAAAACTAGTCTCAAAACTTTTTGATACCACCTTGTACATGAAGGTCCCCTATGTGAAACAACCTAAAGAGACTTTTTCATGTTCCTGCATTGGAATGTGATGCTTTTGGTATCCGACAAATGCAAGGGTCTGATGAGGACAGTTTGACCAAAAAAAAAAGTAAAGATTCCTCTCCCAATACAAATATTGAGAGGACTCTGAAAGAAACAGAATGTTGCATATGTCATCTGTCAGAAGCTTCCTACAAGTCTTTAATATGTGAACCTGTCACCCTGTAGCTTTACAAATAAATAGCTATATAAGCATACAAAGAGTAAAGTAAGACATATGGACCGGCATATTTGTTTTGCGTTATTGGCAAAGTACATAGTGAAGCCACAAGGATGAAAATGACAGGCTGGTATTCAACTTCTTAAAAAAAGTCATTGATGAACAATACCATAGCTCAACCAGGGTGGGGTATAGTCTGGCAGCCCTATGCGATGTTGCATATACGTTGTGCTTGGCATTGAAAATAACTGTTATTAACTTTATCTGAGCTCTGCATTGAGAATTTGGTGTGTAGAATGTGATACTGGGGTAGGATGGAAGTTTATTTTAAAATTATAGGCACCTTTTATATTAAGAGGTTGCTGCCTGTGTTACTATTGGGATGCCTATCAACATGTCAACTAAGCCATTTGGATTACCATACAATACAATTAAATATGTAAAGAAACATTAATTATATAGAAAGTGTGAAAAATACCAATGAATCAAACATGCGGTCAAGTACTGCAGCTTTTTCACTAAAAGGACATATACATGATAAAATGCACCTTACCTTTTCCTTCTCTAGTCCACACTCTGGATAAAAGACAGAGAGAGAATACTCATAACCACATCTTCTCATATGATCTGCTACCAGGCTGTTGCACACTTGATGTACCAAAGAGTTACTGGAAGTGTTTGAAGAATGGAGCTGCTCTTTATTATGCACAGGGGGGTTTAGATCTTGAATAAGCTGGTTTCGTAGCTGTGTCTAAAGAATTATATTAGAAGAATGTAAATTATTTGCAAACACACAAATTTCTTAGAGCCTGTTCACACTGGTGCGATTTTTAAAAATGCATATTGCGTTTTAATACATTGCGCTAAAATTGAACACAATGCATAATGCATTTTCATCATGGTCACCTGGAAAAAAAAACAAAACATGTGACTCAAACAATGCATGGTGCATTTTTGGTGTGTCTCCATTGACTATAATGGAAGGTGTGTTTTTGGTGCGTTTTTCAAACAGGGCACAAAAAGATGCAGCAAGCAGGACTTTAACAAAAAAAACAAAAAACATAGTACAGCGATGTGAATGTACGCTTTTTTCACGCTGGAACGGTGCATTTTAGTGCGGCAAAAGCGAGAGTGAGAGCAGGGCCTTACTGAAAAAAGTCAAACAAGTAATTTATTAAGTGGTTAATGAAGTCATGATTTTATACACAAAGGTGCTCACTAGCCTCAGAACCACCAGAAATGCAACAGAACTGGTGGAATAAAATCAGTCAAAAGGGATTTCTTGATAGTACTAATGAAAAGACTTTTAGGAAAAAATTTTTTTAGCTGTTCAGTGCTTTTGGATCTGTTAAAATAGGCATTACCAGAAAGGAAAAAAGCACCATAAATACAAAACTAGCAGTGTGTCACAACCATAAATATAATGATATTTAAATTTAGGAAACTTGGCATTAAATGAACTTTAAAAAACATGTCCTCAGTTACCTTTATAGTACAGATCTCCCACTGCAGATATGAGGCTGTAGGTAGAAAAATGCCTAGGCACATATACCAAGAAGTGCACTGCTATTTTTCAGGAAGAGATCAAGAAAAAAACATTTCAAAGTACCACTTAGATTCATGTAAAATTTCTAAATCTTTTCTAAAAAGTTGCACACAGACCCATTACTCTATCCAGTGTAAACACACCTAGCTTATTTTGGTGTCCTGGAACCACTGGTGCAGCGTACAGCTGCCAATAGGTGTGAACGGGTGTAGGTGGCTGTATACAGGTAAGTGCTGCTACTTGCGTAAAGTTGCACATGCATACAGATTTAATATCCCATACGCAGGTGGTAGTGCTACCATTGCAAATGACAGATCCTTGGTCAGGTGATGTTTGTAAAGAAATCAGCCAGAGATCAGCCATTTAGCTAGTGTGGCAGTAGTGCTAACATTGGTGCGGTGATACTACTACTACCACCACCAATAAATGACAGATCCCTGGCTGATGCATTTACAAAGCAACAGGCAGCCAGAGGTCTATAATTTAACTGCAATAGGGTTACGACTGCAAGATGACAGATCGCTGGCCAACTATTGTTTTTAAAAAAATGGCCAGTAATCTGTCATTTTGGTTAGGAGAAGCAGCAGGTAAAACATCTTTTGGGTGGCAGGATGACATAGATCTACAATCTTTATGGTTTTTCTAATAAAGGATTTTTTTTCCCCACAGTGTCAGTGTTTTTATTTACTTTCTAATTTCTTTTGTGAGTATATAGATTTTGTAAAGTTTATCCACTTACAAAGAAATGAAGGGTTTATAATTTTTTATTATAGGTGTATTATAAATGATAAAGACAGGATATCAACACAAAATCCAGAACAAAACACATAATACAAATGTCATAAATTGAGTTGTAGTTCAGTGAGTAAAATAAGTATTTGATCCCGTACCAACCAACAATAATTCTGGCTCCCACAGACTTGGCTATGTGCTCATGTGGTACACAGATTAGTCCTGTCAATTTAGGAAGGTGCTCCGAACGGTAACTTGTTATGTATATAAAGGACACCTGTCCACAGAATCTCTTTCTTCTACCACACCATCATTGGCAAGACCAAATAGCTGTCAAAGGATGTCAGGGACAAGATTGTAGACTTGCACAAAGGCTGGAATGGGCTACAAGATCATCAGCAAGAAGCTTGGTGAGAAGGAGACAACTGTTTTAGTGATAATTCGCAAATGGAGGAAATACAAAATAACCATCAATCACCCTCGGTCTGAAGCTCAATGCACGATTTCACATCATGGGGTTAGGATGATAATGAGAAAAGTGAGGGATCAGCCCATAACTACACGGGAGGAGCTTGTGAATGACCTTAAGGCAGTTGGGACCACAGTCTCCAAACAAACCATTGATAATACAATACGCCGCCATGGATTTAAATCCTGTAGCGCCCGAAAGGTCCCTCTCCTCAAGATGGCACATGTACAGGCCCATCTGAAGTTTTCCAATGAACATCTAAATGATTCAGAGAAGGATTGGGAGAAAGTGCTGTGATCAGATGAGACCAAAATTTAGCTCTTTGGCATGAACTCAACTAGCTGTGTTTGGAGGAAGAAAAATGCTGACTATAACCCTAAGACCACTATCCCTACAGTCAAGCACAGAGGTGGAAACATTATGCTTTGGGGCGGTTTCTCTGCTAGAGGTACAGGTCGACTTTGCCGCATTGAGGAACCAATGGACTGGGCCATGTATTGTAAAATCTTAGATGAGAACCTTCTTCCCTCAGCCAGAACACTGAAAATGGGTCATGGATAGGTCTTCCAGCATGGCAATGACCCAAAATATATCGCCAAGGCAACAAAGGAGTGGCTCAAGCAGAAGCACATTAAGGTCATGGAGTGGCCTTGCCAGTCTCCAGACCTTAATCCTATAGAAAATTTATGGAGGGAGCGGAGGCTTAGAGTTGCCAATTGACAGCCAAGAAATCTTAAGGATTTAAAAAAGATCTATAAAGAAGAGTGGACCAAATCCCTCCTGAGATGTATGCAAACCTGGTAACCAACTTCAAGAAACGTCTTACCTCTGTGCTTGCCAACAAGAGTTTCTCCACCAAGTATTAAGTAATGTTTTGCTTGGGGATGAAAAACTTATTTTACTCACTGAACTGCAACTCAACTTATAACATTCGTATTATGTGTTTTTTCTGGATTTTTGGTTGATATTCTGTCTCATCATTTAAAATACACCTATGATAAAAGTTATAAACCCTTCATTTCTTTGTAAGTGGGCAAACTGACAAAATCTGCAGGGGATCAGATAATTTTTTTCCCCACTGTAAATACACACACTCAAAAAGGTATACATACATAAACACAAACAGATTTTTGATTTTTCAGTCACCACAAAGGTCAGTGTTTTTAACAACTATCAGTTATTTTTGTGGGAACACTCACTGCCCCCCCCCTTTTTTGGCCACCCAAGCTGCGTGTCTGAATAAGGGTATTTTGTGAATTTTAAGAGGTACCCCCACAACTTTTTTTTTTTCTAGCTGGGACCATGTAACAGAAATGGTCATTGACATCACCCAGGATTCCCGGATGGTTTCTTTGCAAACAGAAGCTGTTACCTCCTCTAAGTGACAGATTTCCAATTGCTGTTTGTAAAGAAACATACAATTCACTATATGGTACTGCTCCGCAAATCCACATGTAGGCCTAGGACATCCCCAAAGCATGTTATTTAAAAGGAGTTTAATATTTTTATATGTTTAAACTCCATTTCACCCAAAAGGGAAGTTCTGTTTGTCTGCCTCCCCTGCCTCCTCTAAGTTTTCAATTTTTGGGGGAGTGACCTTGGAAGAACATACCCCCTCCCCACAACTTTCCCCACAGTCTTCTGACACGTCACAGGTTCCAGAAAGCTGCAGAGCCATTCACAAGGCACAGAGTGGCTCACACAGGTGCAGTGGGAAGCTGGCTGTGAAACCGCAAGCTGTCACAGTGGGCTTCCCACACTAATGATGCAGGCGCCAGGGGACCCTGGGGACAGTATTTGTAGCTGCTAACTTTTAATGTTTTGTTTCTAGGATGGAGAACTGCTTTAAAGACTTCTTTCCTGCTGAACAGTATTTTTTAAATATAGTTTTGCATTGGCACATGTCTGCAATGGCAGTGCCCAGCTACTCATGCCCTTTTTAACAAAAGAAAATTAGCCATGAAAAAAAAAAAAAACAGAAAGAAGATTAATTTCCCATAGACTTCTGTAGTTCTGCTTTTGTTCGGGGTTCAACTGAACATCCAGTGATCCAAACTCAGGTCACTTGTGGTATCTTTTAGTAATATAGTTTTGTGAAATATTACTTTTTATTTTTTAAAAAACCTTTTTACCTAGTTTGATTAGTGTTTGCTAAAAGAAAAAAAAAAAAAAAAAACAATGTTTCTGTAGATAAAAAGATTTTTTTTAATATAGAAAAGAATGGATTTTTCACCATGTAAACATTAAAATAGACTTATTTCATAGCAAATATAATACCAAGCATATTAAACAATGTAGACCCCAACCCCATCACAGACAGGTCTGCTTCAAGTACCTACAAGAATTATTCTATATTCTAGGATTTGTCTTGTTTAAAATTACACTAATATTAAGATTCTGATGGTGTGCCTTCTACATTCTCGCCCCATCTTCTCCTATGGGGAAATACGTTATTAGGCACTCAAACTTTATTAGGCATGGAAATGCTCAGCAATAAATCCTGAAGAAGCCACGTGTCCGTGGTGTAACGCGTAGAGTGCAGTGACGTCATTTCCGGGTGGAGCTCGGTGACGCAGTTCCGGTGACGGAGTTCTGTTTTTTCGCCATCTTGATTCCCATAGTACACCCATAACATATGGGAAACCGTGGGTTTTGTACTTGGATCATGTGAGTTGCTTATCTGGCTTTTTATCTGAATAAACTGACATATTACAGTATGGAAGTTCTTTTTCTCTGTTTACCCTTCCATGGCCCTGAGATTTATTGCTGAGCATTTCGATGCCTAATAAAGTCTGAGTGGATATCGGTGTGATAGAGGAGGTGGTGTGGAGCCATTGGGACCGGTATTACCAAATGTTAAAGATTCTAATCGGTGTGCAACATCATATCATTATATGATTTGTGGCCCTTAGGGGTCCAGAGAAGGATTTGAGGAGGCACTCCAGCTATTGGAGGATACATGCACCAGAGTGAAACCTTTCTGAGCACAATTTTTAAAGTGGAGGAAGATAAAGCACTTTATCTATTTTACACAAACAAGAGTGTGTTTGCACGATTTTTTTGCACTTTATTTTGGACTTATATTTCATCGTTCATTTTTTGTCACTTTGTTCAGTGATTGTTCACTGTGTATTAATACATGTATATAAGTTTATTGTTTTATATATATGGTATTTATATGTATATATATATATATATCTATTCCTTGAGCACTTGTCACTTTTTATACACTTATTGTGTACACTTAATACCAGTTTTAGCCACAGGGTGGGAGACTGGTAGTTTGTTTTGTTTGCACATATATTTGAGCACTAGTCACTTTTAATATTTCACAATAGTTATATATTCCAGTATTATATTTATTCAGTATTAATATGTTTAGCAACCTCATTGCTGAGCGCTTCATCCACTTGTACATAATCCTAGTAAAAAGCACTGACACTGTACAAATGGCACAGGGCAGGAAGGGGTTAACATGTGGGGCGATCAAAGGGTTAACTGTGTGCTGTTTTACTGTGCTGTGTTAGTGCTTTCAAGTGTAAGCACACTGCTTTGCATGGCTCTTTTATGCAGTGTGCAGGAGCTGACAGGGGAGACAACTGTATTGTTTACATACAGTTCTCTCCCTCCGTTGGTAATACTTGGTGATCACCGGGTGCCAGCGAAATTTTTTGTCACAATTTCTTGGGACATTGGACTATAATTTGGGACTTTGTTTGTTGGACTTATATATATATTTTTGCACAATTTGTATTATTATTATTTGCGCTGTGTCACTTTATGGGACCCAGTGATTGACTGCTGAGGCGGCGAATAGTGGGGCACGGCATCATATATACGTGATTTTGCGCACCCCTGCCACCCTGTAGCAGTATATCTGCTATAGGGCAGCAGGAAAGTGATTAACTTGTCAGGCTTCTTGAATATTAAACATCATAGCGGATTGAAATTCATCCCTTTCATCTGCAGATGTGGAACAGAGTAAATACAAATGTAACAATATAACTTTGTATCTCTGTATTCTGAGCCTGAACTTGTTTTTAAACATTGTATCAGAAGGTCCCTTTTTGACTGCAGCAGCTGTACTAACTGGTGTATTTACACAGTAACTCAAATTGACAGCTGGGAATTGAAGGCAAAGGGAAGAAGAGGTGGTGTCCACACCTGGTAAGCATGCTTTGAGGTTTCCCATAATTGATGCACCTTAAAGATAAGACTAGTGTGCCTGTTTTTCAGAGGTGGTTATATCGCCAGATTCTTTCACTTGCATACAACAATCTGATTCACTGGTCTATACTTTCCCAAATAACCAAATCTAAGTTAGAAATGATCTGAATACTTTCCCATCCAAAGCAAGAAATAAATACCATAATACATGAAATAGTTAGAGTCTATAAACACACATTTATTATTGAGTGATGTACATTATATGTGTATGATTTATTGTATAGATTGGAAAGAAACAATTACCTTCAATGAATCCAAAACACCTTTGTTTTTAAATGTCTGATAAAGTCTTCTGCGTACATCTTCTTGGGTGGTCAAAGATTTATTTTTACTGTGAGACATCATGCAAGAGGGACCTAAATCACTGAAAACAAAGAACTGAAATTAGAGTTGCTTCACACTTTGTTTTATGAAATGCTGTAAGCCTCTGCTTCCTCTCCTCAACCTCAATATCATTCTGGTCATCAAAGCTTATGATCATGTATTGTAGCGTGTTTAACCCCTTGATGCCGAGCACACACAAATATGAGGCCTCTCTGCATCTGGGCCTTGACGCCGATCGGCCACGTATTTGCGTGCTATTAGAAAATATATATGTGCTGAGAGTGCCCGCCCTGCGTGCTCCCAGCACACATGTCCGTGACTCACGGAAAGGTCCCCATCTGCCCTTGCGATCGGGACCTTTTCCGATCATGTGACTGCCATGATGGAAAATAATGGCAATCACATGACCCTAAACCCTGCCAGCCTCCCGGCTTCTGAAACTCTTAAAGGGCCAGGAGGCGCTGGCGCCAAGAGGTTAAAGAGAAACTTCACCCGGCTATGGCTACATATACTGTACCTACTGACTTTTACATTGGTTGTAAACACTTTTTTTTTCTTATAATAATAAACATGGTATACTTACCTGCTATGTGCCATGGTGTTGCATAGAGCAGCTGCTTACATTCTTTTCTGGGATCCCCTGCTGGTGCCATCCGCTGCTACTCTGCTACAAGTGCCCCCTCAGCAAAGCTGTGTGGTATAGGGTACTTGTATGAGCACTCTCCTGAGCCACGTTACATGCATCCACAGACACCCACGACATGGCTTGACCCTATTCCCCCTGGCTTCCTTCTCACTGAATTTGACTGACAGCAGCAGGAACCAATGACTCCCACTGCTCTCAGTGAGTCCCGTGAAGAGAGGCAGAGAGACCAGTGCTGTTGCAGACAAGCCTTACATGTACCCAGTGAAGCGACTAGACACAGAGATGACACAAATCCTCCTACATAAGTTGAACTTGTTTATCTGCAGTCTTCTCTACATCCATTCAAAGTGCAGAATTTATACAGCTCGTCTGAGCTTTCAGAAATTGGGGGCAGATAGCTGAAGTTACACTCTGCAGAGCTCAGTAAGAGCTGATTGGAGGGAAGAGACACACCCCCTTCACCAAGCACAGGAACAGAGATGAGGCTATCAATCACAGGTAGTGTGCTGAACCTCTTCTCCATCACCTGTTTTCTCTTGGTGTCTGGAAACCTTGTCAAAAGTGACAAATAGCAGGGAAAAGAGGCAGCAGACAGAAATGACACTCTGGACTGAGACAAGTACACACTATAGGGGGATATGCTTTGTTCATATTCCATGTCTTAGGTTTAAAACCACTTAAAGTGGTTCTAAAGTTAAGACTTTTTTAAGGAGCCCAGCACGGTTTGCCCTGCAGCCAATACTTCTCGGGGCTTCCAGGCTTTGGTGCCGCCATCTTAGTTTTGGGAGCCACCTGTTACGTCCTGATCAGGGGCGGACTGACAACTCATGGGGCCCCCGGGCAATAGGGGATCATGGGGTCCCTGTGTCCTTGCCCAAACTCAAAAATGCCTATGAAAAAGGTACCAGGGGCATCTCATGGGGCCCCCTACTGACCCCGGGCCCTCGGGCAATGCCCAAGTTTTCAAATGGTCAGTCCGCCCCTGGTCCTGATGCCTCACAGCTGGCAGCCTACTATACAAGTCGCAAAACACATCAGTACAGGGAGACTTGCCCTGCAGCCTCCTGGAACATGTGATGTGATCCCATTACTTTTTTCACTTTAGTGCTTTGTGCATCGATTCCCTTACTCCTTAGTCTTGGTTTCAAGCACCTCTTCCTAAGCCATCCTGCAGAGAAATGGATCAAAGTCACAGTTTCTTCTATGAACCAAGCTAATATCCTGGCCTGGGGACCAGACATTTTCCCCTGCTCATTATCCTCTTGGCCACTGGTCCCCTCACTGCCCCCATGAGTCCTCCTGCCTCTGGAGCATATGAGAGAGGACTTGGCTGCTGGAAGTTTTGACCTCCACCAATATAGGAGGTGTACACATGAAGTAAGCAGTGATTTGGGTGCCTGAAGAAGGGCCCCAAGAAGTAAATAGAAGGATAGTCATGTGACCATAGCTTCAGGTATGTAAAATGGGCATTTGGATATTTTTTTTTTCATCTCAGCAGTTAGGGGGGGGGGGGGGGGGGGGGTTTATAATATCCAGGAGTTGGGTTTTACTGTTTTGGCAGGTCTTTCTAGCAAGATGCAGTAGATATGAAAGGAAAAAGTGCCATATGATATCATGGGCTGATGATCAGACTCCTGTCTTCCATTTTTCTAGAGCCTTCTGACATTTTATCTTTAACAGCATTTATCTAATTACTATGTGAAGGATGTTTACCTGAAAGGAAATCATTTCCTACAATACATACAAGTGAATAATGCGCTGCAAAGAGTGATGGTGTGCCTCTACAGTAGCACTGCAGTCATCTTTAACCACTTCCCGTCCGGCCTATGTATATAAACAGCTGGACGGGAGCAGTGCAGGGGCAGGTGGCCATTTATAAATGTCCTCCAGCATTCCCTGCTTGTGCGTGCTCCCTGGGAGTGCGCAGTACCGCAATCCAGTGCCTGCTATGTCCTCCGGACACAACGGAACACCGATCGTTGAATGGGACCTCCTCTTGGCCAATCAATGATCACATGAATAGGAGTTATGCAGGCCATAGACAGGCCGTTTATCGGCCGAATTGTCGGCCAATAAACAAAAAATCGGTCGTTGCTGCCATGGATGCTGCCACCAATGCTTAAAATGGCAGTTTTTTGTAGATTTTCCGGCATGACCGATAAAAAGAAACGAGAAGATCCGCGAAAAACAGCCGACGGCATTGCCCCACTAACGGTGTGAATATTGGCCGATTTTTTGGTCGGACGAAAATTCGGCTGATAAACGACCCGTCTATGGCCTGCATAAGCAAAATGTCACTTCTGACATCATTGCTTACTATGTGTGAAATCTGTGAATGATTACAGAGGTCACATGATACAGGGCTATTCACATCAGCCTTGTACCATGTGACAAGCTGTGGCCATCACAGCTCACACAGTATTTCTCAATGGCTGCAAGAATGCAGCCAGAGAGAAGGAGAAATGATTGCTTTAACAGCCTTTATGGGTGTAAAAGCAATCAGTGTAAAAAAAAAAAAAAAAAAAAAAAAAAAATCTTCATCACTCCCCACAAGTAGTACAGTGTCACTATGGTGACACTGTATCGCTAGGGTGGCAGTATGTTAAAAAAATAAAATAATAATATGAAAAAAAATAAAAAAAAATGTAAAAAAAAAAATTTGAAAAATGATAATTTTTGGTTATAAACCAATTCGGGTTATTTTTTTTTTACTAAAAAGATAGATGAATACATTTTGGCCAAGATTTATGAAGAAAGATTATTTATTTGCAAAATGTTGTAAGAAAAACACTTTTTAAAAAAAAATGTTTGAACTTTTTCATTTATATAGCAAAAAAATAAAAAAATCTCAGTGGTGAATAAATACCACCAAAATAAAGTTTTATCTGTCTCAAAAAAATGCTAAAAAATGCTTGCAACTGTCAGCCTTGCAATGCCTCATAGGATTTGTAGTTCTGCAACAGCTGAAGGGCAACAGTTTGACACCGCCTTAGTGAGAGAGTGGCGCATGTTTATTAGGGGAAGTCAGTTCTCTCTTCTATGCTGTGTCTGGTACAGACACTGTACAGAAAGCAGTGCAGCTGGAGCAGCATGCTCTGATCCCTCTACCCATTCCTGTTCCCACTCAGCTGAGTGCAGGAGGACACTGTATGTACTACTGACAGCTGACATCCTGTACATCAGGTCCAACATGGCAGGGATCTGCGGCAGTTTTCTATACTAACAACTGCTGCAATCCCTTTGTTCAGGTGTGTGTTTCTATTTCACTCTGACATAGATACTGGGGTGGGGGACCCAGACAGAGCAGGAAAAGCAATATCTTGCTTAGTTAATGTGGCACACAACAAATAGTACACAGGATCCTTTGTTAATTCCCGGTGTCCATCATTAGCAAATTCTCCGTTTTCCTTCTGCACACAATTACTTAGCGTGGATTTTGTCGACAACAGCAAGGCATTCTCCAACATATTTTATAAATGACAATTACATGTTATACATCGTATCAGATTATAGTTATACATCCACTTTAAATGGCAAAGTCCTGTTTAAGGGCCGGTTCACACACAGTCCAGAAGCGTTCCGGATGCGTTTTTGCATGCATGTTTTTGACACATTCCAGTGCATTTTTTATGCATTTTTTGTGTGTTCCAGTGCGCTTTTGTATGCATTCTGGTTCATTTTTTCCCCTCTCTTTTTCTTCAATTCAAATAGGGACAAGTGTGTTACAGAGCATTTTTTATGCATTTTACTGCGTTCCACTACAGTTCAGTGCAGGAAAAATGCAGCACGTTCTTTTTTTTCTGCATCCGGAACGCACTGGAACTGCAAGCACTGATGTGAACTATGACATTGACAACCATATAACCTACTTTCTGTGCGCTTTGGATGCAGAAAAAAAGCATCTGAAATGCATGTAGTGTGAACTGGCCCTAAAAGTCATGAGAACAACCTAAGAGGAGAAACAGACAAAAGAGAGCCTACAGTTCAAAAATATATTTATAAAGGCCACCATACACATTACAATCTGACTGTACAATCAATTTTAGATTTCCTAAACCTATGTCTAACCCTGCCTAAACGATCAAATCCATTTATATCAAGTTAGGCAGGCTCTTGTGCTACATAGTTGTTGGCAGATCTAAGACTGACCATACACTATGCAGTCTGATTGTACCATTTTCTTCAGATCTACAGTTGCAAGAAAAAGTATGTGAACCCCTTGGGATTACGTGGAGTTTTGCATGAATTGGGCATAAAATGTGCTCTGAACGTCATCTAAGTCACAACAATAGAAGAACACAGTCTGCTGAACATAATACTACACAAACATTAGATGTTGCCATGGTTTAATTGCACATAACCTGTAAACATTCACAGTGCAGGGAGGAAAAAGTATGTGAGGCCCTAGCTTAATGACTTCTCCCAGAGCTAATTGGAGCCAGGAGTGAGCCAACCTTGACTCCAATCAGTGTGATGATATTGGATGTGTTGCTGACAGCTGTCCTGCCCTTAAAAAACACACACCTGTTTGGGGTTTACTGGTTTCAAGAAGCACTGTCTGATGTGAACCATGCCTCGCAGAAAAGAGCTCTCAGAAGACCTACGATCAAGAATTGTTGACTTCCATGAAGCTCAAAATGGTTACAAAAGGATCTCCAAAAACCTTTGATATTCATGTGTCCACGGTAAGACAGACTGTCTACAAATGGAGAAAGTTTAGCACTGTTGCTACTCTCCCTAGGCGTGGTCTTCCTGTAAAAATGACTGCAAGAGCACAGCGCAGAATGCTGCATGAGGTAAAGAAGAATCCCAGAGTGTCAGCTAAAGACCTACAGAAATCTCTGGCACATGCTAACATTTTTGTTGACACATCTACAATAAGGAAAACATTAAACAAGAATGGTGTACATGGGAGGACACCACGGAGGAAGCCATTGCTGTCCAAAAAGAATATTGCAGCACATTTGAAGTTTGCAAAAGAGCACCTGGATGTTCCACAGCACTACTGGCAAAATATACTGTGGACAGATGAAACCAAGATTGAGTTGTTTGGGAAGAACACACAACACTATGTGTGGAGAAAAAAAGGCACAGCACACCAACATCAAAACCTCATCCCCACTGTAAAACATGGCGGAGGGAGCATCATGGTTTGGGGCTGCTTTGCTGCCTCAGGGCCTGGACGGATTGTTGTCATTGATGGGAAAATGAATTCCAGAGTTTATCAAGACATTTTGCAGGAAAACGTATGACCATCTGTCCACCAACTGAAGATCCGCAGAGGATGAGTGATGCAACAGGACAATGACCCAAAGCATACAAGTAATTCAACAAAACAATGGCTGCAACAGCACAGAATACACCTTCTGGAGTGGCCCAGTCAGAGTCCTGACCTCAACCCGATTGAAATGCTGTGGCATGACCTTAAGAGAGCGATTCACACCAGACATCCCAACAATATTGCTACACTGAAACAGTTTTGTGAAGAGGAGTGGTCCAAAATGACTCCAGATCGTTGTGCAGGTCTGATCTGCAACTACAGGAAACGTTTGGTTGAGGTTATTGCTGCCAAAGGAGGATCAACCAGTTATTAAGTCCAAAGGTTCACATACTTTTTCCTCCCTGCACTGTGAATGTTTACATGTTATGTGCAATTAAACCATGGCAACATCTAATGTTTGTGTAGTATTATGTTCAGCAGACTGTGTTCTTCTATTGTTGTGACTTAGATGATGTTCAGAGCACATTTTATGCCCAATCCATGCAAAACTCCACGTAATCCCAAGGGGTTCACATACTTTTTCCTCCCTGCACTGTGAATGTTTACATGTTATGTGCAATTAAACCATGGCAACATCTAATGTTTGTGTAGTATTATGTTCAGCAGACTGTGTTCTTCCATTGTTGTGACTTAGATGACGTTCAGAGCACATTTTATGCCCAATTCATGCAAAATACCACGTAGTCCCAAGGGGTTCACATACTTTTTCTTGCAACTGTATCATTAACTAGGTTTGCAACAGCCTGCCTGGTTTATTACCAACTAAATTAATTGTTTAGGTGTGTCCTTCTATTTCATAGTTTTGTTACATCTAAAGGAGATTGTACAATCACAGTGTATAGCCTGCTAAAAAGAGATTGCAGTGTATGGCCAGCTAAAATGAGATTGTACAATCAGACTGCACAGTGTATGGCCAACTAAAAATCAGTGGTACAATCAGATTGCACAGTGTATGGACAGCTAAAAAGAGGTTGTACAATCAGACTGCACAGTGTATGGCCAGTTAAAAAGAGGTTGTAGAATCGGACTGCACAGTGTATGGCCAACTAAAAAGTGGTTGTACAATCAGATTGCACAGTGTATGGACATATAAAAAGAGGTTGTACAATCAGACTGCACAGTGTATGGACATATAAAAAGTGGTTGTACAATCAGATTGGACCGTGTGCAGTGAAGTAAAATCATGTGCCTGGTGATCAGTCACACCTAACACACAGTGTCATACTACTGCTGCAATCTCGTATTAGTTCCCCACACTGCACAGATCGCCCTCTACAAAGAACAGTCCACAACTAGAAGACAATCCAATGTACTCACTACAGCAGGGAATACACCAGCGTCGTCTCCACTGCCAACCAGCACCCCGCTGTACACACAACTCATAACCGCCGAGACTACTGGGAGCTACCGCACAGCCAATCACAAGCAGAGCTCAGGCCGTACCTACCAATCCTCTGCAAGATTTTCTACAGGCCAATAACAGAGAGGGCAGTGTTCCGCGTTCCAAGCCTCAATTTCTGAATACAACCGTTGTCTGTACTTTTTGTAAATAAAGTTTTCCTTTTCCTGACAGGCAGCCCTGTCACCTGTAGAGAGCCTGATTGGAAGAGCGTTCTGCAACGTCATTTCCTTGCGACGGAGCGCTCTGTTGATGGGAGAAGAGGTATTTGGGGGAGAGGGGGGCACGGGGTGCTATCTGGGGTGTGGGGGTTGGTGGTAGTCATTGTAAGAACAGAGGAGCGGTCAGACTGGGGAATACGTGTAGAAGTATCCTATTATCTGCGTTGTCACTGTCTGTATATATTTAACATAGGTTTAACACTGACAGTGGGTATAGAAAAGAATCTCCACCCTTTAAAATGATCACATTTTGTTGCTTTGCAGACTGAAATGAAGACAGAAACAGTTTTTGTTTTATCCACTGTATACTTTACAGTTAAAGTGCCACCTATAAGTATCCATCAGTACAACCTTCATAGGGCCTCCTCACCTGTGTTGCCTCATCAATTCCCAGCAATGAAGTAGAAAAATTACTTATTTGGAAACAGAAACTAAGAAAAATGTTTTCTGTTCACAATTTTCAGTCTTTTCTTTGTTTAGCAAAAAAATTAAAACCCAAGTGGTGAATATATACCACCAAAATAAACTGTCTAAAAAAACAAAGCTAATTTAATTTGGGTGCAGTGTTGCATGACCATGCAATTGTCAAAGTGCAACAGTGCTGAAAATTGACACTGACCCTCTTCCAAGCTGGTGTTTTATTTATACCCAAGGCAGCTGCCATCTTGGCCTCTGTTTGATCTGCAGCTGCCAGGATGCTGCACATGTGGTCAGTTATGACTCCAGCTATTTGATGATTTGACAGTTAGGTGGAGAACACAAGCAAATGTGACAGCATTCCCAGCATGCCTGGATTGTAACTGTTTTTTCTTTTTAACTGTTAAAGCAGAATTTTACCCATAACAACTTGATACAAAATAATGTTCTTTAGCTAGGAGCAAACTATCCACATTAATAATGATGCTACCAAAAGGAGTGTGTGCTGTAAATTGCCTCCAGCATTGCTCCTGTTTCTTCTTGCTTTTTTTGTCTATTTTGCAGTGCATTTTTGCATGCGTGTTTATGCCGTGTTTTTACTGCATTTTGCTTCTTTTTCTTTTGTTAAAGATTTTTAGGTTGCTGAATAGAATAAAAATGCAAAATGCAGCAAAAATGCACTACATGCATTTCAGCAGCTTCTCCATTGAACTTTTATTTTACCAAAAACGCTGCTTTTTGCATTTAAAAAAGTCCCTGAATACCTGTGGGAGGCTCTTTAGCGTTTTGGATTTGGCCCCAATTACATCTCATGGGTCAGGTGCCTCTACAACTCCCCATATGCTAAAGAGTCTGTGCTAAAAAAGGGTCTCCCCTTTTGCTCTACACAGAGGCACTTGACAGGGCTGTCCCCTTTCACCAGATCTCTTTGCCCTGGGGATTGAGCCCTTGGTCTGTCTGATTCACTCCTCTAAGACCTTGCAAGGGCTTCCTGTGGGTGACTGGGAAGACCGGGTTTCCTTGTATGCAGACAACACTCTTTTATACCTGGAGGCAGGTGCGGACTGACCATTTGGAAACTCGGGCGCTGCCCGAGGTCAGTAGGGGGCCCCATGAGATGCCCCTGGTACCTTTTTCTTAGGCTTTTTTAAGTTTGGGCAAGTACACGGGCCCCATGATCCCCTATTGCCCAGGGGCCCCATGAGTTGTCAGTCCGCCCCTGCCTGGAGGACTGTGATCTGTCTCTTAAAGCGGCGCTTGACATTATCGATCGCTTCGGCCATTATTCTAGAGTGTGCATAAACTGGGAAAAATCAATATTATTCCCTCTTGCGTTAGGAACCCTACCTCTCATTCTTTTTGCCCCTATAAAATCGGTCTTCAAATTTAAATATTTAAGTGTGGTTCAGCGCAAACCAAGTATGTTTCAGACAATCTCCTTCCCCTTTTGCAACATCGAAAGACTAAATGTAGTGCCTGGTCTTCCCTTACCTATTAGCACCACTGGACGAGTAAATCTTTTTAAAATAATTTTTTACCTAAATTTCTATATTTTTTTTTTTTTACAAACTCCTATACAGATTCCAAAATCCTTTTTCTGTTAACCCTTTGAGGACCGTAAGATTTTGGAACGCCAAAAGAATCATTTTTTTTGTTTTTAAAGTTCGTACACTTCAGTTGCTGTAACTAAGCCATTTCATGAAATAATTGGCAAAAAGCTAGATCCATTTGTTTGTTGATAAGAACTAATATTTTGACTCAAACCAAAAAAAAAAGAGTTTTAAGTTCTTAATCAGATGATACACGCAATTAAAAACATGGGACAAATACTTCCCTTGGTCCTCAAAGGGTTAAATATTGAATTGTATTGCCTCTGTGGGTTGGGGGAGCTTTTTGGCTCTCCCAATCTACCTTACATCTACCAATTAATCGTGGTGGTCTGCTCTTATATCCCATACGGGCAAGCCGATATTTACTGGCATGGAGACTCCATGAATTACCACAGTGCTATAGTAGTTCATTTAGGACTGCAAGCTGACAGCGAAGGCTGTTGGGACTTGTAGTCTGTTCATTCACAGAACACTCCGAATGAATGACATGGCAGTGTGGGCGGAGCCCCGCACAGCCATGCTGTTTTCAAAAACTGATAGCTAGTACAGGGAACTTATTCTTGTACGTCTGTCACAGGGAGGGGGGGACAGCGGGCAGTGGTTGCAGGATCAGGAGCATGTTACATGTTCCCAAAGGTGAACTTATCCTTTAAGACTGATAGCATCCAAACAAGCGGCCATAGGTGTATCTGACTGGTGCATGTCTATCAACCATTAAAGTGACCAGCTGAGGAGGTAGTTTAGAAACTGGGGGACATAAGGGTAAATAGTGTGAGAGGGATGTGGTCAGCAACATAGGAAGCCTCCTGAATGCCATTGCAGGCACAATGCAGCAGCTGTGGCACAGACAAGAGAGTATGACTGTGTTCTAATTAGGGCAGTGTTAGAAAATACAGACCAGTTGATAGACAAGAGATAGAAGAGAGGAGTCATACAGCAAAAACAGATTTAGTGGGGTTGATTTACTAAAGGCAAATAGACGGTGCACATCACAAGTGCAGTTGGACTCATTTGCTCCCAGGGCTCAGTGAATGTGGTGTAGCGCTGCTGATTTCCATCATCCAAATTCAGTTTTTTTTCCTTGCAACTGATTGGGTGTTCTTTACAAAGTGAATCTTCACCACATTTACTAAGCTCAGGGGAAAATGAGTGAAACTGCACTTGCAAAGTGCACAGTCTATTTTCCTTTACTAAATCAACTCCATTATGGTCCTGTTAGAAAGAGTGTATAAGTTGTGCATATGAGAGAGGACCTGGCAAGCTGGAGCTATTGTTAAAGTCTAAATATTGATAGATAATGAATTAGCCCTGACAGCTAAGCATGGACCCAACTACCGTAGCAGTTAGTGGTGGTTGGTTGGTGAGCAGGTTCAAAGCAGCATCCTGACAATTTAAAAGAGATGAAAGCAGCAACAGCATCAGTTGTGACGGGCTTGATTTCCTAGAATTCCCATACTTTGGGAAATACACTAGCCTACACAACCATGGTTTGTCAAATTGCAGTGGATTTTCAAATACTATGAGCTGTATTATAATTCTGTACAAATCTATTTTTGTGCCTAGGTATTCCTGATATAGAAGACCATGTCTGGCAGCTTCTATTTTGTGATTGTGGGACATCATGACAATCCAGTATTTGAGATGGAATTTTTGCCCCCAGGAAAGACTGAGTCCAAGGTATTGGTATCTAGTTGTTTTGAGCTCTCCACTGGTGGGTGTTGGTATTAACTCTTTCACTGCTGGACCGGTTTTTTGTGTTTTTTTTTTTTTTTCCCCACACAGATACTATAATGGCATTATTGAATTGAAAAAAAAAACAGCATGCAGTGGGTACAGATAAGAATCACCCCCCTTTTAAAATAATCACATTTTCTTGCTTTGCAGCCTGAAATGAAGACAGACACGGTTTTTCTTTTATCCAGCTGTATTTACTCAGTGCAACTTGTAACATCCAAAAAAAAAAGATATAACACCAACATGTCAGAAAAAAACAACCCAGAATCGCTGAGTTTGACAAAGGATCACCCCCTTGTGTCAGTACTTTGTTGAACCACCTTTTGCCTTAATTACAGCCTTTAGTTTGTTGGGATATGTCTCTACTATCTTTGCACATCTAGACTTTGCAATATTTGCCCGCTCTTCTTTGCAGAACTGCTCAATTTCAGTTAAATGTGATGGTGACCATTTGTGGACTGCAGTCTTCCACAGATTTTCAGTGTGGTTTAAGTCAGAGCTCTGACTAGGCCATGCAAGGACATTCACCTTTTTCTCCTTCAACCACTGTGCGGTTGTCATGTTGGGTCATTGTCATGTTGGAAGGTAGACCTTCTTCCCATTGACAACTTTCTGGTAGAGGGCAGCAGATTTTCTTCAAGAATTGGACAGTATTTTGCCCCATCCATTTTTCCTTCTATCCTAACAAGTGCTCCAGTCCTTGCTGCAGAGAAACGCCCCCATAACAGGATATTCCCACCTCCATGTGTTACTGTAGGAATGGTGTTATTTGGACTGTGAGCTGTATGGGATTTCCGCCAGACATATCTGTAGCAATCATGCACACAGAGATGGACGCGGTCATTCATTTTGCTCGAAACCCCT
This sequence comes from Staurois parvus, assembly GCF_062004578.1. Classification (NCBI taxonomy): domain Eukaryota; kingdom Metazoa; phylum Chordata; class Amphibia; order Anura; family Ranidae; genus Staurois; species Staurois parvus. Next base: position 2,737,828 of record NW_028318492.1, read on the forward strand.
CCATATTATATCTCTCTCTCCCAAATCAGATTCCTCCGACATCCCCCCTCCCTCTCTGTTGAGTGACATGTGGTCTGTTTGTTGCAGAGATCACAGGCAGCAAACTCATTGGGAGGGCGTCATGGCTATAAAACCCCCAGCCAAGCTGGTGCCTAGTTGCCTGTTAGCTCGCAATCTGGGATATCGTAAGACCATAAACCAAGCCCTCACAGAGCTTCAAAAGACATGCCAGGGAGTCGTAAAACAGACTTACATTTTAAAACCCAGTTTTCCATATAATTTTATATCTCCAAATGGGAAATAATTACACAAACATGGAGCACATATTCGGATGGCTCACTTTAAGAGAAGTCGCCTGGTATATTACACTCCCTAGCTGGCATATACAGGAGAGCAGAAAATTATATCTCTTTAACCATCCAAGCAGGTATCTCATATTTCATATGTAGACATTCCGCAGAAGATTCTGGGTATTAATCTACTTGTGGATAGAATGTTATATGTACCTAGGAAAAGTTATTGGCCATAGTATAATTTGTGAAGGCTTTGGTCATAGCCTGAGCTCCCTGCCTACACAAACCCCTCCCTAAATGAGGCAATTGGTTCTCTGCTTCAGGGAGACACCCTGTGGAGTTCCTAGATAAAGGCTGTGGTACATGAAGTAAAGCTGAGCTGAGTTGAGCAAAGTTGAAGAATCTCCCTTTTTAACATCGGAAGTAACTTTGGGAGATAAGACCCTTTTGGCTCTGAAACCTGATCTGCTTAACCCACGGCTGACAGCAAGTACTTTAACCCTCCTAAACATCTTTCTGTTATCTCTTTGCTGTGCTATTGTTCTCTGTATATTTATATATATATTGGCTACATCTTTTTCTGTAAATATTTTTATTGCACCCTTTTGACCTTTTAGTAATAAATCTTACTTTCTGAAAGTGTTGAACTGTTTCTAAAGCTCTTTAATGCAAACTAAGAATTCCTGCCTCTGAAAAGTGCTACTGTGTGTGTGTTTTAAACTTCGGTATATCTCTGCCTGTGGTGACAGTGGTATACCGATGATTACTCAAACATCATAGTGTTATTGCTGATATTGCCGAGTTTCCTCCTTCTCTGTACAAAAAGGAGGTGGTGGCAGTGTGAAGGGGTTAATTGCGTAATTAACCTGACCCAGTAACAATCGCTCCCAGGCTGCCGGCACACAGGTTGTGGTCCATTAGCTGGAAAATCTTTGTGCAGGGTGCAGCTAGGCATGGCATTGTTACGCACGTGACAGCGTGGTTTCAGATTGGCTAGTCCTTCGGTCACAAGTTTGGTGAGAAGGGCTGGGGTCTGACGCCGCGATTGTCACAATATCGTTTAGTGTTGAGGCCAAATAATAAATTTTAGTCTCATCTGACCAGAACACCTTTTTCCATGTGGCCTCAGAATCTTCAAGGTGCGTTTTGGCAAAGCTCAGTCTTGACTGCATGTGGCCTTTCTTGAGTGGCTTTTTTTCTTTCAACTCTCCCATACAAGCCACAATTGTGGAGAATTTGTGATCTTTATTATTTATTACAGGTACATATATAGCTCCGTCAATTTACATAGTGCTTTACATATAGATCAGTCCCTAACCCTCAAGGAGCATACAATCTAAGGTCCCTAACTCACATTCATACATACACATACTGGGGCCAATTTAGACAGGAGCCAATTAACCTACCAGCATGTCTTTGGAAACCTACGCAGGCACAGGGAGAACATGCAAACTTTGTCATGGTTGAGATTTGAAATAACGATCCTTGTGCTGCCAGGTGGAAGCGCTAACCACTTAGCCACTGTGCTGTTGTCACATGCACATAATGACAACTCTTTGTCATGAATTCCTGCAACTGCTTCAGAGTTGCTGTAGGCCTCTTGGTAGCCTCTCTGACCAGTGTCCTCCTGGCTCTTTCATCCAGTTTGGAGTGATGCCCTGATCCAGGGAGGGTCTGTATTGTACTAAATATCTTCCACTTCTTAATAATAGACTTCACTGTGCTTCTAGGCATTTATAAAGCCTTTAAAAAAAAATTTGTATCCATCTCCTGACTTGTGCCTGTTCATAACTTTTATCCTGGAGATCTTTTGACAGTGTCTTGCCACCAATAGTTGATTGTTTGTTTCAGGTGCACTATCAGGGACTGAAATGCTCTAGGAAATTTATTTTCATGCTGAGCTCATCAAAATGACCACAGCTGATTGAAAGGCAAATGGCATTGTGTGCCATTGAGGTGATTAGCTACACCTGATTGAATTTACAGGTCATTCTTAGAAGGAGGGTGATCCTCCCCCCCCCCCCCCCCCCCTCTTTCACTTTGATATTAAAAGTTGCACTGAGTAAATACAGCTGGATAAAAGCGCAAATTGTGTCTGTCTTCATTTCAAGCTGCAAAGCAACAAAATGTGATTGTATTATTTCTATACCCACTGTATTTTCTGGAAACAGAGGACCTGTTGAGTAAGGCCTTTTGCACACTGTACTCATGTATACGCATCAGACATTCCTGGCAGAAAAAACCACAAGGGTGGGCTGTATATCAGTTGCTCGTATTTGCAAGTATACACACACAAGCAGGAAGCGTGGCATATGTGCATATTTGCATGTATTGTGAAAACTGATTTTCGGGCGGCAGTGTGCAAGAGGCCTAAATATCAGTTGCAGTTTTTTATGTTGCACGATATTTGCAACTGTTTTTTCAGTATATTTTCAGTACAAATACACTGAAGTTAATTTTAGTGCACAAAATCACAACATGATCTACAAATATTCTGTTATATAATAAAGATGGCACAGTTTCATCTTTTATATTTATCAACTATGTTAAGCCTCAAAATTGCTCTTATAAAAGGGTGGAAAACTAAGATACCCCAAATTGTCAATAAGCAAATCTTTGAAAAACTTACATGCTCATAAACTAAGAATTGAAGTAGTATTATAGGCAAAACGTTTTGTTTTCATTTTGGATAGAGCAAAGGAGGGCTATAACCCCTGTCACGTTTTGTTTTGTTTTTTTTCGCAATCTGTGTTCCTTTGCTGAGATTTCCCTTTACTTCCTGTCCCATAACCAAACAGGAACTAGTGTCCCCCTCGGAAGACTTCTCCACTATTACTTTTTATGGGACAACCCAAAATTTAGGATTTTCTTTTACTTTCACTTTTGATAATGGTAAACAGGACAAATAGACAAGGCGAATCTCCCTAACAGGGGCACAGACAGTGATAAAACCTGACAGGCGTTCTAAATCCTTTTTACTCTATCCAAAACTTATTCTCCAAAATCCAAAACTTATGCATGGAGATATACACTATATTGCCAAAAGTATTGGGCCAGCCCTCCAAATCATTGGATTCAGGTGTTCCAATCACCTCCAAGACCACAGGTGTATAAAATCAAGTACCTAGGCATGCAGAGTGCTTCTACAAACATTTGTGAAAGAATGGATCGCTCTCAGGAGCTCAGTGAATTCAAGCGTGGTACCGTGATAGGTTGCATGTGCAATAAGTCCATCCGTGAAATTTCCTTGCTACTAAATATTCCACCGTCAGCTGTTAGTGGTGTTATAACAAAGTGGAAGTAACTGGGAACAACAGCAAGTCAGCCACGAAGTGGCAGGCCATGTAAAATGACAGAGCGGGGTCAGCCCATGCTAAAGCGCACAGTGCGCAGAAGTCACCAACTGTCTGCAGTCAATAGCTAAAGACCTCCAAACTTCGTGTGGCCTTCATACTAGTACAACAACATTGCATAGAGAGTACTGGAATGGGTTTCCATGGATAGGCAGCTGCATCCAAGCCTTCCATCACCAAGTGCAATGCAAAGCGTGGGAGGCAGTGGTGTGGCACTGGTCTTTAGAGCAGTGGAGACGTGTTCTCTGGACGAATCACGCTTCTCTGTCTGTCAATATGATGGACGTGTCTGGGTCTGGTGGTTGCCAGGAGAACGGCACTTGCCCGACTGCATTGTGCTAAGTGTTCGGTTTGGTGGAGGGAGAATTATGGTGTGGGGTTGTATTTCAGGGGTCGGGCTTGTCCCCTTAGTTCCAGTGAAGGGAACTCTTATGGCTTCAACTTGCCAAGACATTTTGGACAACTTTGTGGGAACAGTTTGGGGATGGCCCCTTCCTGTACCAACATGACTGCGTACAAGTGCAGAAAGCAAGGCCCATAAGGACATGGAGTTTGGGGTGGAGGAACTTGACTGGCCTGCACAGAGTCCTGACCTCAACCTGATAGAACACCTTTGGGATGAATTAAAGCAGAGACTGCGAGCCAGGCCTTCTAGTTTGACATTCATACCTGACCTCACAAATGATCTTCTGGAAGAATGGTCAAACATTCCCATAGACACACTCCTAAACCTTGTGGACAGCCTTCCCAGAAGAGTTGAAGCTGTTATAGCTGCAAAGGGTGGGCCAACTCAATATTGAACCCTACGGACTATGACTGGGATGTCATTAAAGTTCATGTGTGTGTAAAGGGCAGGCGCCCCAATACTTTTGTCTATATAGTGTATGAGTTGCACAACTGATGTTTAGTAATGCATGTGCACCCTAGTTGTGCTTTTATGTGCATGTTTGTGTGGGTCCTTTAAATATTTAGGACAGTAATGTGCAGATGACAGGTATTTTTTATAGAGACATCAAGGGTCTATAGATCCTTTATGCCTCCACTGCATAAGCCCATGTAGATCAGAGAGCCCCTGATCTGCTGCTTGCCTGGCTACATCTGGCTGGGATTTGACATATATGAATCTGTAACAGTTCAGAGCTAAGTGCCTTCGGGTCCAGTGCTCACAGGCAAGATCAGGGGACAGTTTTATTGTGAAGTTGTGATAGAGTTGTTTTACAGCTTCCCAAATCACGTCCATATTATACAACAAAGCTGGCTGTTAACCCTTAGAACAAGCTTGTGTCTGCTAAGGCAGCTAGCTGTAAGTTTGTTTCAACTTTTTGATCACCAGAACATAAAGTATGCTTACTTGGCACTTGAAGGCTTTCTATATTCAAAACAGATCTGTTCTGTTCTGTTTATGGTGGGGTGTGTGTGAGCTGAATCCCCTGCTATGTCTTGGAGATTATAATTGCTAGATTCCCTATGGTAGTCTGTGGTACCACACCTTTCTGTATAATGCAGCTAGACTCCATAAATCGTTTATTCTACATGATGGAGAGTCCATCAGATTAGCATGACTTGATCATTTGGCTTTTCATTATTTAGGTACAGCAGCTAGCTGGAACTAGGACTTCTGGTGGGGATATCTCATACATTGATTTGGATACATAGATGGAAATAAAACAAGTATATCATTTAACTTATCTGTGAACATTAAAAAATTAAGTATTGGTTGTAGCTGTTATTAGCCTTAGAACACAGCGGGGTGGATTTACTAAAAGCAAAATAGACTGTGAACTTTGGAAGTGCAGTTGCACTAATTTTCCCCAAAGCTTAGCGAAAGTGATGATGCTTTACTTTGTAAAGAATACCCAATTAGGTGCAAGGAAAAAAAAAACGGCATTTTTGTTTGCACACGATTGGATGATGAAAATCGGCAGAGTTTTACCACATTTTAAAGGAAAACGAGTGCAACTGCACATCCAGAGTGCACAACTATTTGCTTTTAGTAAATCCACCGCAGTGTTTACAAAGGAAATGTTGGGGACACATAACCATTGATTACACATGAAGGATCTTTTCTTTAGGACCTATAGTTACAAAGTTTGTGATTACCAGTAGGTAAAAACAAATGTAACCAAAAAATTAACCAGTAGGCCACAAAAAAACAGTTTATATGTGTTTATTGTTTTTTGGATGTACTGTTAGAACCGATTGTGACACATGCCAGTTTCTAACCTGGTAAATTTTGAAGGCTGTGTGACTACACAAAGGTTGCAGGCTGTGTAAAACAATCTAACGAATGATACACCAAAATGCAACTCCTAAAGATATTCTTAGTAAGAACTTTAAATTTCATTTTTTTTTCTTCGGGAGTTCTTTTTTAACAGTGTACTTAGCCCAGTACAGTTTACTGGTGACTTTTGTCCTGAATGCATATTACTTTATCACATGCATGATAACGACGTGCTCTTTCTTGTGATTTCAGCCCAGCCCAAATTAGCATTGAGTATTTTTCTTTCTAATGTGTATGCAAAGTAAAAGCTTGGTGTAGTCCATCCTGTGCCATTGAGACTTTTCCCTAGATACATAAACCGTAAGATATTGGTATTTAAATGTCATTCTTTTCTCAATCAAAGGATGATCATCGCCATCTGAACCAGTTCATCGCCCATGCAGCCCTGGACCTAGTAGATGAAAACATGTGGCTGTCGAACAACATGTACCTCAAGACAGTTGACAAGTTTAATGAATGGTTTGTTTCGGCTTTTGTAACAGCTGGACATATCCTTTTCTATGCTCTGTGAATACAAAGTTTCCCTTGCGCTTTTCTTAAAGCAGTATTAAACCCAAAAGCAAACATTTTATTACAGTGCAGTTTACCAATTTTTACATGTGGTGGCTATATTCGTTTATTTTTTGGCTTTCTTTCTTCTGTTTTCATCTGGTGATCCAGCCAGTAAGTCTTTTATTTTTCAACAGAACAAGCTCTCTTGCAGTTACAGGGATGAGATAGACCATTTGCCACTGGCGTAAGTGCTTAAAATGATCAGCTTTTGTTTATCTACAGTATGTAAAACCTTTATCCCCCCCCCCCCCAAAAAAAATTGTTTGTTGTAATAGATTATAAAGTATTAGCTTGAGGTTTTTTTCCCCAATTTGTTACTGTATTTAAATCTGCTAGTACATCTAACAATCCCTTCCCCCAGGCTGACAATGCTGCTGTCCAAATCTGCCCCTGTGCTCTTTCATCCAGAGTGGTGTCTGCATGACACAGGAGATGTGTTATTGGCCAAATTACCAGGGTAAAGAGAGGGGAAAAAATATAACCTGAAAAAAGAAAACGGATGCAGCCACCACATCTAATGAATTGCAATATAGTACATTTTGTATTTAATACTTTAATTATATTCTGCATTTTTTGCAATTGACAATTGGTTCATTTCGTAGTGATTAATCATCATTTGTTAACAGAGCTCCCTTCATCAATAGGTGTGCTTGAGGGATATTGTCAATGCACAAAAAAAGATTAAGAATGTGAAGCTTTAAAGGCAAATGTGTTTTGCCTGAATAGCCATTTGACCTCTTTTTTCATTTGCTTGAAAGATTTTCACATTTTATAGTGCTATTCAGTATCTGCAACACAGAATAGTGGCTTTATTAGTATGACATATTTAATATGTTCAAGACATCCTAAAATGTGATTATTTTAACAAGTAAATATAAAATATTGCATATGAATATTTTGTATTTAACACATACAGTCAGCAGGTGGAGCTTTAACCCTGTCAGAGGTTCCCTGCCTTTGCACTCAATATGTGGTGCATGGACCTGTCTACATTTTCACTTAGACTAATATTTTGAGACCTTAAGGACGTTATCAACTTTCCCGCCACCCTATAGTAGAACTACTGCTACATGGCGGCGCAAAATCACGTGCGCCGCCCCAACCATGCTGCCATTGGTGGCTAGGGATATCAATCACTGGGTCCCAACCGGAGATTCCCCACCAGGTAAAGCTGACAGGGAAGAGACCTGCATGTAAACAACACAGATCTCTCTCCTGCCAGCAAGGACATGCTGCTTTGTATTTCTCTGCACAACAGAGAATAACAAAGCATCATCTTTCTCTAGTAAAACACAGCACATAATTTAAAACGGCACACAGTTAGCCCTTTAATTTCTCCAGATATAAACCCCTTCCTGCCCAGTGTCATTAGTACAGTGTCAGTGCTTTTTATTAGCACTGACCACTGTATTAGTGTCATTGGGATGTCAGTGGCAGTTTGTCAGTTCCCCCCCAGTGTCAGAATGCCTGCCGCAGTCCCACTATAAGTATCTGATTGCCGCCATTACTAGTATAATAAAAATTCCAGTATATATACCACCATTTGTAGATGCTATAACTTTAACGTAAACCAATTAATTTACACATACTGGGATTTTTTTTTCAGCAAAGACATGGAGCAGAATACATTTTGGCCTAAATTTATGAAAAAATTAGATTTTTTTAAAAAATTTTTTTACTGGATATGTTTTATAGCAAAAAGTAAAATATATATATATATTTTCTTTTTCAAAATAGTTTTTTTGTTTATAGCGCAAAAAATAAAAACTGCAGAGGTGATCAAATACCACCGAAAGAAATCTCTATTTGTGAGGGGAAAAAAGGACATAAATTTAATTTATGTACAGCATTGCATGACCGTGCAATTGTCAGTTAAAGTATCGCAAAGAATGGCCTGGTCAGGAAGGGGGGTAAATCCTGTGGAGGGCAAGTGGTTAAAGTAGTACACATGAAGTGTCTGTAGCTGTCAGCACGCAAAAGTGGCCCCCCAAAACCCTGTAAGGGGATGGAGCCACCTAAAAACAGTACCAAAGGAGGAGAGATGCTTGAGAGATGGAATTCAAAGGCTTAAAATGAAAACCACACAATAAAGGTGTGAAGTGCTGAGGTCTGGAACACTAACTGCTGCAGGAGCCCATCCTGAAGTTTTGATTTAAAAAAAAAACAAAAAAAAACAAAAAAAAAACCCAGATTTCTGAAGTAGTCTGAGCTGTTCTATCTTTTCAGTCCCAGAGTCTTTTTATGTTATTGGAATTTACAGTAGATTTTCAGCAAATTTTCCAAAATAAGCCAGAACACAAAACCGTAAAAAGGCAGAAAGAGGACACTTATTAAATTTCCTTAACATTTATAATTCTACATATGAGATTCATTATGCTGCACGATGTCCGACAAGAAGATGGAATAAAGAATTTCTTTAATGAAGCATATGACTTATACATCAAGGTATGGCATAATGTATGTTTTTACAGTGTGTATAACAGGTTGATGTCAAGCTTGCTATGAGAGAATTCACAGTTCGTTTAGTTGGCAGATGCCTAGCTATACAGAAGGGTTATAGATGAACCGACACCAGGTTTACATTAATTCTGTTATTGCAGTAGAGGTCTGTTTCCTGTACATTGAGAGGATTGTTCTATTAATCTTTGGAAGATGAACTGATTGTATACTTGGTTGCAGAGGAATTTCAGGATGCTGCAGACTTTTATTTGTGAATATGAACATTTTCTTGCAAAATTACCCAATGACTTTGGCCTTTCAAGCCCATGGTAGTGGTTATCTTACACATAACAATTGCTTCCATGCTTCTGTACAGAATAAAAGTAAACCGTTGCACACGTTTAAGTAAAATTGCTGATTTTACATTTGAGATGTAGTTAGAAGACAGAAAATACATACATAATGCTGTGCTGTTTTCTTTGTCCCAGACAATCATTATAGGACAAAGCTGTAATGGATCTACAAAGGAAAGACCTGCTTATTACTTATTAATAGAGTTACAATTATAGAATCAAAGAGATGCAATATATTGTTGTCAAGAAACATGGGTTGATTGATCAGTTTTACTGTAGAGCAAAACAATCAGTGATGCAGAGTACAGATTTCCTAGAGGATTGCAGTTTCTTTAGAAATCAGCATTGCACCCAGGGCCACCAATAAGAGGTACAGTTGGCCCTCCTGTACCGAGCCCTAGCACCATCAGTTCAAAAGGGGGGCCCGAGCACCTGCCAACCATGAAGACCAGCTGTACTACTTTATCACTGGAACCGATCCTCCTGTGGCTACACCTGCAGCACAACCATCTTCTCCCTTTCCCTCTGGCTGCGCTGCGCCACATGAGCATCGGTTCCAGAATTTTCATCCCGCCATCCCCCCTGGTGTCTAGGCCCCCCCATGTGCAACCCTTCCCTTTAGTGCTACCAGCTTTTCCTACTCTCCCTCCCACCAGCTTCAGCTGAATGGAATGTCATTTACCAGCCCTGTCTTTCCTGAATGACCACAGTGAGTGATCAGTGCCAATCAGTGCATTTCCTGTTCATTCATCTCTAGTGCAGCTGAGGCTGCGGCAAAAGGGATTTGTAAATCTATGTCATCAGTCCCTTTCTCTGTCTCAAAAGTCAGACATTAGGGGTCTGTTTATAGCCCTGATATTTCACCAGAACACCCCCAACTGGTAAGTTAAAAAATTATAAAATCCAGTAAAAAAAAAATATATATATATTTTTTTTTTTAAAAAAAGGGCTCATTTACAGGTACTTTGCTCTCTGAAGAGCAATTCAACATTTGGATTGCTCCTCAGAGAGCATTTGACAGATGGTGGAAGGCGTATCGCCTCCTCACCACCTGCTATAACCCTGCACTAGCATGCTTTAACCATGTGCATTGCACACAGTTGCAGGGTGCTTGCAGAGCAGCACCACTCACCTGAATGGGTCACATTCAACAGGGGTATAATTCCTGCACCAGCTGACAAAGTATTGTGGCCTCTGTGGCTAAAGGGGGTAGTGGTTGGGGGGCAGTAAAAGTGCAAGTCAACTGTGTGATTTTACAGCCCTCTGACCACAAGGGCTCATTCACAAATGGCAATATGAATGAGTGATTTGTTCATGTGGCTAAAGCCGCCTGTTACTGTATAGGGATGCACAGCTTAGGGTCCTAAGTGTTAGTGAGGGGCCCTAAATCCACACTGTCTGTGTTCATACAGCTGCTGTGTCTCCATGATGTAACATAGGCTGCACAGAGCTCCAGACGGCTCCAGCCACATAAACCGATGATTTACACTGTACAGGCCACAGCACCCATGTGAATGATCCACAAGACCTCTTTCAACCACGGAGCTTTACTTATTAAATCAATAGTTTTACATTTGGCAGAAATGTTGTTGTCTTGTTTGTGGCTGCTAATAATGATTTTAGTGTATTGTTAGGAAAATATTTGGGGGGGCATGGGCCCTGTAAGGTAGGCTAGACAGGGCCTGTGATTTCTAGTAGCAGCCCTGAGTGCACTAATATAAAGCAAGTAACAAATTGATTGCTGCTGTTGCGCTTTACTGGGCTTCTGCAAATTGGTACAGTAAATGCTAGGGGAAGGAAATTTTTGTATTGTGATTTCCAATATAAAACACACCCCTGAATATTTAAAGTGGTTGTAAAAAGTGAAGGTTTTTTTTACCTTCATGCATTAGAACCACTTTAATTGTGTGTTTAACCACTTGGCGCCAAGCACACGCAAATATACAGCCTCTCAGCAGCTGGGCCTTGGTACTGAGTGACCGCATATTTGCGTACCCAATGTAAACAAAGTATGTGCTGAGAGTGCATGCCCTGTGCGCTCCCGACATTCATCAGCGCCTCACGGAAAGGTCCCGCTCGCTACTTGCGGTCAGGAGCTTTCCAATCATGTGACTGCTGTGACAGCCAATCCCCCAAACCCTTCCCTGCCATCACAGACTCCTTAAAGGGCAGGGAGGCGTCAGCGCCAATGGGTTAAAAAAGATGTTTTGGATCTTTGCATAACATGCTTGGCTGCCCAGGATTACATGATTTCAAGGACACACAACATACAGCAGTAGTACAGTATTGCATTGTGTTAGAGATCAATTAATTGAGAAAGTGATCCCATACATTGGCTAAGTGTCACTAAAGGCAATTTTTTAAATTTATTTTTGTTTTTCCATTTTGGATAGAGCAAGGGAGGGTTATAACCCGTCAAGGATTTTTTTTCCATTTGTGTCCTATATGGGGAGATTTCACTTTCTGTCCAGTAGCCAAAACAGGAAGTGAAAGGAAATTCCTCCAAAGTGAGGGAATTCTGGGGTGTCATCAGAACTAGTGTCCACATTAGAAGATTCCCCTTCTATTACTGTTCCAGGGACAACCCAAAATGTGGGATTTTTTTTTGCTTTCACTTTTGACGATACTGGTAATAGTATCTGGGCACAGACTGCAATAAAAACTGTCAGGTGTTCTAATCCCTCTCCACTCTATCCAAAAGGAAAAAAATATGCCTTTCGTGATACTTTGAGCTATTAAAGATGCAAGGTTTCAGGATGTCTCTGATCTCTTCTTCGCGACAATGAAAATCATAGTTTTCAATGGCGCCTGTTTTAATCAATGCGACTCAGTACAGTGCAACTTTGGAAAAGATTCCTGCACTACTTTGGTGTGATTAACAGTGCAACTTGGCCCCATAGAATATGCAAAGCCCCATCAAAGCAGCACTGTAAATCGCACCAAAGTCGCATTGCAGTGGTGTGAACTGAGCTTTAAGGCTACGTTCACACTAGCGTTGTGTGCAGGCGGCAGAGAGGTGTTTGGGAAGCGTTTTTACCACTTCCCAAATGCCTCGGACAATTCTGCACATTGCAGCACATGGTGCTGTTCTAACGGGAGCGTTAGCATCGCGGCAAAACGGACGCCTCTGGTCGAGTCAGGAGGTGTTGAAGCCTCCTAGTCTAGTCTATGGTGCCGCTCCGCAGTGCGGAGGCGACGCGGTTGCGGGGCGTTTGCAGAGCGGTAACACCATTTAAACTTCATTATATGCGTTTGTGGGGCGTTTTTAACGCGCGGCAAACGCCTAGCAACCGCCACTAAACCACGCATGCCGAGCGTTAAAAACTGCTCCGCAAACGCCGGACCAACGCTTGCTAAACGCTATAGGGGCGTTTGGCAAGCGTTGGTAAAACAGTCAAGTGTGAACAAGCCCTTAGAGCCATTTTTTTAATTCAAGGAAAGACAAGTTTACTTTTTTTTTGCCAACCAAAAGATAAATAAAATTTATATTTACTTTAGTCTTCTTGAGACTTCATACAGTTCTGAATTATGAAATTGTAACGCGCTGTATAAAAGTGTTTCAGAGCCATTTTCAGAGAAGCAGTCTAACTTACCTGATAAACTACTGTTCTGCCTGGTAGCTCATGCGGCAAATACTTGCTGCAAAGCTTGAATCAGGCGGGTGGACTTGTTACATGGAAGCAGATAAACATCTTTAAGAAATAGGTGCACAGAATTGTATGTAGAGTTATCCAGTATTGTTTGGAACCATTTGTATGGTAAAGATAACATAGTCACAGTGTAGTTTATACCTTCCAACATCTACAGCTTTTAGTAGGCGGGAACCACAATCATTCCATCTGTCTTTATTCTGAGGGATTACTAGAATGACTTCACTGATCATAAACTCATCTCTTGCTGCAAATTAATACATCATGCATTGGTAAGTGGCTTTTAAAGCTCAGAGCATAGGATGCAATAGATAGAATCAAGCCCATTATCTTGAAACCAACTTCAGCTTGTTCAATTAAGCTTTGGCAATAAAACCTGAAAGCTGATTTCTATGCATAGCTGCACCAGATTTTGCGCTCTCCAGTTTTAGTAAATCAACCCCAATAGCTAATCTGTTTTAGGTAAGGTTCACATTGCTGCAATCTAATTTTAATCCAACTTTCAGTGCAATTATGTAGTGCTACTCAGACAAGGTCTGGATATTCGAAGTGGGAAAAAAACAAATCACACTGGAGTCGCAGCAAAGTAATACAGGAACCTCTTCCAAAATCGCACCATGTTGAGTTGCATGTGATTTCCATTGTCATTTCATTCTATGCAACTCAAGTGACATCTGAAATCACACTAGCGTGAATCAGACCTTAGATATCTTACAGTTTGGTATAGTTCAAGACAACCTGATGTAGGCGGGAAAAAAAAACTAGCTAAAGCAAATTAATACTCCCATTATGTGCCCCATTTCATAAGTGCTATAGAAATACTTACTGATCATGGCTCCTTTTTGTTCCTGCTATTGTAGAATTTCAGGGCATCAATTTCCACAATAGAGGTAGTATTCAATTCAATTGTGGTAGTTAGCACTGGCACACATGGGCTGCTAAAAACACTAAGGCAAGGTTCACACCTATGCAGGTTGCCTTTTTCTCATTTCTGCATTGTGTTTTGTGTTGCATTTTTGCCACGTTTTGCGGTGGGTGGGGGGGTTAATTATTTTATTTTTTTTCTTGTTGCTAGGCCGATTTAAAATGCATCAAAAACACACTACATGCTTTTCTGCAGCTTTTCCATTGAAGTCTATAGAACCAAAAACGCAACTTTTTGCGTTGAAAAAAAAGTCCATGGCCCTTTAAAAAAAAATTAAAAAAAATGCACCATTGGGAAACAAGGAGATGTGAACATGTCCCATAGGAAATCATGTTAAATGGACGGTACTGCGTTTCTGCAAACCGCTGCGGAAAACACTTAGGTGTGAACCTAGAGTTAGACAGAATCACATTAAAGTGTAACTTTAGGCAACTTTTTTCCCCCATATTGGCTAGAGTAAGGAAGGGTTATAATCCCTGTCAGGTTTTTCTTGCCGTGTCCCATTGTGGAGATTTTCCTTTACTTCCTGCCACAAAAACAGGACATGAGGAAAGCCCTGAAAATTTAGGGAATCCATCAGAACCCCCAGGTCACCAGTCCCCTTTGGAAGATTTCCCTTCTATTACTGTGCTGGGGACATCCTCAAATTTGGGATTTTTCTTTACTTTCACTTTTGATCACAGTAAACATGACCGTTTTTTATTGCTGTCTGTGCTCATTAGGGAGATTTACCCTCTCTATCTGACAGGTGTTGCAATCCTTTTCTACTCTGTCCAAAGCAAAAAAAAAAAATGTTTTGTCTTTAGTAATACTTTAAACCCAAAAGCAAACATTTTATTATATTACAGCATTAGTTTTCTTTTTTTAGGCTTTCTATCCATTATTTTCATCTGGTGGTTTGGCCAGTAAGTCTGCTGTTTTTCAAAAGAACATAAGCTCAAGGAGTTATGGTCCTTATCACAAGTCAATACATACACATATTAGGGCCCATTTAGACAGGAGCCAGTTAACCTATCAACATGTTTTTGGAGCATGGGAGGAAACCCACACAAGCACAAAGAGAACAAAGTCCATGAAGATAGTGGCCTGGCAGAGATTTGAACCAAGATCCCCAGAGCTAACCACTAAGCTGCTTTTTCTTATATTATGGCATTGTAAGTAATACTATGTTGCTATGTGTCGTTTATCAGAATAAACAGCTACTATCCATGCAGGATACATGTTGATGCTATTAGAGAAGTCATTGTTTTAAAGCAAACAAAACTGGTGTTAAAATATATTTTCATGCATGCATTTGTTTTCATCTTAATAGATTTTAAGATATTTGCCTGTAATTGACACCCAGGATTTTTTTTAGTATGGGTATTAAATTCCTATAATGCTGATGCTCTTCATTCTACTCCTATTATTTGCTCATTAAAAGGTAGATACAAATGTGTACTTTGTTTTCTTTTCACAGTTTGCCATGAATCCTTTTTATGAAGCAAACACTCCCGTTCGATCTACTGCTTTTGATCGTAAAATACAGTTCCTTGGCAAGAAACATCTATTAAGCTAAATGAAGCAGTCACATTGAACTGATCAAGCTTGATATTTATTCCATTATGGACCAGAGTGCATCCTGCAAGAACTGCAACATACTATTCTTTTCTTCAATTGACAGAGGATCAACTCTTCGCTGGATTGCTTAAGAATATATGTATTATTACAAATGTACAAGAGACAAATTGAAAACCTTTTTTTTTTTTCCTTGCATCTTAGCTGCAGGTTACTTATACAACTCATTTGGCTGCAAGGAGTAATGCTGTGTAATATACCCAACAAGTTTGCCATTTAAAAGCTAACTTCAATTGTGATCTTTATTGCATATTTACATGTTCCAGCTTGGACCAATGCCAGCTCATAGCTGAGGGGCTGCTGAAAATCACTGTAGTAGTTAGTGCTGCTACAGTAATGGCCATGATTTTCTGGGTCCTATGCCACCATTCACAGAATGCCTTGTAATTATTATTATTTACTTTTTTTTTTTTGAATACAAGGTGTTCCATGATTAGATCAGGTAGAGACGAGGGGTAATGATATCATGATCTCCACTTCCTCTCCAGGCAGAGAACAGCTAATTGAATAAAAATACAAGGCATTCTCTCAATGGTGAGCAACTCCCCCTGTGGTCAATATACAGCAGGAAAGACTCTTGGGTCCAGATTCTGAAGATCACTACTATCACTCAAGAAGCACCAAATACTACCATGATTGTTGGATTCCCTAGTGGTCCCGCATGTATAAGAGATACAAACTTACATTAGTTCAAACTGGACTAATGTAGGTATCCCATAAAGATCATACCTGCTTTAACAGTTTATACAGTTGGCTTACATTTATGTTAAACTCATGTGAAATGTGTTTTTGCATTCTCTAAGTATGGTCACGCTAAAACCACACACAGCAGACCACTTTTACACCCGTGCTTTGTACAAAACAAATGCTTGTAACAGATGTATGTTTTTTGTGTTTTTTTTTTTAAGCAAAATATTTTGACTGGGACACCTTATTCAGTAATAAATTTGCAAAGTGGATGATGCTTTGTATGGTATTTATGGGGCACTTTGGTGTCTGTTTATGACACAGAGAATAGCTGCGATTCAACAGATCTCAGCTATTCTCTGGTCATTCACAGTTTATGACACTCAGGAGATCATGTCAGCCCTTCTCTGGAGATCTGTGTTCTCCCTCCAGATTCTCCAGCCCAGAGCTGGAGAATCGGAGGGACCGAAAACGAAGCAGAGATAATTTACCTCTGTTTAGTAAACTGATCTTTTACTGTAATCTCGTGAGATTATAGTAAAATGAGCCGTTTTTCAGAGTTTGGAGACAGTTCCCCCTTCGTTCGGAGAACTGCTTCATAAACTGCATTCACAGGAGAACTGTGTTCTCCGAGAACTGAGCAGCGATCTATTACCGCTGGTTCATACACAGGCACCTTTATATGAAATAGTCCATAGAATTTCAGTTATAAAGCAGAAGTCTCTAAAGGCAACTTATACAAAGTATGCTGGAATCTACAACACAGCCTTTGTTGTTCATGAAATTTAATTCACAAGTAAATCCCTCTACCTGTACAGTGTTAAGGTGGAAACCTGCTCCTATTATAGAGGAACCTCACCATAAAATTGCAACAATATCAGATCTAGAAATGTTTAGTAATCAGCAATCTACAGCTAGCTATAAATTATTACAGACACTTTGAATACTGTAAATCTTCTTTTCCTCATTCTTCCCATTTCATCTCCCTTCACTTTCTGGAATTTTGCCTAGAATTCTGAGTCTGCTTCATGGAATATGTGACAGGAACTTCCCAGGAGGCTTGTGTGAGGACCAGGGTTACATCACCTGTGCCTCACTCAACGAGGATGGAGAAAAAAACCCCCCAGTAAATTACAAGAAAAAGAAAGGGAAAAAAAAAAAGTTTTAAAGAATACAAAATTATTTCATATAACGCTGTAGAGCTATAGGCTGATGTGATTACCCGGTTCCCGCCAGGCCTATGGTCGCATGGCAGCTGCTAAAAAACCTTAACCATATTGTGTCCTTTCAGGCATGCGCAGTTTGCATGCCAGCAGAGCCGCGCAGCGACGCAATCTGTTACCGGCCATGTGCCTCGGACACGGCCGATGACAGATCTGTGTACCGGCCCCGTTGCCAGTACCATGTGACCAATCAGCAGGTCACATGACAGTTGTCTACAATGGATGGTTTCCTATCATGCCATCCATTGTATACAAGTGTGGCTAGCTGTGAATGGTCACAGCGATCACATGCACAAGCTGGGCCAATCACAGCCCAGCTGTGTCATGTGATAACTGTGATTTGGCCACAGCTAAAGAAAAAAAAAAATCCTGAATGAATCGATTTCATTCAGGTAAATGCTTGCTTATAGCAAAGTAATTCTTTGCTATAAGCAAATTGTGTAAAAAGAAAAAATATAGATCACTTCCCCAAAGTAGTACAACGTTACTATAGTAACAATATACTACTTTGGTCATAGTGAAATATGAAGAAAAAAAAAAATCTTGAAAAAAAACTGATCACCACCATGTCAGTTATATGAAAACACTGTAGTTATATATAAAAAAAAAAAAAGTGAAAATCCTTTTTTTTTTTTCTGAAAAATGACAAAAAAAATTACAACTTCAAAAAACTCCCCATGCCTCTTATGAAATAAGTCGGACTGTCTACTTTGCAAAAAGGGCTCATTTGGGGGATATCTGTACTGTTCTAATATTCTTGGACTTCAAGAAATTAGATTGGCTGTCAGTACTTCAGGATTGATTAATATTCAGATATATCCCATAGTTTGTGAACTCTATAACTTTCCTACAAACTAAAAAATACATCCTAATTTGCTTTATTTTCACCAAACACATTATAGTAGAATACATCTTGGCCTAAATTTACAAAGAACGATTATTTGCAAACTTTTAGAACAGAAACAAAGAAAAACGTGTTTTTTTTCAAACTTTTTGGGTTTTTTTTGTTAATTTAGCAAAAAATAACCCCAGTGGTGATTAAATACCACCAAAAGAAAGCTCTAGTTGTGTGAAGAAAATGATAAAATTTTAGTTTGGGTACAATGTTGTATGACCGCTCAATTGTCATTCAAAGTGTGAGAGCGCTGAAATCTGAAAAATGGCCTGGGCAGGAAGGGGGTAAAAGTGCCTGGTATGGAAACGGTTAAAGGATAAATTCACCTTTGGGAACATTTTCCCATAGCCAGAGCTGCATCCACCGCCCCCTCCCTCTGACAGATAGGTAGTATGGGAGAAGTTTCCCAGTACTGTCAAATTTGAAGCCGGCATGGCCATGTGGGCAGAGCTCTGTAAATGAGCGCCTACAAGTCCCGGCAGCCTTATTCCTTGCTGCATTAACCGATCCTCCAAAGCCTCTAATCTTTGGGCACTCCCAACAGTATTGCATGCAAATGCCCTTGCAAAGTGTATAGCTTATTTGCGTATAGTAAATCAACTCTAATGACACCAAGCCAAAACCAGACAAGACTGGTTTAAAAATAAATAAATGTCCTAGAATGGTCAAGCCAGAACCCAGATTTCATAGAAATACATTTGTAGCTGAATGTTAAAAATGATGTATACTCTATCCCCATGGAAACCAAGGAAGCTTAAGCAGTTTTTACGGTTATCAGTCCTTGATGTGGTGGCTGAATTAGTTTTCTTTTCTCAGCCGGTACAGAAAATAGTCACAAAAAGAAAAAGCATGCAGCGCTAAAGTATTGAGATTACCTCGCAATGCAATATGACAACCTCAGTGGAGATAAATGCAGCTAGCATATAAGTACTGGTGGGTACAACCCGTACTGGAACACACTCTTAGTCAAAATAAGGTGTACATGGTGACATTGGTGTCAAAGTCAATATATCAATGGAGTAACATAAGGAAATCTGACTTTTGTGGTAGGAAGTGTGGCTGTAGAATGCACTAACCAGATAGCGCATTGGAGTAAAATGACCTACTCCTGGTCACTGGATAAGGAACTCTGCCGGAGTGTTGGTCGTCTCTGCCACAGTCACCAGAATCATCTGTATCGATAAACGCTCATCCAATATGTTGTGGAATCCTTTCTGACAGCAACCTCCAGGTGGTAGGTCAAATAGCATCTCCCTCCATCTTGAGGGAGATGCTATTTGACCTACCACCACTGTCCACACCTTGATACGGCCGGCCATTCTTATACCTATCTGGAATTGTGAATTATATCATGTAAGTGCTTCGTTTGTTTTTACACCTAATAAAAGCTACTACACTATCGGAGGCCTCTCTTTTTGGGTTTATTTCCGAGCCTTCAAGGTGACTCCTGTCCTATGAGTGTGCACTGCACCCCCTGGAGGTTGCTGTCAGAAAGGATTCCACAACATATTGGATGAGCGTTTATCGATACAGATGATTCTGGTGACTGTGGCAGAGACGACCAACACTCCGGCAGAGTTCCTTATCCAGTGACCAGGAGTAGGTCATTTTACTCCAATGCACTCCATCTGGTTAGTGCATTCTACAGCCACACTTTCTACCACAAAAGTCACAGATTTCCTTATGTTACTCCATTGATATATTGACTTTGACACCAATGTCACCATGTACACCTTATTTTGACTAAGAGTGTGTTCCAGTACGGGTTGTACACACCAGTACTTATATGCTAGCTGCATTTATCTCCATTGAGGTTGTCATATTGCATTGCGAGGTAATCTCAATACTTTAGCGCTGCATGCTTTTTCTTTTTGTGACTGTTATCTTATGAGGCGTTTTGAGGTTTGCCTTTCATGCCAGCTGCTTTATATCCTGTTCTTATATCATCCAGCGCTCGTTTTACCCCCTTTTGTTTATTTAGGTACAGAAAATACCCAGTGAGATTTCCACAAAAAAAAATGCGGTCACCTCAACTAAGGATTAGTAAGGTGCAATGTATTACATTTTTGTTGCTGGACTTAGATACTCTTTATTGAGTGAAAAAAATATTTAATCCATTGTAATTTAATTATGTATGTCAGTAGTGCACGAAAACATCTAAGGGGGTGTTATTGTGTTACAAAAACACTATGCAATCCTTTTAAGATAAAAAAAGAACACACAAAAAAAAAAACAAACCATAGTTATGCTTTATATTAAATGTTAAATATTTAGTGCTTTTATTGTTAGCATCTTGGGAACTGTATAATCAGCAGTGGTGAAGGTAATCAGAACAATTGATTTGACAAAATCACACATAATTCAAAAGTTATTCTCAAAACTGAAAAAAAAAAAAAAAAAAAACATATATAGCAAATCACTGAATACAATCTTCACATCCACAGCTTCCACATTTATAGGATTAGGACCCTAAGCTAGCAGCTCATTTCCATTAGAAAGTACAGCCAAAAGTACCTGTTCTATTAAAAATGCTAAATATCTTTAAATTAGCAAGAAAGTCAAATCTGTAAACCAATGGAATGCAGACTTTCATAAAAATATATCCAAACATTTATTTGTTAAACACTTTCTCAAGTAGTGCTTTTACACATTCAAGTTATTATTAATTCATCTTACATTTGTTACACAGATAAGTTTGGCTATTTTTCCTTTTTCTGCATAATACAATACTACAATAGGCTTCAACAGGCTCAATTGACTAGGCTATAATTATAATGTGTTATTACTACAACTATTATTTTTCAGGCTTGGGGCCTTTAGCTCTCATAGGCTCTCTTTGCCAAAATTAATGGTCATAATGTCATAGAATAGTCATAGCTTAGTGAATGTGACATAAAATTTGAGGTATTTTACACATTACTTTTTTGCCTGACATTAAGATTTTAATTTTCATTCTTCATTTGTAAATTTCCACTGCAGATCATAAACTAACTAGTTGCTGTGGAGCAGTCCTTATTGAGGGACATTTTTATTAGGCCCAATGTGTCTACAGATTAAAAAGTCAATTTAAATAAATTTTAGAAAAAAAAAACCCACAATACAGGTCTTTCCGACTGAAAGAATGTTCCTAATTCTATCATTATTCCCAATATCTGCCCAATAATATATTAATAGCAAGTAGGAATCATGTTTTTAATTAAAGTGAAAACTCTAGTAAAACATACATATATTTTTTTTTTTTTAATTTGGACAGAGTGGGGGAAGCTGATAAACTCTGTCCCTATTTGGCAGATTCTCCTTACTTCCTATTGCGATTGACAGGCATTACCAAGACAAAGTAAGAAAACACTCTCAAGCCAAGCAAAAAGACAACAACAAGGTTCTAATCCTTCTCCAAGTAAAAAAAAAAAAAAGTAAGAATATGTTTGTAGATGTCAAGCTTTAGAAACAACCATTTTCTTTGCTAATGTTCAAAGAAATTGCTGCCAACTATGAAACATTTAAATTATAAATGACTTGCTATAGCTTAATCTTATGAACAAAAACTGTACCTGAAAGAACAAATTATTCCCCAACTGGGCTGTGCTGCCATCTTACACAGCAGAGCAAAAGGGCAAACCAGGCTGCCAATCACAGTTCACACACCATAAGACACCACTGGCCTTCTTTTTTCAGTACGCTCTATGGGGCAGTAAACATGTCAGCATCCTTAGGGAAGTAGTAAGACATGAGGGTTTAACTGAATTTTGACATAAAGTCAATAATTTACATAAATCTGTAATAATCCTGCGGAATACAATTAGGGTGCATATTGTGGGAAAATAGGGACAGGCCTAAACAGTTGGTGGTACAGATTATGAAAGTCCCATCATGTACATGTGTTTGGGTAATGTTAAAAATAAAATTATAGCAGGGGAACACAGAAAAACAAAGTTAAAGGGATTAGCCTATGCAAGGCAAAGCATCAGATTTGCATAAACCTCCACCTTCCGAGTTGCTAACAGGTACCTCTTCTCTATTTGCCCACAAGATCAATGAGACGATGACCTGTGTAACCTTTACGTTGTTCTGGTCATTGCTTACAAGAACGTTTCCTCTGTTCCTCTATGAACATCATTGGTACTGAATTGGCCATTCAGTCACTGCATAAAGAAAGGGGAAATCACACAATTCCTTTACCTTAAAATGGTATTTTTCTTTCTCAACTCCGGGTGGCCAATCCGAGTAGTGAGGAAGTAAAAGGGGAAGGTCACTGAAGAAAACCCATTTTGTCCTTCACTGACAAAGTTCAGGTTCATTGTAAAACTGGATGGAAAAATGCTTAGTTCTTTAGTAAACAATTTGATGACTATAATGATCTAGTAGGTAATCCCTTCCTGCTAGATTCATCCATGTTAGTGGAAATTTACAGGTTTGGTATGTGGCAGTTTATTATTCTTACAGATATGCTTGCTTCTAATTATGTGTTAAATTTTGCTTCTATTCATGTAGATTCTAGTAGCAGGCACCAGAGACCTCATCAGATAGAATAGGCTACACTATATGCCAGGGTAATTGTGAAGAAAGGAGTAAAGAGAAAAAAAAAAAAACCCCCCCACAAAACTTCATGTTCTCACAGTTGCTGAGAGCTATTCTAAACTGAATCATTCAATTCATTTGGATGTAACCTTTTTTGAAAATAAGGCCTTGTTCAAAGGTTAACGTTGTAAACCCACTGTTAATAATTAAACCACACTGGTACTATAAGATTTTGTTTATAAGGACCAAATTATATTCGAGTATAAGCAATTTTATACACTGAGGCATGAATATACTCTCAAAAAGGCTCTCCCCTGAGGACCCATGCTTTAACTCCTGTACATCCACCCAGCACATGCACAGTGGCAAAAGGGTGGGCTTTAACACCCATGCACTGCAAATATCCGTCATTGGGTGGCTGATGTTTATGTCTGAGAGTATGCTCACAGCACAAAGACCGAGCTATCAAAGACAGCTCTCAGTCAGAACTAAAGATCAGTAGCTGGCAGGACTAGCTTCCGCCACCCCCCCTCGGGCATTCTGAACTGCTTAAAAAGGGATACCAGGTCAGGCAGGAAGGGCTTAAACAGCATCCTGTAATGTTAAGGGAAAAGCCAATCATTTATTATATCTGAAGGCCAGAAGATTCATTTTCATGCCTATTAATCAGAGGTGAAAAAAGTATTTGCTGAAGTATTATGTGTATATAAAAGAGGTACCTAACTTCCCAACAGTGTTGTTTAATCGTCAACAGAAGATAGCAGTTTCACAAGCTCAGGAAATTACAAAGACCAAGATACAGTGGTCCCAAGTCACCCCCCAAAAAGAAAATACTTTTTTTTTTTTTTTTAAATATAGCTCATTGCTTGTTCATAAATTAAATTTCATACGCTAACAGACACTAAACAGAACATGGCTCAAAAATATTCATTCTGCTCATCCCTGCATTATAGGCAAGGGTATATTGTTGTGCATATTCATGATTTCTCATCCATGGAAGGGCCAGACAAATTCCAGAAGCCTGGTAGCCAATAAACTTGTGCAACTGGTACTTTACAGCCTTTGAGCTCTCAAAGAAGTGCATGGTAATTGGCTCCCTACAAATTCTGCTAGACTGTACTGGCTAGGGATTCTTATTTCTATAGTGTCTACACCCAATTTTAGTTATTAAATGGAGAAGGAAAAAAGAAAAAATAGTCTCAAGTACAAATAACAGTACTAAATGCAATAACAAATAAGAGAAAAAAAACACCGATTATCACAGATCAAAAGTGAAAGCAATAACAGTGAAAGATACCAACTTTAAATGTCATCAGTTATTGGACTCTGGATTTATCCAATCAATTGTGACTGGGCACAGTCCAAAAGGAAATAGTCACAAACATAATTAATATATGTATTATCTCTTCTCATTTTTGTCATCTATGTAATCAAAGCCATACAGCATGAAGTTTTAATTTATAAAGTCTTCCGCTATATTTCAGTATAGTAAATTGTTAGTTTTAATAAGCACATTTACCAAGGAAACAGTACGCACTGTGTGTGGTACATATCATGGCACCACAAGGGTAAAGTCTTTGTAAGGTCTATGGCTTCTCCATAGTGAAGCTTCATTAAAACAATGACTAATCACTTGTTCTTTTCCAGTGAAGCAATCCTGGCCTACTGATGTGTACATAGTAGACCTGTATTGTGAAAAAGCCAAGCTCACACTGAAGGTGTTGATAGCAGACTTTCCATAAATCTAAAAGTCAACAGCAGGTTGAACTAGACTTTGGCTTTCTATGTAGATTCACTGTATCATTATGGATCAGCTGATCTGTTCGATCTTCAATAGCCAAAACTCTTCGGACAGCTTCTTCAAATGCTGCTGACACATTAGTGGCATCCTTAGCACTTGTCTCAAAATAGGGATGGTTCCCATTGTCTCTGCACCAAGTCTCAGCTTCTTCTGTTGAGACTTGACGTTCACTGATGTCTACTTTGTTTCCCAAAATCACAAATGGAAAATGTTCTGGGTCTTTAACATCCGCATAGTAGACAAATTCTTTCTTCCAGTTGTTTAGGTTTTGAAAACTCTGAGAGTCATCAACACTGAATGTCAACAGGCAACAGTCAGATCCCCTATAGAATGGGGTCCTCAGGCTCCTGAAACGTTCTTGGCCCGCGGTATCCCATATTTGCATGGTCACTGAATGATTGTCCACCTCCAGTTCTTTATTCAAGAACTCAACTCCTATAGTATGAAATAACTGGGTGTCAAATTTGTTGGTAACGTATCGATTCATGAGAGAACTCTTCCCGACTCCACCATCTCCCAAAAGGATTACTTTCAGCAAAGACGACTTGCCTGCCATTATTATAAAGAAAAGTCTTCAATTTATATTCTGAAAAAGAGAAAATATTATTGAGAAAATGCTTTGTATATAAATTAAGACATTTATGTATTAATAGCCGTAGAGAAACAACTACAGACATTGGCAGGTTGTAGTAAGTCAAAGCAACTAATTCATTTTCAATGCAATCTCACACGTGTTAACATTTTAATGTAACCTAATAAAATCTTAATCACAGAGTACAGGGTTTGTATTCACAGACTATGGGTTATATGCAGGCTACCTTCAGGTGATTAGAAACTGGCAACAAACCTGCTAGGGCCACCCATAGTGCGCACTCAAATAACCCCACCCAATCTGAGATTCCAGTTTTCTGCTAGTGTCTTTAGGTGATATTTTTTCTTTTTTCACTTCTAGCACTATCTGATTGCTTAGTGCCCTGAGCTATCTAGCAGTTTTCAGATCTGTACACCTTGGTGTGACTTTGGGATGTATCTGGACACCAGTTTGGGGGTCTGGCCTTTAGTGTAGTGCAGTGTGTGTAGTTATCCTCAGGGTGCCATACAGGTCCAGGGCCTAGGTCCATTTCTATGGTTTCCACACCCTGAAGACCCTTTGGGAGGGGGTATCCCCACCTTCTACAAGCAAAACCTGGACCCCTAGTAGGCCAAGTGTCATAGATAAAGTAAGACAGGGTTTCCCTGTAGGTCAACACCAATTCCTGGCTTTTAATAGAATATTCCTCAGTGCATAGCTCACAATGTGGTTTTATAGGCAGAGGAAAGGGCAGTTATTCACGTTAATGTGGTGCTCCTATTAGACTTGTCTCCAACAATTTTCAGGTGCAAGCAATTTAACCGCCTCCAGCCCACCATAGAAGGTAATGACAGCGCAAGGCGGTTCTCTCATTCTGGGAGGACATCATATGATGTCCTCCCACTATAACCGCGCATGCGCAGCTCTGGGGGCACGCAGCGAGACAATCAGTGGTGCGGACACAACGGATCACTGATCAACGGAAGGGGCCAAAGATGTCGGCTCGGTCATCTGATCAGCTGTGTCCAATCACAGCTGATCGCATGTAAATAAGGAAATGTCGATTATCGGCATTTCTCACCTCACAAGCTGTCACGCTGACAGCTGGAGAGGAGATGAGAGCCGGTAATCGGCATTACTCAGAGGGGACATGTACACTGATCACCAGGGCACTGATGAGCAGTGTGCCTTGATGATCAGTGTAGCCCCAGCAGTGCCACCTGCCAGTGCCCATCAATGCCACCTGCCAGTGCCCATCAATGCCACCTATCAATGCACATCAATGCCACATATCATTACCCATCTGAGCTGCCTTTCAGTGTCACCTATCAGTGCCACCTATCAATGCCAGTCAGTGCCACCTAACAGTGCTGCCAATCAGTGCCACCTTTCAGTACCCGTCAGTGCAAACCAACAGTGCCAGTCAGTGCCACCTAACTGCTGCCAGTCAGTGCTTCTCAGTGATGCCTGTCAATGCCCATCAGTGCCACCTACCAGTGTCTAATCAGTGCCCATCAGTACCACCTATTAGTGCAGCCTATCAATGCCCATCAGTGCAGCCTCATTAGCGCACATCAGTGAAGGAGAAAAATCACTTCTTTACAAAATATTGTAACAAAAAACAAAGAAAAAAACTTTTTTTTCCCCAAAAATTTCAGTGGTTTTTGGTTTGTTTAGCGAAAAATAAAAAAACCCAGAGGTGATTAAATACCACCAAAAGAAAGCTCTGCCTCAAAAAAATGATAAAAATTTCATATGGGTACAGTGCTGCATGACTGCGCAATTGTCAAAGTGTGACAGTGCTGAAAGCTGAAAATTGGCCTGGGCAGGAAGGGGGTATAAGTGCCCTGTAGGCAAGTGGTTAATCTGTCTACACTTCTCCTGTCTGTCTAGACTCAGTACATTGCTGTACTCCTCCTGCAATCCATTGTTAAGTCATAGCCACATGAACAAGCAAAGCCTCATCCATTACACGCGCTATTCTATGAGAACCCCATTGGGGATCCCTCACTTTGCAATGGCAGATTGCAGAAGCAAAAGAACTAGGATAAAAAGGGACAAAGACCATGCATTCTGCAGGCGACCTACAGGAAACTCAGAAACACAGCCCTTGGTAGAGACTACAAGGGGCAGTACCTATATACTTTAGCAGGCATGGTCCACCCTTGCCACGATCCATAACTCAGTTCACACAACTAGCATTTTCAAAAAGCTAGCCTAGGAGGAGATTCTGTCTTTTTGCTAGTTTCCAATCCTCCAGAGGTGGAAGCATAACCCTATTGTCTTGGTGTCCTGAGATGTATGATAAAGAAACTAAAATTATAGATGATCCGGAGATCTGCAGTTTGCCCTCTCCTCTCCCAAAGCAGGAAGCTGGCTTCCAAAGTTTACACGTGAAGATCGTTGAATGAGGGTAACATATTTAGGAGTTATGGATATTACTTTCACCTCAAACAGATATATACAAATATTCAACTGGAGTTCACTACCTATTGATTGTGGCTATGCCAGAGCACCAAGGCGGGGAATAAGTCTGGTCTGGAGTGTGACATTTTTTTTATTATTTTGGAGAATAGGCAATGGAGGCATATGCAATTTAATGATACAAAAAGGTGCACCTGTCCTTAAATAGCTTGCAATTCTTTAAATGTATATATAATTTAATCATTTGGGAAGAGATCCATAAAAAATGTTACAAAATCATATTTAGAAAATAAATGCACTGATTTTCCAGGGAAATAACCTGTTTTGCTTCCAATCTGATACAGTCTATGTAAAGGGATTCCCCTACCCTTACAAAAAAGGGTAACAATTTTGAAGCTTATGTGTAATAATTCTGATCATATTAAAGTATGTCCAGCAACTATATATTTTTCTCACTGGTCAGAATACTTCAAGAACCTGCACAGAGTACAGAAAAAAGGTTCAGGAACAGTTCAAGAACCAGGTTTGCACAGTTGCCAAAAGCTACATAAAACCACAACTGCTCTTTTTGGGTGGACAAAATACACAACTGCAGACATGAAGACAAAAGGTGCAGTCCACAAAGCTAAAGACACCAGGATAAAGATTCTTAATTAAAAAGTGCAATAACTGTAAAGGAAAACTGAAAATGAGATTCACAGGAACAAAAAAAAAAAAAAGTCATCAGCTTGTGTTAAAGCTGTGAAAATTAAAGTGTTGCTATAGCTGGAGAAGGTTTGCCTATAGATAACCTTTAAAGTGGAAGTCCCCTCTATTTCTCAAGCCAGCCATAGATGGAGCGATTTTCTTTTCTGTAACCATAGGGAATAAAAATAAATATCGCTCAATTCCCCCATCAACACTCGCAGGGCCTTGGTGTTCTCCTGGGGAGGGGGGGCCATCACCACCAGGAGAACACAGTGATTACTGCTAGAGGCTATAATAGCCACTAGCAATAACCACATGTAAAATCTGAAAGTCTGGTTGTACGATCGATCAACATTCAACCTGCCCATACACGTTTTGAACTGTATTGCTGGCTTAACTACGCTTAAATCTGCTCCCATTCTCCTTCTAAACCCTGTTAAAGGAAGATGTGTATACTTATTCTGAGAGTGATACAGTCTGGTCATATGATCAGCTGTCAGTGGT
The DNA here is from genome assembly GCF_062004578.1 of Staurois parvus. Classification (NCBI taxonomy): domain Eukaryota; kingdom Metazoa; phylum Chordata; class Amphibia; order Anura; family Ranidae; genus Staurois; species Staurois parvus. The sequence goes on from NW_028318492.1 coordinate 2,766,601, forward strand.
GGAGTCAATGTAGAGGAGGGACAGCCGACAACAGAAGCCCCATAGTAAGCCTATGGGTGACTTCCAGGCACTGCAGCCACTGCGGAGATCACTTTACAAGAGACCACTGACAGTGTAGATAGAATAGGGTTTTAAAAGGGGGGGGGGTGGGAACAGATTTAAGCTTAGTTAGGAATAGGCTGAACTTCCACTTTATGTCTATGCACTACTACTGCAGCATCCATTAGAGTCAGATGTTTACCCCAAATTCAGCCTAGATTGACATATTCAGAATAAATCCTTTCATAAATTTTTTTTTTCAGACCAGTGAAGACAATGCATGTCAGTATAAGGCCCACTTACCCAAGTAATATGTACATGGTAATGAATAATGCACTGAAGTCAAGTAAAGGAATGAAGTAATCAGTCAGGATGCGTGCCTTCTTCTTTCACTTCCTGTCATCACTCAGTAGCTGAAAGAAACAAAAAAGATCATGATTTTCTAACCTCATTGCATACTGTGTGTTAACACTGAACTTCAAGAAAATTAAAAATATCTTTCCTTGCAGTGGTGCTCCAGGGCGTTACATTTTTGTTTTTTCCCCAGGGTACTTGTAAAAAGGTTTTACCTACATTATCCCCCAATCCTCCAACAGCCATTGCACACCTTTGTGTCCTCACTTACAATGCTGGAGTACTGGTCTTGCATCGTGTTTGATCATGTCAGATCTGTAATTGCCAGTGGGAGCAAGGTTTTTTAAAAAAAAAGTGCTCTTAACAGGTATCTTAGGCAAATTTGAGCTTTTAACCATTGCAGTACAGGAGAGCCCCATTGCAAAAGGTAGATTTTTCATTTCCCCGGAGTTCAAAGCAAACTGCAACCCTCAGGAATCTAAAACAATTTCTCCCCCTTGAAGGGCAAAGCAAGTAAAATAGTAGCAAGAATAAATAGGCAATAAAAAGGGACAGCTATCCTGTAGATATGCTGCAGTTCAAAGTGCGTAAATTAAGTCACCAAGATTGAAATCGGGATGGCACTTGGCATGCATTAGAATACACTTCAAACACTCTTGCCGTCTGTGGCCTTAAGCAGGACTCTCGGGGTAAAAAAAAAAAAAAAAAAGAAAAAAAATATAAACTAAATATAAAACTGCTTCCATCTCCACCAATCTATGTTCTAGACAGCATCCATTCCCCTACGGTGGCCCTGGAATCTGACAATCAGTACATGCATACTTCTCTGGACCACCCGCCAGCAATTAAATGTGACAATGCTCAGGCCCAGTGATTAGGTGCTCAGAAACCGAGACCTGCATCTGGGAGCAAACAGATCAAAACCGAGTGGCAGCAGGGATCACAGCAGCACCAAGGGTAGGTACAGGTCTGCTTTAAGTTCATTGCACAGGCCCTGATTATTGAAAAGAAATAAAATCTCAAATCAAAACATGTTTTGTTTTACTGTAAATACAGATTTTTTTTTAGTAACTACCCTAAAATGGATCTTTAGTGGATCAAAGGTCAACGTCTTTTCCAGAATGTGCACCTCTACTTTCAATACTTGCCAAGAGTTGTTAAGTCTTCACACAAAAGAGAAAACATGGCACCTTTTGAAGCTGGTGACTCACTTTCTTAGGATTTAGCAATAACATGCTGCTGAATCATGGGAAGTCATCATAAAGGTTTTAGATCGGTTATTTGTCGACAATTCGCTGCCAATAATTACATTCATTAGCTATGTTGTTCAGGGGATCAGATTGTACACACTTTGAGTTATTACTTTAACATTTATACCTTGCCATTCAGATTTGTATTTGCTTGCAGTTACATATTTCAATTCATTGAACTTCATACATGCTCCCTGTAGTGGTCATCTTAGTGCCATGTAAATGTTATCATTCCTGTTAAAAAGGACTGTGGATTTACAGTCAACCCTAATTCACACATGTTGTAGTTTTTACCTAATTGAAGACCTGACCTTTTCTGGCACTTTTTGTATTGTATGTAAAAATCAGTATTTTTTGCTAGAAAATTACTTTAAAAAAAAAAAAAAAAAAAAAGTTTGGGGGTTTTAACATCTTCCCGCCCAGCCTTTAGCAGATTGACAGCAGCGCAGCAGTGCGATCTGTCACAGGCTGTGTCCACGGGACACAGCCAATAACATATCACTACACCGGCCCGTTGCCAGTGTCATGTGACCAATCTGGTCAAGGCAGTCACATGATACAGACAGGGCCGATCACTGCCCATCTGTATTATGTGATCAGCTCTACCCAATCACAGCTAATCACAACAAAAGGCTGAATGAATCAGTTTCATTCAGAAAAAATGACTGCAAATATCAATGAAATACACTGGTATTAGCAATCCTAAAAAAAAAAAAAAAAATCCTGATCACTTGCCCAGAGTAGTTTAATGTTACTTACTGCTTTGGTCACAGTGTGCTGAAAAATAAAATGGTGGAAAAAAAAGTAAAAAATAAAAAAATACAAACATTTGAAAAAAAATACAAAAATTCAATTATTATTTTTACTAAAGAAATGTAGCAGAATACATTTTGCCCTAAATTTATGAAGAAATGTTATTTATTTGCAAAATTATATAAACAGAAACAAAGAAAAGTGCGTGTTTTTGTCAAAAGTTTCAGGTGGTTTTTGTTTTATTTAGCAAAAAAAAAACTCAGTGGTAATTAAATATCACCAAAAGAAAGCTCTATTTGTGTGAAAAAAATTATAAAAATTTCATATGGGTACAGTGTTACATGACCGCGCAATTGTCAAAGTGCGAAAGCACTGAAAGCTGAAAATTGGCCTGGGCAGGAAGAAGGTATACTGTAAGTGCCCAGTACTGAAGTGGTTAATGTACAGGTCTAAAATAGTGGGTACTGCAATTTTTTATGTCACACAGTATTTGAACAGCGGTTTTTCAAAACACAATTAAAAAAAAATATTATATATATATATATACACACACATACACATACAGTCATGGCCGAAATTGTTGGCACCCTTGATATTTTTCCTGAAAATCAAGTATTTCACACAAAAAAGGTATTGCATTAACACATGTTTTGCTATACACATGTTTATTCCCTTTGTATGTATTGGAACAAATATAAAACAGAGGCAGAAAAGCAAATATGACATAATGTCACACAAAACCCCAAAAATGGGCTGGACAAAAGTATTGGCACCCTTAACTTAATATTTGGTTGCACACCCTTTGGAAAACATAACTGAAATCAGTCGCTTCCTATAACCATCAATAAGCTTCTGACACCTCTCACCCGGAATTTTGGACCACTCTTCCTTTGCAAACAGCTCCAGGTCTCTCTTATTGGAAGGACACCTTTTCCCAACAGCAATTTTAAGATCTCTCCACAGGTGTTCAATGGGATTTAGATCTGGGCTCATTGCTGGCCACTTCAGAACTCTCCAGCGCTTCTTTGCCATCCATTTCTGAGTGCTTTTTGACGTATGTTTGGGGTCATTGTCCTGCTGGAAGACCCAGGATCTTGGACGCAAACCCAGCTTTCTGACACTGGGCCCTACAGTGCGACCCAAAATCCTTTGGTAATCCTCAGATTTCATGATGCCTTGCACACAGTCAAGGCACCCAGTGCCAGAGGCAGCAAAACAACCCCAAAACATCATTGAACCTCCACCATATTTTACCGTAGGTACTGTGTTTTGTTCTTTGTAGGCCTCATTCCGTTTTCGGTAAACAGTAGAATGATGTGCTTTACCGAAAAGCTCTATCTTGGTCTCATCTGTCCACAAGACGTTTTCCCAGAAGGCTTTTGGCTTACTCAAGTACATTTTGGCAAACTGTAGTCTTGCTTTTTTATGTCTCTGTGTCAGCAGTGGGGTCCTCCTGGGTCTCCTGCCATAGCGTTTCATTTCATTTAAATGTCGACGGATAGTTCGCGCTGACACTGATGCTCCCTGAGCCTGCAGGACAGCTTGAATGTCTTTGGAACATGTTTGGGGCTGCTTATCCACCATCCGGACTATTCTGCGTTGCAATCTTTCATCAATTTTCCTCATCCGTCCACGACCAGGGAGATTAGCTACAGTGCCATGGGTTGCAAACTTCTTGATAATGTTGCGCACTGTGGACAAAGGCAAATCTAGTTCTCTGGAGATGGACTTGTAACCTTGAGATTGTTGATATTTTGCCACAATTTTGGTTCTCAGGTCCTCAGACAGTTCTCGTCTCCTCTTTCTGTTGTCCATGCTTAGTGTGGCACAGACAGACACACAATGCAAAGGTTAAGTGAACGTCTCTCCTTTTTATCTGCTTTCAGGTGTGATTTCTATATTGCCCACACCTGTTACTTGCCCCAGGTGAGTTTACAGGAGCATCACATGCTTGTAACATTCTTATTTATCCGCAGTTGTGAAAGGGTGCCAATACTTTTGTCCAGCCCATTTTTGGAGGTTTGTGTGACATTATGTCGAATTTGCTTTCTTTCCTCCCTTTTTTTGTTTTGTCCCAATACACACAAAGGGAATAAACATGTGTATAGCAAAACATGTGTTAATGCAATACGTTTCGTGAGAAATACATGATTTCCTGGAGAAATATCAAGGGTGCCAACAATTTCGGCCATGACTGTATATATATATATATATATATACACATATATATACATATATATACACATATATACACACACACACACACACACACTTTAGCGAATGTTAATGCACACAAACACAATGTAATAACCAATTGTTTGGTAACTTATAAAAGCTGCCCTTAAAATCTTTGGATCATGCCAAGATCTGAAAGGATCTGATGCTTTTTTTCAAACCAGTAATGGTTTGTTTACAACCAGTGAACCCAGAAGTGACTAATACTTGTCGCTTCCAGTTTCTTAGACCATAGAGATGATCAGGGTCGTTCTGGTCCCCGATCAGCTCTATGGTCAGTCAGCGTAACCACTGGCTGCATTTTCGGGTCCCCTGGTGAGACAGGACAGCTTGGGAAGGTGGCAAAAGGCAGCGGGAGAGACGCCCTTCCGCTGCTTGTAAAAGTAATCCATTGTCTGAAAAAAATCATCAACCCGGTATACCACTGAAAGTTCTGCAACATAGAGCATGGAAAGTGGTTTAACACTAGTCTGAAATATATCACTTACAGTACTACAACACTTACATATGACAGCTGGGTGCCGAGGCCCACTATGTTGTTGCATATATGCTCAAGGCTGTGGTGAAGAGATTAAGCTTTTAATTAGGTATTACTAAGATTGATAAAAGTTTATTTTTTTTAATGAACCTGTGTCCAGATCATGCACACTAAAGTATTCACATATTCCAAACAAGCAGAAAAAGCACTCTAAAATGTGCCCTTATTCGTCTCTGTATTTAAAAGCATTGTGAAGAAATTAATTTTTTAATTAATTCATGACACAGGCACGGTGTTGGTCTATGGCAGGCCGTCAACCCCCTAATGTAAACCACTAGCAGATGTTTCTAAGCTGTAAGAAAGCAACCAAAACCTTACATTTATAGTCTTTGTTGTGATCTTTGGGAAGCGTCTCAAGTCTCACAAGGCTAAATGACTAAATGTGACATGGGCCTAAGAGTCACTAAATTTAAAAAAAAAACAAAAACAAAAAAACACAGCACTCACCTTACAAAACGTAACTGCGGATAGCTCTAATTTATACATCAACAGGTGAAGCTCACCTCTACTCCAGAAATAACATTCTAGTAACATAGCAATATGATCTGCAGCATCAAAGCATGTTAGAGATGCTGGAATCCATTCGGTCATGACTTTTATACCGAAAACTAATTGTTTTGCTTGTAGGGCTTGCAAAGGGAAGGCATTAGCATTTTGAAGACTTTAGTAGATCTCAGAAAAGTACAACTCATCTTTACTATACAACAGTGGTGCACCAAAATGAAAATTCGGGACCAAAACCAAAAATTTAGGATGCACTTGGCCAAATACAGAAAAAAAAAAAGCTATATATATATATAAAATTTTATTTTTTATAAATATACCTAGTAACGTAAAATAACATATTGAAAGTAACACAAAAATTGGACAGCAAACAAGATGAAATATAGACACACACACACACACACACACACACACACACACACAGACACACACACACACACGGGAAGAAGAAAAAAAACAAACAAAACAAACATTTGGCATTAAATCGCCACCCTTTTTTTCCCCCATTGGCCAAATGCCAATAACCCTATTTTCGGCCAATCATTTTTGGCAGACGATACATCGGTGGATCACTATTATACAATATTTGCACAAAATGTGCACATGCAGTGAGGTAGAGTTGAGCTGAGTTAATAAGGGAGTTGAGAATTTGTTTGCTTTTCACGTGTTCATATTTTTTTTTCAACCAAAATATATAATTGATCTAGACATCTGTAAAAAGACTAGTTTCCCTTTAAGTAATTTCGTCCAGCTGTACCTCCTGGCACAATACAGAGATGGCTTCTTTTTCTTCCTGTCTCAAGTGCAAAGTTTTAGATTTCAAGATGGAAAAAGATGGTGCACTACACCACTGCTTCAGTTAGCTACTGGCATGACACCATTCCTTTATTTTAGGTTCAAGAAGTTTTACTTGCTGTAATTAAAAAGAAAAAAAATATATATAATAATAATAATAATAATAATAATATGGTGCATGTAGTTACATAAAGCCTCTATTTACAACAAAGCGTTTTTCATGTAGGTGGAAACCATTATTAGTTCTGGGGTTTTCGGCAGTTTATGTTTCAGTGCAAGTAATGTTTTCAGTACAGCTTGGAAAACATACGTATTTTGGCTATGCTGGCCACAAAGCCAAATGGTAAGATGCTGAATGGAAATATTGAGGGTGTTTCCACATTGGCAAATCATTTTACATGGCCATCTGAAAAGAAGCACACAAGCGCAGTTGACATAGCAATGTTAGACTATAATTGCTCCAAGCTGCTTCAATGAGCATAGCAATCACCATATATCATGGTCACACACTTTACTTCCAAAGTCCCACAGACACAACTTAAGATATACCCATCAACAATATAAAATCACCTCCCTGTAGCAGCATGGGGTTGATTTACTAAAGGCAAATAGACTGAACACCATACAAGGTGCAGTTGCACTCTGCAAGTGCAATTGCTCCAGAGTTTTGTAAATGAGATAATGATTCACTTTGCAAGGAAAATTTAAATAAAGCACTTTTTCTTGCACATCATTGGATGATGGAAGTCAGTAGAGCTTCTGCTCATTTACTGAGCTCTGGAGCAACTGCTCTTGCAGAGTGCAATTGCACTTTGAAAAATACATAGTCTATTTGCCTTTAGTAAATCAACCCCTATGCGTGTTACTACTGCATTAACAGTAACCTGTGCCAACAGCCTCCATGTTTACAGGAATTCATTTGTCATATTATTGAACAGGTTTTACTACATCCCATAAAAGCAAGGTTTTAGTGCCATCAGAGTAATAATAAACACTTAGTCCATGCAAATGATTGAGCAATAAGATACTAGGTTAGCAAATACCGGAATAAAGCACGCTTCCTTGTGTGCATACAGCAATGTGAATGTTCAAATAACTTCAAAATCATTCCAAACCAGAAGTAACTTTTTTGTGGCCCTGTGCTAAACTGTGATTGCACCGCCTTCTGTTGTCTTTGTGAAGCCATTTTTGCCCTTGGCTCCTATATTTTGTATGTGCTCCAGCTAAGGGCTCGTTCACACTTGACTGTTTTACCAACTTGGTCTGGCGTTTGCAGAGCGTTTCTAACGTTCCGCAAAGGCCGCATGCGTGGTTTAGCGGTGGTTGCTAGGCGTTTGCCGAGCGTTAAAAACGCCCTACAAACGCCTATAATGAAGTTTGAATAATGTTACCGCTCCGCAAACAACCCGCAACCGCACCGCAAACGCCGGCCGGGCGTTTGCGGAGTGGCACCATAGACTAGAATAGGAGGCTTCAACACCTCCTGACTCGACCAGAGGCGTCCGTTTTGCTGCGCCGCTAACGCTCCCATTAGAACAGCACCATGTGCTGCAATGTGCAGAATTGTCCGAGGCATTTGGGAAGCGGTAAAAACGCTTCCCCAAACGCCTTTCTGCCACCTGCACACAACGCTAGTGTGAACGTAGCCTAAGCCACCTTATATTATACAGCAAACACACACTATAGCAAACCTCTGCATTTTTGATGTTCCAGCAATGAAAGCTCTGTGCTTTCTCTTGCCACTCCTGAGCCACAGGTGCCATCATCTGCACTCCGCACCATCCTCAAATTGGGTTCCCTCTCTCCCTCACTAAATAACCAAAAACGACAGAGTTTATAACTGAAGACAAACGTTTAAAGTGCAAATGTAAGGTCTGCATATGCGGCTGCCCACCCCCTGCTCACAGAACACTGCCTTAGCAGAAACCCCCCCCCCCCAAAAACACATTGAAGAACATGCTCCCTGGTTCCGGCTGCTTCCTGCCACTGGAGTCACTGGGATCTAGGAAAAGCTCAAATCCCAATTTTCACAAAAAAGGATTCTATTGCGCTGTAGACATGTTCTCGTGGGATTTGGGATCCTCAAAATTTCCCAAGCTCCTGCAAGAAAACCCACCAAAAACCTGGCAGTAAGGCAAGTCTAATTTACGATTCTCTTCCAAAGTAAGTTTTTCTTCCATAATACAGTGTTTTGGCCACAAGGGATTGGGGGGGGGGGGGGTAGCCACACAAGTGGACCTTGAATATTAGTGTAAAGTTTGCTTTAATAAAGAGCCTACCTACCCTACAGATAAGTATATTCCACAAAGTATCACGTTCAGCTGTAGCATCTCCAATGCAGAATACCAGTTGCTGTGCTCATGTTTCAACCATCACCTGAATGCAAGTTATGCATTTCTGGGTACCACTACTAGAAATATCCATAGAATTTAGGGGGTTTGCAGTTTTAGCATCAGAAACTGCTGTGTGACTGGGTCCTTCAGTGCAAAACATGGATTGCAGCCAGTGAAGCAGTGTAACAGAGGAGATCCCAGCATCCATATCACATTCACACCCTTCACTGAATGCTGTTTAGTGAGCATATCCTTCAAGGCATCAGACAAACAAAACACTGTCACACCCAGTTTCCAGGCAGAACCTACAAGGATAAACAGTCACAGCCCTGTTACAGGCAAGGGAGGAGGTGCTGGAGATCATACTAATTTTCACCAATATAATTACATGCTATGAACTAGCACGTTACTTGATTAGCCGTCCCTAGAATCGCAGCATTATCTGTACTGGATATATTCAGCTATGCTGATCACACAATGCTTTACCACCTTTGTCCAAACTATGATTTAGGGTGAAACTGTATAGCAAATTATTTAACTACTTTCTGGTAATACCACTTTTCTGTAAACACCATTTAAAAAAAAAAAAAAAACACAAAAAAAAAAAAAAAGGGAAGGAGTTTAACTCCTATGTCATGACCCATAGAGGAGCAGATATACAGAATTTTCTAACTAGTCCAGGTAGAATTTGTATTTTTAAAAATTAAAAAAGGATGGCATATAACTTTTAGGCCAACAGAATTTTTTTTTTTTTTGTACATCACCAGTGGCAGGGTCGCTAACTAAGATGCAACCAGTTTGTCCCTGTGGTATTACTCACTCTGTAGCTGAGGCAGCAAGCTGTTGCTCCTAGCGCCAACAATTGATTCAACAGTGTTCAGACTAGCGACAGAGCAGTATCTCGCTGCATCTGGGTATAGAGGGACCAATTCCATAGGAATAGACAGACAGCCTGTTTAGTGGTCACATTGCTGGCTATTTATCTGTAGTGGCAGAAGCACTCATTTGACATCAGGTTTACCATTTCACAACTGTTGAAATGTAATGTTTGCCTTTATTAGCTCAGCAATGCTGCAATGGCTTGTAAAGGAGGCACAGCCACCAAAAGTCATTGAAATAAATAGGAGAGGGGCTGCCATCTATGGCTAACAACCAGTTCATCTCAGTACAGCAGACTACATATAAACAGACTATAGAATGTCAATAGGAACAGAAATATGAAAACATTTATTGCCAACTTATTTTTGCAAGTGCATGCTCCAGTGCTGCCCTCCATATCCCTCATTTACTAAAGTCACTGGCCTGGAATAGTAAAAGGTATTGAAGCAGCTGATGTGCACATGCTTGCTGGCAGTCAGTGTCTCACCAAGATGGAAGATTATAGGTACAGCCTCAACAACCAGTCACCAATGGCAGCACCCATATTTCAGGCTTGTCAGATCCACTTTAAGTGGATGTTTGTTAAGAAAAGCCTTGTTGTAGTTCTGAACAGACTTGACCTTGGTTTAATGTTCATAGTAGATGAATTCTGCATGGAAACCCTCTAGCAGCCCTGGCTTAGCATAGTTGGATATGGTGTCAATTTCACTGAAATGCATACATTGTTGGGTAATGGTGTATATATGGTACTTCTGGAATAAGTATGCAAGATAAAGAATAGGCAGGAGCTATAAAAATGTGTTGTGATGTGTAGAGCAGAACAACTGTGGATTCAGTTACAGCCTGCAATGCCCACACACATTTAGCAGCAGTATTCTAATAAAGCACAGGCCATGGCCATAGCAATCCAATTCTTTATTTACTGGAAGCTAGAGAGCTGTGTATTATATTTCCAGGTATAGTTTTTTTTACAGATCTTAGTTTTACTGATAGTTTGTACATATATAAAATATTTATACTAGATAACATTACAAGAACACATTTTTAAAAAATGTAAAACGGATTCAAGTAAGAACATATTTTTTAAAAAAACGTAAACTGATTGCAGCACACACACAAGCATTTTTGAGACAGATCCCCAAAGTTGGAAAAAAAAAAAGTTACCACACTTACTGTATCAAGAGTTTACAATACAAAGTAAATGATCGTCTTTGTTCAGGTGCATAGATTGATACTGCATGCAGCCTCCATACAGCATATTGCATATGTAACAAAAGCATCCAGGAGATCGTTACTTTCACAAAATTCAGTTGATGTGCTGTGTGTTCTGCTTCCTGTACTGTCTGAATCACAAGACCGGTAGAGGAAGGAGATCGAGCAAGCTGCTACAGCTGACTTCTCTGAATGAGCACTGTTCCTGCTCAAACAGCAATCAACTCACAGAGCAGAATATTAAATCTCTTATTAAAGAAAAAAAAAATACTGGGTTGTGTTCAAGTTCAACCCTCACCCGATATTCGGTTGTGAGTAGTAATCATATGGGTGACGCCATGGCAGTAATGCTGCTACCATGGAAAATTTGCAGAAGTGCAAAAAGTAATTTCTGCCCTCAGAACTTCACAGTAGATTTCTGCATGTCCAAAAATGCAATGTGGCCAATTTGTTAAACTGGAACAAAATGAAAGTATTGATGTTGCCCTCAGTTCTAATCGGTTTGATATGACTACAGAAGAAAATTGCATTCACCAAGGACACTGCTGTTGAACCCTCTCTGAAAGCAGCCCTGTGCTATATGGTGTCCTTGTAATCCTCAGCAGACTTCCAAACACCACAGCCAGACTTTATTCAAAGTTTTGCACCCAAACAAATTGCATGAGCTTTATCTACACTCACAGGCCTCTTTATTATTAGGAACACCTATTCAATTTCTTGGCAAAACAAATGCTAAATCAGCCAATCACATGGCAGCAACTCGATACATTTAGGTATCTAGATGTGGTGAAGACTACTCGCTGGAGTTCAGAGAATCAGAATGGGGAAGAAAGGGGATTTAAGTGACTTTGAACATGGCATTGCTGTTGTTGCCAGACAAGCTGGTCTGAAAAAATCTCTTAGTGAGCAGCAGTTTTGTGGACAAAAATGCCTTGTTGATGTCAGAGGCGAATAGGCAAACTGGCTCAAGATGATAGAAAGGCAGCAGTAACTCAAATAACCCCTAGTTACAACTAAAGTATGCAGGATACCATCTCTGCACGCACAACACATCAAATCTTGAAGCAAATGGGCTACAGCAGCAGAAGAACACACCGGGTGCCACTCCTGTCAGCTAACAGGAAATGGAAGCAGCAATTACCACAGGAATTAAAACTGGAAAATAGCAGATTGGAAAAATGTTGCCTGGTCTGATGAGTCTCGATTTCAGCTGTGACATTCAGATGGTAGGGTCAGAATTTGGTGTAAACAACATTGATGGCTTCTGATGGCTACTTCCAGCAGAATAATGTACCATGTCACAAAGCTCAGATCATCTCAAACTGGTTTCTTGAACATGACAGTGAGTTCACTGTACTCCAATGACCTCCACAGTCACCAGATCTCAAGTCAATAGAGCACATTTGGGATGTGATGGAACTGGAGATTTGCATCATAGATTTGCAGCCAACAAATCAGCAGCAACTGTGCGATGCTATCAGGTCAATATGAACCAAAATCTCTGAGGAATGTCTCCAAAACACCTTGTTGAATCTATGCCATGAAGAATTAAGGCAGTTCTGAAGGCAAAAGGGGGTCCAACCTGATACTAGCAAGGTGTACCTAATAAAGTGGACGGTGAATGGATGTATAGGATCCAGACTTAAAAGAACATGCTACAGAGTAAACATTGAAATAACATGCAGGCATAGCAGACAAGCCATAGCTTACAACAAAAAATCCACAAGGGTTGATCTGTCTGTTGTGGAAGCATATCGTCGCAGATATTGAATTCTAAAGCTGGTTTGGCAGCATTCATTTAAATACTTTGTGAATTCCTATCTCAATTTCTTCTGCACCGAATCTGAAAATTCCTCAAACATACTGATGTTCATGCGTACGTGACACTTAATGTTTATTCCAAAATCAGTAGAGGCATGTGCTTCTTCTTACCAGAGAAATGATGCTGTGTGACAACACATGGATGTTCCTGGTACAGAGCTGCAATCTTACTATATCAATGAATAACTCACAACAATTAATGCCATTTTATACTAGCCATATGCCACCATGCCTTGCACCTCATTTTCATGGAAGAACCTGAAGATGAGTGCAATATTTGTCCACAGGCATGCAGCATAACATACGGTGTAATGATTTTCATGTGTGGCTGCACAAGGCAATATAAAATCTTTGCTTAGTATTTAAAAAGCGTTACTAAGCCCAGGACCCTGCATTCACTACACCCTGTTCCAAATTATTATGCAAATTCTATTTAAGTGTCACAAAGATTAAATATTTTGTTTTTTAGTTTAACTCATGGATGGCATTGTGTGTCAGGGCTCTTTTGATCACTGAAAACAATCTCGGACACCTGTGATAATTAGATTGGCCGGTGAGCCCAATTTAAGGAAAAACTACTAAAGGACGGTGTTCCACATTATTAAGCAGAGCACCATTTTCAAGCAATATGGGGAAGAAAAAGGATCTCTCTGCTGCCGAAAAGAGTGAAATAGTTCAATGCCTTGGACGAGGTATGAAAACATTAGATATTTCACAAAAACTTAAGCGTGATCATCGCACTATTAAGAGATTTGTGGCTGATTCAGAGCACAGATGGGTTCGTGCAGATAAAGGCACATTGAGGAAGATTTCTGCCAGATCCATGCATCGGATCAAGAGAGCAGCTGCTACAATACCATTACATAGCAGCAAACAGATATTTGAAGCTGCTGGTGCCTCTGGAGTCCCACGAACATCAAGGTGTAGAGTCCTCCAGAGTCTTGCAACTGTGCATAAACCTTCTATTCGGCCACCACTAACCAATACTCACAAGCAGAAACGGCGGCATTGGGCAGAAAAATACATGAAGACTAATTTTCAAACAGTCCTGTTCACTGATGAGTGCCGTGCAACCCTGGATGGTCCAGGTGGATGGAGTAGTGGATGGTTGGTGGGCAGCCACCCTGTTCCAACAAGGCTGTGACATCAGCAAGGCGGTGGTGGAGCCATGTTTTGGGCCGGAATCATGGGAACAGCGCTGGTCGGCCCCTTTAGGGTCCCCGAAGGTGTAAAGATGACCTCTGCAAAGTATGTGGAGGGTTATGACTGACCACTTTCTTCCCTGGTACAGAAGGAAGAACTATGCTTTCCATAATAAAATCATCTTCATGCATGACAATACACCATCTCATGCTGCAAAGAATACCTCTGCATCAATGGCTGTTAGGGGGATAAAAGGAGAGAAAGTCATGGTGTGGCCTCCATCCTCCCCTGACCTCAAACCTTTTGAGAACCTTTGGAGCATCCTCAAGCAAAAGATCTATGAGGGTGGGAGGCAGTTACACCCACATGGCATGGCTCAGCCCCACTCCCCGCTCACAGGATTTGACTGACATTAGTAGGAGCTGAGTCCTGAAGGAGAAGGGATAAAAAGGAGAGTGCCGCTGCAAACAGGCACAACGCTGGATTGAGAGAGGACTCAGGTAAGGAAGGGGGAATACAACTACTGGAACATTATTTACCTTAATGAGAGAATGCATTAGGGTAAAAAAAGGTTTTGACTTTAGGACCACTTTAATAACTTAGTACACCATTTCCATCCCAACACATAGACGTTCAACAGGAAGAATAAAAGAATGCACAGAACTCCTTTTTTTTAAATGCTTATGTGTATGACCTCAATGAAGGCAATAATCCTGCTGTGTACTACAAAATAACACTTCTCAGCCTGCAGCATTGTCCTTTGTGTATTGACGATCTGGAAAGATTGCACTTTTTTTTTCTTTTTACCATTCACACTGATCTCTCTAAATTCTCGAATCTCAATTTACTTTCCATTCTTAATCAAAATGCAGATAAAACTTTGGGTGTGAAATTCCCTCCCCCTAAATTTGATAGGTCTTATCAATATTATTAAGAGGATATTCCTTCCCACATTCCCTTATGTACTTCAAGCAGCACCCATTGTTGTGCCCTGAAGCCTTTTCAAAACGTATTGATTCCATTATATTTGGAAAAATATGTACCCTAGAATTGTCAAATCCTCTTTGCAAGTTGCTGTTGACAACGGTGGCCTAGCTGCCCCTAATTTTTATCATTCTTTTGTAGCATTTTAGCTTAAGTTTACAATTGGATATATTGTACTCCTTTTAGCCTCTCCATTGCTATACTGGCTGCCCTTTTGGGTTCTCCTTATGTCCTCAGAGATGGATTGTTATATTTCTTGATATCTGCCTGTGATAGGAAGTCCCTTTTGGAGATCTACTTTTTAGGACAGCTTATGGCAGGGTGTATTCTTTCACCTTTACAAACAGTCTCTCTCTGGAATGCTCTTTGGCAAAACCGCTTATTTAAGGAACTGTTCCTACACACCGACTGCATGCTGGACTTCTAAAGGTAGAACACATCTGTCACTGCAACTCCTTAACCGCCTTTGAGGTCTTACAGGCCCGCACAGATCTCTCCAATAAGTTCATACATCATCTACACTATATGACTGACTATACCATATTGGACTTATCCCACTCTCCCAGAGAGTGGGATAAAGATTGAATCTTTAGATCCTGTCCTTGTATTGCAGTCTTATGGGATTCACTCTATACTGCTCTGGAAACATAATTACAATTCTCTGGTCCCAGAACGCCCAAGGTATGTTTATTGGGCATCTTAAACGACTTTTTCCCTCTAACGTATGAGTATCATGTTCTGTTTGATCTTTTATCAGGCCAAGAAGGCTATTCTACTTAATTGGAAGAAACCCAACCCTCCGTCTCTACGACAAGGTCTGTCTGTTTGATTAGCGCAGACTTGCCTAATAACAAGGTTGTAAACGAGGGCAGAGCCTGTTCAAAGAAAAAATTTTTTTTTTTTTTTTAATTTGGAATCTCCCTAGACTCCCCCAAGCTGTCTTATTCGGAAGTTCCTAGATGCTAATACCCAATTGTTCCTATGTCGACAGTACTGCATGTGGTACCCAAGCAGGGAGCATACAATGTCATTTTTAGTTTGGCTGTAATAAACCCAGTATAGGATTAAAAGTATACATCAGAGAGATACAGACTTCGCTGTATATCAAGATACAGTTGAATTTGCAATGAGGTGGACTCCAGAACACCAATAAATAATCTGAAGGATTTCAGCAACACAGCAAGTATGCTTCAAACTTGCTGTATTCTAGAATGTTCCATATTGGTACACCAGTAACTACAACTAGACCGTTTGAGCATCCATACAACTTCTCAGCCAGTGAGCTCCACAAAAGGGTAGTGATGGACAAAACTAGTAATTGTATATACTTGGCTGTGTACCAACATGGAAATTTTGAATTAAAAACACATTTTAGGGTATACTTAGGTTGGTGCTATAGTCCATCCAAAATATAACACACCATACAACACATACCAGGTAAACACATTTTTAGGTCTCTGTCCTGTTTAAAATGGAATCACATTGGTTTAAATGTCAACTTTATACATCTTTGCAGTCTCTTCTCAATGAATAAGATCAATGCTATAATCTCTGCGGTGTATGAACTTCACTGACTACTGTTCAAAGGGAGGTCCTACACATACAAAGTGATGGCCACATTATAGTAAGTCCCATCACAAAAAAGGAATACTTTAAATCCTGTTAAAAATATCCCATCTAAGGGATAAATACAACCAAAAGATCAATATCTGACAAGCCATGGAACAGATGAGATGGAAAAGAAAAGTCATTCAATGTCAGAACAAATATAGGTAGCTAAGACACTGCTCTCTCCTGACATCCCTTGTACTCGGCATTGTGTCAACCTAGCCATCAACTGCTGTCTGCCGAACCAACGACACTTCCATTATGCACAAGAAATTGTGCTGAGATCAGAACAAATTACAAGGAGTGTTGCCATCTTTCTAGCCCGTGAAATGTATGCATCAATCAGGACTATGTTCCCTATATAACCCCCTGGCTCCCATTAGCTTCTCGCAGATCAAAACAAAGCCTATCTCTTCTGACAGAAGGCCCTCTACAGTCAGTAGAGATTTGCTTCCCTTAATCAGTGGAGAAACAAAGGCGAACCACAGTGTAATGGTCTAGTCTTACCTGTGCTTATGCAGCAGGAGAACAGGCATCATGACTAGCTAATGGTCTGCATTAATCCCTTAGACAAGTTCTTAACCGTGCTCTTCAAGTACCCCCAACAAGCCATGTTTTCTGTATTTCCATCACCTAGCAAAGGTACTTTAAACCAGTGTAATTGGTATTTATGACAGCCATTTTATCTAGGGCAGGGGTCTGCAACCTTTAAGACATAAAGAGCCACTTGGACCCGTTTCCGAGAGGGAAAAAAAGACTGGGAGCCGCAAAACCATTGCAACATTTAAAACAAATCCGACACTGCATATATTGCGAAAAGCGCTCTGGTCATGAAGGGGGTTTAAGGGCCCAGTAAGCAAAGGGTTAACCAGGGCCACAGTGTATCGTCATAATCACAATCATAGCCTTAGGTCAGTGGTGGGCAACCTTTTTTTTCAACTGAGCCAAATCTCGCCAAAACCACGATTGAAATTTATTTTGAGAGAAACATTTTTAAAACTGAAAATACATCCCCCATATAGTAATTCATCCCCCATAGTAATTCATCCCCCCTATAGTAATTCATCCCCCCTATAGTAATTCATCCCCCCTATAGTAATTCATCCCCCCTGTGTCAATTCACTTACCTTTGCTCCGCGCGTTCCTCTAGCTGTGTTCCCGCGCCGTTCTGGTCTTCAGGGCGGACTGTGAGAGGAGAGGAGTTCGTCACGCTGCCCCGCCTACATCCTGACAGCCAATGTTTGGAGGAGGGAGGGGAGGGGAGCGGGCGCCCGGCACATAGAAGAGCTGCATTAAAAGAGCCGCGGCTTGCCGACCCTATTGCCTGTCACCTGGTGGGCAGTGTGCTCCGGAGCCGCAGGAAAGGTGAAAAAGAGCCGCATGCGGCTCCGGAGCCGCGGGTTGCCGACACCCGATCTAGGGGATGTTGGGAGTACTTGAGGAATGAGGTTGGGAATCCCTGGCTTAGGCCAATCACTAGTTGTGCCTGTCAGAGGTACTAGTTAGTAGATATTGTCAAGATCCTACAGGCCTGTTATTGTATAGTAGGATTAGAGATAACCCAAGATTTTATATTACTTTAACACAGTGGTTCTCAACCTGTGGGTCGCGACCCCTTTGGGGGGGGGGGGGGGGTCGAACAACCCTTTCATAGGGGTCGCCTGAGACCATTGGAAACCACATATTTCTGATGTGTAAAGAGCAGCTACTGTGTAGAAAGCAGCTGCTGTGTTGAAAGCAGCTACTCTGTTAAAAGCAGCTACTGTGTTAAAAGCAGCTACTGTGTTGAAAGCAGCTACTGTGTTGAAAGCAGCAGTAATGGAGGTAAAACGACACTCATGAATTATAATTACTGAGTAAATAAACAACAGGAGGAACTGTATTAAAGGGTCGTGGCATTAGGAAGGTTGAGAACCACTGCTTTAACATGACAGATCTTAGATAAAACACCTTTTTTATTTAAGCAGGAACTTTACTTGTGTGTTACAAACAGAAGTGTCAGTATCTACAATTAGTGTGGCTACTCGCTTACCTACCAGTCCACTGTCTTCCCAGCATTCAAAGACTTCACCGTTCGTTTGGGTTCCTGTTTTACCATCTTGGAGCTGGCTGTCACTGCCTGATGATTCACAGCCAGATCCTCACTGTGCATGTGTGGGATATCATCCTCACCTAGGCAAGGAATAAGGAAGTGGGAGCAAGTGCCTAATCAAAAAGGAACTTCCACCCCCCCTCCAAAATGTGCAACAGGGAGGGATGAGGATTACTAGGAAGCTATGGTGAAATTGTGAATGAAGGTATGCTTTAACAGACTTGATGAACTATGTGCCTTGTGCTGTTCATATCTGGGTAAAACATTTTATATTAGAATACAATTTTACAACATCCACAATCTAGGTACAAAAATGATTATTCACAGCTACAGAAATGGGAAGTATCACTCAAAATGAAATGTTCAGCTTGTCATAAAATCATTTTCTAGATAAAATTTAGGAAATGTTATCAGCACACAATATTACCTGCCATATACAAGATGTGCTGTTACAACTATGAGATCATTTGTGCTTCGTGTTCATAATTAGGGCTCTGAAGCATTGAAGCAAATTGACTTTCAGTAAACTATAAAGAACCTATTAAATATCCAAACACTAAGCAGAAGATAACTCATGTACAGAGCATTGCTGCATCAGACCTGGCCAGCATGTGTGAGCACACAACAGAGAAGAGGGTAAAGTCACTGTGAACAAAGTTCATTTTGCTCTGTCTGCTTCATGGAAAAGTTCAGCAAGCACAGAAACAATACGAAACATTGCTTTGTCAGGTAGGTGTGCACTACCACTTAGTATACCCAACAACATCTGTGATCAGACAGTTATTCTGAAACTAAGGCACTCAATACATATGTAGGCGGATTTCTCACCTGAAACAAAAATCGAGAATCAAACATCTTGCATGCCACCGGAACAAGTAGAATCATATTCTCGATTTGATGAACAGGCAATAGGCATCTGACATAGTGGAAAACCCCTTCAAACAGTAACTCTCAGACACCTACCCAAAGCATGACTAAAGCAATCACAGCTCAAACAGGCTATGTCATTTGCCTGCACCAAGCCATGTATAGGTGAAGTGCAAATATAGCACAAGGGAAAGAAAAATAAATACCACGTGTCTATATACACATGTACAAAATTTCAAAAATGGAATATAGGTTCAGCAAATCTGTGTGCAGTGCACTGAAAAATCTGCCTGCAGATGTAAATCATAGATTATGTACTTCAGTAAAATAAACAAAAAACGAGACTGCCATATGCGAAAGAATAAGGATACGATCCGCTATTGTAAGCACCGCAATGGACTAGAATTCTTTATGGTCCATTGCATCTACCCTCCTGCCTCCCCCCCCCATCTCAATGTTTGATATTTGAGAAAGACTAAAGGCACATGTTGCAGCAGTTCCTAAATCTGTGCCAAGTACATCTGAAATTGAAGTCATCTTTCATGAAGCAATGAAACTTTTTTTAGTTTTATGCTGTGAGGAAGCTGTGCTGCTAATCAAAAAGAAGCAGTAGAGTTGGAACAGCCAAGTAGAGTTGGAACACAGTTTGACTTGGGAGCAAGCCCACATGAGTGCCCCCACAGCAAACAGTTTGCTATGGGGGCACTCAGAGAAGAGAAGCCGAGAGCGCTGAAGAGGACTCCAGAAGAGGTTCGGGGCTGCACTGTGCAAAGCAATGCACAAAGAAGGTAAGTATTTTTTTTATTTTAGGAAAAAGAATTACATTTACAACTATTTAAATGCTAATGTATTTACATATGTGTATACACACACACACACACGTACATAGAGGGCATAAGCAGGAGAATAAATGATTGAAATACTGCTTATGGGGCTAATGTACTAATATCACAAAAATTGAATGTACATTTCAAGGATACAAAGTACTTTCTAAAGGATTATGAATTACAGAGGAAGCAATTTCTAGAAGGGACCTCAAGTCAGAAATGTTTGTCATGAGTTCAGCATATAATGAGAGAGATAGTGCTCCTTATTTTCAACACCCAAATGTCATGCGCTTCCTAAATTAGTGCAGTTAAAGTGGTGTTAAACCCTAAACCAAAAATGTATTATACTGCAGCTTACCAAATTTCTTCTAATCCCTACCTCCCAAATGTTAAAGGGATGCTCTGCAATTCCCTAACCCTGCAGCATCATACTGAACACTGCGGGGTTGATTTACTAAAACTGGAGAGTGCAAAATCTGGTGCAGCTGTGCATGGTAGCCAATCAGCTTCTATCTTCAGCTTGTTCAATTAAGCTTTGACAATAAAACCTGGAAGCTGATTGGTTTCTATGCAGAGCTGCTCCAAATACTGCACTCTCCAGTTGTAGTAAATAACCCCTTGTGTACACATTTCTGGCATAGGACTCAAAGATCTTTTATTAGTAAAATAATGTCCTACCTACTGACCCACATCTATCAAGTATGGATTCTTAAATGTTTACAATGGGAAACGCTGTAATTAAAGCTGAACTGCAGCCAGGAGGAATATTATTGGCATGGTACTTGCCTTCCTTGTGCAAAAATGCTCTATTTCTTTTACAGTCTGGAAACAGTTTTCTAGTGACTTCTTCTCAAAAACAGGTCCCTTATCCCTTCTGTTAATTGAGTCTTTTAGATTGTGTGCCTAGGCACCACTGCTTTTCCCTTATGGACAAATGGCTTCCAGTCACATTTTCTCCAAGTCTAATGTGCCTATGTCAGGTTTCCTTCTTTGGAGTGGGTGTAATCACAGGGAACAAAATCAAAAATTATTTCAGACGATTAAAGCGATACTAAAAAAGTTCATTTTTTAATGAAACATGCTATACTTACCTGCTACATGCAGTAGTTTTGCACAGAGCAACCTGGATCCTCCTCTTCTCAGGTCCCCCGAAGGCTCTCCTGGCTCCTCCTTTCCGTCAGGTGCCCCCATAGCAAGCAGCATGTTCATTCACACACGGAGCCGTGTCTTGGCTCCGCCCCCTCTCATTGGCTGACTGTGATTGACAGCAGCAGGAGCCAATAGCTTGTTGTCTCAGCCAATGAGAAGACAGACCTGGGACAGCTGAGGTTGTCATGCACATTGCTGGATCTCGATTGGGGCTCAGGAAAGTATAAAGGGGGCTGGGGGCATTGCTGCACACAGAAGATTTTTTTTACTTTCATGCATAGAATGCATTAAGGTAAAAAACCTTCAGCCTTTACAACCACTTTAAATCTAAAACTTGTACATCATTAGCACAGGCCACACAGGGAACTGCTTCCGTGCCTGACTGCCCAGGCATTGTGGGTTTATGATAGGTTAGGCACCTTTATCCCAATGTGTCAGTGAAGCACTGCATAATCTCAAGCTAGATGGCCTCTTGACTCATCAATTTGAATTAATATGTTTTGACAACAACCAAGCCATAGTAAAAGCCTGGCTAACAGAGGAGCCCTCATTGTCTGAGCTGAAACAAACTTGGGATCCTTACATTTCATGCTTGCTACCAGCAGACTTTAACCTTCATCTGATAGACTTGTAAGGCTTCATGTACACTGCTGCTTCTAAAGGTGGGTTTAGGAGCGTTTGGAGGTTTTTTTGCCAAAGCCCCTGAACTGAATTCAATAAAAGCCTATGTGTACATAGGCTTGCAGCAGATTATAGGGGCAGTTGTCGGATAAGTTCACCTTCTATAACATGTTACACCCACACTCAGGGTGTAACATGCTACGAATGTACAGGCCCCCACTCCCCATTGTGACAGCCAGCGGTGGGATCTTCTCCTTGCTAGCGGTCACATTAAAAAAAAAAAGGATGCGGCTTTGTCATTTGTTCATGGTGTTCTGTGAATGAATGAACTGCAAGTCCCGACAGCATTTGTAGTCCTCAATGAACTACCATGATGTAGTGGCATGCCGTGGAAGTTCATTGATTCTTCCTGTCAGTATATATGCTTGCCCGTACAAGCAAGCAGATATTCTGACAGGACTCCCGGAGACGAGCATGGCATCTGCTGATCGCTGGTGCAATGCTTTACAGAATTCCGGAACAAAAAAGAATAAAAATGCACATTCTTCCCGCTGACCATCACACTAATGTATCAGGAGTCGTAGATTATTATACAGAATTTATATAGTGCCAACAGTTTCCTCAGTGCTTTACAACATAATGGCAGACGGTACAATTACAATACAAATGAATATAGGAGGATTCAGAGGGCTCTGCTCGTTAGAGCTTACAATCTAAGAGATATAGTCAAGGGGTGGACTGACAACTCATGGGCCCCCTGGGCAATAGGGGGATCATGGGGTCCCTGTGTACTTGCCCACATTCAAACCACACCCAAAAAAGCCTATGAAAAGTAACAGGGGCATCTCATGGGCCCTCTGATAACCCCGGGCCCTCGGACAGTGCCCGAGGGCCCAAATGGTCAGTCCGCCCCTGGATATAGTCATATTTGGAAGGGGTTCCTTGAGACTGGAAAGGGATTTCAAGGGTTCCTCTGGGTTGAAAAATTAAAGTATTAATTTCCTCCCAGGTTATATGTGCTTTTAATATATGTTATGTATTTATTTCAGGTAGTTATATAGCGTCGTCAATTTACCCAGCGCTTTACATATATATTGTACATTCACATCAGTCCCTAACCCTCAAGGGGTGTACAATCTAAGGTCTCTAACTTACATTCATACATACACATACTAGGGCCAATTTAGACAGGATCCAATCAACCTACCAATGTCATTGGAGTGTGGGAGAAAACCGGAGTACCTGGAGGAAACCCACACAGGCACAGGGAGAACATGCAAACTCCAGGCAGTTGGTGCCGTGGTTGGGATGTTTATGCATGCTAATTACCTGCAAAGGCATCTACTGTGTAGACCAAACTATGGCCCTCCAGGTGTTGAGGAGCTGCAAGTCCCATGAGGCCTTGAAAGACTGACAGCCACAGGCAAGACTCCCAGAGGATGATGGGACTTGTACAGCTGGAGGGCCATAGTTTAGAACAACCAAAAGCCCCAAGACTGCTGCTTGGCGCCACCATCTTGGAGGTGATGTCAGCAGACTCGGAACAGTCCCTCTGCTTCACTCCCTTACATTAAAGTTTATGGAAAGTGTTAGTGTAGGGGTGCAGGAGCTGGGCCTGCACAGACAGTAATTAATTCACGAAGGAGAAGCCTAGGATGTGGCAGAAGGGAAGGGACTGTGCTAGGGAACTGATCAATTGTTTTTTTCTAGGACAGGGGTGCACAACTGTGGCCCTCCAGCTGTTGTAGAACTACAAGTCCCATGAGGCATTGTAAAACTGACAGTTACAAGCATGACTCGCAGAGGCATGATGGGACTTGTAGTTCACCAACAGCTGGAGGGCCACAGTTGCCCACCCCTGTTCTAGGACTTTTAAAAGCACACTGCAAGTCATTACAAATCATACAGAAAGGAAAAAACATGCATAGAAGCATTACACTTGTTTCTGTACTTTTACCTGCAATGTTAGGTAGGTGAATCAATACCAACCCGTCCCATGGAATGTAAACCTACACTCAGCAATACATGTATATTGTGAGATCAGTGTGGATGTGGTGTGAGTAGATGAGGCCTTACCTGGCTCCTGCACATGGTGCTCCCCCTGGTCTGGTAGACTGGTAGATGGATGTGCTATAACACATGGACATATCACTGTACCTCATAGCCAGGTCCCCTACATCCCCAGGAACACACGACCTACAACTACCATGAACACAGGCTGCAGCCCGGCGCTCACTTCAGTGTACAGCAAATGAGGTGAACAGACAAGGCTTCAGCCCAGGCTAATGTTGGTGAATGCAGAGAGAACTCCATCCATGCACCCCGGGCCCCATCTCCTCCATACCTGCACCACCGGCTCCTCTCCGCCGCAACTCCAGCAGAAACAACATCCCGAACGTCACCGCCCCATCACGTCTGGGGCAAGGGGCGGTCCTGCGGAGGCCACATCAGCCAATGGGACAGCGCGCCATACACGTGACTGCTGTTGATAGTTGTGTAGTGTCAGCAGAGACTGAGGCTGTGGGTGGGGACGATCATGTGATGGACTGGCCCTGCGAACCAGCTGCTAGCTGTGGAGACCGTAAGGCAAAGGTTTGGGGGAGGAGTTACGCTACAGTCATGTGATCCTGGAGGAGAGGAGGGGTGGGTCACGTGGGGAAGAGGGAAGAATGCAGGAATCAGTCACGGTAAAAGCGAAATGCTGCTGGGAAAGTGGATGTCAGGATGTCTATGATGTGAAATGACGTAAACCTCTACAGCCCTACGGTGATAGTAAGGGCAAGGCTAGGCTCACAACTGTGCACTGTGCGTTTGAGCCATTTCTGCAGTGCGTTTTTCGGTTTGTTTTTTTCAACTTGTTTCTGGGCAGAATAAAACACAAAACATCAAAAATGCACTACATGCTTTTCTGCAGTGTTTCCATTGAAGTCTATAGGACCAAAAACAACTTTTTGCATTCAAAAAAGTCCCTGACCCTTACAAAAGAAGGCACCAGGTGAAAACACGGAGATGTGAACGTGTCCCATAGGTAATCATGTTAAATGGACTGTACTGCATTTCTGCAAAATGCTGCAGACGCTTAGGTGTGAACCTAGGGTAATGCTAGGTTATTATGCAGTTTGCGTTTGATGCATTTCTGCAGTTCTTTTTGTGGTGCGTTTTACATTTTTGCCGCTTTTTTTGTGTTTTCCTGTTGCTAAGCAGAATAAAATGCAAAACATCAAAAATGCACTACATGCTTTTCTGCAGCGTCTCCATTGAAGTCAATAGAAGCAAAAACGCAACTTTTTGCGTTCAAAAAAGTCCCTGACCCTTTCCAAAAAAGGCACTGGGTGAAAACGTGGAGATGTGAACATGTCCCATAGGAAATCATGTCAAATGGACTATACTGCGTTTCTGGAAACCACTTACGTGTGTGAATCTAGGGTCACACCTATGCAGTTTGCGTTTGATGCGTTTCTGCAGTGCTTTTTTTTGCGGCGCAAACACAGCACTGCATACAACATTCACAGCAGATTCATCTGTTAGTGAGGATAATGATATGTTTGGACCAGCTTGGTCCAAACAAATAATTTTCTCATCAGAGGTAAGATGGTGGCGCCCACTGTACAATTAACAAGGAGGCCAGAGGAGCATGGTTTAGTTAACTATGCTGGCATGTGAGCCAACGATTACATGTTGAGTGACTCAGGACCAAGGGACACTCAGGGACCTTCCTATTTTTCTTGCCCTTGCTGGTTCCTCCCTTGCCCCTTCCATTCCATATACCCCCCCACCCCACTTTTTAAAACATTTTTTCTTTTGGGTGTGTTTGCCAGTCAGCGAAAACTGGTCAGCCTTGGACTACATCAGTGGCTGGACTATAATGAAGGACTGATAGTGTATATGTCAGTCAGACCTGCAAGGTAATATACCTGTTTATAATACAGCACCCTCAGTGACCTATGTACAGTGCATCCACAAAGTGTTCACAGCACTTAACTTTTGCCACATTTTGTTATGTTCCAGCCTTATTCCAAAATGGATTAAATTAATGTTTTCCTCAACATTCTACAAACATTACCCTATAAAGGCGATGTGAAAGAAGTTTGTTTTGAAATCTTTAAAATTTATTAAAAATAAAAAACAAAAAAAAAACACATACATAAGTATTCACAGCCTTTGCCATGACACTCAAAATTGAGCTCTGGTGCATCCTGTTCCCACTGATCATCCTTGAGATATTTCCACAACTTGATTGGACTCCACCTGTGGGAAATTCAGTTGATTGGACATGATTAGGAAAGGCATAAACCTGCCTATATAAGGTCCCACAGTTAACAGTGCATGTCAGAGCACATACCAAGCCATGAAGTCCAAGGAATTGGCTGTAGACCTCCGAGACAGGATTGTATTAAGGCACAGATCTGGGGAAGGGTATAGAAAAATTTCTGCAGCATTGAAGGTCCCAATGAGCACAGTGGCCTCCATCATCCATAAATGGAAGAAGTTTGGAACCACCAGGAATCTTCCTAGAGTGGGTTGCCTGGCCAAAATGAGCGATTGAGGGAGAAGGGCCTTAGCCAGGGAGATAACCAAGCACCCGATGGTCACTCTGAAAGAGCTCTAGTGTTTCTCTGTGGAAAGAGGAGAACCTTCCAGAAGAACAACCACCTCTGCAGCACTCCACCAATCAGGCCTGTATGGTAGAGTGGCCAGACAGAAACCACTCTTCAGTAAAAGGCAAATGGCAGCCCCCACCTGGTGTTTGCCACAAGGCACCTGAGGGACTCTCAGACCATGAGAAACAAAACTCTCTGATCTGATGAAACAAAGATTGAGCTCTTTGGCCTTATGTCTGGAGAAAACCAGGCACGCTCTCCACCTGGCTAATACCATCCCTACAGTGAAGCATGGTGGTGGTAGCATCATGCTGTGGGAATGTTTTTCAGTGGCAGGGACTGGGAGACTAGTCCAGATCGAAGGAAAGATGAATGCAGTAATGTATAGAGACATCCTTGATGAAAACCTGTTCCAGAATTCTGTGGACCTTAGATTTGGGGCGACGGTTCATAACACATAACAAAGGAGTGGCCATGGGCCAACTCTGTGAAAGTCCTGGAGTGGCTCAGCTAGAGCCCAGACTTGAACCCAATTGAACAGCTCTGGAGAGATATGAAAATGGCTGTGCATCAACAGTGCCCATCCAACCTGATGGAGCTTGAGAGGTACTGCAAAGAATGGGAGAAATTTCCCAAAAATAGGTGTGCCAAGCTTGTAGCATCATACTCAAAACGACTTGAGGCTGTAATTGCTGCTAAAGGTGCTTCAACAAAGTATTGAGCAAAGGCTGTGAATACTTATGTACATGTGTTGTTTTTTATTTTTAATACATTTCAAAACAAACTTCTTTCACGTTGTCATTATGGGGTATTGTTTGTAGAATGTTGAGGGAAAAAAATGAATTTAATCAATTTTTTAATATGACTGTAACATAAAAAGTTAAGCACTGTGAATACTTTCTGGATGCACTGTATATGTTTCATTTTTGATCACCTCTGTATCATTTATTTTGCTATTTTTTCAAATGTTCCATTGTGTATGTTGACATTTTTAAATTAAAAAAAAATAAATTCAGAATTGTGTAAATCTTTTGAATACCTGCTCTCACAACCACATGCTGTGATTCCTTCTGCTGGCTCATTATGTCCTGTAGTGATGTCTAAGCCAGTGAAAGGAAATTCAGCATGCAGCGCAGAAGCACTTGTTCACACATCCAGAAGTGTGGAATACTTGCATCAGCTGGAGATCATAAAAGTGTCTGCATTTGAAAACAGAAACAGCCAGAAAGGGAGGTATACATGTTATTCTTTTAAAGGCTTGTTAGTTTAGAAGTGATCCTTTGGTTCAAGGGGGACTTTGATTAAGACATTGTTTTCATAATGCAACAATCTCTCTCAAAAGATGGACAGCTGTAATACCAAAACTATAAGTGTGCATTATTTATATAAATATTAGTCGTACGGCACATCATCCAGTATGATTGGATTTTTAGTTAGTGTCTATACACAATTATATGCCTCTTGGAACAGTATATAGCAGTGATGGCGAACCCGTGGCACGCGTGCCACAGCCGGCACGCCGAGCATTATCTGTGGGCACGCCAGGAGAATCCAGCGGTGCGCTGTCTTCCCGGCTGTAGTGTGCGTGACAGCCGGGTCCCAAGTGCGCATGCGCAAGAAGCAGTGCTCTTTGTGAATGGTAAGGCGGTACCTGGGACACATGACAGATCCCAGAAGCCGCCGGACCAATCACAAAGCGCAGCGCTTCTCGCGCATGCGCACTGGGCATCCGGCTGTCCGACGAGCGCCCACACTACAGAAGCCGGGAAGACAGCGCG
Source organism: Staurois parvus (assembly GCF_062004578.1). Taxonomy (NCBI): domain Eukaryota; kingdom Metazoa; phylum Chordata; class Amphibia; order Anura; family Ranidae; genus Staurois; species Staurois parvus. The sequence goes on from NW_028318492.1 coordinate 2,794,984, forward strand.
CGGCTGGATAAAGGAACAGGTAAGATAAAAAAAAAACTCTGCGGAAGTAAGAGCGGGTACCTGTCAAATTCAGGTACCCGCTCCCCCTCCCTCCCCAAAGGTCAGCAGTCATCTCTGTACTGTCCGCAGTCTCTGGTCATCTCCTGTACTGTGTCCGCAGTCTCTGGTCATCTCCTGTACTGTGTCCGCAGTCTCTGGTCATCTCCTGTACTGTGTCCGCAGTCTCTGGTCATCTCCTGTACTGTGTCCGCAGTCTCTGGTCATCTCCTGTACTGTGTCCGCAGTCTCTGGTCATCTCCTGTACTGTGTCCGCAGTCTCTGGTCATCTCCTGTACTGTGTCCGCAGTCTCTGGTCATCCCTGTACTGTGTCCGCAGTCTCTGGTCATCTCCTGTACTGTGTCCGCAGTCTCTGGTCATCCCTGTACTGTGTCCGCAGTCTCTGGTCATCCCTGTACTGTCCGCAGTCTCTGGTCATCCCTGTACTGTCCGCAGTCACTGGTCATCCCTGTACTGTGTCCGCAGTCTCTGGTCATCTCCTGTACTGTGTCCGCAGTCTCTGGTCATCCCTGTACTGTCCGCAGTCTCTGGTCATCCCTGTACTGTGTCCGCAGTCTCTGGTCATCCCTGTACTGTCCGCAGTCTCTGGTCATCTCCTGTACTGTCCGCAGTCTCTGATCATCTCCTGTACTGTTCGCAGTCTCTGGTCATCTCCTGTACTGTCCGCAGTCTCTGGTCATCTCCTGTACTGTGTGCGCAGTCTCTGGTCATCTCCTGTACTGTGTCTGCAGTCTCTGGTCATCCCTGTACTGTGTCCGCAGTCTCTGGTCATCTCCTGTACTGTGTCCGCAGTCTCTGGTCATCTCCTGTACTGTGTCCGCAGTCTCTGGTCATCTCCTGTACTGTGTCCGCAGTCTCTGGTCATCTCCTGTACTGTGTCCGCAGTCTCTGGTCATCTCCTGTACTGTGTCCGCAGTCTCTGGTCATCCCTGTACTGTGTCCGCAGTCTCTGGTCATCCCTGTACTGTCCGCAGTCTCTGGTCATCTCCTGTACTGTGTCCGCAGTCTCTGGTCATCCCTGTACTGTGTCCGCAGTCTCTGGTCATCCCTGTACTGTGTCCGCAGTCTCTGGTCATCCCTGTACTGTGTCCGCAGTCTCTGGTCATCCCTGTACTGTGTCCGCAGTCTCTGGTCATCCCTGTACTGTCCGCAGTCTCTGGTCATCCCTGTACTGTGTCCGCAGTCTCTGGTCATCCCTCTACTGTGTCCGCAGTCTCTGGTCATCCCTCTACTGTGTCCGCAGTCTCTGGTCATCCCTGTACTGTTAATTAGTTTGCACTACTGTACGAGTTGTTTTTTCTAAACCAAAAGCTCGATATTCAGGTTTCATTGCAGTGTTGGCACTTTGAAAGAAATAAGTTGGTTTTGGGTTGCAGTTTGGGCACTCGGGCTCAAAAAGGTTCGCCATCACTGGTATATAGCATAACTGATAGATGTTTAAGGTAAGGAGGTATCTTGAAAAGGAATCAGATGTTGCAACCTAATTGAAAATGTCTGGTAATTTCCATTAAAGAGTCTTCCAACAATGCAGTGCAAAAAAATTCTTTATTTTGGTAAACTATTATTTAAAAATGTACCAGCAGCTTTATGCGATCAGCAAGTAACGGTTTGATGAGAGATTACGATATAAATAATCTGAAGGCACATTGCTCTATATGTGTATTTGACCTCCTTCACACAGGTGATTATGTGTATAAAGCGAATTCCAAGACCAAGGATCAGCAGATTCTTATCACTGGATTCATAGGTGCATGCAAACAGCTGCAGCTACCCAGCCTGTACAAAGCAAGAACAGACTTAGAGGAGTCATTGCTGGTCAATGTCAGCACAACCAGCAGATACCTGTGGTTAGGGATGGATGCCTCTGTATGTGTCCAGCGTTTCTCATCTGAATCTGAAATGTAAAAGCTGCTGTAGTGCATATACCTGTGCAAGAGTTGAAGTTGTTAAATGTTTTATTGGAACTTTAGCAAAAACTTTTTTTCTAGTTGCAGGTAGAATGAGGCAGGGTTAGTTAGTACCTCTGTCAGATAACACTGCTGTCTGTGTGCTCCACTGTGACCAAAAAACCTGAGGGCAATCTACATTTCTAGAGCAGTAAAAAACACAGTTTTGGTGACAGCTCATTTGGGAAGAATAACTCTCACTTGCTGTCTCTAGAAAGGGAAATCCTTTCAACTGGAACACAGACAATAAAAAAAAAACCAGACAGACAAAAACAATTTGGAGTTTCATTTAAAAAATATTTTGCATCAGCTTTTTTGAGCAAGAAACAACATGCAATTTTATTAAAGGGGATTTGCACCTCCAGTGAAAAAGCAGAAAGCCATCGTAGTTACACAGAAACACTTAATCTAGCCATGTGCTCCGTTCACACTAGTGCAATTTCAGATGTGACCTGAGTCACGCAGAATCGCATGACAATGGAAATCACCTTGTTTTCAATAGCAGCTATTCACATCACTGCAGCTTAGCATGGCACACTTTTTGAAAAGCTTCCTTTACTACTTTGGTGTGATTCTAGCACGATTTTGGACCCATAGAATTTGTATACCACTTCAAAGTAGCATCCAAGTTACACTATATAATTGCACTGAAAGTTGGATCAAAATCAGATTGCAGCAGTGTGAATCTAGCCTTAAAGTGACACTAAACTCTATTCAAGCTTGTATGCTTAACTTAAAAAAAAAAAAAAACACTTTCTATTGCTCTCAGCCTCCTCCAAATTCATGTTTTTCTTTTTGCTGCTGTGATCCGATTTCCTGTTAGAAGGTGGCTTTGTTCTACTGTATGTAGGAATGTAGCCACCCACTCTTGCTAACTACTGAGATGGACTGTGGGATTTGTAGTGTGCATAGAGAACATGACCACAACTAGCATGCACTGCTCATTCCAAACAAAAAGAAGTGAGAGGGAAACCGAGAGGTTTAGGAAAGTGAGAGGTTTAGGAACTCAGAGGATATTACAAGGAGGCAGAAGAACACAGTAAGAAAAACAATGTAACATACACTGCTCCAAAAAAATGAAAGTAACACTTTGAAAGCACATCAGATCTCAATAGGGAAAAATATCATGCTGGATATCTATACTGATATGGACTGGGTAATGTGTTAGCAATGTAACGATGCCCCATCGTTTGATGGAAATGAAAATTATCAACCTACAGAGGACTGAATTCAAAGATACTCTAAAATCAAAGTGAAAAAATTATGCAGCAGGCTAGTCCATTTTGCTGAAATTTCATTGCAGCAACTCAAAATGGTACTCAGTTTGTATGGCCCCCATGTGCTTGTATGCATGCCTGACAATGTCGGGGCATGCTCCTACTGAGACAAGGGATGGTGTCCTGGGGTATTTCCTCCCAGATCTGGACCAGGGCATCACTGAGCTCCTGGGCAGTCTGAGGTGCAACCTGGCGGTGTCGGATGGACCAAAACATGATATCCCAGAGCTGTTCTTTTGGATTTAGGTCAGAGGACCATGGGGGGGGGCATTCAATGGTATCAATTCCTTCATCCTCCAGGAACTGCCTGCATACTCTCACCACATGAGGCCGGGCATTGTCGTGCAGCAGCATAGGGTCTGACAATGAGTCCAAGGATTTCATCCCAATACCTAATGGCAGTCAGAGTGCCATTGTCTAGCCTGTAGAGGTCTGTGTGTCCCTCCATGGATTTGCCTCCCCAGACCATCACTGACCCACCACCAAAACGGTCATGCTGAACAATGTAACAGGCAGCATAACATTCTCTACGGCTTCTCCAGACCCTTTCACGTCTGTCACATGTGCTCAGTGTGAACCTGCTCTCATCTTTGAAAAGCACAGGACGCCAGTGGCAGACCTGACAATTCTGGTGTTCAATGGCAAATGCCAATCGAGCTCTATGGTGCTGGGCAGGGAGCACAGGGCCCACTAGAGGACGTCGGGCCCTCAGGCCACCCTCATGAACTCTGTTTCTGATTGGTCAGAGACATTCACACCAGTGGCCTGCTGAAGGTCATTGTGTGGTCTCTGGCAGTGCTCATCCTATTCCTCCTTGCACAAAAGGAGCAGATACTGTCCTGTTGATGGGTTAAGGACCTTCTACAGCCCTGTCCTGATTTCTTAAAGCACGCACGCACACACACACACACAATTTTGCAGCTCCAGGTAGGGGGCGTGCGTGCGTCCTACCTGTGCTGTCATTCGCAGCCTCGGCTGTCAATCCCCAGGTCCCAGCCCGGTGATCAAATACCACCAAAAGAAACCTCTATTTGTGGGGAAAAAAGGACGTAAATGGCCTGGTCAGGAAGGGGGGGTAAATCCTCTGGAGGGCAAGTGGTTAATATTTGGTTTAACTTTAAGTACAAAACAGCAAGTGTACTACTAACTACTACATGTTACTGCTCAGAGCACAGTGTAAGCCCTGATACCCTGTAGTTAAAAAAAACTAAACAAAACACAACATGTACTGAGTAGTTCACAGAGTGAGCTGCATACAAATCTTTACTGGTTTGCTACATTTCACTGCAGCAATTTAGAGATGAGAAATGTTTTTCGGGTTGCCTTTCTATTCTGTGATCATCTGCCCAGTGGTGATCAGTTTGCTGTGGTTGAATGATCATCACAAGGTCTACCTTTGTAAGCGACTCTTCTTTTTATCATCTATGGAGCCAGGGTAGCACAGTAGTAAGAATAGGACAAAATGCCTTCACAGACAGATCCACCTACTGTGATACCACTTCTCTCCACACTCGTTACAAATGACAAATGTCATCATTTCTTCATCAGGATTTCCAGCACGCACCCAAGCAGGCAGAAACAGAGTTCCCCTTGAAATCATGGTAACTGTACAATTAAACCTTTCACACTTCCGGCATTTAATTTTATTTGTCTGGAGGCCATCAACACCTTGGGGTAGCTGATGTTCCTGAACACCTGCTTGTGTATAGCTGGCTCTGAGATTTCGGAGTTCATCACTAGCCATCTCCATTGCAGTCATTGTAGCAAATGCCCCAGGACTTAATACTCCAGAGAAAATCTGACCTTTTAGATGCGAGTTCTTTGGATTTCTCAGATTGGAAACTTTACTCCGTACACAGTTTCTATACTTCTTCTCTTCTCTAGCATACATATTATAGATGCTTTCCTCTAGCTCAATTGCATATCTATTTGTTTTCTCCAGGCATTCTGTAGTATGAGATAAAGCTTGGCTCAAAAGTTCTCGGCATTTTACTCTTAATTCCTCAGCAATGATTTTCTCTTGACCTTCTTGACTGGACTTTGTACAACAAGCTTCTTGAGAGGTTGAATCAGTGTTTTCAGCATTTTTTTCTTGAGTTGCTGTAGACAAATGAAGATCCATTATACTACCCAGAACACTTTTGTCTTGTTCATTTTCTGGGATTGGCTGCACTGTTACAAGTTCTTTGTTACAACTTTCTTTGCTTTCACCTGTGTGGTTTTCTTCGAGAAGCTTGGGATGGGAACAGCTCTCTTTGTATAAGAGCTTCCATTTGGACAGTATGCACTTGGCCTTCTTTTTCATAGCTCCTTGGGAACAGCTCTTAAGTACCCTGTAAACAACCCTGATGACGTCTGCCTGTTGAAGGGTTTGTAGACTGACCTCAAGAGTGTCAAAGTAAGAGAGGTGGTACATAATGTCTTCATATTTTCTGTCTGCTACAAGTCTCTCCACTTGTAAGGATCTGTATGTCAGTTCTTTAATTCCAGTTGCATCCAGCATTCCTATAGCAGAAGAAAATGTTTACATGTAAAACCTGTAAATATAACACTTTCTTATAAAACCATAAAAAAAGACTTCTCCAGATGTAAAAACCACCTCCAGAAATATTAGGTAAAGTTATTCTAAAGACATTTTTAAAATTAAAATAAAAGGATATACTTACATGATCTGTGCAACAATATTGCACAGAGCAATCCCTTACCCCTTCTTGGGCAGTCCGTTGCCAGCGCTCTCCCTTCCTTCTTACGGCTGCCTCAACAGCAAGCCATGTGCCATGGAGGGCACCCATGCGGGCAAGCTCCCGACCTGGGTGGCTCAGCCACACCCCCTGCTCCCTCCTCACAGGATTTGACAGCAGCAGAAGGCAATGGCTCCCACTGCTTTTAGTGTAGCCGTTGAGACCAGAAAGAGGGGAGAGAAGGGCTGTAGTCAGGCACAGAGCTGGATCAATAGAGGACTCAGCTATGTGTTTAGATAAGGGGAGGGGGGGGGGGGGGATTGTTAGTGTGGTGTTTTTTACCTTAATGTAGGGAATGCACTTTTAGACTTTGCAGAAATGTTTTATAATGTATATCCATCATTCACAGAATAGCAGCTAAAATGTAGGCAGATATCTCCTGAAATGTGAGAGTTTACCACTAACTGGGGCAGGAAGCACAGAGAAGTTTTGTTTTTGTCCAATGATAAAAACCTGGTTTATCCTGCCATTCACTGGGGCTGCATCCTCCCTGTGTCCCCGATACAGCATCAGATCCTATGGTGTGTTCATTGCCAGCTGTACAAGGCATGCTCCTTTTCTGTGAGCATGCAAGCCACTCACTTCCTAGTTAGTCCTGATTCAGGCTGTCCACGTGACCACGGAATCACCTTTGTGGGCATTTACTGAATGATGGCTAAGAAAGCTTTATTTGTTGGGAAAAAAATTACATACATTTCATTTATGTACAGTGTTGCATGACCTCACAATTGTCAGTTAAAGTAATGCAGCACCGTACTGCAAAAAATGGCCTGCTCAGGAAGGGGGGTAAATCCTCTGGAGGGCAAGTGGTTAAAACTAACAAGATGCAAGCAATGAGATCAGTCTTGTTAGATTTTAGTCATGCAACTGTGATTTTTAACCACTACCCGACCGCCCTATAGCAGAAATACTGCTACAGGGCGGCACAGGTGTGTAAAATCACTTAGGTGATTTTGCATTTCCAGGTAGGGGGCACATGCACGCCCTACCTGCACCACCATTCGCGGCTGTCAATCACTGGGTCCCGCCGGTGACTGCTGAGCATCTCTGACAGGGAGGAGAGCTGTTTGTAAATAAAACAGTTCTCCTCCCTGTCAGCTTGTGTACACTGCTTTGGATGGCTGTGCACAGCACAGCCATGCAAAGCAGTGTGCTTACAGTGAAGCACATGGACACAGCTTATAGTAAAACAGCACACAGCTAACCCTTTGATTACCCCTCATGTTAACCCCTTCCTGCCCAGTGCCATTAGTACAGTGTCAGTAATTTTTTTTTTTTTTTGTATTGATCACTGTATTCGTGTCAGTGAGGATGTCAGTGACACCAAGTCAGTTCCCCCCAGTGTCAGAATTCCGCCGCAGGCCCACTATAAGTCGCTGATCGCCACCATTACTAGTAAAAATACAAAAAAAATCCCAGTATATATACCGCCATTTGTAAACGCTATAACACTCACGTTAATCAATTAATTTACACGTATTGAGATTTTATTTAGCAAAGACATGTAGCAGACATGTACATTTTGGCCTAAATTTATGAGGAGATTTGATTTTTAAAATTTTTTTACTTGACATGTTTAATAGCAAAAAGTCAAAAATATTGTTTTTTTCTCAAAATTGTCAGTTAATTTTTTTTATAGCGCAAAAAATAAAAAAAAACGCACAGGTGATCAAATACCACCGAAAGAAAGCTCAATTTGTGGGAAAAAAAGGATGTCAATGTCATTTGGGTGCAGCGTTGCATGACCGCGCAATTGTCAGCTAAAGTAACGCAGCGCCGTAATGCAAAAAATTGCCTGTTCAGTAATGGGGGTAAATCCTCTGGAGGGCAAGTGGTTAAAGGATAAGTTCACTTTTCCTAACATGTAACACCTGTATTCATTGTGATAGCAGGCCAAGGATCTTCTTCCCATGTTCGCTGTCACAATTTAAATAACCTGTGGTTGTGCGTGGCTCAACCCACCCAGCCGCATCATTCATTCACAGAGTTCTGTGACTGGGAGAACTACAAATACTGACAACGTTTGCGGCTGATGAATTGTAGTTCTCAATGACCTACCAGGGCAGAAAGAGCACAAAACACCGCTCCAGGTTGGTCCCCACTTCCACTACCCCTCATACACTGTCAGGTGAAGGCCCTGTCTGCAGCAGACTTCATAAGGCAAGAAAATATCCGATGGCCGCACATTCGATAAAATCACCTTTATTATAAAATTCTTAGCATAAACCACTTCCAAAAAACATGGGGAACACAGTACTCCAGCTAACACGTTTCCAGCTCCATCAGTGCTTAGTCATAGCTCACGACCTACCAGGGCACTGGTGAGCACTCTGGTAGTTCATTGATTCTTCCTGTGATTCATTAACTGCCTGCCCATATGAGGTACGGGCAGACAGCTTACACTGACAGTCTGTAGGAGTCTGAGATTGCACCTAAAATCTGCTGATCACGGGTGCAATACTTTACAGGTTAATTAAAAAAAAAAAATTCACTTTTAAGGATAAGTTCACCTTTGGGGACATGTTACACGTTCCACCTATTTTTCATGTTCCCACTCCTGCAGTTCTCAGCCTCGTTCCGCAGGTATCTTCTCCTTGTGCCCGCAGTCACAGTTTTTTAGAAACGCGGCCGTGCTGGGCTCTGCCCACCCAGCTGCGTCTTTCATTCACAGAGTTCTGTGAATGGGAGCATTTGTGGCTGACGGCTTGTAGTTCTCAATGAACTACTATGGTGCTGTGAGCGCTCTAGGTAGATCGTTGATTCTTCCTGACATTGTGTAACTGCCCGCCCGTATGAGGTACGAGTAGACAGCTTACACTGACAGTCTGTAGGAGCCTTGCATTGCTCCGGCAATATGCTGAATGTGGGAGCAATGCTCTGCAGGCTCCTAATAAAAAATAATAAAAATAATAATAAATACACTTTTTTTTTTTGTAGATAAGGAATGTGCATTTATTTATTTTTTTAAAAAGGTGAACGTAACCTTTAATTCTATAACCCTAGGATGAGGTTGTAAATACCATCACTATAAGTACACCCTCTGTTCTGTCAATGTCGCACTCATGTTCCATAAACAAGAGCCTCTGGTTTAAATCAATCTACAAGAATTGTTTCACAGAATTCTGTGGGGAATCTTCTGACACACATGCAAGGGCTTACATAGAACAGGGCTGGAGACCTAGCTGGGTACTCCAACAAAATAGGTCACTGGAATGTGAGATAAAGATGAGTTGCACCCCTGGCTCTGATGCTGCGCATGCACGATTTGAGATGCGCATTGGGAATGGTCCTACAGTCCTCTGGGACCTGTCATGTGTCCCAGAAGACTGTGGAGGGGCAAAGAACTTCGGCTTCTGATCACCTAGCAGAAGTGGGAGTGAGTACCTGTTAAAATAGAGTACCCACTCCGCAACGGTGCCAATACTTAACAGGAAGCAGGGGACGATGCCTTAAAATGGAACTTCCCCTTTTTGGGTGGAGCTCTGCTTTAATATCAGTTTCCAAATCAGACAATACAGATAAAATAATGCCAGCTGAATTTTTCAACTAGGCATTCAAATATAATGTTTCTATGAAACAAAGTTTTTCTTTGTTTCTATTATACAATTTTGCAAACAGGTACTTTTTCTCCTTCACTGATGTGGGTTGATGAAGCTGCACTGATAGGAAGCACTTATCAGCGGCACTGATGTGCAACAATGATGGGCACTGATGGGCAGCAATGATGGGGAGCACCACTAGGCACTGATGGGCACAGGTGGGTTGCACTGATGGGCACTGATCATTAGTGCACTGATCATCGGTGCCGATCCGTCCTCTGACAATTGCCGGTTATCGGCAGTACTTTCCTCACGCTGTGACAATGTGAGGAAAGTGCAGCCGATAACCGGAAACTGCATTTACTGGTGATCTGCTGTGTCATTGGACATGGCTGATCACGTGGTAAAAGGCCGCTGTGATTGGCCTTTTACCACATCATGTGATCAGCTATATCCGTAGGACACAGAGATCGCTGGGTGTGCACCCCCGAGGCGTGCGGGAGGGTGCGTTCTGGGAGGACGTCATATGACGCCCTCCCAGAACTGGACAACCGCGCTGTAGCAGTCATTCGGCTATAGCGCGGTTGGCAAGTGGTTAAAGTGTTACTAAACCCAGGACCCTGCATTCACTATATCTGGTCTCCCACAATACACACAACATGGAAATGCAATTATTTTAGAAATATAAACTGCTAAATACCTTTTCTCATCAGCAGTCAGAGCAGTCTTGTGACTTCTATCAGTGTCCAACGGAGCATTGGTTAAAGCTTGTAGGAGTTTTCATTCTGCTCTAGGAGGATGCAGAACCCCTGACCTGTCTGGACAGTGCTGATTGGCCCTGTGCTGATCGCATGTACTCTCCCAAGAAAAATAAAATCCTCTCTAGCAATACACACCAAAGTGAGCATGTGCAGAATGACTCCACATATGTCTTATCAGGAGATAAGAGGGGGACACTGGAAGAATGGGAGGATCAGAGAAGTCAGGATCAAACAGCCTTTTTACACAATGCAGAGGATTAACCCCTTAGGTTCCACAGTGAGTACAGCAAGCATGCTGTACTTCATATACAGACTGATTTTACTGTTGTGGGTTTAGTAACACTTTAATGCAGGGAATGCATTAAAATAAAAAACTGTTTAACTTTAAAACCCACTTTAAAGCGTTATTAAAGTGAAAATATAAAAAAATGCTGACAGGCAGGGTTTTTTGAGGGGCGTTCAAGTCAAACTGGGACATTTGGGTTTATATAAAAGAACAAATCTGAAGGAGTGGAAACTGCATTTATTTTTCGACATACTCCCCTGCTACATTTATACTCTTCTTCCAGCGTTTAACTAATGCCTGGAAAGCTTTGGCATAGATTTGTCAGTACACCTGAACCATCCTAGGACAGCCTTCTTCACTTCATTATCATTGCATTCACCATTCCCACAGAAAGATTTGTCTCTTGTGTCGATTATCCAGGATCAGGCGTTCCACGCACTGAATGTTCACAGGAATGACTGCTGTGGGCTGGAAACAGCACACTTGGAATGGTCACTGACATACGGCCATCTTTGAAACGTTTACGCCATTCAAATGTCTTACTGTAGCTGAGTGTCTCATCACTGTACTGTGCTTAAAGTCTTCTGTAGATATCTGTGGGTTTTACACCTTCGTTCAAAAAGAAACTTCATCAGCACACATTGTGTATGTATGCACTGTTGTCCTCCATCTTGGTTAATGGTTTCTGGACTGGCCCGCGACATGTACGCCACCTATCAGTAATAGAACACACTTGCCACTTACTACTATGTGTAGTACAGCCATGCTGGCACCTTTTTATACCTGTAAAATTACAAGTCTCGGTTGGACCCCTTGTATAACACAAGAGACCCTGTCTGTAAACCTAACGGAGGGCCCATTTTTTCCAGACTAGACTTTATATTAGGCATTAAAGCATATCCTAAATCTACCACGTTTTATTAACCACTTAACTACCCTGCTATAGCCAAATGATGGCTACAGTGTGGTAGTTCAGTTCTAGGAGAGAGTCATGACGTCCCAGAATGTGCACCCAGCACTGTGTTTGGGCACAGCTGGTCACATGACATGGTAAAAGGCCAATCACAGCAGCCTTTTGCCACATGATCAGCTGTGCCCAAACACAGGTGACCACTATGTAAACACACTTGCCGGTTATCGGCAGTACTTCCTCACGTTGTCACAGAATGAGGAAAGTACTACCAGTAACCAGCAACTGTTAAAGCAGACATCTGCACTGATAATCAGTTTTCGGATTATCAGTGCAGCCCCCAAAGTGCCCAGCAGTGCCAACAATCTGTTCCAGTCAGTGCCACGTATCAGTGCCTTTCAGTGCTGTTAGTGCCCATCACTGCCACCTATCAGTGCCTCCTCATAAATGCCCATCAGTGCAGCCTCATCAACGCACATCAGTGAAGGAGAAAAATTACCTGTTTGCAAAACTGTATAATAGAAACAAAGAAAACCTTTGTTTTTCAAATTTGTATTTTTTAATTTATAGCGCAAAAAATAAAACACCCAGTGGCCATTAAATACCACCAAAAGAAAGCTCTATTTGTGTGAAGAAAAATGATATGTCATATAGGTAGGGCAGCACAGTGGGTAAATGGTTAGCACTTCCGCCTGGCAGTACTAGGGTCGTTGGTTCAAAACACAGCCATGGCACCACCTGCCTGGAGTTTGCATGTTCTCCCTGTGCCTGCGTGGGTTTCCTCCGGATACTCCGGTTTCCTCCCACACTCCAAAGACATGCTGGTAGGTTAATTAGACCCTGTCTAAATTGGCCCTAGTATGTGTATGTATGAATGTGAGTTAGGGACCTTAGATTGTATGCCCCTTGAGGGTTGGGGACTGATGTGAATGTACAATATATATGTAAAGCGCTGTGTAAATTGATGGCGCTATATAAGTACCTATAATAATAATATGGGTACAGTGTTGCATGACTGCGCAATTGTCATTTAAAGCATGACAGTGCTGAAAGCTGGAAATCTGCTTGGGCAGGAAGGGGGTAGAAGTGCCCTGTAGGTAAGTGTTTAATTATACCAAAACTGACAGCAGGGATCTCCTAGCCTGGCACAAACCAATTAATAAAGGAGTCAGACCCAGAGAGGAGTTGGAAGAACACAATTCCCCCATTATCTCTTCTCTTTGACAACCAAGAGGCTCCCTACTTCCCCATGTATGACAAGCAATGGAGGACACAAATGATGTGTCATGGGACAGTAATATATGAGGCTGGGGTGTTCTGACTACGCTTGGTTAGCTTACTTGATTGTACTGACCTCACGTTGTGCAAGAGGGACGAGTGCAGTGCGCTGTGACATGGAAGGCAGCATTCCCCGCCTATTTCCTTCCTCCTGGGCGCGCACCCGCAGACCGTCTACCACACTGCGCATGAGCACTCTTCTCTGCGCGCTCCAGATCTTCTGTGTAGCGTGCCGCGGTCACATCAAGCAGCCTGGGCGTGGACACGCCTCTGTACAGCTAAGGCTGCTGTTGCGTCCTTCGTGTTGCACATGTCACATGACAAGTTAACCCTTTCCTCTTGTGTACATTGCATTCTGGGGTGTGCTCTGCGTGTTAACCCTTTCCTCCTGTGTGCGTCGCATTCTGGGGTGTGCTCTGCGCGTTAACCCTTTCCTCCTGTGTGCGTCGCATTCTGGGGTGTGCTCTGCGCGTTAACCCTTTCCTCCTGTGTGCGTCGCATTCTGGGGTGTGCTCTGCGCGTTAACCCTTTCCTCCTGTGTGCGTCGCATTCTGGGGTGTGCTCTGCGCGTTAACCCTTTCCTCCTGTGTGCGTCGCATTCTGGGGTGTGCTCTGCGCTTTAACCCTTTCCTCCTGTGTGCGTCGCATTCTGGGGTGTGCTCTGCGCGTTAACCCTTTCCTCCTGTGTGCGTCGCATTCTGGGGTGTGCTCTGCGCGTTAACCCTTTCCTCCTGTGTGCGTCGCATTCTGCTGTGTGCTCGGCACGTTAACCCTTTCCTCCTGTCTACGTCGCATTCTGATGTGTGCTCTGCGCGTTAACCCTTTCCTCCTGTCTACGTCGCATTCTGCTGTGTGCTCTGCGCGTTAATCCTTTCCTCCTGTCTACGTCGCATTCTGCTGTGTGCTCTGCGCGTTAACCCTTTCCTCCTGTCTACGTCGCATTCTGCGGTGTGCTCTGCACGTTAACCCTTTCCTCCTGTCTACGTCGCATTCTGCGGTGTGCTCTGCACGTTAACCCTTTCCTCCTGTGTACGTCGCATTCTGCTGTGTGCTCTGCGTGTTAACCCTTTCCTCCTGTGTACATCGCATTCTGCTGTGTGCTCTGCGTGTTAACCCTTTCCTCCTGTGTACATCGCATTCTGCTGTGTGCTCTGCGTGTTAACCCTTTCCTCCTGTGTACATCGCATTCTGGGGTGTGCTCTGCACGTTAACTCTTTCCTCCTGTGTACGTCGCATTCTGCTGTGTGCTCTGCGTGTTAACCCTTTCCTCCTGTCTACATCGCATTCTGGGGTGTGCTCTGCACGTTAACTCTTTCCTCCTGTGTACAGCGCATTCTGCTGTGTGCTCTGCACGTTAACCCTTTCCTCCTGTCTAAATCACGATCTGCTGTGTGCTCTGCACGTTAACCCTTTTCTCCTGTCTACATCACAGTGTTCAATGTGCTCTGCATGTTAACCCTTTCCTCCAGTGTAAATATTTTTCTGCTTTATGAGGCTTAAAGCGAAGTTCCACTCACCCTGTCAAAAAATAAAAGTCAGCAGCTACAAAAACTGTAGCTATTGACTTTTAAAAAACAGCCCTTACCTGTCCCTCGGTCCCACGGTGTGTCTCCTGCAGCCCGTTTCACCGGCCGTCCTGTATTCTAGGAGGCCGGCTTCTTCAGTGTGGGCACCTGGCTGTGATAGCTTGCGGCTTCACAGCCGGGTACCCACTGCACATGCGTGAGTAGTGCTGCGCTTCATGAATGGTCCTGTCGTCTTTTGGGACCTGTCACGTGTCCTAGAAGACTACAGGGAGGGAGGACAGCGATCGGACCGGAAGTGGGAGCAGGTACATGTCAAATTCGGGTATCCGCCCCCCAAAGGTGTCAATCTTTAATGGGGAGCGGGGGAGCAGTCCTTAAAGAGGAACTTCCCCTTTTGTGTGGAGCTCCGCTTTAAGTTAACCCTTCCCTTCCATGTGACTCACTCTGTTTCATGTTGCTTGTTTCCCTTCCTATCCATGTGAATCATTAGTTGTCATATGCTACTTTTTGAACCTACTTCCCTGTCTCCTTTTACCTCTTGGTGTCAGGAAAACTTGTCAGAAGAGACTCATACAGATAGCAGATGTAGCACCCTCCTAGTTAGCTATGGGGGGGGGGGGGGGGGGGGCTAGCTAATTGTGTTTGTAGTTAGAAGGCTGAGTAGCAACCTGGGTGATAGAGTGGTCAAATTCGGGTCAGGGCTGCGAGGCTCTGCAGATCAACTTACTGATACCTCCCCCTGATCTAGAGATTTGGAGAAGTCTCTAGAACTCAGTGGGTGCGGGTGAGGAGGAGCTGGACTGCACAGTTGAGGGGTCCTGGTCATTCCCCAGGCAGGAGGCTTGGCATAGGGTCAGGACAGCTCTTTAAGCGATTCTAAAGGTTATTTTTTTTCCTGGAAAAAAACATGTCTATATTTACCTGCTGTGTGTAGTGGTTTTGCACAGAGCAACCTGGATCCTCCTCAGGTCCCCCGCAGGCTTCCCTGTCCCCTCCCTCCTGTTGGGTGCCCCCACAATAAGCAGCTTGCTATGGGGGCACCAGTTGCTAACTGTGTCCATTCACACATGGAGCAGTGGCATGGCCCCTCCCTTTCATTGGCTGACTGGCTTTGATTGACAGCAGCGCTTGCGGTCTCAGCCAAGGAGAGGCAGAGACCCAGGACAGCTGAGGCTGACGTGAACATTGCTGGATATTAATTTAACTCAGGTAAATATTGAGGGGGCTGGGGGCGCTGCTGCACACAGAAGATTTTTTACCTTCATGCATAGAATGTATGAAGGTAAAAAACCTTCAGCTTTTGCAACCACTCTAATGTAGGCCATAGATGGTTCGTTTATCGGTCGATTTTTCGTCCGAAAAACGAAACATCGGTCGCACTGTTGCCACCAATGATTGCGAAAATCGGCCGTTTTTCGCAAATTTTCCAGCATGACCGATAAAAGAAATGAGGAGGAACCGCAAAAAAAAAACACTAACAGTGTGAAAATTGGCCGATTATTATTTCGGACGAAAAACGAACCGTCTATGGCCTGCATAAGGGTGACTGAGCCTGCTCAGAGGTCAACATGGCAGGTGTTGGCAGATGGAAAGGAGAACAGACACAAGTCCGCTCTCCTCCCCTTCTTGCTGTGACCTAGAAAGCAACATGTATGATGTCACTTCTGGGTTACCCTGTCACTTTTTCTGGCTGTATTGCAATGTGATCTGCATTACAATGCATTCAGAGGACATATGCAGGATCTTTTACACCCTGCATGCCTCATTACAGTCAACCTGTCACCTAAAAATCATCACATTGGGGGCTTTGTTTCCCCTATGCGATGAAAAAAAGTTAAGCTAAAAATGTTTTTTTTTATATTGAAAAAAATTCAGTTACACCCAAGCACATAACATCCAATCCCCCCCCCCCCCCAAAAAAAATTTTGAGGCCCCCCACCCCCAGATATACACGTACAAACGTAAACATACACATCAGGGTGCCTGTGTGTGAAAATGTCGATTGCGATGCACATGTTACATATCGGCGTTCACGACAGAGTGAGAGCAATAATTCTAGCACAAGACCTTCTCTGTCAACATTTCACAGGCGCACACAAATTTAAGGTTTGACATGTTGGGTATCTATTTAGTCGGTGCAACCTCATATTATACTGTATATTTTACCACAAATTGGGTAATTCATCGCGTTTATTTGCCCTAAAATTCACTTTAGTGTGTTTTTTACTGAATTTTGCATTTCTTTGCAGACCTCTGCAGTATTATCATGTGACAAAAAAAACGCGGCCATGCGAGTCCTCTGTGAATAAGAAAACTACAAGTACCTCAATGAACTACCATGGTGCTGCAGAGAGCTGTGGTAGTTCATTGAGTTTCCTGTCAGAGTGTATCGGCTTGCTCTTACGGGATGTACGGGCAAGCAGATTTACTGACAGGTCTGCAGAAGACTTGCATGGCTCCAGCCATCTGCTGATCGCAGGTGCAAAGCTTTACAAGCTCCTGCAACAAAGAATAATAAATGCACATTTTTATTACTTGCAAAAAATTGCTCATTTGTTATTTTTTGTCAAAAGGTGAACTTATCCTTTAAGCATGGGTGATGAAAAGTGATGATCCCCACCTCAGCACTTAGCTTTTAAAAGCCAAAGCCATTAGGTCCCTTCCACACAGGGAGGCTTTGTTGGAATCCACTTGCTCAGCGGGGGATCTGTCTGCTGATCCCCGCTGAGCAAGCAGATGACTGATCCCTGTCTGCTCCGCTTATGCAGAGCGGACACAAACACTACCTGTTCTCATCTATGGAAGGTCGGATGTAAACGGACTGCCTGTCTGTTTACACCCAAATGCCATCCGATTCGTTCCACAAGATGGATGGGTAATGAATGCCCATCTGTCTGTTTTTAGCGGATAGGATTGGATCGGATGTTGGCGGGAGTAAATGGACACATGTCCATTTACATACAACGCTCCATAGAGGAGACTGGAGAGTCCGATCGGGTCCGCCTGTAAAACGGACTGGTGGACCTGATCAGTCTGTTAGTGTGAAAGGGGCCCAAAAGACAACAGCTAGAAAGCAGTGTAGTAAACAATGATAATACCTCAATATGCTCACCCTATAACCAAAGCATACAAGTGCTAAACTAAATAAACTATGCATATAGGTATAAATCAATTAAATCAAGTACATATAATAATATAAACGCAGTGTCCAAAAATAATAATATAAACGCAGTGTCCAAAATAAATATTATAAACGCAGTGTTCAAAATACCAAGTGTTCAAAAATATTAAAGTCACACACTAAAGATGAAAATCCAAGTCCTCTCTGCAGACACTTTCCCAAAAAGACTCCAAACTCCAAAGTGATCCTCAAAAAAAGAAAACTAATAGTGTATTATCCTTAAAACAATAATGTACAATCGTATACAACATAAGTGTCATTCCATATCAAACGTGACCATATGTGTGAATCAAGTGCTCGGCATGAAAAAACATGCTAGAGAAACACTCTGGTGGTCCAACAAATCAAAAAAATCAAAGTGCTAGTAGTAGTGCACACTTCTATAGTGTAATGACTGAATACTCTTACCAGATGGCGAAAGAAACAGCACTTTAATACCACCAAGGGTATACACCATCCAAGGAAAGCTAATCCAGCATGGATATGTTCATTGAGATGTCCTCATAGCCTCATGGATAATGCTCCTAGATGTCTGGATTACTGCTCAAGGTCCTGATGACAGCTAGGAGCATTATCCATGAGGCTATGAGGACATCTCAATGAACATATCCAGGCTGGATTAGCTTTCCTTGGATGGTGTATACCCTTGGTGGTATTAAAGTGCTGTTTCTTTCGCCATCTGGTAAGAGCATTCAGTATATATGTACTTGATTTAATTGATTTATACTTTTATGCATAGTTTATTTAGTTTAGCACTTGTATGCTTTGGTTATAGGGTGAGCATATTGAGGTATTATCATTTATTACACTTTCAAGGGTGAAAGTAAGACATATGCTTTCAGGGGATAGGTTTATATGTTTATTTGAGATTCCGTTTTGATTCAGATTCAGAGTGTAGTAAACAAGCACCTAAGACAATAGGTTTTTCAGGAACAGTAGACTCCCAAGAATTATCCACTAAAAGACAAATGAGATCTGCATGCTGAGACCTACAGGACCAATCTGGAGCCACCAGAATCATCAGGATCCCGTGACTTCTTTCCTGCATAGTAGTAGTAGTTTTATTGGCAGGCATAACAAACCCACGGAGCCACCAATGTGTCCATTGCATCTGTCCAAGGGTCCTTTGCCATTGTTACAAACCAACAGCACCAGAAGATTGCAGCAGCGTACTGGTTGAATTGACTTGTATGGCCAATTTAGGAGGACACTTTTATTTGAGCAGTCTGAAAACTAGGTAAATACTGTCACGGACAACTCTTAGTCACCAGTCACACCGCTGCAATTTAAAATTGCGTGATTTGTGTGTAATTTCAGCGTGATTTCAGGTGCAATTTCTGAAGACTTTACGGTTACTTGTGAAGACTTTCAACAATTTCTTGCTATTTGCAGTGTGATTTCCATTTTATTCTATGTATGTGAAATCGCAAGAAAACTGCAGAAAAAGTAATGCAAGAACTTCTTTAGAAATTGTGCTGACATTCACCTTCATTAGATGCAATTTCAGGTGTAATTTCAATTCACAAATTGCACCGGTATGACCGGGCACTTAAGTTATTTAATATTGATTTTGCTTTTGTGATGTAAAGGCATTTGATGCTGTAGACAATTTGGTTAGAAGTAATCAGGAAAATGTTTAAAAGCACTAATCGGGTAAGGTTGTAAGGCCAAATGCTCAGGTAATGAAAATGATTACTGTTCTCCAGTAGAGGGCATGCACACACTGCTTTAAAATAAAAACTATAACTTCTACTGCCATGTAATTCAACCAGGTTCATTTTATTAACCTAGCACTGTCACAATTGGGAATAGCTTTTGGTTCCAAATTTTGCACTGTATTTTTTATATTTATAAAAAAATTTAGCCATTTTCTAACACAGAAAATTAGGCGTGTTATACTCCTGCATCAAAGGGCTACCTTAATTGCATACAAGTCTGAGTTTTCCCATAGCATAAAACATCATTACAATGTTTTAGTGCAGTTTTTATTTAAAACTATATTAAATTTAACTTTAAAACTTTATTAGCGATTTTCATAGAATGGACAAATGATGAGTAATTAGAAGGGTCCTGGAGAAAATGCTGCACCAAGCTCTGTGCAATATTGGTCACCTGACAAAAAGCCTTGTCCTTGTTCATACATCCAAAATTAAAGTGGTTGTAAACCTCAGACATGAAATATGAATGAAGCATATTGCTCTATAGTGTGTACTTCTCTCAATTAAGAGCACTAAGTGTCATTTCTGTCTGCTGCTTTGTTCCGCTACTATCAGCATGAGTCACTTCTGACAAGTTTCCCTGACACCAAGAGAAAAATGGTGATGGGGAGGGACCTCTAGGCTCAGCTCTGTTCCTGTGTGCTGTATGGAGGGAGGGGGTGTGTTTTTTCTCCCCAATTAGCTCTCAGAGCTCTCCTCACTCTGCAGAGTGTAATTTCAGCTCTATCCCCCCTTTTTTCTGAACCCTCAGACAAGCTGTATAAATTCTGCACTTTGAACAGATGAAAAGAAGACTAAAGATAAACAGGTACAACTTATGTAGGAGGATTTGTTTCATCTCTGTGTATCACCTGAGGCCAGTCACTTCACTAAGTAAGGGTTTACAACCTCTTAAAGGTTTAAAGCTAAACTCCAACAAATTTTGGGAGCACACAGCAACCATAATGTACCTCTAATAAAGTATTTCTTGTTCTGCTGACTGCTGCTTACTGTAGAAATCTTCCCATCACTGTTGCTGCATACTCCAAACAACAGTGCTGCGAGAGTTAAAGTGGAAGTTCAGGCAAAACCTAACTAAGGCTAAACCTACTCCCCCCCATCTACGACTATTATATATATAACCCTATAAAGAAAGATCTGTATACCTACCTATTCTGAAGCCACTCTGCTCTAGTCTCCAGCGACAGCTTCTGTGTAGAGGAAAGATTGCCAACAACGGCTGGAAACGACTGGGAGATTATGTCATCCAGAGACTTACTATGGGACAACTGTTGATGGCTGTCCATCCTCTACAAAGAAGCCACCGCTGACAGCTGGCCCTGGAACTAGAGCAACTTCAGAATAGGTAAGAATACACATCTTTTTTTACATGGTTAGATAGAACAGCCTTATAACGGGGGTGGGAGTAGGTTTACCCTTAGGTTGTGAAATTCCACTTTAACCACTTGCCGACCGCAGACAGCTGAATGACAGCTTCACCACGGCCGGCCAGTTCTGGGTGGGCTTCATATGATGTCCTCCCAGAATGCACCCTCCCGCGCCCCAGGGGGCGCGCACCCAGAGATCTCCGTGATCACTGTGTCCTACGGACACAGCTGATCACGTGATGTGGTAAAAGGCCAATTACAGCGGCCTTTTACCATGTGATCAGCCATGTCCAATGACACAGCAGATCACCGGTAAATGCAGTTGCCAGTTATCAGCTGCACTTTCACTTTTCACCCCAGAGGACCAGCAATTGTCAGAGGACAGATCGGCACCGATCATCTGGGCACTGATGGTCAGTGCCCAGCAGTGCCATCCACCAGTGCTGTCCACCTGTGCCCAGCAGTGCCACCCACCTGTGCCTAGTAGTGCCACCCACCAGTACCCATCAGTGTCAACCATCAGTGCTGCCCAGCAGTGCCACCCATAAGTGCCCAGCAGTGCCACCAGTCAGTGCCACCCATCAGTGCTGCCCATCAGTGCCCATCATTGTTGAATATCAGTGCCGCCTCATCATTGCCACCTATCAGTGCTGCCTATCAGTGCCCATCAGTGCTACCTATCCGTGCTACCTCATCAGTGCCGCCTATCAGTGCTGCCAATCAGTGCACATCAATGCTTCCTATCAGTGCAGCCTCATCAACACACATCAGTGAAGGAGAAAAATTACCTGTTTGCAAAATTTTACAATAGAAACAAAGAAAAAAAATTTTTTTTTTCAAAATGTTTGCTCTTTTTTTGTTTATAACGCAAAAAATAAAACACCCAGCAGCAATTAAATACCACCAAAAGAAATCTCTATTTGTGTGAAAAATATTATACAAATTTCATATGGGTACAGTGTTGCATGACTGCGCAGTTGTCATTCAAAGTGCGACAGTGCTGAAAGCTGAAAATTGGCCTGGGCACAAAGGGTGAATAAGTGCTCTGTAGGCAAGTGGTTAAGAGCAGTGGATGTGACTGTGAAGGATCATGCTGCTCACCCACCCGTCTCCTTGCCCATTCACAAAATTTCTTGTATTCTTCTCCCAGAAAGCAAGACAATCTGTGAATGGTCAGGGTAGATTCTGTTATTTATTCACCCTTCCTTTTCTATTTCAATGCAACATGGGGGGGTTTTGTAGTTCACAGAGTTTTTGGAACAAACTAATAACAGTCGGGGTGATTTAGTAAAACTAAACAGTGCAAAATCTGGTGCAGCTCTGTAGAGAAACCAATCAACTCCAAAGTTTTCTTGTCAAAGCTTAACTGAACAAGCTGAATTTAGATTCTGATTGGCTACCATGCACAGCTGTTCCAGATTTTGCACTCTCCAGTTTTAATAAATCAACCCCACTGAGTGGAGGCAAAGAGTACTGGAAGGTATTAATGTGCAAGATCAACAAGTATTTTTTTATGCACTTAAAATTCCACTTACAGGCATCTCAGCTGGTTCTAATTTCTGGATGTTTTTTATGTGATAAGCATTCATATAAAGATTGCTGTCACATTTTATTAAATAAACCTTCATTTAAGATACATCACAATGTCAAAGCATTTTTCATTTGCTTTCTATAATTTTTTTTCTTAACTTATTTAACAGATATAACAAAATGCTGTCAAAAGTATATTTAACAAACAAAAAAGAAGCAAATATGAGAAGGTCATTGTTAGGGTTTGGCGTTTCATTTTTAGGATTAGTACTAGGGTTGAGGTCATTGTTAGGGTTTGGCGTTTCATTTTTAGGATTAGTACTAGGGTTGAGGTCATTGTTAGGGTTTGGCGTTTCATTTCAAGGATTAGTACTAGGTTTGAGGTCATTGTTAGGGTTTGGCGTTTCATTTTTAGGATTAGTACTAGGTTTGAGGTCATTGTTAGGGTTTGGCGTTTCATTTTTAGAATTAGTACTAGGGTTGAGGTCATTGTTAGGGTTTGGCGTTTCATTTTTAGGATTAGTACCAGGGTTGAGGTCATTGTTAGGGTTTGGCGTTTCATTTTTAGGATTAGTACCAGGGTTGAGGTCATTGTTAGGGTTTGGCGTTTCATTTTTAGGATTAGTACTAGGGTTGAGGTCATTGTTAGGGTTTGGCGTTTCATTTTAAGGATTAGTACTAGGGTTGAGGTCATTGTTTGGTTTGGCGTTTCATTTTAAGGATTAGTACTAGGGTTGAGGTCATTGTTAGGGTTTGGCGTTTCATTTTTAGGATTAGTACTAGGGTTGAGGTCATTGTTAGGGTTTGGCGTTTCATTTTTAGGATTAGTACTAGGGTTGAGGTCATTGTTAGGGTTTGGCGTTTCATTTTTAGGATTAGTACTAGGGTTGAGGTCATTGTTAGGGTTTGGCGTTTCAATTTATGGATTAGTACTAGGGTTGAGGTCATTGTTAGGGTTTTTTCGTTTCATTTTTAGGATTAGTACTAGGGTTGAGGTCATTGTTAGGGTTTGGCGTTTCATTTTTAGGATTAGTACTAGGGTTGAGGTCATTGTTAGGGTTTGGCGTTTCATTTTTAGGATTAGTACTAGGGTTGAGGTCATTGTTAGGGTTTGGCGTTTCATTTTTAGGATTAGTACTAGGGTTGAGATCATTGTTAGGGTTTGGCGTTTCATTTTAAGGATTAGTACTAGGGTTGAGGTCATTGTTAGGGTTTGGCGTTTCATTTTTAGGATTAGTACTAGGGTTGAGGTCATTGTTAGGGTTTGGCGTTTCATTTTAAGGATTAGTACTAGGGTTGAGGTCATTGTTAGGGTTTGGCGTTTCATTTTAAGGATTAGTACTAGGGTTGAGGTCATTGTTAGGGTTTGGCGTTTCAATTTAAGGATTAGTACTAGGGTTGAGGTCATTGTTAGGGTTTGGCGTTTCATTTTTAGGATTAGTATTAGGGTTGAGGTCATTGTTAGGGTTTGGCGTTTCATTTTTAGGATTAGTACTAGGGTTGAGGTCATTGTTAGGGTTTGGCGTTTCATTTTTAGGATTAGTACTAGGGTTGAGGTCATTGTTAGGGTTTGGCGTTTCATTTTTAGGATTAGTATTAGGGTTGAGGTCATTGTTAGGGTTTGGCGTTTCATTTTTAGGATTAGTACTAGGGTTGAGGTCATTGTTAGGGTTTGGCGTTTCATTTTAAGGATTAGTACTAGGGTTGAGGTCATTGTTAGGGTTTGGCGTTTCATTTTAAGGATTAGTACTAGGGTTGAGGTCATTGTTAGGGTTTGGCGTTTCATTTTTAGGATTAGTACTAGGGTTGAGGTCATTGTTAGGGTTTGGCGTTTCATTTTTAGGATTAGTACTAGGGTTGAGGTCATTGTTAGGGTTTGGCGTTTCATTTTTAGGATTAGTACTAGGGTTGAGGTCATTGTTAGGGTTTGGCGTTTCATTTTTAGGATTAGTACTAGGGTTGAGGCATTTGTAGTGTTCAGAAAGTAGCTTGTGAAGATAAGATTGTTTGGGATTTCTGCTAAGCTCCCGGGAAGTGACAAGTACATGGCATTTCTGGCAAAATCAACAGATATTTTCTATACTTGTAGAGAATGAAATAACAAAACTAATGCAGCCACATCCTCTAAGGACTGGCAAGCTGCCATATTGCAATTTAAAGTGGATGAGATGAGGAAGGTGAATGTTCATCAGTGAAGTTTACCAGTGACTTTGGTCAGCTGTCCTTCTGTGGAGTTTGCTGTTGCAAGATGTAATTTACCATTGTAAGTGTTATTTTTCTTAAATGAGAAGTGTGAGTGTCCTTTTTTTAGCAGGCTGGTGTACAAAATATATTGGCGCTGCTCAAAGCAGGATAATAAACAAAAGTCACCTCACCAGCATGTATAGGGGGAGCAGTGTCTTCTACACTAAAGTCCAATCACTTGCAATCAGGAAGAGGGAGAAAGGACACCGCTATGACCACCCATAAGATCCTATGTGTGGGTGCATCTTTGAAATGCATCAGAGGGCATGGCTGGCGTGACAGCTGAGGCCCTCCCACACAGTGGTCAGAGTGGCATCCTTTCTCCCTCTTCGTGATTGCAACTTTCTTTTATTAGCTTTATCCTATTTCCTGTGAGATGCTAATACATAAAAATCTTTCCAGCTCTCTGAGAAGTGCACCCTTTCTGTTAAAATCAAGGTAAATAACTTTGGGAGGGGCTACAGTCTTCTCTGGGTTCTTATTCTGACAATCTTGTCTGGATCCACCTCCTGTCCCTCTCCTGTGTTTGATTGATTTTGGCTCTGGGCTGTTTGCCCTCCTCCCCCTCCCTCCTCCTCCTTTCACACAACACACAGCTCAGATGGATTCTCTTACAGACAGCTTCTATCTGCACACTGTGTAGCTGCCTGCTATGCTGCAGTTCGGACATATGAAGTTCCCAGATAAAAACGACTCTGCAGTATAGCAGTGTGCTGACATTGGCTGTCTATAAGACAATCAATCTGAGCTGTGCAGGGGCAGACTGACCATTTGGAAACTCGGGCACTGCCCGAGGGCCTGGGGTCAGTAGGGGGCCACATGAGATGCCCCTGGTACCTTTTTCATAGGCTTTTTTGAGTTTGGGCAAGGACACAGGGGCCCCATGATCCCCTATTGCCCGGGGGCCCCATGAGTTGTCAGTCCGCCCCTGGATGCACTGCACCACATGAGTGTGAACCTAGCCTAAAGCAGAAACAGAACAAAGTGCAGGGCACCGATGTAAAGGCAAGTATGAACACCTTTATTAAACAATAATATCCACTTCTCAACCAGGGTTCCATGGTTCCAGAGGTTGCTAGGGGTTCCTTGAACAACAAGCAATATCCACCTCTCAGATAGGTTCCCGCTGACACCATTGATATTTTTAGCTATCTATAAGGGGGTAATTCTTCTCAATGACCACAAGTGCAAGGAACATTCTTCCCACTGACCATCACACGTATGTATCATGAGCTGTAGATACAGTCATTTTTAGCAGGGGTTCCCTGACACAAAAAAGTAATTTCAAGCATTCCTCTGTGTTGAAAAGGTTGAGAAAGGCTTACTTACACGAAAGCTTGGCAAAGAGGCACAGAGGGTTATCCCAGCTGATGTAAATGATATCCTTCACTCTGTGTGATGCAGAAGCTGGGACTGGATTTAGAGAGGCCCATACATAGATGGAGAAACTGGTGTCCTTGTTGCTGTAACCCAGCTCTACCTGCCAACCTTCCACTCCAGTATCCTCTGGCAGATAAGAGCTGCATATACTTTAAATGACCTATACCAGGGGTGGGCAAACTTTTTGACTTGAGGGCCGCAATGGGTTCATATATTGGACCCGGGGGCCGGACCAAGAGTAGATGAATGATGTGTATGTGTCATCCATAGTAAGTATAGTAATATTCCCCCATATAGTAATTCATCCCCCATATAGTAATTCATCCCCCATAGTAATTCATCCCCCATATAGTAATTCATCCCCCATAGTAATTCATCCCCCATATAGTAATTCATCCCCCATAGTAATTCATCCCCCATATAGTAATTCATCCCCCATATAGTAATTCATCCCCCATAGTAATTCATCCCCCATATAGTAATTCATCCCCCATAGTAATTCATCCCCCATAGTAATTCATCCCCAATATAGTAATTCACCCCCCATAGTAATTCATCCCCCATATAGTAATTCATCCCCCATATAGTAATTCATCCCCCATATAGTAATTCATCCCCCATAGTAATTCATCCCCCATATAGTAATTCATCCCCCATAGTAATTCATCCCCCATATAGTAATTCATCCCCCATAGTAATTCATCCCCCATATAGTAATTCATCCCCCATATAGTAATTCATCCCCCATAGTAATTCATCCCCCATATAGTAATTCATCCCCCATAGTAATTCATCCCCCATATAGTAATTCATCCCCCATAGTAATTCATCCCCCATATAGTAATTCATCCCCCATATAGTAATTCATCCCCCATAGTAATTCATCCCCCATATAGTAATACATCCCCCATATAGTAATTCATCCCCCCTATAGTAATTCATCCCCCATAGTAATACATCCCCCATATAGTAATTCATCCCCCATAGTAATTCATCCCCCATAGTAATTCATCCCCCATATAGTAATTCATCCCCCCTATAGTAATTCATTCTCCATATTAATTCATCCCCCATATTAAGTCCCCAAGTCCCCCCTGTGTCAATTCACTTACCTTTGCTCCGCGCGTTCCTCTCGCCGTGTTCCCGCGCCGTTCCGATCTTCAGGGCGGACTCTGAGAGGAGCCTAGCTCCCCTCACGTTCCTCACGCTGCCCCGCCTACACACATTCTGACAGCCGATGTTTGCCACGCTCCGCGGGCCGGATTAAAAGGTCCGCCGGGCCGTATACGGCCCGCGGGCCGTAGTTTGCCCATTGCTGACCTATACACTTGCATGTGCACCTAAGATTCAGTGTTTATGTTTTTTCCTGCCAAGGCTATTGCATTGCTGTATCAAGGAGCTGTGATTTGGCCCTATTTACATTTCATTCTGCATAGATAGGATATGCAGAATGCATTATGTTTTCAAATGTGTGTTGCATTATAAGAGTCTGTGATTGTCTCCTGAATTGCCATCTTTATACTGTGGATTAACGAGCAACGTTTGGTTGGTAGAAAATGTATTACTTACTTCACATTGTATTTCCAGGATATTAATGATCTACTGTACATGCTCTGCAATAAAACCTGTTGTTATTCTGCATGGCACTTGGGACTTTGTTTTGGTGTTCCACATATACAGTACTTGTACTAACCCTGAAGGGCACATGTGTTTAAAATGCAATCTGAGCAAAAATTAACTACATTCTTTTCCTGAAGCAACAGCAAATTAGTGTCCAAATGTTCTAAGACATTCAAGATCCCTAGCCAATAGGCGTCTGATAAGATTTAGCAGTAATCACATCAATTGGTCATGATCAATTATCTTCATTTGAGTACCTTTAGTTATATCATAAATAAACATTTTGAAAAAAAAAAATGCTTATTTACATTATTCTATTTTTATGTAATACATTTATAAAATGGTTATATCTGGCCAAGATTTCCACATGAGAGGCATAAAATATATTGTTTTATCCCATGTTCTTTCAAATCTCCAGATGTTTTTGGCCCAGTACTTGTTGGCTTGTTGTTGTTTATGTGTGTTTTCTCTCATCTTTCAGCACTTATAAACACAGCTGTGTATGATGTATGATAATGAAGTATGTATCTCCTGATTACGATTGCAAAACCCAATTTATGATCCAAAGCAGAACTAAAATGTATCAATTCTCAGATAGTCAAATAGATATTTTTCAGCATTCCTTATCTATTAGCAGTATTGCACTGCAGCTATCATTCTTGACACACTGTATTGCCAAAAGTATTGGGACACCCCTATAGATCATTGGATTCAGGTGTTTTAATCACCTCCATGGCCACAGGTGTATAAAATCAAGCACCTAGGCATGCAGACTGCTTCTTCAGACATTTGTGAAAGAATGAGTCGCTCTCAGGAGCTCAGTAAATTAAAGTGTGGCACCATGATAGGTTGTCACTAGAGATGAGCGAATTTCTCAAAAATTCGATTCGGCTGATTCGGCGAATTCCAGTGTGAAATTCGATTCGATGCGAATTTCTTCGCTACGAAGATGACTTATAAAAAGGGTTTCTAGGCTTCAGAGAGCCTTTAAATTAGTGCAGAACACTGTACCTTTAATTTAAATGCCCTTGGAGATGAGGAAAGAGAAGGAGAAGGAGAAGGATGAGAAGAAGGAGAAGGATGAGAAGAAGGAGAAGGAGAAGGATGAGAAGAAGGAGAAGGAGAAGGATGAGAAGAAGGAGAAGGAGAAGGATGAGAAGAAGGAGAAGGATGAGAAGAAGGAGAAGGATGAGGAGAAGAAGGATGAGAAGAAGGAGAAGGAGAAGGATGAGAAGAAGGAGAAGGATGAGAAGAAAGAGAAGGATGAGAAGGAGAAGGATGAGAAGAAGGAGAAGGAGAAGGATGAGAAGAAGGAGAAGGAGAAGGATGAGAAGAAGGAGAAGGATGAGAAGAAGGATGAGAAGAAGGAGAAGGATGAGAAGAAGGAGAAGGATGAGAAGAAGGATGAGAAGAAGGAGAAGGATGAGAAGAAGGAGAAGGATGAGAAGAAGGAGAAGGAGAAGGATGAGAAGAAGGAGAAGGAGAAGGATGAGAAGAAGGAGAAGGATGAGAAGAAGGATGAGAAGAAGGAGAAGGATGAGAAGAAGGAGAAGGAGAAGGATGAGAAGAAGGAGAAGGATGAGAAGAAGGAGAAGGATGAGAAGAAGGATGAGAAGAAGGAGAAGGATGAGAAGAAGGAGAAGGATGAGAAGGAGAAGGATGAGAAGACGGAGAAGGAGAAGCAGAAGGAGAAGGATGAGAAGAAGGAAAAGGAGAAGGATGAGAAGATGGAGAAGGAGAAGGATGAGAAGAAGGAGAAGGATGAGAAGAAGGAGAAGGAGAAGGATGAGAAGAAGGAGAAGGAGAAGGATGAGAAGAAGGAGAAGGATGAGAAGAAGGATGAGAAGAAGGAGAAGGATGAGAAGAAGGAGAAGGATGAGAAGAAGAAGGAGAAGGATGAGAAGAAGGAGAAGGATGAGAAGAAGGAGAAGGATGAGAAGAAGGAGAAGGAGAAGGATGAGAAGAAGGAGAAGGATGAGAAGAAGGAGAAGGATGAGAAGAAGGAGAAGGAGAAGGATGAGAAGAAGGAGAAGGAGAAGGATGAGGAGAAGAAGAAGGATGAGAAGAAGGAGAAGGATGAGAAGAAGGAGAAGGAGAAGGATGAGAAGAAGGAGAAGGATGAGGAGAAGGAGAAGGATGAGAAGAAGGAGAAGGATGAGAAGAAGGAGAAGGAGAAGGATGAGAAGAAGGAGAAGGATGAGAAGAAGGAGAAGGAGAAGGATGAGAAGATGGAGAAGGAGAAGGATGAGAAGAAGGAGAAGGAGAAGGATGAGAAGAAGGAGAAGGAGAAGGATGAGAAGAAGGAGAAGGATGAGGAGAAGGAAAAGGATGAGAAGAAGGAGAAGGATGAGAAGAAGGAGAAGGATGAGAAGAAGGAGAAGGAGAAGGATGAGAAGAAGGAGAAGGATGAGAAGAAGGAGAAGGATGAGAAGAAGGAGAAGGAGAAGCAGAAGGAGAAGGATGAGAAGAAGGAAAAGGAGAAGGATGAGAAGATGGAGAAGGAGAAGGATGAGAAGAAGGAGAAGGAGAAGGATGAGAAGAAGGAGAAGGATGAGAAGATGGAGAAGGAGAAGGATGAGAAGAAGGAGAAGGAGAAGGATGAGAAGAAGGAGAAGGAGAAGGATGAGAAGAAGGAGAAGGATGAGAAGAAGGAGAAGGAGAAGGATGAGAAGAAGGAGAAGGAGAAGGATGAGAAGAAGGAGAAGGATGAGAAGAAGGAGAAGGAGAAGGATGAGAAGAAGGAGAAGGATGAGAAGAAGGATGAGAAGAAGGATGAGAAGAAGGATGAGAAGAAGGAGAAGGATGAGAAGAAGGACAGTTCTGTGACAGTTTCTGTCTATTTCTGACAGTTCTGGGACATTCACTCCATACAGCTGTTTCAACCGCTGTATGGAGGGAATGTCATGGAACTGTCAGAAATAGACTATTAATGACAGTTCTGGGACTGTCCTTCCATGCAGCGGTTGAAACATTGTATGTATTTGTTTCCATAAATGGATCCATTTATGGAAACAAATACATACAATGTTTCAACCGCTGTATGGAAGGACAGTCCCAGAACTGTCATTAATAGTCTATTTCTGACAGTTCTATGACATTCCCTCCATACAGCGGTTGAAACATCTGTATGGAGTGAATGTCCCAGAACTGTCAGAAATAGACTATTTATGACAGTTCTGGGACTGTCCTTCCATACAGCGGTTGAAACATTGTATGTATTTGTTTCCATAAATGGATCCATTTATGGAAACAAATACATACAATGTTTCAACCGCTGTATGGAAGGACAGTCCCAGAACTGTCATTAATAGTCTATTTCTGACAGTTCCATGACATTCCCTCCATACAGCGGTTGAAACAGCTGTATGGAGTGATTGTCCCAGAACTGTCAGAAATAGTCTATTTCTGACAGTTCTGGGACATTCACTCCATACAGCTGTTTCAACCACTGTATGGAGGGAATGTCATGGAACTGTCAGAGTCCCAGAACTGTCATTAATAGTCTATTTCTGACAGTTCCATGACATTCCCTCCATACAGCGGTTGAAACAGCTGTATGGAGTGAATGTCCCAGAACTGTCAGAAATAGACTATTTATGACAGTTCTGGGACATTCACTCCATACAGCGGTTGAAACATTGTATCTATTTTTTTCCATAAATGACATTCTGCAGATACACTTAGAGGAGCGCTGCAGATACACTTTTTGCCGGCTTGGAATTATTCTTATTTTCATCCTACTTCTTCTTTTTCTTCTTATGAGGATGAGGATGAGGATGAGGATGAAGAAGAAGAAGTAGGATGAAAATAAGATTAATTCCAAGCCGGCAAAAAGTGTATCTGCAGCGCTCCTCTAAGTGTATCTGCAGAATGTCATTTATGGAAAAAAATAGATACAATGTTTCAACCGCTGTATGGAGTGAATGTCCCAGAACTGTCATAAATAGTCTATTTCTGACAGTTCTGGGACATTCACTCCATACAGCTGTTTCAACCGCTGTATGGAGGGAATGTCATAGAACTGTCAGAAATAGACTATTAATGACAGTTCTGGGACTGTCCTTCCATACAGCGGTTGAAACATTGTATCTATTAGTTTCCATTTAGGATACAGATGTTTCAACCGCTGTACATGTGAAGAAACTGTGAGAGAACTGTCAGAAATAGAGGAACTCTGCACATACACTTTTTGCCGGCTTGGAATTATTCTTCTTTTCATCCTACTTCTTCTTCTTCTTCTTCATCCTCATCCTCATCCTCTTCTTCTGAGGATGAAGATGAAGAAGAAGAAGAAGTAGGATGAAAAGAAGAATAATTCCAAGCCGGCAAAAAGTGTATGTGCAGAGTTCCTCTATTTCTGACAGTTCTCTGACAGCTTCTTCACATGAACAGTGGTTGAAACATCTGTATCCTAAATGTAAACTAATAGATACAATGTTTCAACCGCTAAACATGTGTTCCTTCTGTCAGAGAACTGTCAGAAATAGCGGAGCTCACTGCAGGGACACTTTTGCCGGCTGATCGGGAAATGTTCGATTTGCGCACCCGAAGTAGGCAAAATTTCGGTTTCGCCGCGAATCGAATATTTCCTGAAATTCGACTCGAATTCCGGTTCGCCTGGTTCGATTCGCTCATCTCTAGTTGTCACCTGTGCAATAAGTCCATCAGTGAAATTTCCTTGCTACTAAATATT
Source organism: Staurois parvus (assembly GCF_062004578.1). NCBI lineage: Eukaryota > Metazoa > Chordata > Amphibia > Anura > Ranidae > Staurois > Staurois parvus. The sequence goes on from NW_028318492.1 coordinate 2,827,039, forward strand.
CCATGGTCAACTGTTAGTGGTATTATACCAAAGTGGAAGCAACTGGGAACATTACATTACATTACATTACATTGAGTTTATATAGCGCCAAAGGGTTTGCTCAGCGCTGTACAATAGAGGGGGGGACAATACATGAAACATTACAGCAGCTACGAACAGCACACGAGGGGTAAGAGGGCCCTACTCTTTCGAGCTTACAATCTGGGAGGGAGGGGGTAGTGGTACAGGAGGAAGTGGCTGTGGGGGATGGAGTGGTAGGAGGAATGAAGGAGAGCAGCAGTTAGGTGAGGGTGGGGTAGGCTTCCCTGAAGAGGTGGGTTTTCAGGGAGCGCCTGAAGGTGAGGAGGGAAGGTGACAGTCTGATGGATTGGGGTAGTGAGTTCCAGAGGATGGGGGAGGACCTGGAGAAGTCTTGCAGACGTGCGTGTGAGGAGGAGACCAGGGAGCAAGATAGAAGGAGGTCCTGTGAAGAGAGAAGGGTACGGGTAGGGTGGTACTTGGGAATCAGGTCGGTGAGGTAGTTAGGGGCAGTGTTGTGAATGGCTTTGTAGGTCAGAGTGAGTAGTTTGAATTTGATGCGTTGGGCGATAGGGAGCCAGTGGAGGGAGAGGCAGAGGGGGGTGGCAGAGGTGGAGCGGCTGGTGAGGTGGATGAGTCTGGCAGCTGAGTTCAGGATGGTCTGAAGCGGGGAGAGTTTGCACTGGGGTAGGCCGGTGAGGAGGGAGTTGCAGTAGTCAAGGCGTGAGATAATCAGGGAGTGCACAAGTAGTTTAGCGGTGTCTGGGGTAAGGAAGGTGCGTATTTTGGCGATATTGCGGAGGTGGAGCCTGCATGTGTTTGTCAGTGATTTGACATGAGGTTGGAAGGAGAGGTTAGAGTCCAGAATGACCCCAAGGACCTTGGCTTGCTGGGCGGGATTGATGGTGGTGGTGTTGGTAGTGATGGATAGGATGGGGGGGGGGGCGCGGGCAGGAGGGAAGACGAGAAGCTCGGTTTTGGAGAGGTTGAGTTTGAGGAAATGGAGCGACATCCAGTCAGAGATGTCGTTTAGGAGGTGAGTGATGCGGGCGGAGAAAGTGGAGGTGAGGTGAGGGGTGGAGAGGTAAATTTGAGTGTCATCAGCATAGAGATGGTAGTTGAAGCCGTGGGAGTGTATGAGTTTGCCAAGGGAGGAGGTGTAGATGGAGAAGAGAAGGGGTCCAAGGACAGAGCCCTGGGGGACCCCAACAGAGAGGGGGAGGGAAGGGGAGGTGGCACCATTGTAGGAAACGCTGAAGGAGCGTCGGGATAGGTAAGAGGAGAACCAGGAGAGAGCGGTGTCTCTGACGCCAAGGGAGAATAGTTTATTAAGGAGGAGGGGGTGGTCAACTGTGTCGAAGGCCGCGGAGAGGTCCAGGAGGAGGAGGACAGAGTAGTCGCCTTTGGCTTTGGCGGTAAGTAGGTCGTTGGTGATTTTGAGGAGGGCGGTTTCGGTGGAGTGTAGGGGACGGAAGCCGGACTGTAGTGGATCAAGGAGGTTGTTGTCAGTTAGGTGGGCGCTTAGGCGGTTGTAGACTAAGCGCTCCAGGAGTTTGGAAGTGAGTGGCAGCAGGGAGATGGGTCTGAGGTTGTTTGGGTCAGAGGGGTCCAGGGAGGGCTTTTTGAGCAACTCAGCCATAAAGTGGTAGGCCATGTAAAATGACAGAGCAGGGTCAGCGCATGCTTAAGCGCACAGTGCACAGAAGTTGCCAACTGTCTGCAGAGTCAATAGCTAAAGACCTCCAAACTTCATGTGGCCATCAGATTAGCCCAACAACAGTGCATAGAGTGCTTCATGGAATAGGTTTCCATGGCTGAGCAGCTGCATCCAAGCCTTACATCACCAAGTACAATGCAAAGCCTCGGATGCAGTGGTGTAAAGCACGTCACCGCTGGACTCTAGAGCAGTGGAGATGTGTTCTCTGGAGTGAAGAATCAAGCTTCTCTGGCAATCTGATGGACGTGTCTGGGTTCGGCGGTTGCCAGGAGAACGGTATTTGCCTTACTGCATTGTGCCAAGTGTAAAGTTTGGTGGATGGGGGGATTATGGTGTGGGGTTGTTTTTCAGGGGTTATGCTTCCCCCTTAGTTCAAGTGAAGGGAACTCTTAAGGCATCAGCATACCAAGACATTTTGGACAATTTCGTGATCCCAGCTTTGTGGGAACAGTTTGGGGATGGCCCCTTCCTGTTCCAACATATCTGCGCACCAGTGCACAAAGCAAGATTCATAAAGACATGGATCAGTGAGTTTGGGGTGAAGGAACTTGACTGGCCTGCACAGAGTCCTGATCTCAACTAAATAGAACTCTTTTGGGATAAATTAGAGTGGAGACTGCAAGCCAGGCCTTCTCTCGACATTAGTGCCTGACCTCATAAATGATCTTCTGGAAGAATGGTCAAACATTCCCATAGACACACTCCTAAACCTTGTGGACAGCCTTCCCAGAAGAGTGGAAGCTGTTATAGCTGCAAAGGGTGGGCCAACTCAATATTGAACCTAACGGACTAAGACTGGGATGCCATTAAAGTTCATGTGCGTGTAAAGCCAGGTGTTCTAATACTTTTGGCAATATAGACTATACAGTTAGGTCCATATATATTTGGACACAGGCATAATTTTAGTTTTTTCAGGTATTTACCAAAACATATTCAAGCTATAGTTATATAATGGACAGGGGGTGAAAGTGCACACTCTCAGGTTTGATTTGCGGGTATGAACATCCAAATTGGAGGAAGGGTTTAGGAATTACAGCTCTTAAGAGTAGCTATCCCCCCTTTTTCAAGGGACCAAAAGTAATTGGACAATTGAATATAATCATAAATAAAATGTTCATTTGTAATATTTTGTTGAGAATCCTTTACTGGCAATGACTGCCTGAAGTCTGGAACCCATGGACATTACCAAAGATTGGGTTTCCTCCTTTCTGATGCTTTGCCAGGCTCTAAACTGCAGCTGTCTTCAGCTGTTCTTTATGTGTGGGTCTTTCTGCCTTTAGTTTTGCCTTCAGCAAGTGAAATGCATGCTCAATTAGGTTGTGATCAGGTGATTGACTCAGCCACTGCAGAATATTACACTTCTTTTCCTTCAAAAGCTCCTGGGTTGCTTTTGCAGTGTGTTTTGGATCATTGTCCATCTGTACTGTGAAGCGCCGTCCAATCAACTTTGCTACATTTGGCTGAATCTGGGCAGACAGTATGGGGTTTATTTACTAAAGCTGGAGAGTGCAAAATCAGACTCACTTCTGCATAGAAACCAATCAGCTTCCAGGTTTCATTGCCAAAGCTTCATTGAACAAGCTGAGGTTAGAAGCTGATTGGTTTCTATGCAGAAGGGAGTCTGATTTTGGACTCTCCAGCTTTAGTAAATAAACCCCTATATCTCTAAACACTGCAGAATTCATCCGGCTGCTTCTGTGTTCTGTCACATCATCAATAAACACCAATGACCCAGTGCCACTGAAAGCCATGCATGCCCATGCCATCACACTTCCTCCACCATATCTTACAGATGATGCTGTGTGCTTTGGATCATGAGCTGTTTCAAGTCTTCTCTACGCTTTTTTCTTCCCTTCATTCTGGTACAGATTAATCTTAGTTTCATCCATCCAAAGAATGTTTTTCCAGAACTGGTCTGGCTTTTTTAGATGTTTTTTGACAAAATTATATAACTATAGCTTGAATATGTTTTGTTAAATACCTGAAAAAACTAAAATTATGCCTGTGTCTAAATATATATGGACCTAACTGTATCAGGTCTTGCATGAGGGTTTTTTTTTTTACCTGTAGTGGTGATACTACATTCCACACAGCTCTGCCAACACAGTTGATGCAAATGGGCTCATCATGTAGCCTCAGTGGGAGTGAGTATCGCACGAGGGATGAATTCATGTGGAATTTACCCCCTTTGAAAGTGCATGTAAGAAAGATCCCCATAGACGTGGCCTTATCTCTATTCTTTATGCTCAACTCTCGACCCCCATATCTTCCTCTCGCCCCTCATATGTCACCAGGTGGGAGAGGGACCTAGCCTCACAGCTGAGCCCTGAAGATTGGGATCATATTTGGCAGGCAACCAAATCCTCTTCGCAAAATGTAGTGGCAGTTGAGACAAACTATAAGGTCTTTTCCCGATGGTATTTGGTTCCTGGCTAGGGTCGCTAAATTTACACCTGGGTACTCCCCCGACTGTTTTCGTGGCTGTGTGGTGAAAGGCACATACCTCCACATTTGGTGGTCTTGTCCAATAGCCCACTCTTTCTGGGAGGATATTTTCCGCATGTTATCCACCCTTTTTCAAAAACCTTCTGAGCCAACTCCAGAACTCGCCCTACTCAATCTTCGCCCCCCTCTATTTCTAAAACCCAGTTTAAGCTTCTTTTACAAATTACAACCTCCGCTAAGCAAATCATAGCGAAATCCTGGAAGACCCCCTCGCTTAGTGTACAGGCGGTCCGAAACAAGGTGATGCAGTCTATGATACACGCTAAAATAGAGGCCACTGTCACTGACACAATCCCCAAATTCTTTCTGACCTGGTCCCCCTGTATTGACCACTTCCTTCCTCAGGGATTTGATGAGTCTCTACTCCTCCCTTAATGCATCCCTTCCTCGATAAATGCTTCGGAGCACTGGTCCGGTCCCGTTCCCACCCTATCCTGGCAGTCACATGCCCTATCCGTCCCCCCTTCTCTCCCCCCTTTTCTAATATTCTCTACTCCTTTCGCCTCCTTCTTTATTTCTTCCCTTCCTCTCTCTTTGGTTATTTTATTCAATGCATACAGTTGTAATCATACAGTTGCTTAAAGGCCCTGAGCCTCACATTTACCTACTCATTACATATGGTACCACTTACAGTACTTCACTGTATGTAATTTATCTCTGTAACCCAATACAAAGTTTGAACAAGAATTCATGTGGAATTCATTGAGTGAATCATTAGAATGCATGGAGCTGTGATTCTGGTAGATTAGTTGATCTTAGTTCTCTCCTGGTAAGGAGCTCAGCCACGGCATGTGTACAGTTCTGTAAGACTGAAATTTTAGAATTCTGGTGGGCAGCTGGGAGATAGTAAAACCAAGCAGTTGAGCTGCAGTTTTACCTCCCCTGCCAAACCTGACCATCTGGCCGCTCAGTGCTGTACACATGTCACATCAAAACTTAGGCAGTATGTCGCATTAAGTGGGTGCAACTGTATGAAAGATGTGACAAGTGTCCATACAGTGAGTTGTACCTTCTACGCAGATGCACTGTATTCACATAATATGCAATGTATGTACAGTATTGCACCTTACATCCATCTAATCCAAGCCAGATACCCATGAAAAAAGGCACAAGAATAGTTTTTCACTCATTTTTTTTCTTAATAGACACAGTAATTCTCTGTTAAACAATAACGTCTGTGTTTAATTTAAACATATTCAATATGTTGTTTATATAGTTTAGAAAAACACGCAACATTTATTTGCTTACTTTATAAAACATGTTTGAAATGATCTGCTAAAGCTTACATCTGGCACAATTGCAATGCATTTGTTGTTTACTTTTCATTGTTTTAACACACCAAAGGGAAATTACCAAGCAATATACTAAAGCAGTCAGATGTCTATCTAGAGGAAAATTAGACTGTCTCTCACTTAGAGGATTTGACAGTTGTGGATCCCTTTACCAGTACATTAGGGCCTCTTGCATGCTGCTGCCTGAACACACTCAGTTATAAAAATCAGTAATTAAAACATTGAAAAATCTGCATTGCCAGTCAGAATTTTGGTGCCCATACACGTAAATGCACGAATGAGCATGCACAAATATGCCCAACATAAATGCCTGAAATTATGTCTAGAAATGCTGATGTTCTAACATCAGTACTATGTGCAAGAGGCTTAAAATGCTGTTCCCAGAGCTTGTACACCCTCATCAAAAAGCATAGGTGTTCTCCTCCGTACCCTGTAAAGCCAGGTTTAAAGAGTGTGGAGAAATGTATCATTCAGCTGGAAAGCTGTCTTGATTCATCACCGTCATATGAAGGTAAGCCCATACCTAGGAGTTCAGGTTCTGGGCACAGCTTCTGTAAAGTTGTATAGGAGTCCCCTAAGTGATGGGGAGGGTAAATTTGTAATTCTCAGGGCAACCCCCGAATCACCCCTTTATATTCCTTGAGGTACTCCAGGGGTTTATGTATCCCAGGTCAAGCTCCACTACCCTATCGGAAAAAGTGGAGAACCAAGGAAGGAATGGTTAAAAATATCTATACCTAAACCTGACACCTTCCATCTGTTTAGGAGAGCCATATGCTTAGGGATGAATGGTCAATTTCATATTATGCGAATGTTTGTAGACCACCGTTTCATTTAACTATGTGGGACTGCTCTGTAAAATTAACCAAAAAAAACCTCTTTCTTTAACCACTTGCCCTCCAGAGAATTTACCCCCCTTCTTAACCAGGCCATTTTTTGCTTTACAGTGCTGTGTTACTTTAACTGACAATTGCGCAGTCATGCAACGCCACACCCAAATGAAATTGAGCTTTCTTTTGGTGATATTTGATCGCCTGTGCGGTTTTTATTTTTTGTGGTATAAAAAAAAAAAAAACGACAATTTTGAGAAAAAAATATATTTTTTTTACTTTTTTGCTAGTAAACATGTCCAGTAAAAAAATTTTCAAAATCTAATTTCATCATAAATTTAGGCCAAAATGTATTCTGCCATGTCTTTGCTGGAAAAAAATCCCAATACGTATAGATTAATTAGTTTACGTGAAAGTTATAGCGTTTACAAATGGTGGTATATATACTGGAATTTTTGTAATTTTCTTTACTAATAATGCCGGCAATCAGCGACTTATAGTGGGACTGCGGCGGGCATTCTGACACTGTAGGGAACTGACTTGGTGTCACTGACATCCCCAGTGACACCAATACAGTGATCACTGCTAAAAAAAAGCACTGACACTGTACTAATGGCACTAGGCAAGAAGGGGTTAACATGAGGGGGGTGATCAAAGGGTTAACTGTGTGCTGGGAATGTTTTACTGGGGGATGGTGTGTTGGTGCTTCCAAAACAGTGCGCCCCGAGCCGACAAGGAGGAGGACTATTAGTAAACAAAGCAGCCCTCCTCCCAATCGGAGATCCTCGGTAATCACCGGCTGGGACCTGATGATTGACAGCCACTGCCGCGAATGGCAGCGCAGATAGGGCGCGTACGCGGCTTGCGCAGCCTCCTACCCGGAAATGCAAAATCACGTGTATATATACACATGATTTTGCACACCCCTGCCACCCTGTAGCCTTATATCTGCTATAGGGCGGCGGGCAAGTGGTTAAAGCTTGGAGTATGCAGCATCCCAACACTGTGTGACATGGCTTTGTTGACAAACAAAGCCATGTCAGATCCCATTTCTATGTGACATAGCTTTTTTTATGAATAAACAATAACAAAGCCATTGATCACAATAGTGATTACAATGTGTTTAAAGAAGCCATTGCTTACCACTTTGTTAATAATTGTTCACTATGCTTATCAGTGACTTTGTTTATCATCAACAATGCCATATGATAGCCATAACAGTGTGGTCATGGCAAGCACATGTCTTCGTTTTTAAACAAATGGTTAGGGATATTGTTATTGTTAGCTAGGGTTTGAGTTAATGTTAGGATTAGAATTTTTTGGCACAGAAATAGGCCAAGATAGTGAAAAGGGGCTTCTGTAACCTTCAGGAACATTATAAAGCTCATCAAACCTTTAAAAACCACTTTAATATTTCCTTCTCCATTGACTTAGTGCATTACAATGAAATGATTCAATTTGACAGAAATGTCCGGTGTATGCTTATCTCTAGTTTCTAGTTTAGTCACTACACTACTGTCAACATAGACATCTGCGTTTTGTTTTGATTCATTTTTCAGACAAAAATGTAATTTTTGGAGATTCGGATGTATCTGAATCTCCAAATGGACACAGTAACGTATGTCAACAAATCCTTAAAAAGTTATAAAGAAATGAACAAATGCATTTGTTTCATTTGGATGATGTCACATGATGTGATAGTAGTTTGAGCCTATGGGGAAATGAATTACATTTTCCAGTTTGTTCAATAATTCTTATTCAGATAACGAATGTATCTGAATTTCATTCCATTCTTTAATTTGCATGCACATGCCGCCAGTCAATGTTGTCCAATTGACTTTTCAATTTTATATTGCAAATATAAAAACCCAGCGATTATTAAATATCATCAAAAGAAAGTTCAATTTGTCTCAAAACAATTGTGCAAAATGCATTTGCGTACAATGTTGCATGGTCAACTAATTGTCAGTCAAACTATCACAGCACAGTAAACTGCAGGAGCTAAGGGCAGTGCAAGACTGTGAATCTTCCTAGACTGCAGCTCCATGTCATCACCTTAGTACAGTTCCAAAAGTATAGGGAGCTGTGACCTGCTTGCATGCAGCCGTTCTTGCCTGCTTTGACTCCTGGATTTTACCTACCTATCTTGCTACGTATGCCACAAATGTACTGGATGGGCTGTTATCTTTTAGGTAGCATAGTGCCAAACAACTAGGCTGACTTGGGTGGCACAGGTTAATGATGGTAGGAAGGAGCCCCGAAATTCAGCTTAAGGGATGAAACAGCTCTTTTGAAGCGTATGCTTCTTTCATTAGATAATAGATAATAAAATGGGGTTAGTGAAGAACACAAAAGAGCAATCCCTACCTACAGTATTTGTCCTAAACAAGTTTGGGATATCCCATGTTTATGTTATAGAAATATTTATAAGAAATTGTACAGGTGAAACTCGAAAAATTAGAATATCGTGCAAAAGTTCATTTATTTCAGTAATGCAACTTAAAAGGTGAAACTAATATATGAAATAGACTCATTACATGCAAAGCAAGATAGTTCAAGCCGTGATTTGTCATAATTGTGATGATTATGGCTTACAGCTCATGAAAACCCCAAATCCACAATCTCAGAAAATTAGAATATTACATGCAATCAATAAAACAAGGATTGTACATAGAACAATATCGGACCTCTGAAAGGTATAAGCATGCATATGTACTCAGTACTTGGTTTGGGCCCCTTTTGCAGCAATTACTGCCTCAATGTGGCGTGGCATGGAAGCTCTCAGCCAGTTTGCTGACCAATCAAGCACAGTAATCCCACGGTCATTGAACCAGGTTTTTGGTGCTTTTGGCAGTGTGGGCAGGTGCCAAGTCCTGCTGGAAAATTAAGTCAGCATCCCCATAAAGCTCGTCTGCGGAAGGAAGCATGAAGTGCTCCAAAATCTCCTGGTAGACGGCTGCATTGACCCTGGACTTAATGAAGCACAGTGGACCAACACCAGCAGATGACATGGCTCCCCAAATCAACACAGACTGTGGAAACTTCACACTGGACTTCAAGCATCTTGCAGTGTGTGCCTCTCCATTCTTCCTCCATACTCTGGGTCCTTGGTTTCCAAATGAGATGCAAAAGTTGCTCTCATCAGAAAAGAGGACTTTGGACCACTGAGCAACAGACCAGGTCTGTTTTTCTTTAGCCCAGGTAAGACGCTTCTGACGTTGTTTGTTGTTCAGGAGGAATACGACATTTGAAGCCCATGTCCAGGATCCATCTGTGTGTGGTGGCTTTTGATGCACTGACTCCAGCCTCAGTCCACTCCTTGTGAAAGTCCCCAACACTTTTGAATGGCCTTTTCCTGACAATCCTCTGCAGGCTGCGGTCATCTCTGCTGCTTGTGCACCTTTTTCTTCCACACTTTTCCCTTCCACATAACTTTCTATTAATGTGCTTTGATACAGCACTTTGGGAACATCCAACTTCTTTTGCAATTACCTTTTGAGGCTTTCCCTCCTTATGGAGGGTGTCCATGATGGTTTTCTGCACAACTGTCAGGTCAGCAGTCTTTCCCATGATTGTGATTCCTACCGAACCAGACTGAGAGACCATTTAAAGGCTCAGGAACCCTTTGCAGGTGTTATGGCTTAATTAGCAGATTAGAATGGGACACTTTGAGCCTAGAATATTGCACCTTTTCACAATATTCAAATTTTCTGAGTTTGTGGATTTGGGGTTTTCATGAGCTGTAAGCCATAATCATCACAATTATGACAAATCACGGCTTGAACTATCTTGCTTTGCATGTAATGAGTCTCTCTCATATATTAGTTTCACCTTTTAAGTTGCATTACTGAAATAAATGAACTTTTGCACGATATTCTAATTTTTCGAGTTTCACCTGTATAATAGCTTTTTCTTATTGTGAACCTTATAATTGTCCAACCTGATTATTTCCTACAGTGAGAACACTGATTACAAATCTCAGCAGCATGATAGGAAAGTGCTTTTCTGGATATAGTTTGTAAATATATGTACATAAGGACAGCCATATTTATTCAATACACATGCAGGCTCTGCATTCAACTTTGTAGTGCTACACAATGGTAGTGCTTTACTGCTCCTTCTCGCAATGCAAGTGTGTGAGTTGGCTAATCCATTGAAGAAAACCCCTAGGTGGCTAATATCTATTCTAATCTTAGGACCTGTATTGAGAAAACTGTACCCAAAAAAGTCAATTGGAGGTCCAAGGACTAGTCATCAGTATTGCCTGTAGGCTCCTTGCAGATGTTATTTACCCCAAGATATTGGGAAAGGTAAATGAGTCACAGATCCACAGAATTAAAAAAACGGGAGTAGGGAGATCCTTTCTTTGCAGATACAAAGGTACAGCTTTCTTTCCAGCAAGTCCATAGAAGGCCAATGAGCAGCATAGTGGTGGCATCACCAAATTTAATTCCAAAACATCAAAGGTAGAAGTGGCCTGAACATGCCTTTAATAATCTCATACAGCAGATACCCAGCTTTGAGGCTACAGGAACAGCAGTACACACATATATATATATATATATATTGTGACAGTAGGCAGGTGAAATCACCTGGTTGCGTCCTGGATGGACGATATATTTGTCCAAGGTTCAGGCTTTATGGGGATTTGTACCACTAGAGGGAAGTGCTGAGTCCTTCAGCACTGAGGTAATAAGCCCAGCTGAAGGTAGTGGGCTCATTAAACACCTCTATAAAACCTCCCAGAGTGCTTAGGGAGTTGCTCCACCCTGGAACCAGATCTGTGCCTGAACTGTCTGGGGAGCTGACCTGTTATCTGTGTGCAGAGAGACCAAAGCCTGTGTGGCTAACCTCCCAGTACTAGCAACTAGGTATAGCAGCAGGCTGTACCTAGTGGGTAGCTAGGGAAAAGCTGTTGTTGCAGTAAGTAGCCAAGTTGGCCAGGATTTATTTTGATGTCTCTTTTTGTTTATCATTTTTTTCTGTAAATATTGTAAATAAATTGCACCTGTTTGTTTTCACCTCCACTATTGTTGTGCTGTGCCTATCTTTTTGTGTTGTGCACCCATCCAGGGGGTCACACACACCCGCTGCCGAGCTAACCCTGTTACATATGGTGGAGGACGGCGGGCAGTTGTGGTAACTAAAGGCCAGCATGGAGGAGATAATCAGACAGTTGGCTCTGGCAAATGCCAATCAACAACAGGCAAATGCAAGTTTCCAGCAGAGCATTGCAGCCCAGCAGAGGGCCTTGGAACAAGCAGAGGTCCGCCATAGGGAATTGCTGGTGCAACAGGACCAGAAACACCAGCAACAAATGGAGGCTGTTTTGAAGCAGCTCCAGCAGAGGCAGCAGACTGAGGCTGATTCTGGTAAAACACCATCATTTTCTGTGGGCCGTTTATTGCCAAAAATGACGGGAGAGGATGATCCGGAGGTGTTTCTAACCACCTTTGAAAGGACTGCTGAAAGGGAAAAGTGGCCTAAAGAACAGTGGGCTGGATTGATGGCCCCATTATTAACTGGAGAATCGCAAAAAGCTTACTATGACCTGGAGCCGGACCAAGCCAAAAACTAGGATGTGCTAAAAGTGGAAATTTTGGCCCGGTTGGGTGTTACCCTCGCTGTCCGTGCTCAGCGGGTACATAATTGGACTTTTCGGCTTGGGAAACCTCCCAGGTCACAGATGTATGATCTCATTCACCTGAGCAGGAAGTGGCTGCAGCCAGAGACTTTGACCGCCCCAAAAATTGTGGAACGTGTCGTCATGGATCGGTTCCTAAGGTCTCTGCCTACTACTATTCAAAAGTGGGTCAGCCATGGAGACCCAGAAACTGCAGACAAGCTGGTGGATCTAGTGGAGAGATACTTGGCTACTGAGAACCTGACCTCCTCTTCCAGAGACTCACGGACTTTCCACCCTAAGACCAGACCATCCCCAGCGGAGGGTAAGATGACTACAAGGGGTGAGGGTGGAGAGAGTGAGAGGGTGGGAGTATTACCCAATGTCTGGCAAGAGCGGCCAGGAAGGCCAAGGCTGCAAGAAGCGGTGAAAAAAATTGTCTGTTACCGCTGCCGGCAAGAGGGACACATTGCAGCTAATTGCCCAGTGGTGGATGAGCCTATGCAGTGTGACTTTCTGAGCAATAGACGTCAGTCGCTGTTTGCGACAGTGGTATGCACGGCCAGCCCGGGCACTGAGAAACATTTGTGCAAAATGACTGTTAATGGAAATAATATTGTGGGGTTGCTGGATTCAGGTAGCCTGGTAACCTTGATAAGAGAGGAGATGGTCACTACAAAGGTCTCTGGGCATAAAAAGGTGGCGGTGATTTGTGTGCATGGGGACACTAGGGAGTATCCCGTGGCTACTGTGTTTTTTGAGACCCCCAAAGGTAACCTGTCTCATCAGGTAGGATTGGTACCTCATTTACCACATGATGCCATTGTGGGGAGGGATTTTCCAAAATTCTGGGAACTCTGGGATTGTTCTGACCCCCCCACTGTCTCCCCTGCAGACCAGGAAGGTGAATCCCAGAAAGCGTCTGAGTGTGGTGAGGTCTCTCCCAAGTTCCCCTTGTCGGTACTAGCTGGGGAGACCCAAGGAACTGAGGAGGAGCCCGCCTCCTCAGATGAAAATCTGCCGGTTGTGGAGTTCTTGGACTTAGAGGTGCATAGGGAAAATTTTGCAACCGAACAGCTGAAAGACCCCACACTGATAAAAGCCCGGGAAAATGTAGTAAAAGTAGATGGTCAACTAGTGAGTCCTGAGAAAACTGCTGCTTATCCATACTTCCTTGTGGAAAGGGACCTACTCTATCGAGTTGCTCAAGGGGCAGAAGAAACCATTGAGCAACTGGTGGTGCCCAGACCTTACAGGAAGTTGGTGTTGGAGTTGGCCCATGGACACATCCTTGGGGGTCATTTGGGGGCGGAGAAAACACGGGAAAGAGTACTGCAGCGGTTCTATTGGCCTGGGGTCATTAAGGAGGTGGAAAATTACTGTTCCTCTTGCCCTGTGTGTCAGAAGTCGGCCCCTATGCCCCATTTCCGTAGTCCACTGGTACCTCTTCCCATCATTGAGGTCCCCTTTGAAAGGATTGCCATGGATTTGGTAGGTCCGCTGGTGAAATCCGCTAGGGGGCATCAGTACCTGTTGGTCATACTCGACTATGCCACCCGCTATCCAGAAGCAATTCCACTCCGAAATACCTCTGCCAAGACAATAGCTAAGGAGCTATTCCTCGTTTTCAGCCGAGTGGGTATTTCAAAGGAACTGCTGACGGATCAGGGAACCCCCTTTATGTCCCGGGTGATGAAAGAGCTGTGCAAACTGTTCAAGGTCAAACAGTTGCGCACCTCTGTGTATCATCCCCAAACTGACGGGTTGGTGGAAAGGTTCAACAAAACCCTGAAACAAATGCTAAGGAAGGTGGTAGATAAGGATGGAAAGGGTTGGGATTATTTAGTACCCTGTTTGATGTTTGCCATCCGGGAGGTACCCCAGTCCTCCACAGGGTTTTCACCATTTGAGTTGCTCTATGGGAGACACCCAAGGGGGCTGTTAGATATCGCCAAGGAAACTTGGGAAAGTGAGAGTTCTCCCCACCGGAGTGTGATTGAGCACGTCGCCCAAATGCAAGATAGAATTGCCCAGGTCATGCCTATAGTAAAGGAACATTTGTCCCAAGCACAGTTAGCGCAGCAGAGGGTGTACAATCGGGGGGCCCGGACCAGGTCATTTGCTGAAGGAGATAGAGTGCTAGTGCTAATCCCTACGGTTGAAAGCAAATTCCTGGCCAAATGGCATGGCCCCTACGAGGTGATTGAGAAAGTGAGTGAAGTGAATTACAGGGTCAGACAACCAGGAAGGCGGAAACCGGAGCAGATCTACCACATTAATCTGCTAAAGGCCTGGAGGGACAGGGAATCCCTAGTTGCTGAGGGTTTGTCACCAGCGCCATCTAACTGCTTGGTTCCGGAGGTTGGAATAGCAGTCACGCTGTCTACAGTTCAAAAACAGGAGGCTAAAGAGTTTGTGCTCCGCAACACAGATGTTTTTTCTGAGCTGCCGGGACAAACCTCGGGGGTGGAGCATGACATTATCACCCCACTGGGTGAAAGAGTAAAACTGAAACCCTATAGAATCCCAGAGGCTCGACGGGAGGCAATACGTGGGGAAGTACAGAGAATGCTAGATTTGGGGGTGATAGAGGAGTCCCAAAGTGACTGGTCCAGCCCCATAGTGTTGGTGCCCAAACCAGATGGGAGCTGGCGATTTTGTAACGACTTTCGACAGTTCAATAAAGTTACAAAATTTGACACCTACCCCATGCCAAGGATAAATGAACTAATCGACCGACTGGGAGCAGCCCGGTACATGACAACGCTAGACTTGACAAAAGGTTATTGGCAAATTCCCCTAGCTAAGTCGGCAAAGGAGAAGACTGCATTTGTAACCCCAGCAGGGTCATTCCAGTATAAAAGAATGCCGTTCGGGTTACAGAATGCACCGGCCACCTTTCAGCGAAAAATGGATCAGATTCTTCGTCCCCATCAGAAGTATGCTGCAGCGTACTTGGACGATGTGATTATCCATAGCGCAGACTGGGCCTCACATTTGCCAAAAGTTCAGGCTGTGCTAGACTCAATACGGAAAGCTGGGTTTACGGCCAACCCAAAGAAGTGTACGATTGGACAGGAGGAGGCCAGGTACCTGGGGTACACTATTGGGAGAGGGGTAATAAAACCTCAGATAAACAAAGTGGAAGCAATACAGAATTGGCCACGCCCAAATAACAAAAAGCAGGTACGGGCTTTTCTAGGAATTGCTGGCTACTATCGGCGATTCATTCCCCATTTTGCTTCTATGGCAGTACCCCTAACCAACCTGACAAAAGGGAAGGAGCCTGTCATGGTTAAGTGGTCCCCTGATGCTGAAGCAGCCTTCCTGTCTTTAAAAAGGGCCTTATGTAGCCAGCCAGTCCTATACTCCCCAGACTTCTCAAAAGACTTTGTGGTCCAGACGGATGCATCCAATGTTGGCTTAGGAGCAGTGCTGTCCCAGGTTTGGCAGGGGGAGGAGCACCCAGTAATCTATCTCAGCCGAAAGCTAAAGTCTCACGAGGAAAATTACGCCACGATTGAGAAGGAGTGTTTAGCGGTGAAGTGGGCCCTAGATTCCCTTCGGTACTATCTGCTGGGCAGACATTTTGACCTGATCACAGATCATGCTCCCTTGAAATGGATGGCTCAAAATAAGGAGACCAATAGAAGGGTAAATAGGTGGTTTCTGGCCCTACAGGAATTTACCTTCACGGTGAAGCATCGCCCTGGTGTTCAGATGGGAAATGTGGATGCTTTATCCCGGGTACATGCCTGCCTGGCTACTGGTGTTACAACCCCAAGGTTGAAACAAGAGGGGGGGGTATGTGACAGTAGGCAGGTGAAATCACCTGGTTGCGTCCTGGATGGACGATATATTTGTCCAAGGTTCAGGCTTTATGGGGATTTGTACCACTAGAGGGAAGTGCTGAGTCCTTCAGCACTGAGGTAATGAGCCCAGCTGAAGGTAGTGGGCTCATTAAACACCTCTATAAAACCTCCCAGAGTGCTTAGGGAGTTGCTCCACCCTGGAACCAGATCTGTGCCTGAACTGTCTGGGGAGCTGACCTGTTATCTGTGTGCAGAGAGACCAAAGCCTGTGTGGCTAACCTCCCAGTACTAGCAACTAGGTATAGCAGCAGGCTGTACCTAGTGGGTAGCTAGGGAAAAGCTGTTGTTGCAGTAAGTAGCCAAGTTGGCCAGGATTTATTTTGATGTCTCTTTTTGTTTATCATTTTTTTCTGTAAATATTGTAAATAAATTGCACCTGTTTGTTTTCACCTCCACTATTGTTGTGCTGTGCCTATCTTTTTGTGTTGTGCACCCATCCAGGGGGTCACACACACCCGCTGCCGAGCTAACCCTGTTACAATATATATATATATATTCCATCTAAAATTGCAAAACCTTTTGAGTATAGGTCTGCTTTGAGTTAATAGGCATGTTTGCACTAAATGCTCCTACTAGTCTTAATCTACAGATCTTTGTATTTATTACGTAACAAATGTATGGAAGAGCAAGTATATAAAAATGTAAGCCATATCAAAATCACTTCAAGAAGCTAAACACTACAATAATACCAAGAATATGTGTTCACTGAAAATACACAAAACTTTCCCTTTATTAGGAAATAAGATGTCTGCTTTGAGTTACATAATGATTTGACATCTCTGTAACCATCCAGTATGTAACTTGAAAGGGATGCATGGAGCCACAGAAAAAGGGAGCCATACAATAGGTAACCAAAAGCTTAAATTCAATTTGCAGTAAAAATGAAAATTCCCCATTTGCTTTTTACCTATTAGGAAGGGGTCCCATCATTCACAGCTCCTAAATTTTAGCAGGCTTTGGAGCTACAAATACAGATTTTAGATTCTGTGTCCAAATGTATTATTGTTTCAGAAAAATGACTGTATCTGCATATTAAGACTTCTGTACAGCAAGCTCTTTACGCATAAATGAGTATGGTTGTTGTGCTCGTTTTCAGTTTGTAAAATGTGAAGACCTATTTGTGTTATGACTTAGGATGAGCCCCAAGCAAATTGAGGATTTATATTTAGACTGGAAATATTTTTTAACAATAATATAAAATGGATATTTCACCATCACTTGTCTACAATATTTGGTTTGTTCCATCAAGTATGTTTTTTTTATGTTTCACAGTGCATACTTAGTCTTTTATAATACTTTTCAATAACAATAATGCAGGTAAATGATTTGATAAAAATGCTGCCACTAATTAGTGCCAGGTTGCATCAACTGCCCCACAAAATAGTTTTATAAAAGATTATTCTACCTAAAACAAAGCTATAAGCACCATTTGCCATTGTGGATATTTGCATACGACATGTTAACTCCAGAACACACGCTTACTCTCTCCCCTTCATGCGTTCTATGTGTTTCCATTGTCTGTAAACAAGATGGAACTGTGACCAACGTCCATATAGTCACATCTCACAAAAAAAAAAATACAGTTTCTTTTCTTATAAAAAATGAGGCACATCTGTTTTTTTGGCATACAGTACAGTTAGATATAATAATATCAGGTTCAGTCTTCAGGGCATGGACTAGTGACAAGGAAGACATTGTCCAGGGCTATCCTTCCAGCTTTGCCTTTCCCACGTTCAGCTTCAAATGTAATCTGAAAGCAGATAACAGCAGAAGGGTTAAGTTGGGAAAATTAAGACAGTCAGGAAGGTTTTAATGAAGGAGTAGAGGAAGTTCACTTGCAAACCCATATGTTCACTTTCCAAAATGGTTAAGAGTAGGTATGTATAACCTGTGTTCACTTTGAATAACCAATAATGTGTAAAAGACATGAAGAAGCAAGCTTTTTGCTAGAATTATTGGTTTAATATTGGATAGCACACAAACCAATTAGAGATTTGCTGCCAACTGGTATGAAAAGGTCACTTTTTAGGCAAATTGAAATTCTTTCATTTTTCTAGATATAGGATGTTGGAATAAATAGTTCAATCTCTGTGTTTGTTGATGATACAAAGCTAAGCAGGACAATAATGTCACAACTTTACAAGGAGACATAGATACAAGGGCTTGGCAGTTAAATGGCAGATGAGGTTTAATATTGAAAAAAGTAAAGTAATGTACTTAGGAGAAAATGTGAATAAAAGTTACTCCCTAGGGCAGTGGTCTATTTTGGTTGTGTGCCACCCTAGGCAAGAGTAAAATTTGCACCCCCTATCTGGGGGAGGGAGGGGGGGGAGGTTGGGTAGAGAGAGATTATTATTATATTATTATTTTTTTCAGGTACTTATATAGCGCCATCAATTTACACAGCGCTTTACATATATATATTGTACATTCATATCAGTCCCTAACCCTCAAGGGGCATACAATCCAAGGTCCCTAACTCACATTCATACATACACTTACTAGGGCCAATTTAGACAGGATCCAATTAACCTACCAGCACGTCTTTGGAGTGTGGGAGGAAACCGGAGTACCCGGGGAAAACCCACGCAGGCACAGGGAGAACATGCAAACTTCAGGCAGGTGGTGCCGTGGTTGGGATTCGAACCAATGACCCTAGTACTGCCAGGCGGAAGTGCTAACCATTTAGCCACTGTGCTGCCCAGCAATCACCCACTGGCCACCCCCAGAGCCATGATCAGGAAAGCCCGATGTCTTCCTTTAACGCTGATACGTGGATGATCCGGGAACCAGAGTCAGATACCCTTCACCAGCCTGCACTGCTTTGCCTGTGCCCCACCTGCTCCCCATCCTCAGTCACTGGCTGCCACATGTGTCACTTCTGCCAGGGGGTGGCGCCGCCCCCCTGAAAAATGCCGCCCTAACACTTTGTTTGCCTTGCAGTAAATACACCTCTGCCCTAGGGGGAGAACATCTGAAGGAATCCAGGATGGAAAAGGATTTGGTGGTCCCAGAAGATCACAGCAATAGCATGCAATGCCAAGCTGCAGCAAGCAAGGCTAGAAGACTGTTAGATGAGACTATAATTCTACCACTTACAAAACTCTGGTTTGGCCACATCTTGAGTATGTGTGCCAGTTGTGGTCACCAATACTCAGGAAGAATGTGTATGAACTGGAGAGAGTCCAGAGGAGGAGAACAAAGCCAATAAGGGGGCTGGAGGACCTCAGTTATGAGGAACGACTACAAACATTAAACGTATTCTCTCTGGAGAAGAGAAGCTTAACAGGGGGTGTGATTTCGGTATACAAATCTTTGAATGGTGACTCAAGCATTGGGAATAAACTATTTAACCTACGGTCTCTGAAGAAGACACGCGGCCACTGTATACAAATCTTTGAATGGTGACTCTAGCATTAGGAATACACTATTTAACCTAAGGTCTCTGAAGAAGACACATGGCCACTGTATACAAATCTTTGTATGGTGACTCTAGCATTGGGAATAAACTACATAACCTAAGGTCTCTGAAGAAGACACACGGCCACTGTATACAAATCTTTGAATGGTGACTCTAGCATTGGGAATACACTATTTAACCTAAGGTCTCTGAAGAAGACACACGCCCACATAATGAAGTTAGAGGAGAAGCACTTCTTTACTGTTAGAGCAGTAAAGATGTAGAACTTCCTTTCACAGTTGGTAGCATCAGCGAGGATTGTAGATGAATTAAAAATAACTTTGATATGTCCTTCTTAGTGAGTGCAATGTACAGGGATATTTAAAACGGTGATGACAACACAAACACACAGTCACATTGAACTGGATGGAAGGGTGTCTTTACTTAACCATATTAACTATGTAGATATGCACAAGCAGTTTGTATGATTCACAGAGAGGCATACAATTCAGAGGTCCAGGCAATAAAGAATGATGTTTCTTAGTGTTTTCATGGATCTAGTGAACTACAATAATTACAAATCTCCAGACGTGTTACAGTTCAGCTCACATGTTTGTCATGTGAAGTAGTTTGAAAAATGTAACAAGTGAATGTTTTATCCCAATCATAACATATTACATCTTCTAGCAAGCAATCCAGAAATAGAGGCCAGAGATGGTGGTGAGCTAAAAGGGGGGGAGGGTGGGGAATGTAGAGAGATGGAACACATGCAAAGTAATGCAACAGAAAGATAACAGCGAACTGGACAATACCCCTTAACCCTCAGTCTCTGAATGGGACACAGCCTTACTCTGTACAAGTACAGTACAGCTCCCACATGCAATTCTGCAGAGTGGCAGCGAGAGACGGCTCTGATATGTACTATACTCTAGTACCCAACACAAGACCTATCAACAGCACTGCAGTCAGGTAGAGTGGAGTGGGGGTTGAAGCAATGTAGAAGTGCGCAGGGATCTGTGTCAATGTAAAGCTGAGCTATAACCACCTGCTGACCACCCCCATAGCAGATGTACTGCTACAGGGTTGCCATGTTGTGTAAAATCATGTATGTACACATGATTTAGCATTTCCTGTGCCTGCGTGGGTTTCCTCCAGGTACTCCGGTTTCCCTCCCACACTCCAAAGACATGCTGGTATGTTAGTTGGATCCTGTCTAAATTGTCCCTAGTATGTGTATGTATGAATGTGAGTTAGGGACCTTAGATTGTATGCTCCTTGAAGGCAGGGACTGATGTGAATGCATGCATCATACATACTAGGGGGGTACAACTGGCGGAATCACTGGTGGAGAAGGATATGGGGGTTCTGGTAGATCACAAGCTGCGGTTTCTAAAGCAAGCAAAATCCTCTCTTGTATTAAAAGAGGTATAGACTCCAGAGAGAGAGATATATCATTTTACCCCTGTACAAATCATTAGTAACACCTCATCTGGAATATGCAGTTCAGTTTTGGGCACCAATTCACAAAAAGAACATTGGGGAACTGGAGAAAGTACAGAGAAGGGCAACTAAACTGATAAGAGGCATGGAGGAGATCAGCTATGAGGAAAGATTAGAGGAACTGAATTTATTCTCTCTTGAGAAGAGGAGATTAAGGGGGGATATGATCAACATGTATAAATACATCAGTGGTTCATATAGTGAACTCGGTGTAGAGTTATTCACCCTGAGGTCATCACAGAGGACAAGGGGGCACTCTTTACGTCTGGAGGAAAAGAAATTTAATCTCCAAACATGGAAAGGTTTCTTCACAGTGAGAGCTGTGAAGATGTGGAATAGTCTCCCTCAAGAGTTGTTCTGGCCAGCTCAGAAGATTGCTTTAAAAAAGGCCTGGATTGTTTCTTGGATACACAGAATATAACTGGATACTAACATTTATAGGTAAAGTTGATCCCGGGAATATCCGATTGCCTCACGGGGGATCAGGAAGGAATTTTTTCCCTGCAGGAGCAAATTGGATCATGCTTTGCTGGATTCTTTTTTTGCCTTCCTCTGGATCAACTGTGGGTATAGGATTATAACTTTTTTTTTTTTAATGGTTGAACTGGATGGACTTATGTCTTTTTTCAGCCAGACTAACTATGAATGTACAATATACGATATATATGTAAATTGACAGTGCTATATAACTACCTGAAATAAATAAAGTGCTGAGCTGCTGATTCTGAACTAAATGTCACTGTGAGATGACCACTATTGCCTTTATTAGCCTGAAAAACATCCCCTGTGTTTCTGACTGATTCAGTTTCACTTTCACACAAGCAGCTCATCTAATTTCCATTAAATTCAATAAAATAGTGAAAATGACAGTTCAGAGGCTGTGTTTGACCGGCCTAATGTTGCAATTCTTCCGACACAGCAGGTCATATTGAGACACATTTGAACAGCAGGCAAAGCAGCTCAAACACAGCCTTTTCATGTGCATTTGCGATCCACAAATATGTTTAAGCAGTGCTGCATTCAAATAGAAAAGATTACCAAGGCATTTGACAAGAAAACCATAACATCAATCTCTTTTATCGAGTCACTCTCCTTCTTTGCCTTCCTGCTGCAGTATCTCAGCTTGTCAAAGCTTCAATTACAACTGATATCATATCTTACAGCGAGATAACTTTACACCCCCCCCCTCATGTGATAGTGTCCAGACTTACTGTAGATCAGCCTTGAGCACTGTCACATGGGTAAGGTCACATGCTTTCCATTAGCGATACAACAGGAATGTAATGTGTGTGTGTGACAGTGCTGGACTAGTAGGAGGTGTGGTCCTATTGGAAACACTGCGGAGTGGGTTACTCTTCTGGGGGGCTTCTACCCAGTGGAGGTAGGGTTCCAGGCCGCAGCCTCTCTGAAAGCAATGGAAAAGAATCTCCACAGGTAACTTTTAGATGGTTATATAGGCGCCTTCAGTATAAATGTTCATCACACTTCAGGGAAGGTTAAAGGAGTTAACATGGAAGTTAGCAGTTCACAAGTAACAGGTAATGCCAACGTGTTTCAGGGGAATTGCCTCCCCCTTCATCGGGGCTAGTATGTGGAAAAACAATAGAAGCAACTGATAAATATCTCATCAGATATCTCACTGAATAATTGACATAACTTATTCTGTATAGAGACATTCATGGAAAAAATTATGAAAATATAAACATAAATAAAAGAAAAAAATACACAATATTTCAATTATATATTTGTATTCATAGCTGGTTAAGGTAATTCATACACATATAACATACATAAATATACACATATTCATAAAATCCAGAAAACTCAAGTGAATAAAAACTTAAGTGGCTAAAATCTACAAAATACAATTACATTGCTCAAAAAATTAAAGGAACACTTTTTAATCAGTGTACAGCATCAAGTCAATTAAACTCCGGGGATATTGATCTGGTCAGTTAAGTAGCAGAGGGGGTTGTTAATCAGTTTCAGCTACTTTGGTGTTAATGAAATTAACAACAGGTGCACTAGATGGGCAACAATGAGATGACCCCCAAAACAGGAATGGTTTTACAGGTGGAAGCCTCTGACATTTTTTTCCCTACTTATCTTTTCTGACTGTTTTTCACTAGTTTTTCATTTGGCTATCGTCAGTGTCACTACTGGTAGCCTGAGGCAATACCTGGACCCTACAGAGCTTGCACAGGCAGTCCAACTCCTCCAGGATGGCATATCAATACGTGCCATTGTCAGAAGGTTTGCTGTGTCTCCCAGCACAGTATCAAGAGCATGGAGGAGATTCCAGGAGACAGGCAGTTACTCTAGGAGAGCTGGACAGGGCCATAGAAGGTCCTTAGCCCATCAACAAGACTGGTATCTGCTCCTTTGTGCAAAGAGGAAAAGGATGAGCACTGCAAGAGCCCTACAAAATGACCTCCAGCAGGCCACTGGTGTGAATGTCTCTGACCAATCAGAAACAGACTTTATGATTGCGGCCTGAGGGCCCGACGTCCTCTAGTGGGCCCTGTGCTCACTGCCCAGCACCACAGAGCTTGATTGGCATTTGTCATTGAACATCAGAATTGGCAAGTGCACAGATGAGAGCAGGTTCACCCTGAGCACATGTGACAGACATGAAAGGGTCTGGAGAAGCTGTGGATAATGTTATGCTGCCTGTAACATTGTTCAGCATGACGGTGTTGGTGGTGGGTCACTGATGGTCTGGGGAGGCATGTCCATGGAGGGACGCACAGACCTCCACAGGCTAGACAATAGCATCCTCACTGCCATTAGGTATCGGGAGTAAATCCTTGGACCCACTGTCAGAACCTACGCTGGTGCAGTGGGTCCTGGGTTCCTCCTGGTGCACAACAATTCCCGGCCTCATGTGGAAAGAGTGTGCAGGCTGAGGATGAAGGAATTGGTATCATTAAATGGCCCCCACACTCACCTGAGCTCATGTTTCGGTCCATCCAGCGCCGCCAAGTTGCACCTCAGACTGTCCAGGAGCTAAGTGATCCCCTGGTCCAGATCTGGGAGGAAATACCCCAGGACACCATCCGTGGTCTCATTAGGAGCATGACCCAATGTTGTCAGGAATGCATACAGGCACGTGGGGGCCATACAAACTACTGATTACCATATTGAGTTGCTGCAATGACATTTCAACAAAATGGACTAGCCTGCTGCATCATTTTTTCACTTTGATTTTCGGGGTGTCTTTGAAATCAGTCCTCTGTAGGTTGATAATTTTCATTTCCATCAAAGTATGGGGCATCCTTACATTCCTAACACATTACCCAGCCCATATCAATATAGATATCCAGCACAATATTTTTCTCCATTGAGATCTGATGTGTTTTCAAAGTGTTCCTTTCATTTTTGTGAGCAGTGTATATAGTTTCATATGAAATAGTGGGCAAGGAGGAGGGACTAAGCTGTGATGGTGGATATAACTTGAAATGACCTGGAACCATATGTATATTTGGAACATCATTGTATTATATGAATGAATTACATTAACCAGCTATGCATACAAAATATATAGGTGATCTATCATAATTTTTTTCATTTTTTACTTTCACCATCTTTTCTGTGTATGTCTCCACTTACAAGTTATGTAAATTATTCAGTGAGAACAATTATGAGATATTTATCATTTGCATTTATTGTCTATTGTTCTTCCACATACTAGCCCTGGTGATAGGGGAGGCAGTTCCCCCAAAATGTGTTGGTTTTACCTGTTACCTGTGAACTGTTAACTTCAATGGACTTCTGAAACCTACCCTCATGTCTGGCAAACCTTTATACTGAGCACACCTCTACACTCATCTAAAAATTATTGAAACAAGAAGGAGGAGTGTGGGCCTCGCTCTGTATACATTTTGGTGGGAACAACTATCTGCAGACACTCATTATGTCCTGAATAATTAACGTGACATTGCATCTATAAAGTGCTTACTACCGCCCTGTCCCCATAAATGTTATATCTTTAGGCCATAGATTAATATTCTACTTTGTAATAGATTAGGAGAAAGAAGAAGAAATACTCTTTCTTACAGTTTGAGTAGTTCTGTTGTGGGTCTTGGGTATTTCAATTTTTGCTGTCCTCCATCTTTCATCTCTACTTTTGTGTTCTTCCCATGCTGGATTGTTGCTCTCATTCACAAACACACGCAGTTTTCCAAATTTTTCTCCACTTAATTGGTAGGTGAATGCCAAACATAAATTGGTATCTGTCTTTATGTTTGGTAGTGGAAAGCTGAGCCGTCCAAACTCTCTCCTGAGACCAACATTTGCTGGAACTGACATATAAAATCCACCACCTGGTGTATGAAAGAAAACGTATGTTTTATTGACGTTTTGCAAATCTGCAGTACAAATCTGAAAAAAAATTTCGGAAGACAGTTATATTCTCTTTTACTCTTTTATTATATTCTATTCTATTGTTCTACTCTATTATTTATATTCTTTTATAGATATTCTTTTCTATTCTAGTTGAATTTGAATTTATTCTATTCGAAATTTGACTTTTGGAAGACAGTTATATTCTATTTTATTCCATTCCATTTTTTTTCTATTCTGTTCTTTTTCTTTTGTATTCTAATCTATTTATTTATTTATTTATTTCAGGTACTTATATACCACCGTCAATTTACGCAGCGCTTTACATATATATTGTACATTCACATCAGTCCCTAACCCTCAAGGGGTGTACAATCTAAGGTCCCTAACTTACATTTATACATACACATACTAGGGCCAATTTAGACAGGAGCCAATTAACCTAGCAGTATGTCTTTGGAGAATGTCTATTCTATTAAAATTCATCCTATTCAAAATTTGAATTTCAGAAGACAGTTTTATTCTATTTTATTCTATTGTTTTTCTATTCTATTCTAATATATTCTATTATTTTCTATTGTATTCTTTTCTAATCTATTCTTTTCTATTCTAATCTATTCTATTCAAATCTATTCTAATTTATTCTATTCGAATTTCAGAAGACAGTTATATTCTATTTTATTCTATTCTATTGTTTTTCCTATTCTATTCTGTTCTATTCTAGTCTTTTCTCCTCTATTCTATTCTTTTCAATTTGAATTTGAATTATTTCTATTCGAATTTCAGAAGAAAGTTATATTCTATTTTATTCTATTGTTTTTCTATTCTATTCTATTGTTTTTCTATTCTAATCTATTCTGTTATGTTTTATTCTATTCTTTTCATATTCCATTTCAAGCCAAATTTCAGTCACATTCGATTAGAATTTCATCCGCATTTCGTTTCGTTGTTTCGGTTTAATTACTATTGTAATTCGGATACATCTGAATTTCTGAATAACAAAGAATTTGTCTGAATTTCATTTTGGGATGAAACGTACAGCACATGTCTATGAACAATTTGAAGTTAGAAGCTGATTGGCTACCAGACACAGCTGCACCAGATTCTAAGTGCTCCAGTTTTAGTGAATCTACCCCTATGTGTCTATATTCCTTCCCCATTACCTTCTGACAACTCCTTTGAATATGTATCTTGCACTTCCCATAAGGACATTACAAGCCTCATATAATTATATAAGCCTTTACTGTTGATTTGAAGCACTCATGAGTAAATAAAGAGAAAATATAAAATACTCCATATTGCACTCATGTGCAGGTAAAATAATATTTTAACGGAAACCTTCAAGGATTCTAAATAGTAGAAAATCTTTGTCATTTGGAAGAAAAAGATGAAATGATGTTTAACCCAGTATATATACTACTTACCCTGGCTGCGTTCTGCTTGCTTCCAGTCAAAGTCATCTTCAGTTTCCTGTTTCCAGTCACAAGCTCCATGATCAAAGCTGCAGTCAATAGACACCTCTGTATGTATGGAAAAATCAAAGAAAATCTGATTTACAGTGCAAATCAAAATGAATGACTGTAATGCTGCTTAGGAAACAAATGCAGTACTGAAATGGGTAATTGAACATAATTAAAAAGAAGCAAAATCTATGCAAGCCTAAAGGAGGGGAAAAAAGAGTAATGTTTTGGGCACAGGTAACCTACTGTACATATTTGTACCTCATTACCACCCTGGGGTCAATTCATTAACCATGCAATATTTGTGTTTCACATATGATAATAAATAGGTCATTTCATCAAAGTAAAAGATTGAATTTGCAGTAAATGCCATGAATTCAGTAAACATGAGGTAAATTATAGAATGCTATATTTGTGTTTTTTTTTAAATATTGCATGTACTATTAAGAGTCAATTTATCAAAGAAAAAAAATCATAGTAAATATATAAGTCAAACACCACAAAAGATTGAGATAAGTCATTAATGTCAATTCACAAAAAAACAAAACACATTTGTTATTTACTTCATGGTATAGGCCACTGGTGGTAAATTTTCTGTATATGGTGGGCCTAAAGTGTGGCCCTCTACACCGCCAAAGGGCCACATATAACATTTAGTGAATATTCAGTGTCTGAGACAGCAGACACACAATAGGATAACGCCAAAGACTATGGGCATGAGACAAGAGAGGGTCAGGGACTGTGGACATCATACAGGAGATGTCAGAGACAGCTAACATAATATAAAAGAAGGTCAAGAGACTGCAGATATGGTACAGGAGATGGTCATAGATTGCAGACATGATACAAGAGATGGTCACAGACAGCAGACACGATACAAGTGATGGTCAGAGACTGCAGACATGATACAAGAGATGGTCATCGATTGCAGACATGATACAAGAGTTGGTCAGAGACTGCACACATGATATAAGAGATGGTCAGCGACGGCAGACATGATGCAAGAGATGGTCAGAGACGGCAGAAATGATGCAAGAGATGGTCAAAGACCACAGACATGATACAGGAGATTGTCATAGACTGCGGACATGATACAAGAGAAGGTCAGCGACGGCAGAGATGATACAAGAGATGGTCAGAGAGTGCAGCAGACATGATACAAGAGATGGTCACAGACAGCAGACACGATACAAGTGATGGTCAGAGACTGCAGACATGATACAAGAGATGGTCATTGATTGCAGACATGATACAAGAGTTGGTCAGAGACTGCACACATGATATAAGAGATGGTCAGAGACGGCAGACATGATGCAAGAGATGGTCAGAGACGGCAGACATGATGCAAGAGATAGTCAGAGACGGCAGACATGATACAGGAGATTGTCATAGACTGCAGACATGATACAATAGAAGGTCAGCGACGGCAGAGATGATACAAGAGATGGTCAGAGAGTGCAGATATGATACAAGAGATGATCACAGACAGCAGACACGATATAAGTGATGGTCAGAGACTGCAGACATGATACAAGAGTTGGTCAGAGACTGCACACATGATATAAGAGATGGTCAGAGACGGCAGACATGATGCAAGAGATGGTCAGAGACGGCAGACATGGTGCAAGAGATGGTCAAAGACCACAGACATGATACAGGAGATTGTCATAGACTGCGGACATGATACAAGAGAAGGTCAGCGACGGCAGAGATGATACAATAGATGGTCAGAGAGTGCAGACATGATACAAGAGTTGGTCAGAGACTGCACACATGATATAAGAGATGGTCAGAGACAGCAGACATGATGCAAGCGATGGTCAAAGACCACAGACATGATACAGGAGATTCTCATAGACCGTGGACAATATACAAAAGGTCAGCAATGGCAGACATGATACAAGAGATGGTCAGAGATGGCAGACATGATGCAAGATATGGTCAGAGATCACAGAGATGATACAGGAGATTGTCATAGACTGCAGACGTGATACAGGAGACAGTCATAGACTGCGGACATGATACAAGAAAAGGTCAGAGATGACAGACATGATACAAGAGATGGTCAGAGAGTGCAGACATGATACGAGAGATGGTCAGAGAGTGCAGACATGATACGAGAGATGGTCAGAGACTGCTGACATGCTTGAAGAGATGTCAGAGTCTGAGGACATGATGCAAGAGATGGTCAGAGACTGTGGATATGCTTCAGGAGACTATCAGAGACTGTGATCCATGTCTCAACTGTTTGATCTATTTTTAGATCCTGTTCTCAACTGTTCGTTCTATTTTTAGGTCCTGGTCTCAACAGTTCGATCTATTTTTAGATCTTGGTCAACAGTTCTATAGTAGTTGTTGGAGACTAGGAACATACTTCAGGAGACATTCATTGACTGGAGACATATTACATGAGACTGCTAGAAATAACTGCTGTAACAGGGCAATAGGGAAATACAGATTAGTGCCTGCAAGATCCCTGAGGAACACACAAAAAGTGCCAAAAGGCTGCAGATTGGGCACCAAGGGTATAGGCAGTCAAGATTTTAGAAAGGTACAAAATAATGAGTGGAACTCTGTACTTGCCAGTAGGTTAAAAGAAAACAACGTATCAGGGTGGAAATGTTAAGCCCCCTAGCTCAGGAATGTAAATAAATTGTAGCATTGCACTAAAGGGAGACTGTTCTGTGAATGACATACTGAAATGTTTGTGTAATTTTACAATATTTCTGTGCATCCTCATTCACAGGACAGTCTCCCTCTGGTGCAGTGTTAGCTTGTGAAAAAATGTGATAAGACACAAAAAAAACACACTAAATAGTTAAAGTAATAGTGAATCTTCAATTTTTTTTAAAGAACTTTCAGCAGCTGACTTAGTTACTGAATATGCAGCTTCTTTTATGTTTTAGTTCTTGCTCATGTATCTGTGTAAGCTGGTGCTGCGATCACTGCCCCAGGATTTCTGTTTGCAGGTGGCTCCTCTATCTTGTAGCATCCTATGGAGTAGCCTTTGCATGTAGGGACTAGAGCTCTGTTCCCCTACACTGGGTACATCAATAGGAACACAAAGACCTGTAGCCTAGGATGGCAAGGCACTTCCCTGCTGCTCCCTTCTCTTCCCCTTTCCCTTCTCCAAGCTGACAGATAGACTGGAGACTGCATTGTCCACTGTTTCTTGTGAACACTGGAGCTTAGGGAAGCAGCACTGAGAGAGCAGGAATCACTGATATTGAAAGTTGTAAACTGCAAGTGCTGGGGGAAGAATTTTAACAAGAAGTTTATTGAGGAATGTCTATTTAATTGCTCAGCACATTAAAGGGGAAGTACAGCTAAAGATCTTTTTGACTGACAGTCATCGCTCTCTGCTCAGAGTGGCTGTGAGAACTCAGCGATCAGTGATCATGTGATAGCTGAGTTCTCACACTTAGAGCTGGCGGGGGACAAATGCAGCATTGGACCAATGCTGCATCCACCTAGGTAAGTATAAGTTGGGAAAAATACTATTTCCATACTTCTCTTTAAAGGTGTTACTAAACCCAGGACCCTGCATTCACTATATCTGGTCTCCCACAGTACACACAACATGGAAATGCAATTATTTTAATAAATATAAATTGCTAAATGCCTTTTCTCATCAGCAGTTAGAGCAGTCTTGTGACTTCTATCAGTGTCCAACAGAGCACTGGTTAAGGCTTGCAGGAGTTTTCATTCTGCTCTAGGAGGATACAGAACCCCTGACCTGTCTGGACAGTGTTGATTGGCCCTGTGCTGATCACATGCACTCTCCCAAGAAAAAAAAAAACCTCTCTAGCAATACACACCAAACCGAGCATGTGCAGAGTGACTCCACGTAATATGTCTTATCAGGAGATAAGAGGGGGACACTGGAAGAATATACATACTGATTTTACTGTTGTGGGTTTAGTAACACTTTAATGCGGGGAATGCATTAAGATAAAAAAACTGTTTAACTTTAGGACCACTTTAAAGAGTTAGTAAAGTGAAAATATTAAAAAAAAATGCTAAATATCTTTTCTCATCAGCAGTTAGATCAGTCTTGTGACTTCTATCAGTGTCCAGCAGAGCACTGGTTAAACCTTGTAGAAGCTGTTTTCATTCTCCCCTAATTGTCCTATGAGGCTGCAGGACCCCTGGCCCTCTGTTTGGACAGTGCTGATTAGCCCTGTGCTGATCACATGACCTCTCCCAAGAAAAACAATATAGCAATATGCACCAAAACTGAGCATGTGCAGCTTGCCCCCAAGGCTCTGTTCTTTCAGCAGATGGAGTGGATAATGTAGAAGAAGGAGAGGATCAGAGAAGACAGGATCAAACATCCTTTTTTCGCAATGCAGAGAATTAACCCCTTAGGTTCCACAGGGAGTGTAACAAGCATGCTTTATTGCATATACAGACTGATATTACTGTTGTGGGTTTAGTAACACTTTAACCTAAAAATACTAAGGTTTAATATTACTTTAACCTATTTGTTATGTAATGCTTTTAGTGAATTGACTACTTTTGAGCTTAATACTGTTTGAGGTATTTTAAGGCAAAACATCATGCAGTATATATCCCTAAGCCTTCATGCACACGAGACGTTTTGATAACGCTGGTAACGTTAGCTATGTAAAGTCACGTTAAAAATGTGAGTTTTTCAGCTTTTTTTTTAGCGTTTTTGCATTAGCGTTTAGCAGCGTTTGTGGGTTTTTTAGTTTTCTTTTTACCACGTTTTGCCACGTTTTTCAGCGTTAGAGTGGTTTTACAGCTAAAAAACTCCTGAATAAACCCACTAGTCCTTTTTTTTTTCCAGCAAAAAAAACATTGATTACAGTCCATTTACCTTAGATTTTACGCCCCTTTAGGGTTAAGGACTGATACCTTTTTCATAGGCTTTTCTGAGTTTAGGCAAGGACACAGGGGCCCCGTGATCCCCTATTGCCCGGGGGCCCCATGAGTTGTCAGTCCGCCCCTGCTGGTAGGTTAATTGGATCCTGTCTAAATTGGCCCTTGTATATGAATGTAAGTTAGGGACTTTAGATTGTATGCCCCTTGAGGGTTAGGGACTGATGTGAATGTACAATATATATGTAAAGCGCTGCGTAAATTGACAGCACTATATAAGTACCTGAAATAAATAAATATCTGTGCATGGACACATAGGATAACATGCTGGGGGGTTTACTAGCTGTAGAAAAAAACGTCAAAAGCCAAAAACAGCAGCTGAAAAAAAGTGTGCATGAGGGCTTAGAGAACTGTTCCCTCTGTGCTGACAGGGTCACTTTACGTTGTGTGAAAGGATAATATGGAAGGGTGAAAGGGAGATATAATCGAAAAATCTTTGCAATGTTTTTTATAAATTCATCCCAAATTTATAGGGATCGAGGTAGCATTCAGCAAGTCATTTGTGGTGCTCATTCTTTGCTACCATCCTGTATAAAATGTGTCTTTGAATCATTCATTTACCTTCTGATTTTTGCAGCAGAACTTTTATATTTACTGCTTCTGGGCTATAGGCAGGTTCTTCTCTCACCTTCTCTTTAACCTGTAGAGCTAAGTACAACAAAAGTCAATTAAATTTCCACATTTTATATAATGCACGCAGGAATACAAACAGAGATATTCTTTCAATAAATAAATGTTCTATAGACATAAAAGACTAGAGGGGTAGTTCCCCCAATAAAACCCTAGTGCCAATAACACATAAATAGATCCATTGCATCAGATTGTATTGTGGATATGTGATTGGTTTGTGCAAGGTTGGTGCACACTGTCCTTTTTATGACAGCTTCTCTTTTTTAGCAAGTTTTTTTTTTTTTTTTTTTTTTTTCAAAAGGCAACAAATGTTTTATGTAAGGTAAAGGAATGTGTTTTATTCTCTTTTAAAATTAAAGCTTTTATTTTCCAGATTCACTGTGTACATAAGAAAGAACAGAAGACTTATTTTAACTTTTGAATTTCACTAAACTTTACATAACTGAGGAATATACTTTTTTGTAACCTGATATTCACGAATAAGCTTTACATCAGACAGCTTAAGTATTTACCTTTGTAGAGCATTTCATAATGGAGATGTAGTCAATTGTGCACCTAATATGTACTGCAATTTACTTCTAAGGAGCTTTGTTCACCATTAAAGCTGAAATTCAGGTATGGATTTTATTGCTAAAACAGCCAAAAAAATGGAGGGAATTAGGAATTTTACTTGATTGCCTAGTCACTAATTAAGTGTTGCCATCTTAACCTAAATATAATCTGTAAAAAACAATCAATCTTATTCAGAGGGTATGGAACAAGGGGTTACTATGACGGCAATTAAGGCTTCAATCAAAAATCATTCATATTAACTAATATATTATATTGATTTATTAAAGTGCAATAGAATTGACACAGTGTTCAATACTTTC